>NC_136063.1:1890189753-1890804753 GCF_964261635.1 Lissotriton helveticus | reverse complement strand
ACACACACACCACACACACACACCACACACACACACCACACACACACACCACACACACACACCACACACACACACCACACACACACACCACACACACACACCACACACACCCCACCACACACACACCACACACACCCCACACACACACCCCACACACACCCCACACACACCCCACACACACACCACACACACCACACACACACCACACACACACCACACACACCACACACACACCACACACTCACCACACACTCACCACACACTCACCACCACACTTTCACCAAGGACACACACACACACCACCAGCCATCGGTGCACACTTTCAACAGGCACACACAACACCAGCCGTCACTGCACGCTTTCACCAGGAAAACACACACACCACCAGCCGTCAGTGCACGCTTTCACCAGGCACATACAACACCAGCGTCATTGCACGCTTTCACCAGGCAAACACACCACCAGCCGTCTGTGCACGTTTTCACCAGGGACACACACCACCAGTTGTCAGTGCACGCTTCCACCAGGCACACACACACCTCCAGCCGGCAGTGCACGCTTCCACCAGGCACACACACCACCAGCCATCAGTGCACAATTTCCACAGGCGTACACACATCAATTGTTAACTCATACACAATTAACTATTGTAGCAATCGCAGTATGGCACACTTTACTTTTAAACATATTCATCTAAAGCGCAGCATGCCACCATTGATACAATTCCAATGCAACCAACATAATTCCACTACACACCACATGCATACACTCCATAACACATGGCGAAAAGACATTGCCATTTACAATGCCATTAGCTTAAACTCAAATAAATCCGAGACCTATTGCATTTCCAATGCTTGTTAAAAAAGGGCAGCGGGGGTGTTTCAAAAATAAATTGAACTTGTGTACCGTAGACTCTCCCGGTCCCCGGTATATCATCTACCATCAAGCACTTCTATCAGCGGTTATCAGGGTGCTGAGGATGGAACCGAGTTGACTGCCACTTCTCCACATTACACCACTCCAGAGACACAGCCTGATCGCAATGAGACACCCGCTGGGATTATATTAGGGAGTATAGGTTACCAGGCCAGACCAAAGCCTGCCTTGTTGTTGTGTAGGGGGCTCAGCCATGTGATGGGCTGGAATCCGGGGCCAACCGTAAATATACCACCACTCGGGCTAAAGTGAAATGTTCGAAGGTGGACTTTGCATCTATAAACAACCAGAGTGCAGTACCTGTGATGAAAGACGACCTGGCGGCCATGATAGAGGTTGGTTTAAGTTCCCTTTTTGATCGCTTGGATATTATGTTGGATCTAATCAAGAGCGAGACCTCTCTAACCTGTCCCAATCACTTTTAACACCCGACCCTAATCTACGCTCTGGTGACATAGTGGTGACACCTGCCGGCACGGCACCCGTTATTTCCACCTCAAATACATTGTATATAGTACACATTGCCCAATCCGCCCGTCTTGTGAGTACATCCCTCTTCGTGGCCCATCAACAAGCATTGGACAATCTACTTTCTACATGTGGTTCCCAGGCGAGGCCACTCAAGCAGTTGTCACCTAGCCTAGAGGCCAATTCTTGCAGTGTTAGCTCCTCATGTAAGGGCTGAAGAAGGGGTCGCCCAAATGTTTTCCGCTGTTGATCATGATAGTATACCCCAAGGCTCAATCTCCATCGATCTACCCCCGGAAGCAACGCCGTACGTAGTGGTTTTATTAATGTGCCTGTTTTAAAGCCAGGCATCTCCGAGGATTTCTACCAATTAAAGCATAAGGTCCTTTACTGGCTTAATTCCAATACACCTGGGGCTTTAGAGTGGAGGGGGACATCCTCCTGGTTAGGAGGATGGCCTGGATAGGAGGTTCGAAAAAGAGTTGTGATGGTGACTTTATAATTATTAATTTTAATAGACCACATCTGACAGAAAGGATTCTCCATGCTGCTAACCACGGTAAAAGACCAGGCCCTCCTTCCTCCATAAGAGCACTGTCCCTGGGTTATTTTTACCCACCTAAATCTATGACACTGCATCCAAGGAAACTTGTGACCCAACCCAGTCGGGATGGTCTCAACCACCCCCTCCTGTCCCTCTATTCAACTTGTTTGATCCCCAGAGTCAACTTGATTACTGCCATTCACTTGGTTGACAGGGTCCAAGGAAATCCACTGTGCTCTTACAAATGGACATAAAGGATCAACTAACCCAGGAGAATCATTGCAGCCACCCGAGGGACAAACAACTCTTTTAACATCATCTCTTGGAACATAGCTGGTTTGGCAACTAAGTTTGCAGATCCGCTGGGGCTGGCCTTCATCAGAAAATATGACATTTGTCTCCAGGAGACATGGACTATTGACAATACTTACTATTTGGAGGGCTTTTAGCTTTTTAAGATCCATGCAACTCCCTCGAGGGCGGGTTGTTCAAAAGGGGGACTTGCAGTCTGTGTCTTAGTTTACGAGGTGATTTTGTGGTATTGAACACGGATAATCCATCTCTCCAGCCATTATACTTTTCCTCAGGACCCCACAATCTCATGCCTCTGAATTTTTATATTGCTACTTCTCTTTTCCCAGAGGCGTGTAATGTCACTCGCTTATGCTCATTTGTAACGAATGGTATGACCTTGCCTCGTAAGCCAGGTAACCTAGTTCTGATAGGGTACTTCAACACACATATATGTGCAGCTTTAATGCAGGAGGGCATAGGGGCTAGCGAGGAGTCCTCTTTCCCTCTTGTAGATGGTGTGCATTTTGTTCATTGCAAACAGGGGGGGGGGGGTTAAATGCTTTGGTTTGTGAGTAGGACTTGCAATTAACAATAGGGAAATTGATCCAGTCTAGACGTTACCTTATTCCAACTTTTAAGGGGATGGTAATCCTCTATTATTGATTTTATTTTAATCTCTACCCCCCTGTATTACCTGCTCTCAGAATTTTGAATAATAGCCAGGAGTTATGGCAATCATAATCCCCTGTGTATTAAAGGCATTTGGCCCTCTTGATTTAAAAAGACAGATCACAGGAGGAGGGGTTGTGCGGGCTGTAGACGGAGGGAGACGTCTTAGATGGGGGCATATCTCTCAAGACTTTCTGTGCAGGTCCCTATTGGAGATGTTTGTGGAAAGAAGGGGGTTCCCCCAAGGGTTTTAATGATATGGGCAGGCAAAAGGGGAGAAACAACTTGGAAAGAAAACAAAAGAACAACCCTGCCCTTGATATATTAAGGTCCCAGATGGAGACGGTGGTTTCCGGTTTGCAGTTGGTCGGCGGATCGGCGCCGACGGAACCCCAAAGGAGGACGAATCTCGGACACCCTCAGGGACCTTGTACCAACCCTTTTTCACGCAGCCGAGGCTCGTCTACACTGCCGTCCTCCGCTTGAACAAACAATTGGATCCCATGTCCGGGTTTTTTTGTCTGATCACTTAAAAAATTACGCCAGGAAGCCACCGTATCTGACCCACAGTGACCTTGGAAGGGAAGGTGACCCTCCCCCGATGCCTTAGACAATTATTGGAAAAAAGGCCAGTACTGAAATCCAGTATACTATCACCTTCCTTAGAAGATCACTGAAAACAGTACCTTTGGAAACCCATAAAATCTACCAATAAAACCAGACGGTGCCTTTAGCCTACCACACGGATTAATTGGGAAATGACCTTGCACCTACAACAATAGACTCTGTACCTGTCCCTCTCCCAGCAATAAAAACCCTCAGCCCTGACGAAGGTGTGGCCACCTGTCCTGGCACCGAAACGCGCGTCGGCTCTTGTGGCTTACGCATCCAGGAAAACGACAGATCTATAAACATCAGGATTTCCTTATATCCATCAGGATCTCCCTTACTGTCGTTAGCCCCTGGAAACATCACTAAGGCCCATGGAACAAACCTAACATCTCCTTGTTGTAAATATCAGGAACTTTGCCTTGTTGTAAATATTAGGACTATGTTAGGAAATGAAAGTTGTATGTAAGAATGTGGGAATGAATACAATGATCTGAATGAATGTGAAGGAATGAATGTTGTATAACACGTTGCTGGGTAGGACTTGTTACAGGTTTATAATTTTGTCTCTCCATTTTATCTTTTCCTTTTTATCAGGTATAACTGAAGATGTATATATTATGTGTATTAAAAAAAAATGTAAATAGCTTTTTGTACACTGCCAACTTGATACGTAAAATCAAAATAAACTAATAAATAATATACATACTAAAAAGCCTACACTCTCCTGATGTATATGTACATTGACTTGCCTTATACGCTATGCAGTTCTGATTCCTAGATACTCTACTCCTTCAGTATCAATTGGATCCCATCTGGGACCTTAATATATCAAGGGCAGGGTTGTTCTTTTGTTTTCTTTCCAAGCCCTATTGGAGATGTGCCAGAAGGAATTTCAGATCTGTCAGTATGTGAAGGTAGAGACGGAGGAGTCAATCATCTGTGCTTTCAAACTAATTACTGGCTCTGTCATCAAATTATTGACTGCTCCATCTCGGGGTGTTCTGAGGGAGAGGGAGCCCAGATGGTTTAACCCAGAATGCTCGCTCGCTGCCAGGAGGCTGAAATTTGCTCTCCTTGCCTCCCCAAGGAACACCGCGTTAGTTAAAATCTGTAGAAAGCAGTACAAACTAGCGCTTAGTAAGCGCAGGGCGGCCCTGGAGGAAGAAGCTTGGGGCAACCTCATGGAAGCAACAACCTATAAGTGCAACGCCAAGTTCTGGAGTATCCTAAACAGCCCCATCTTGGGAGAAGAAGCTGTTAATGTCTTAGAAGCACATATCACCGAAAACGAATGGGTCAGTCATTTTGAGGACATGTTTAAGGGAGACTCTGCTCCATTGCCTTTACTTAATCTTCGTGGTAATAAAAAAAAAACTAGTAAGATGTGGTATCACTGGTCTGACACGCAATAAACCCACCTGATGTTTGTTTGTCGGAGGTGGCACTTAGGGCATCAGTACTTACTTCTGTAATTAATGCAGCTGCTAGACTGTGGACCCTGTCATCATGGGCAATTTCCATCATTGTGCCAGCTTTCAAAAAAGGTGATAGGGATAGCACCGCGTTTTATAGACCCATCTTGTGTTAGATTCTGTGGTAAAAGGATATTACTGGACGGTTTATTGACCTGGGGTACTGACCACAATATCCTGTCGGACATTCAATATGGGTTTCACCCTGGCCATTCTACGATTGAACAATCTATTTCTTATAACCAGTCAATATACTGTTGTTCGTAGGGGTACAATTTTCCTAGCTTTTATGGATCAGTCATCCGCATTAGATTGCGTAAACGGGGGCAAATTATGGCAGATCCTATAAGCCGTAGGGGTAGACGGGGAGTCGGTCCCTTTTCTCCATGATCTCCACAGGGACACCAAGGCGGTAGTGCGATACTCATCGAGCTTGAGCGTATCTTGTCCATTCCAAGTCAGGGGTGGTGTCCGTCAAGGCTGTATATTGGCACTGTTTCTCTTTCACCTCTACATTCATAATCAGGAGAAAAGCCTCCTGAAGACTGAGACTGATTATTCCTGGATCAGACGGCGGGGTCTCCCTGTTCTGCTATACACAGACTACGCCATCCTGATGTCTAGGACAGAGAGGGGTCTACAAAAAATCTTATCCACGTAAGCCCAGTTTATGGGAGACTTGGACTTACAAGTCAACAATTCCAAATCCTATATCCTGCAACTGGGGATGCGGCCTAGTAGACCTTACACCTTTACGGTAGGGTCTACCCCGATCCCTTAAACATCTGCTTTTATCTATCTGGGGGTACTCCTGGATGATGAATTGAACTGGGGTACACAACTTACCCGTAAGAGAAACAACCTTAACAGGGAATCTGCTGCAGTTTTTTACTTTGCTGTGAGACTGGGTGAAAGACCGGTGGGGGTTCTTCTGGAGCTCTATAGGGCAAAGTGTTTGTCAAAAGTACTCTATAGAATTAAACTCTGTGGATATGCTGAAGTAAAGGACGTCCAAATATCGGAAAACAAATTCATGAAACATCTGTTGTCAGTTCCCCGGGGTATCCCCTCTTTTGTTGCCCATGAAGAGCTAGGAAAGCCCTACATTACAGACCAGATAGATTTTCGCCCGCTGTCACTTTGGTTAAAAACATGGGTCAGGGTGGGGAACTCGTTAAATAAGGAAATCCTTCAAGATTGCCTGGCCTTGGATCAAGTACTAAGGATACCGTGGCTGAATTGCATCAAAATAAGCTTCACAAATCTGGGCAGAGGAGACCTCTGTTTGTAACCCAGAGGGAATCCAAAAGGTTGACCTAATCCTCCTGAAGATGGCGTTTAGAATGCGCCAGACTATATTAAGGGAGGAGAGGGAGCTCATGAAGCCAAGCATACAGCACTTTGTTATATTAAAGTCCACCAAGGTGGCTGAGCCGTATTTACTTGGGTTAGTGAACTCCTATAATATATTCCTGCTGACCAAGTTTCGGTTTGATCTGTTTTATTTACTTCTTACTTAACCAAAGGGCACAAAAAAGGGCAATCTTTCCCGCCCTGCGGCTGTGATGGAACATCTCCCCAGGAAATGCTACATATCTGATAGACATCTAGCCGCAGATTCCTTAACTTAGAATATCCCCATGCGTCAGACTGGATCCGGAGAATTTTTCCCCAGCAGTACTTCTGCGTGTCGGGGCACTGTGCCGCATGGCTCCGCCCTGAAGTCGTCCTATGACATGACGTCAGTGGAGCCATACAAGTCCCTTCCTGTCCGCTGACTCAATTTTCCTTCTTTGACGCGTTCCAACGCATATCCAGGAGCAGCGGTTCTTCTGGCCTGCTCGACGCCTTCAGCGTCTGGGAACAGTGTGCGTTGCCTTCGGGTTTCAAGGCGTGTGAGACCTGTATGCGGCAGATGTCCGTGACTGATCTGCACGCGATCTGTATGTGGTGCTTGGGAGTGCAACACCACTCCAAGGAAGTGCGACGCCTGCCGGCTGCTGAAGCCAAAGTCCGTGAGGTAGTGACGGATGAAGTTGCTTGCCGCCCGGATGTCCCGCTCTGAATCGTTGTGTCGCTGATCTCTTTCTCGAGCCTAGGCTTCTTGTCGGTCGGGTCACACTCATTCCCGTGGACGTCATTCTCCTGGCGCAGGTAAGCGCGAACACAAGTCACGGAGGTCTCTGACCTCACATAAACGTGATAGTGGGGCCCGCTGCTCCCGGTCTTTGCTGTACACGGTGCCCAGTAGTCAACCCCTTCCCCCAACACCCAGCATTTACGAGTGTTGGCGCGACTCGTGCCCACATGGAAGCCTATTCACGGGCTCTTCAATCCATCTTTAGGTCACTCCTCTCCTTGGCGTGCCTTCAGGCTCCAGAGAGGGGGTAGGGACTCTGGTCGGGTCATTGCAGGTGGGTTCGTCCTCTGCGCTGATAGTGCCTTGACTCTGGTCTCTGAGTTGCAGCGACGTTGGGACTCGGACCGAAGGGGCATCCCAGTCGAACGTTGTTTGTTTGAAAGAGGATGTTGTCAGGAGGTGTAAGTGGGCGGATCTCCGATTGTGGGTAAGATTATGTCTGTTGATCATACTGTTAATGAAGTTGGGGTTACTGCCATTCAAAGATTTAAAGATAATACATCCGAGCTTGAAGGTGCATCTCTGTGATATAGGGAGCCAGTGGAATTTTTTCAGAAGGGGGAGACGTGTTGGCGTTTGTTTTCCTGCAGAATCACTCTGGCCGCCTGGTTCTGTATCGGTTGAGGACGGTGGGTAAGGTATGTCGGGATGCCTTAGTAAAGGGAGTTGGCATAGTCGATGGCCTATGGAATGACGGGTGGGGAGAGCAGTTTGTAGGTGTCTGTGCAGTCCACCTGTGAATAGACCCTTAGCTCCAATTATGACTCTCCCAGCACCTCGCCCTAAAATTAACTTTTGCTCACTAATTAGGTTGCTACCAATTTAGTCCTATCTCAGAAAACCCCACAATGCAAATTAATTTAGCTGAATCTTCCTGTCCATCAGGTAGAAACGTAAACCTTTCCTCTTTTATACACTCCACACCTGCCAGTCATGTTAAATCACACCACCCCTTCTATAACCTGTCATGAAGATCTCCAGGAAGAACTGTTGACATTGCACATGCCATCTAGTATACACAAGCACAGAAATATTCCTAATATGTAGCTACCTGAGAGCAATGAGTATGCGGTTTATATAAATCACTACTCTACATCGTAAAACTCACTGACACTTTAGTTAATGTACCTTACTATTGAATACAAGAAAATAATGAAACAAACTATATGCTGCGTTGACTAAAATTATTAAGAGTGGCAGAGTATTAGAACGATCCTATAGATTTCCGAGGAAAATAGGTAGAAAATTAAATTATAGAAGTAATTCAATCTCAAATATTACAATTCAGTAGCCTATTCAATCATTAGCTGTTGACCCTATTAGTAATGACTGCTAGAAAAAAACATAGTTTTCATGAAGGTTGTTTGGTAGCAAGATATTTAGGGCAATTTCCAACCGTTCCTTCTAATTTTAGACTATGCTTTTAGATATTCATTCAAATTAATCCCACATACTCCTTCCATTTAGCAATTTGTACCCCCCTCCCCACCCACTGCCTTTTTATAAACATTTTTAAATTAGTATTACTTTTAAACGGGTGACCACCAATTAAAAAGTAACCTTTAGATAGTTTGCATGCTTTTGGGGTTTTTATCCAATCCAAAAATGTGAGTTTTTTCCACGCATTCTCACTTTCACCTACGATTGTGTTTTCTGCACACTTCTGACAATTTGCAAGAATAAATATGGTGGAAAGGTGGACTTGCACATTGAAAGTTTCATTTATTCTGCATGTAAACATATGTTTAATCTGGGAAACGTCTTCACCATATACAATCCGGAATATTTTGGGGTTGTGGGCCTTTTCATACAAAATGTGCACACTGAACTATTGATTCTGCACGAAGGGAAGTGCATACATGGTGTGTGAGTAACCGCTGGGATTGGCTATGCAAGTCTAGCTTTATAGGTGTTTCCATTTGCCCATTGTGTAGCACATACTCCTCCACTGTGACCAGCCATGCTCCCATAAACCTAAACTAATTACTATTGAAAATCTGTAATACTAGCATACTTTACGTAACTGAGTTTTAAGGTTGCCAATTCCGCTAATCTTCAGTCTGAGAATCACAAATTCGTAATTCCAAGCCTAAATCTTTCCTTCAGTCAAAAGCTATGCTTAGGAATTCAAAAAAGTTTGAGGATGACTTGGTATATCGCAAAGAAGCACAGTGTGGCCACTCTCCGATATTTCTCCACAATGAACTTCCATTGTCCATTTGCTGGTGTAGTTGAAATAGAGCCCATCTGCCTAGCTGACTTCGCCAGAGGAACAGGCAACTGTTCACTAAAACACTGTAAGGCGGAATTTTGCTTTGCCAAACCCTATTGGTTGACCTTCTAACCAATCATGTTGATCAAGTGATCTGCCACTGCCTGCATGGCTGACTGCCACCGACTGGCCTTCATTTTCTTGCCTTAGTTGGTTGGTGGAGAGCAGCATCCTCAAGATAATCAGCTAGCCAGTAACTGTCACTGTCCCTCATTCATCTTGCAGCAGACTCCTGATGTTACCGACACACACTCCTGCAGAATAGGGTTCAGACAGCTCACACCCAACCGTTTATATTTCCATAAACTATTGCCATCTGCACTCCAGTTATCAGCCAGCCACGGAGAAGGTCTGGTGCCACCTGGCCTTTTCTAAGGAAGCCCTGCCATGATCATGCCTTCCAATGGCCTTTCGTCTAAACGAGTGACTTGGTTCTTACATTGATCCTATTGGATGCTTTCCAATGGCTGCACACATGCGGGCATCTGAGTTTAGGCTTAAACTGTGAGGCCTTAGTCTTCACGGCAAACAGCCTAATAATGGTGGGGGAATGTCGGGGTTTATGACCGCGTGTGTGACAAACTTGCGCTGATGCTTTTACAATTTCTGCATCTTAATTAGGACGAGGACAAATTAAGAGACCTGCCTTTTCTCTCCGGTAGCATCAATCAAATATGTGCGCTGAAAGTCATGAACATTTCTGAATATGAGGCTCAGGTTCATACATGATGAGCTACTGACCAATGCCTTGCATTTTTACAGGCAATTTTAATCTGGTCACTGTTGACATTTAAAGCACCTATGCATGGATCGATAGTATATCCAGCCTGGGGAACGGCGATTGGCTGGTGTATGATCGCATTCTGTCTCATGTGGATCCCAATCCTCGCAGTGATCAAAATGATCAGAGCAGAAGGATCTGTGTGGCAGGTACGTTTTCATGGAATACTTCATGTAACACGAAAATGCAATTGCTATGAAACCATTTTGAATACTTTGTGGTAGCCAGTATTTCTTCTGGTGAAATCAATGCCTTTAAAATGTTCTTTGACTTTGCACAACGATTGTGGTGTGTATACTTGGACCAGCAATCACTGCATGCAACATAACCCTAACTCCTGTTAAAGGCTCCCAGTCGACACACTCTCACAACAGACAATCAGTTGGTGAAGAGCAGGAGAGGTAAATGGAGGGAGGGGGAAAGAGAGGGAGCGGGAGATTGAAAATGAACAAGGGAGGGAAAAAGAAAACAGCATTGGCATAGCCAATAGGTCTTGCTTTTGGGACCTTATAAGTATTTAGTTATGCAGCACAATATCCTTGGTGCAACATCAACCGTTACATGGCTAAACACTTATAAGGTCCCCAAGGCGAGACCTAATGGCCATGCCAATGCTTGTTTTGCTACGTGGTCCTTAGTACTTTGAGCACAGGTGACCGGATGCTGGAGCACCATTTGAAAAGGCAAGATTACGTCACTAAAGTCCACATAGACCCTACTATGCATATCTTTTTGCGAAGGGCAGAACACCACGCTAGGAAAAGCAATAGAGCTACAACTATAATTTCTTTGCAGCTGGGCTCCTGCAAGATGGGGCAAAGGTATAAACTAAATGAAAGCACTGAACACCGCTCTTATTGGCGATGCATGTGAGTTTTGCAACTTCTCACCTCTCCAATCAGCCCCAACTGCTCATACTTATGGAGCAACTTTTATTTGCTTGCATGCTTCCCTCCAGGCCTTACAAACATGATTATCTTAAACAGGAAGGCGCAAACAATGAACCATGTAGTCCATGGCATACCCTAGGAGCAGTCGGGTTGGAGCTTACAGCAACGCTTTGTTAATTCTGAAAGCTAACGCTCTGACAGGCGGGGTTCCTGCAACACACTCCGCACTGCTGCATCACATCATGCAAAGACCCGAGCCTGCGCGTCGGGAGGGGAGCCCTGCAGTGATCCAGCTGCAGAGTGCAGGCAGGGATGACCTTACGGAAAGCTGCAAGGATTTCAGCGCGGAGCAGGAAGTGATGAAACTGGCCTGGCAAGCACCCATCTGCTGAAACTGGAGGCCACGCGCACTTCACCAGCTGTGCGAGGGAAGTAGGCAAACCAATCTTTTCGGTCACCCGTAGATAGCGACTGCCGGCCCTGTCCATGCGGAGGCAAAATACAGCACGCCTTTCAATGTCCCAAGCGGGGTTAATGTAATTGACTGCTTAGAAAGAAATGTCATCACTTGTATTTTGCCTTGATTGTCTTTCTCTAAACATCTATATAGGCATTTGATAGGGAGCAACAGGAAGTGTAATATATTAAACTTCTGCCTTGATTTCTTGTGGAATGATTTGTTTGTCTCAGAATTGCTTCTGAAGAGATCGAAAATTTCCTTACAACTGTGAAATCTTTTGCTTTTCTATATTTTTAAGGTTTGTGATTTTGCAAGTTTTCAGTTTCTCCGACAACATGCACATGTAGGCTGCGCATTACTCTGACAGCATTCGCTTGTATGCTGCGTATGGCTGCTTATTGAATGCTAACCCAGCAGCTATTGCGGTAAAGAATGACAGCTTCTTTTCCTCTGTGAGTGGCATTTAGTGTATGTTGTGGGACGTGGCAGTACAGAATTACCCAGCAGGTAGTGGATGGTAATTTTAAGTTTAGGAAGGCAAGCATGCATATAAGTTGAGGACAGACCATTTTGCTAATTTTCTGTGCATCTTGCCTCACTTATGTGTAAAAGAAAACGCAATGACGTTTGTGAAGGCCGCTCCATCTGGCTGAACTCCTCTGCTGATGGTTGATTGTGCACTTGAGAGGGTCATTGTTTAGCTCTTCTGCACTCTTCACTGTTTAGTTTTGTGGTTTTACAGTGTTGATGACTCTCAGCATGTCTACTAGTAGTTGTGGTGCACTGCTATTTAAATCAATAAAACTGAAGTAAAACATTTTTTTATGAAGGCGATATCAGAAGGATTAGTGGAACTTCATGATTGGAAATTGCTCTTTTGAAGGGTTAAAATCCAATTAAGTCAGAAGATGAGATTAAGCCAGGTGGCGCCGGGAGCAGTCGCAGCCAGCGGGAGGAGCGGGACGCGCTCTGTGGTGGGGGAGGGATGGGGGGAGGAGCGTTTAAGCGTGCACTTGGGAGAGCTAGTGAGAGGAAAGCCAGATGGCGCTTCATCGAGCGATGCGAGGAATGCGCGTTACTGTGTGATTTACCGCACGCTCCAAGCCAGCAAAAGCATGTGGTGGGATTTCTAAAACCCACTCACTAAATGTCTTGCCAGACCAACGCATGCGCTGGCATAGGCGAGACCTAAAAAGGGAGGGATGAGAGTAAAAAGGGAGTGACCGGCAGAGAGAGAAACTGAGGAAGACGAGCGGTGATATTTGAAGCAAGGCAGGGAGAGAAGGGGGAGGGAGTGAGTGGAGAGGTTTGAAAAGAGATAGAGAGAGCAGGAGGAAGTAAGAGTGAGAAGGCAGTTAGTGTGACTTCAGCATGTGTATCAAATGAGGGCCAATGACAACTACTAACTACAGGATTTGTGGCTGTTGAAGAAAATGGAATTCAGTCGAGAGTCTACGGTTTGATCTTGTGTTATGACTCAAAACAATTATTCTAAAAATACACGAAAACTTGGCAATACAAATAGTGTGCTTTTTATTTCACTACTTGGCATGAGCTAGACAATGGTGCCATTCATAAATGAGCAAAACATCCCATTCTCACGTAGATCAATATGATAGATTAAATGTGAAGGGATAAGCCAAGATGCTCCTTCCGGAGCGAACGCTGCGCTCTACAAATACCACCACAAATTACAAATTACAAGTCCCTGAATTAAATGAATGGAAATAGCCTAAATTCTTGTCTGTAGTTCTTAGCAAGATGATCTGCAGTTAAGGGAGCAGCGGCATGTGAACAACAGAGAAAAAGGTCTGAATAGTTCCTGGTATAGCAGGTGTAAGTTGATCAACCTTTCATGAAAGTGAAATAGAAATTTTTTTAGATTCACAATAGTTGACGTGGGATCCCTTTTTAGGTCCCGGCCTAGGCAGCGCATGCGCTGTCTCATCGAGAGATGCTGTATACAGTATAGTGGGGGAAGCTCCGCCCACTTTCCGGCTATCTTTTTTAATTGGCCAAAATCTTAAATTCTGCATTCTCATTGGTGTTTGTCAAGTTAGTCCTGCTTCCTGATGGCCATGACATCATTTTTATCCCTCCATGGCTATCGGCACCTTCACTTTCAAAACCGTTATGTTCCCCTGCGTCCCCCCATTCCCTTCACTTCTCTGCCCACCGCAACCCCCCACCCACTCCTGTTCCTGCCTTCTTGGATTCTAGCACTTTTGTTTACAATGCAATAGGTCTCGTATAAATACGAGTCCTATTGCATTTGTAAATGCTTGTCTTCTCTCTGATTGGCTGACTGAATACGCACAATATTTTGCCTGACTTGTCCCTCTCTCGTGATTCACATGGCTGCATTAACCAGAAGCTCTTTCACTTTCCAAGCAGCCTACGCACTCTGTCTCCCCAAGACCCTCGCTTCCTCGTTTGTTGTAACATTCCTAATCTCTCTCCTGCCCTATCCTCGTGTTTGCTATTTTTACCCATGCCTGCTTTTCTAGTCTCCATGTTTGCCGCCTCTCCCCTGTCTTTCACCTATTCTCCCCCTCACTCCCCCGTGCCCACCTCTCCATTCGCTGTGCCTGTGCTAGGAGGGTTGAAGGATGGATGCTGGGGGCAGAAGTGTGCCTGTTCCGGGAGGAAGCGGCAGCAGTAACGGTGACTTGAAGGCTCCGAAACATGTAAACACGGAAACAGCAGCTTCAGCTGCACCGCAAGTACCAGAGCCAGCCTCACTAACAGCAGGTACCGCTCCAGCAGCGCCCCTCTGAGCCCCTGCATCCTCTCCCGCCTGCCCTCTCCCACCGGCAACAGGCTCAGTCAGGGTCCAGCACCACGGCTTCTCGGAGACTGAGCATTATTTGCATATCCCACCATGGACCGCACCTCCTACGCTGTGGACACCGGGCTCCGTTCGGGGCTAAAGAAATCGCAGATGTCCTTCCTGGCCCCCATCCTTCTAGTTTTGGTATGTCACTAGTGGAGAGAATGTGCTCTACAGAACTGTCAGTTTAAATAGGTTCTAAAAGAATGTCTGTGGTCCGATGTATAATGCGTTTCAGTGTGACTTCTTTAAGGTGTGTAGGCTTGTTTGATAGTTGCACTCATAGGTGTAACACACGCACCTGCATCCCCTGTGGTGCGCGGGGCCCCGAGCTGCAGGGGGCCCACTCAGCACACTACTCGGGCCTGAGCGTCCAGCTGGGTGATAGGAGTGAGCGTAGTTGAACACCCTTGGAGAGCTGCTGGGGGTAGAGAGAACACACGCAGACTGACCCAGGACCATCTCACCTTCAGGAAACAACTCAAGACCTGGCTGTTTGAGCAGGAGCGACCCCTCCCCCCCGCGACTTGAGACCCTAACGGGTGAGTAGCGCGCTATACAAATTCCTTGATTGATTAAGGCGCTGGAAAGGGATCAGAGTTCTTGCTGCCACCTGGCGCACTTGGCTGAGCTGCCCAAAAATATATTATTTTATTCTGCTGCTATTGGTGTTTGCAAGGAGAGGGAATCCATGTGACATGAGTGGGCAGCAGCCAAGGACTTTAGGGCGCCAAGGGGGGGATGACACGGAAGGGCCGCAACACCGGGGCTGTGCCTGCAAAGGAGAGGGTCATCTTTCAGCTGGAAAAGAAAGGGGGTGGCTGGTAAGTGTTTCCTCCAGGCCCGGAGCCTCAATGGGCTGATGCTCCCGCTGCACGAATGTCTGTTCGGTTCCATGGTCCTCTCAGCCTTTCATCCTTCCTAGGTCAATTAAATGAGTACCATTGGAGTGGGCAACAGCAAAGACCCAATGCTTACTTCAGGGGGGTGCAGGGGACTGGCCTCGGATACAGTATAGCACAGATGTTAACACCTCACTGGAGTTCAGATTTATGTCTTTTAAATGTACCTTAATACACCTCTACAAGTATAAAGCATAAAAAACATAAAAACAGAGTTGTGAAAACATCTGTGGCCTGCGCTGGTGGGTGGTGAGATGAGACCACAGTATTTACGTACTCCGGTGTAGTAACAGAAAGCGTTCTTGACCAGTGGATAATGTACCCTACGGGGCCATCTGTAAAGTGCCAAGTGCGAGTGCCCACAAGAATCACTACTGTGCTCCGAGGAAGCTTCACGGTGTGTGTGCGCCGGACAGGTTTACCACTGGACTCTCAGTCAGATTCACCTCTGTGCCTAACTCTTTCTGTTTACGCCTGTCAGACACTCACCAAGTATACTGTAAATCTATTTACTACTGTGCAGTACATGGTTTGTTGCCCATCTCATATCTCTCCTCTTGATTCAATGGCTTACCCCATATTCCTGTGTTTGTCCAGCCACGGAGCATTCTGGTCTGATAGTGTGACAACTTGATAAGCTGTACCCTCCAACTGCATACTTGAGGGAATTCTTTTTCCGTTTATTGTAAGCACTCCAATTCCTGTCTGGATCTCTTTAAAAAAAAAAAAAAAAAAAGTTTTTTTACTATACTTTCCCGCTTTAGCCGATTCAGCCCCCGCCTCTTCCCTGCTACCCGAAACACAGTTAAGATTTTTCTATCCTTCATTTCAATTCTATTCTTTCTAAAGTGTTTTTTTTTTGTTCGTTTAAGTTACTGTTGGAATATTTCTCTTTATTCAGCCTTCGCTTCCGTTCATTCCATCACTTCCATTGATTTCTTCACTTCCATTGATTCCTTCCCTTCACTTCCTCCCTTTCTTTCCTTGATCACGTTCTCAAAGTGTTCACTCAAGTGAACGATGGAAGTTCCTGGTCAACCTGAGCAGAAGCGTTAGCCAATATCTCTGGCTAACCACTTCTAAGGTCCCAAATGCGAGACCGATTGGCATGGCATACTTCTCAATGCAGTTCAACAATATGCCTATGTTTCTTTGCGTAACGGAACAGAGGCTCATGTTAAGCACCTGAAAACTCTTGTGTCTAGTTTGCGCTATATAAATCTATAAAATAAAAAATGGTTAAAGAACACTATATTTTGTAGTACCCAGGATTATATGCTGCATAGCTAAAAACGTATAAGGTTCCAAAGCTGAGACCGATTGCATTGCAAAGGCTTGTTTGTTCAGCGATCAGGAAGACACGTTACCTATTTATAGCATCTACCCACACAGCACAATAACATTCACATATAATGAAACAAGCAGTAGTTACTTCTGACAAGATTTGACCTTAACCCATCTCTGACACCACCACCATGAACACCAGTTACAAAGGGAAGTACCTGAAAATGCAGAAGGTCCTTGTTTTGTTAATTCTTACACCAAAACATTTGTCTTTTCTCCGCCAGCGATTCGGATCCATTTGCCAGCCTGCTGCCACCTGGGGGCCCGCTCTTGAACAACATTATGGCCAGCGATATGAACATCTTTTCGACTTGCATCCCAAAAAGTCCCACAAAGGTCTGGAAATACCGTTCATCTCAGGCTACGACAGCACCAGTCTATAGATCTTGATGGAGTCTTGGATTTGTTGGTCATCTTGAGCAGCTATAATGCCACAGTAAACATTCTCACAATATTGCAACACATTTTTGTCCCAGTCACCAGAGGCAACAAAGATATCACAATACAATTCAGTAACAAAAAAGGCAGCAAACTTGCCAATGTTTGTGAAAGATTGGCAAACTGTTGGGTCTTCTTTTGTGAGATGATTGTGGCAAAGACACAGTCAATGTGTGAGTGAAGGGTACATAAATTGGGTTTTAGTGAATTGCTCATTAAGTATTTTAACACTTGGAAAGGTAAATGCACTGTGCTTTAGTGAATTGTTTTGCGAGTAACCTATAGCTTGGAGTCGTGGACATAGACTAAATCAAGAAGGATTGCGTATCCAGTATGGAGCAGAGGACCTTGAGGATAGTCACCAACAGAGCTGGTGTAATTTTGGTACATGTTAATCTATTCAGGAAGCCCCATTATGCATAATTTCCCTAGGTATGTTTCCCAAATAATAAATTAGCATGTTTTCTGTTAGCCTTTTCGGTATTTGTTGCCGAAGATTGGCAAGACTAAAATGTGGAGTTTGTGCTACAAACTGTGACAAGACTGGTTTAAGCTCTTGCCATAGTGTAATAACTACATAAATCATACCCTTAGCTGAGTTGGAATACTGAATATTGTTACTATTGAAATCATAATAGACATCATGGGAGCATCTTCAAATAAAATGCATTATTTGAGCTGCCAAAGAGCGATCAAAGATGCAGTGAGATGTGCACGAACGTTTATAGAAGTCCGATCTAAAATATATAATATTGTAAATTCTTATTTTACCCGGAGTGCTTTCTGAACTGTTACATGTGTTGTAGGTACTTATTTGTACTAAGCATCACTGTTTTTTTTATTACCCACACAAGGGTATAGTTATTTTCTTATTACAATGCTAACTCCAATGTGCAAGCAAAACAAAATAACTCGTATATTTTTTTACCGTATTTTTTTACCGTTGTGGATTTTATGTATTTGTGATTTAATTATGATAATAAATGGAATATGCCTTTGTTTAATTCCATATATGGAAATGTTTGACGTAGTAAATAAAATGAAATTGTTTTATACTTTGTCTAGTTTTATGGCTGCTTTTTTGAATAAGTTTCTAATTAGTATTTATACGTTATCAATTTAATTTGAGTGAAATGTTTATATTAGATTTCGCTTTCTAATCGTGCCCATTTGAATTTAATTTCAATTGGAGTACAATGGTTCTTTAATAGCAAGGAATGGCAAAGCCAGTAGTTCTCAACTTTGAGACCTATTGGATTTGCCAATGATTTTTAACGAGGAGGTTACAGAATCAGCCATTGGGGGAGAAAAAGGTACAATGCTGCAGCTGCTACTCATTTCATGGGTGCACACATGCGTACCCCATCAAAAGAACCCAGTTCTATTTTTTTCATTTATAAATCCAAGATGGATCATAATGAAAGGTTTTAATTGCAGTAGTGCAAAAGCACTTTTTTGTAAGGCAGAATGGCCAGCATCAATTTGCTGCTGTGCCTTCCAAAATACTTAAATTAAACAAGCATTTGCAATGCAATTGGTCTCATTGTAAATGGTAATGTATTTTACTCATGTTATGAGTGTATCTAAGTAGTGTAGTAAAAAAAACGGGGGGGGACAAGCAAGCTGAAAATTGGCATTTTACAGATGCATGCTTGCATATCTTTGTGCAGTGCATGTGTTTGGGAGGCAGACAACAGGGTGTGTATCAATAAAGACACCAATATTCTTGGGTGACATCGAACTAGGTTCGAGTCTCGGCAGAGACGCTCAGCATCCTGTGATCCTGGGCAAATCACTTAACCTCCTCGTGCCTAACAAAATGAATGTGTCCGTCCAGAACCGAGTTGGTGCTCATGTAAAGAGCTCGGATACCTTCGGGTCAAGTTCGCTCTATAAAAAAAAAAACTCTGGAAAAAAAATCTCGCCTTGTAATTCCCGGTGCCCAGTGCCTTTAGCGCCTGACTACAGCCTCCTCTTGGAAACGAGTACCCCATGATGGAGAAGAAAAACGGAAACCGGAGGAGCAAGAAGGGGGTAGGTGGAAGAAGAGATGCTGAACCCGGGCCTCCTGCTCAGCAACAGCTTGGAAGGCAGTAAAAAAAACACTAGGGGGTGGGGGGGGGGATAGAGGTGGGGGAGACAGAAGCAGGCTGAAAACCAGTAACACATATTACGTGCAATTGGGGGGGGATAGAGGTGGGGGAGACAGAAGCAGGCTGAAAACCAGTAACACATATTACGTGCAATTTATGTTAGCAAGCTCTGATTGGGTAATGGCTGTTATCGCTGATTGAGGAGCACACAGACGTGAACTTGGGAGGGATGAAGGGGGCAATCAAGACGGACTACCATTTTGTGTGTGTAAAAGGCTGCTTTATTTGAAACCGGTGCACATCACATATCTTAAAACTGGCAACCGACTCCCAAAACTAGAACCTCTCTAAACGTCGAGTTACCTGACCCCTTAGGTTTTCTCTCCCCCACCCCTACGATCCCCACATGATACAATCCCCCCACCCTGCATATACAAATATACAATTCAATTACATCCTCATAGTATCCAATATCCCTACATCCTAACTCCAAAACCTGCCAATACCTACAGACCTATCTGCCTTCTTGCAACTGTAACTAAGTACCCTCTAATGTAACTCCAAAACTGTTTACCCTTTCCCCGCTCCCGTTTTCCCAAATCCCCAAACATAAGGATAAAGAACCGAACTCCAGCCAAACTTGGCCAACATCCCCCCAACTCTGCCACCCAGGGAAAGTGTGGGGGGGGTGCTTACACCTCCTCCCCCCTTTCCCTGCCCCCCCCAACCCCCCCCCCCCGGCACAACCGTTCATCCATGAAGATCTCTTACTCCCGGCGAACACCCAACAACTTTGCCAACACTTCCCGAAGCTCCAACAGATATAAATCCATTCCAATGCGGGAGAGGTGTACCCCGTCCCCCCTGAACATCTCCGGCACATCGTACTTGATGTCCCTGTGCCATATGCGCGCAAAGCCCAAATGCCGGCAGAACCTCACCATCTCCACATTCAATTTCCGCCTTGCCTTATCCACCGCCTGCGGCTTCACCGCCCCCGCCACACTCTACGCGGCACCAGCTCGGTCCATATCACCGCACAACCTGCCCAACACCTGCGCAGCTCCGCCAAATCCCGCTGCATCGCTCTCAACACCAAACCCGACTCCTGCACTAGGTTGTTCTCCCCCAGGTGGAGGACCAACACGTCAAGGCAACGCCCCCCGCACACCAAACCATTCAATGTCGTGATCAACTCCTTCCATCTCATGCCCCCCCTCCCTGACCAAACCACCTGAAACAAAGCCGGATTGAAACCCAGGTTATCCCCAAAATAGCTGTCCTGTGCCTGCCACCTCGCCCTCTTCACAAAAGAATGTCCCACAATCCAGACCAACATGTCCCGAGACGTGGGGCCCGCCACCGAACCTGAAATGAGAAACAAAGGCAATCAACACTGTCCCCCCAGCTCCAAATCGCGCGCTCCTGTTGGGTCTGCGCTGCGCACATAACGGCGATAGCAATCTGAAGTCCATCTACCCAAGCACATGATGGCCCCCCTCCTGCACCCCCGGCGATGCGCCTCGGACGCCGCCCCTATCCGAAAAGAGTGCATGCCAAATTGTCGTCCATCCACTCCCAGACTGTCCAAGGTCTTCCGAAACACTCCCAACAGCTGTGCCCCAGTTGCACCTTTCCCATTCGCGTGCTGAAACACCAAACCACTCGCTGTGCCCTAACCCTTCCATTTCCTGCCCCAATGCACCGGGCACTCACCTCCTTCCCCTCCCCTTCTCAGGACCACCCAGGCCCCAACACACCTCTGATCCGTCTTGGACTTACGTAACCACAAGCACACTGCCGACTGTTCCACTTGCACCTCCGACCATTCCACACCCCGGCCAGCCTTGGACCCCAACAACTCCGACACTCGGAATGCCCCCGCGAACATCCACACCATCATGCCTCCCTTCCATCCCTGCACACTTGTGGCACCATTCCCACCACACTGCCCAACAGCTCTTTCAACACCGGCCGCCGCACCGCCCCCGCCCGCATTCCCGCGCCCAACCCTCCAACATCCTAGTCCCCAGTTCACCTGCGGACGGAGCGTACCCCCACAACAGCTTCCCCATGAAACTTATCCCCGCCAGCTTACCCGCTATCGTCACTCTCGACAAACCCCTCCCAATCAGGTCCAGTAAGTATTGTACCACCTCTTCCTGCCTGTCCCTGCCCGGCGGCCGCCAACACGCCCCGTTCGCCAAAAACTCCCCCCAGGCTGCCACATACGCTGTTCTGGTTGACTCCGCCAAGGACCCTAGAACCAGCTGCAACATCCGGTGTTGCCTATGTCCCACATCCGCGCCGGCAGTGGTGTCTGGTCCCGTTCCGCGTCCTTGGCTAACCCACGGAATCTCCCCCACTGCGAACGAGACCGAGCGTCCGCAATGTCATTGTCAATTCCTGGGACATGCACCGCGCGAAAAGCAATGTCATGCCGCAAACAGCCCAACACAAACCCTCTCAACAGTTTCAACACTTGCTCATCTCTGGCAGACTGGCGATTCACCACTTGCACCACGGCCATGTTGTCCACATTGAACGTCACTCGCCGATGGGCCAGCACTGCCCCCCACAGCCAGATCGCCACAAGGAAAAAGCTCAAGGAAGGCAATGCTCCTCCCGCCCCCTGACCACTCTGAGGGCCACCTCTCTGCGCACCACTTCCTGTTCCAGTAGAGACCGAAACCTTTGCTGCACGCCGCATCCGAGAAGATCTGCGCATCCCAAACCAAGTCCTCGTCCCGCTGTAAGGGCACTCCGTTGAACTGGTTCAGGAAAAACCGCCACATCCGCAAATCTTCCCGCACACCCGCTGACACGCGCACATGGTGGTGTGGAGGCCTCCGCCCAGCCAATGCCCGGCCGAGCCGTCTACAAAACGTCCTTCCGACCCGCACCACCCTGCAAGCAAAGTTGCGATGACCCAACAGCACTTGCACCTCCAACACTGTCACCTTATTCCTGGCCATCATCACCTCCAGTAGCCCCAGCATCTGCTGCTGCTTGTCCACCGGCAGCCGTGCTTCCATCAACCGTGAGTCAATCTCAATACCCAAAAAGGACAGCGCCGTGCCTGGCCCCACTGTCTTCGGTGCCAACGGCACCCCCAGGTCCTCCATGATCTCCTGAAACCTGTCCAGAGCCACCTGGCAGTTCGTGGAGTCCGGAGCCCCGACCAAGAAAGTCATCCAGGTAGTGCTTGACTCCTTGGTGACCCGTGCATTCCGTAAAAATCCACTGCAGGAACGTGCTAAAACATTCAAAAAGCACGCAGGACATCGAGCAGCACCTTGTCCACATACCAGCGGCCGTGAAACTGGATCCCCTGCAGGCACCAGTCGTCTGGGTGAACAGGCAGCAACCGGAAAGCCGACTTGATGTCGCACTTGGCCATCACCGCACCTCGTCCCTCCTTCACCACCAAAGTCATTGCCGCCTCCACAGAGGAGTACACTACCGAGGCCTCGTTCTCGTTGATATAGTCATTCACCGACCCGCCGTCCGGCCACGACAGATGCTGTATGAGCCGGAACTGCCCTGCCTCCTCCTTCTTGGGCACCACGCCTATTGGGGACACTATCAGTTCGGCCATTGGCCAGTCCCCAAAAGGCCCCCCCATGCGGCCTTCCTGCACTACCTAGTCCAGCTTACTCTGTACCACCTCCGGGTGCTCCCGTGCTGACCGCAAGTTGTCCGCCCACCGCCGCCCCGAGGACCCTCGTATCCTAACCGAAACCCGACCCGCAGGCGTTCCGTGGCCCCCGCGTCCGGGTAAATGCGCAGAGCCGCCGTCAACCTGTCCAGTCTAACCGGCGTACGAGCCCTTTGGCCCAGGCCCTTTCCCTCCCCGGCCGCTGCCTGATGGCTGGCCGCCCCCGGGGCGCGCTGCTCCCGCTGTCGCATGTGTACTCCCATGCTGCTGCCCGGAAGGGCCCCAACAGCGCAGCACTGGGTGCCCATATTTGCCGCACCCCGAGCACTCGTGTCTGAAACGGCAATGATCTCTGGCGCATGCCCCTTTATTAAAATCCCAGCAGGGCCCCACGGTTCCGGCCTGGCTCTTCGCTCCGGCCCCCACCCCCCTCGGGTGGGGCGCCCTTGAAAGGGCTGATATATGATCGGGAGCCCGCTGGCGGAAAAGATAGTCTTGCCCGACCCCGCCAAGCCCATCTTGTGCTGCCAAAGATCGCAATCCAGCTCGCCCCACTTTGCCTCCGGATCCCACGCCATCCTCGCCCTAAACTCCTCATCGTACTGCGCCTACGCAAACCCCCCTCCTGTAATCTGTGCCTTCCGGATGATGTCCATGTATTTGAAAAGGGACACCGATCTCTCTGGGAATTTCTCACAATATACACTCGCGAAAATCAAAAACGCCGCCGTCCAGTTCTCTATTGTCAGCGGCACCCTCGGGTGCTTCTGCAGCTCATATTCCTCCTCTTTCGACCCTTCCTTTGACCGAAACTCGCAGTGCAACAATTTCAACAGCTCCACATACTCTCCCTTCCATATCCTCTCCTTAGTCGCCGCCATCAAATGCGCCCCTAGCGGCTTCGTGACCCCATGTAAGGGAGCCGCTTAAACTTCAATTCCTTACTCTCCGGCTTCGCCGCGCCCCCGGCCTCTGCTGCTGCGCTGTCCGCACTCCCCTCCGCCTCTGGCTTTGCGACCTTGCCTGCCGCCGGCAACCCCTCCGGGCCCCCGCAACCCGGGCCCCCTGCATCCTTCCCTCCAGGCGCCAGCGCAGCCACATCAGTCTCCACACCCCGATCTACCACATACCTCCCCTTGCATAACCGATTTCCCCCCCCCAACCCTACTGACACCATCCGCGGCGCACCCTCACCATTACCTGTAATCAAAGTCTCCCCTCGCCGCTCCTCGCCTCTCCTGTGTGGCGCCGACCGGTCCCCCGACTGTGTCCGGGCCGCCGCAGCACCCAGGCCCCGTGACACCTGTAAAAAAGAACCGACACCATTACCGGACACCCGTCCGCCCAGCCCATCCCTCAATTTCCCTTCCTCCGGACTGTCCTCTCCTTCAGTCAACTCAAGACCTCCCCACCAATACATCCGACGTGCCGGTGGCGGCGCCGACTGGACCCTGCCAGAGGCCCTCCATCCACCTCTACCCCCACTCAAATGAAAACAGTCCTCTTTGCCGGTGCTCCAGGATCTCTGCTGCTCCCCAAGCCACTGGGGCCCTGTGGGTGCGGGGGCCGGCGAGCCCGCCGGGGGCCTTCTTGAGCCAGCCGCGCTGTGATCCCTCGTTGTCTCCAGGCTTGCCGCCGGAAGCTCCGCCCTCCCTTCTCCTTGGTGTCGCTTGGCCGCCCCAAGCCTTACGAAGTCCGCTCCTCCGCGCCGGCCTTCCCCCTGCAAGAAAAAAGGTACTGCTGGTGTGCTGGGTCCCTGCTGCTGCGTGCCCCCGCCCGGTACCAATCCCCCCAGCCGTCCCCCGCACCACCCTCATCCTCCTCCTCACTCCAGCTAAGCCCCCCTACCCCTTCCCCACCGTCCACCGCCAAACCCAGCTCCTCCCCGGCCCACCCCGACCCCCCCGGCTCCCCTCCGCCCCCCTGCCCTGCTCCAACCCCCCCCACCCAGACGGACCCGCCTCGTCCCCCTCCTGCTCTGCCCCTTCCGCCGCCGCCAATCGCGCCTCACGTAGGCCCTCCTCCCAAGACGCGAACACATCCAACCCGTCCCACTCCCTCTCACTGCCCTGTGATTCAAACAGTGGGGACCCTCCCCCCACCCGCCCCTGCTCACCTTCCCTCTCCTCCAAGGCCCTCCCCCCTCTCCCTGCACCCAGCCAACTGCCCCCACCCCTCCCCCTTTTGCTCCCTTCTTCCCTACGCTCCTGCCCCTCCCCCTCCCCTCCTCTGCCCCCTGCCGGGCCGGTGACGGGCTTTCATACGGCCTCCCTCTGCCATTCCCCTTCATTCCTTTTCCACCCCCCGTCCAGACCTCGCTCCTGTCTCCTTCCCCCCCCACTCCCCCGCTCCAGCTCACCCCGCCCTCCCTGCCTCCCGGGCGCACCCGAGGCCTCTCCTTTCCCCCAGTCCCCCCCTGCCACACTCCACAGTGCCCGCGCGGCTCTACGCGTGGCCGCGCGGCCTCACAGCCGTCTCTCCTGCCCGCCGCCCCGCCCTCCCGCCTGCCCCCAACCGTTACCGAGAGCCGAGGCGAGGCGCCCCTGGTCACGCACCTCGCCCGCTCTCCACCAGACCGCTCCTCTCCGTCTCCCGGGGCCGCGCTCCTGGCATCGGCGCTGCCACAGAGACTCACCTGCAGCCTGGGTGTCTTCCTCGGCGGCGAGCAGGCCATCACCGCCGCCGCCACCACGCCGAAGGAGGATTCAGAAAAGGGGGTGGTGATGAACAGAGTGTCTGAATTAGGCAGACCACTCTTACCCAGTCCAAAGATCAGGGCTTGATCCATCACCGTTATTTAGCTCACTGCCCCATCCCAGCTCAGAACCTGGCTATATGCAAATTAGTCTGTCCCTGGCCCAGTGCATCATGGGAACAGGGCAGACCAAACTACCAAGCCAATTCTTCACCAGAAAGGAGACAAGCAACCGGGGACCGGTTTCTGGCATTTCAGCCTCGTCGGCCCGGCTTGCTTGAATCCTGATGGAGCAGTGAGCAAGGGACTCATGTCTGAGTATACCCTGCCACACCTGTAGTGGCCAAAAACGATTCAGAAAAGGGGGTGGTGATGAACAGAGTGTCTGAATTAAGCAGACCACTCTTACCCAGTCCAAAGATCAGGGCTTGATCCATCACCGTTATTTAGCTCACTGCCCCATCCCAGCTCAGAACCTGGCTATATGCAAATTAGTCTGTCCCTGGCCCAGTGCATCATGGGAACAGGGCAGACCAAACTACCAAGCCAATTCTTCACCAGAAAGGAGACAAGCTACCGGGGACCGGTTTCTGGCATTTCAGCTTCGTCGGCCCGGCTTGCTTGAATCCTGATGGAGCAGTGAGCAAGGGACTCATGTCTGAGTATACCCTGCCACACCTGTAGTGGCCAAAAACGATTCAGAAAAGGGGGTGGTGATGAACAGAGTGTCTGAATTAAGCAGACCACTCTTACCCAGTCCAAAGATCAGGGCTTGATCCATCACCGTTATTTAGCTCACTGCCCCATCCCAGCTCAGAACCTGGCTATATGCAAATTAGTCTGTCCCTGGCCCAGTGCATCATGGGACAGGGCAGACCAAACTACCAAGCCAATTCTTCACCAGAAAGGAGACAAGCTACCAGGTGGATCTATGCCGTTAAATAACACACAGAGGCATAGCTGTTTGATCCACAAAGTACCCGGGAAGGAAGATTGTATACAGACACACTGTCCTTCAGGAAGTTAAATGTCCACCTTCCCATGCAGTTATTTATGACCCGAAACAATATGCACCCCGTGCATCACTCCTGACAGCAGGTCGGCTCCGTGATCATCCAAGCTGTGAAATCTGCATGAGCGCCACCATCTTACTGCAGTACAAGGGAGGTCATCTCACCCCACCCTGGTAAACGCCCAAACATCTCCGCTTTTCTTGCATAAATACGCATCTCTACAACTATGTTGGTCCTGATTAAGTGGGCAAATATAACAAAGTATGGTCCCTGTAATGTGATGGCTCTCTACACTACCGCCCACTCAGTTTAAGCATGAACAAGTGACATGTCCGTTTCCCTAACCCTAATATGACCGCTAAATACGACACCTTTTTTGCACCTGTGCTAGCGGCTCCTTTAAATGTAGAAGTTTACAGTCCAATATAGCAGGCGTAGAGGAAGGACTAAGCTTGCCGTAGTCTGTTCTTTAGGCAGAAATTCCAAACTCGCAAGCCAAGCTGAGCTTAGGTTATGAGATCGTGGCTCGCGTGTGCCATTTTAAAAAACAAATGGTGACACGGAAAACAAGAATTTTTAAGTCAAAACACCACTTTGTGCTTTTACTTCGTTACCTGAAAGTACGATACAAAGGTGGCTCCTATGAGGCTGCAGCTCTTGTAAAATGGATGGAGGGGTAAGGTATGGGACTGGAGCACCAGGAACAAGGAGTGGGAAACCCGACTTCGAGCCCAATCCTACTATAAAAGAATTTTTTTTTTATATGCTACCAAAAAGATGCCCAAATGACGGACATGAAAAGTGCAAAAAGGTAAACCAATCCAATCAACGGAACCAGAGGCAGCACTAACACAACTGTGGCACTAAGAGTAGGTGGGAGGGAGGAATGCTATGTTTACTTGTAAGCAGCTATGGCAATGAAGCTGAACACAGTCGAACAGTAACAGATCAGGAAACCAAGAAAAAAAGTCCCCCTAAGAACACAAAGAACAATATCAGAATAAGATAGTACTTAGTTGCCACTGTGTGGTAGAAACACAGAAAAAAGGAGGGACAAAGAGGCAGGGCTGACCACTAACCAACAAGGATTTTTAAAGCACACAAACAAAAAGAATCATAAGCAGGGGATATTTCCAAGGCTAAATGATGGGGCCTAAGCACTCAGACTGAAATAAGTGACACCATTACATTTTTAATAGAGGAGGAATAATGGGATCCTCGGGGGGGAGCGGAGCGAGAAGCGGTTCCCCCCGGGGATTTTCGCCGGAATGGGTCAGACACAGCGCGGTGATTGGTCAGGTCCAGCACGCGCGAGGTAGGCGCTAGGCAGGGGAGAGGCGCCATTTTAGGTTCCAGCTTAGGAGGTAGGAGCGTTTAGGCGAGGCTGGGGAATTTCCAGTCAGAAAAATAAATTTAGCTATCCATCCCGGCGCCCCAGCCGCCGCAGGGCCGCCCGCCTTGATCGCCGATCCAGCCCGGCGCCCCAGCCGCCGCAGGGCCGGCCGCCTGGATTTCGCGCCGGTTTTTGACGCGACCCCGCCCCCCCGCCTACCGATAGGCCCACGCGCTCCCCGCCTCCCGCCTGACCCGCCCTCCCGGATCCCTTCTTAAGGGGACTCCGACCCCAGACTTGCAGCGACCACGGTGCCCTCGGCCTGGTTGCCCCCTCGCTCCCCGCCTGCTGCCTGCCACTTACCTGCTGCCTGCCTGCCTGCTGCCGATCCATCCCGGCGCCCCAGCCGCCGCAGGGCCGGCCGCCTGGATTTCGCGCCGGTTTTTGACGCGACCCCGCCTACCGATAGGCCCACGCGCTTCCCGCCTGACCCGCCCTCCCGGATCCCTTCTTATGACGCCCCCTCAGAGACCGCGCAGCGGACGCGCGCAGCGGGAGCACCGATTGAGCGCCGAAGGTGCGGCAAAGGTAAGCCCGTCTGCGCCCGTCCGCGCCTGGACCGCGCCCAGTGCCAGGACCCCTGGCCCCCGCAGATCCCAGCCCACCCGCCGGACGTACGACGCCGCCACCCTCATCGCACTCAACGACGGACGAGCCCCGGGATGCTACCGTGCCACCCCGAGGCGCTCCCACGGACCCTTCTGCTGCACCGCCTGCAAGTTCACCTGCATCCGGACCTGCCTCGCACCAGCACCCGCCAAGACGAACACCAGCACCAACCACCTCAAGTGCATCCTGCTCAACACCCGCTCAGTCCACAGACACGCCATCGAACTCTGGAACCTCATCGACACCACAGCTCCTGACGTTGCCTTCCTCACGGAGACCTGGATGAACGCCTCTTCAGCGCCCGACATCGCCATCGCCATCCCGGACGGCTACAAGATCATCCGGAGGGACCGCACCGCCAACCAGATGGGAGGAGGCATCGCCATCATCCACAGGGACACCATCCGCATCACGACCCACACCGACGACATCCTGACTACCGCCGAACACCTACACTTCCAGATCCACACCGACCCGAAGACCACAATCGGAGGCACCCTGATCTACCGACCCCCGGGACCACGCACACAATTCAGCGAGGACATCGCCGACTTCGTCAGCCCGCATGCCCTCCCCTCCGCTGACTACATCCTCCTGGGGGACCTCAACTTCCACCTGG
Organism: Lissotriton helveticus; assembly: GCF_964261635.1. NCBI lineage: Eukaryota > Metazoa > Chordata > Amphibia > Caudata > Salamandridae > Lissotriton > Lissotriton helveticus. Next base: position 1,890,775,618 of record NC_136063.1, on the reverse strand, counting down.
AGAACAACAACGACCGCAACACCACCACCCTGCTCGACAACCTCGCCAACCTCGGACTCAAGCAGCTGGTGACCACCCCCACCCACCTCGCCGGACACACACTCGACGCCGTCTTCTCATCCTGCAAAGACATCGCCTTCAGCCACGCCACAGGACTCCACTGGACGGACCACAGCTGCGTCCACTTCACCTTCAGAAGAACGACGATCCACCACCACCAGCAACAGGTCGCCCGCAGAAACTGGAGCAAGATCACAGTCGACCAGCTCGCCGCTTCCCTGAGCCAGCACCCTCCCGCCAGCTCAGCGAACCCCAGCCAGGCCGCCGACAACCTCACGAAGTGGATCAGCAACTGCGCGGACGAACTCGCCCCACTGAAGACCCCGCCCAGCAGACCCGGCAGCAAGAAGGCCCCATGGTTCACCGGCGAACTCAAGAGCTCCAAGAAGAACTGCCGAGCCCTCGAGAAAGCCTGGAGAAGGGAGCCAACACCGGACAACATGACCACCCTCAAGCTTGCCACCCGGAAGCACCACCAGCTGATCCGCGACACCAAGAAAACTGCATTCAAGGACCGACTGGACAACAACGCACACAACTGCAAGGAACTCTTCAACATCGTGAAAGAGCTCTCCAACCCCAACGCCGGAAACAACGACATCACCCCATCGCAAGAACTCTGCAACTCCCTCGCCTCCTACTTCCACAACAAGATCGCGGACATACACAACAGCTTCAGCACACAACCGACGAACGCCACGTCCGACTCAACCGAACCACCGCCCCCCACCACCACCCTCCGCGCCTGGACTACTATCAGCACCGAAGACACCGTCCGCACGATGAACTCCATCCACTCCGGATCTCCGACCGACCCTTGCCCTCACCACGTCTTCAACAAGGCCGACGCTGTCATCGCACCCCACCTGCGGGACGTCATCAACACCTCATTCGACACCGCCACCTTCCCTGAGAGCTGGAAGCACGCCGAACTCAGCGCTCTACTCAAGAAACCAACAGCGGACCCCACCGAACTGAAGAATTACCGCCCCATCTCGCTCCTCCCGTTTCCAGCCAAAGTCATCGAGAAGACCGTCAACAAGCAACTGGCCGCCTTCCTCGAGACGAACGGATCCCTCGACCCCTCAGTCTGGCTTCCAAGCCAACCACAGCACCGAGACCGCCCTCATCGCTGCCACCGATGACATCCGAACCCTGATGGATAACGGAGAAACATCGGCCCTCATCCTCCTAGACCTCTCCGCGGCCTTCGACACCGTCTGCCACCGCACCCTAGTGCAGCGCCTCTACAACGTCGGAATCCAGGAAAAGGCACTGGAATGGATCATCTCCTTCCTCGACGGAAGAACCCAGAGAGTCCGCCTACCTCCGTACAAATCAAAGGCCACCGAAGTCATCTGCGGCGTACCCCAAGGATCCTCGCTGAGCCCAACCCTCTTCAACGTCTACATGAGCCCCCTCGCGGCCATCGCACGCCAACACAACCTGAACATCATCTCCTACGCCGACGATACCCAGCTGATCCTCTCCCTTACCAACGACCCCGCCGCCGCCAGAGCCAACCTTCACGAAGGAATGAAAGAAGTAGCCGAGTGGATGTCGACCAGCCGCCTGAAGCTGAACTCGGACAAGACGGAAGTCCTCATCCTGGGATCCTCGCCCTCCGCCTGGGACGACTCCTGGTGGCCCCCCGCCCTGGGAACTGCACCCAAACCGACAGACCACGCACGTAACCTGGGCTTCATCCTGGACTCCTCCCTCTCCATGACCAAGCAAGTCAACGCAGTCTCCTCGTCGTGCTTCAACATCCTGCGCATGCTACGGAAAATCTTCCGGTGGATCCCCACCGAGACCAGGAAGACTGTCACCCAGGCCCTCGTCACCAGCCGACTGGACTACGGCAACGCCCTCTACGCCGGAACCACCGCCAAGCTCCAGAAGAGACTCCAACGGATCCAGAACGCCTCGGCCAGACTCATCCTCGACATCCCACGACACAGCCACATCTCCGGACACCTAAGAGACCTGCACTGGCTCCCGGTCAACAAGAGAATCACCTTCCGTCTCCTCACCCACGCACACAAAGCCCTACACGATCAAGGCCCGAGCTACCTCAACAACCGCATCAACTTCTACGCTCCCAAACGACACCTCCGATCAGCCAGCCACGCCCTCGCCGCCGTCCCCCGCATCTGAAGAACGACAACAGGAGGAAGGTCCTTCTCCTACCTGGCTGCCAAGACCTGGAACTCCCTCCCGACCGACCTGCGCCTGACCCAAGACCACCTCGCCTTCAGGAAGAAGCTCAAGACCTGGCTGTTCGGGCAGTAGCAGCACCCCCCCCCTAGCGCCTTGAGACCCTCCGGGTAAGTAGAGCGCTCTATAAATGTCTATGATTGATTGATTGATTATATCTATTTGCGCTAAATAAAGCCTTACCGAACTCGCAATGGTGACGAGGGAGGCATTACAGGAAGCGCCCCGCGTCATAGCGGCAGCGGGAAGAAGCGACTTGTTGGTGGAAGGAGCAGACGGTGACGCAGCGCCCCCTTCCAGGCCACCGAGGAGGCAGGCGGCGAAAGGAGTGCAACGCGCCATCGATGCTTGCAGGCCGCTGTCGTCCCAAGGAAGAGGCACAAGTTGTGCGCGCTCGGCGAGGGGCGCCAGGCAGACCGTGACAAAGGTCGGACAATTGGCGCTGTGGAGAGGTCCGTCATCGCGCTCCCTCTCGTCAGCGATGCTTAGGGGGTCTGGCTGTGTTGTCAGGCGGTCGGTGTGAGTGTTCTACGCCCATGGGTTCGAGGGAGGTGTTAGCAGGGGGTGTGCCCAGCACAGAACTCATGCTGCATGGAGGAGGGAGGGGCAGGAGAGCAGGAGCAGCCCCAGCCCGGCAGCTGCGACCCAGACCAGTGCCAGTGTTTAGTGTGCCACAATCCTTAAGATGCGCACAATTGCAGGGGGCTGACAAGCGCGTGCCCACAGTTTTAAATACAGAGGCACAACAGTTGCAGCCCCAGCCGCTAGTTGACTACTCCAGTGGCAGCGAGGAGGAATTATTGGTCCTGCCACAACAGAAAGAGCATCCCAGGGGTCAGAGGAGCACTTTGACTGCAGGGGACATGACCAGGGAGGCGGAAGTGGTGGAGGGAGTAGGGCAATTAAGCATTGTAGTAAATACCTCAGAAGCTGTCATAGATAGCCAAGCCTCTGGTCATGATTGGCTGGAGGTACAGGATTTAGAGGAGAGTGCACAGAGGAGGGAGGCCGGCATGCAAGGACAATGCCAAGAAGACTTTATTGACTACATGTATGATAATGGTTTGGAACACACCAGGTTTAACCACGAGTACATTTTCCCGGTTGCGCGCCAGGCTCCAGTGGGTTTTGGGTCTCAGGAACAGGATTTGGGTAGAAATTTAGATGGGCAATGGGTGTGGGTAGAGCATTCCACACCGGAGGACACGCAGTGGAGTAAAGGGACCTTTTGGTGTTACAGGCAGCAAGGTTTTTCTAGTGGAGGGGGCAGAGGGGGTGCCGTTTTTTCCAGTAGCCGAGCAGGTTATGGGCAAGAATCAGACCAGAGAAAGGCGAGCACATGGCAGAGCGGCTGTGCTAGATAGGGCGGCCACTGAGCAGAGTGGTTTCAATGTTGAATTTTCGGCGGATTCACATCAGGCGGGCAGGCTTTTGGAGCGAGGACCTGTTTTTAACTGGGCAACATATGACGGGGGGGGGGGGGGGTGGGAGATGGAGAGCGTCCAGGAGGAAGCCATCATGTCCTCGCTCCCCAGAATATGGGGGCAAGGGAAGTGGCATTTGAAACCAATTCAGAGGAGCGGGGTGTGGGGGAGAAGTTTTGGGGACCACAAAAAGGGGGCACGACTCAAACATAGGGCAAAGGAAGGGGGACGGGGACAACAAAATCTGTTCCCTCATTTCAGGTTCAAAGGGAAGATACAGAATCCGGAATGCAGAGTGAGAATTTTGAGCGGATATCTCAGGCGGATTTGAGAAGACGAGAAGAGCAACTTCCAAAGGGTAAGCCGCATTGGTGGGGGGCATCGGACGTTGTTTCACAGGGTACTAATAAAGGGGATCAGGAGCGGGACGCATCGGCGCTGAGTCGTGTGTCAAGCCAACCATCAGGTGAGAAGGGAGGGAGTAGTTTACACAGTCACAGGCACGAATGCATGGAAGAAAGATCATCTGCCAAAAAGGTTACCGTATATGGGTATGTCAATGCCGCTAGGTTCACATTTGTCGCAAAATACGAAACAAAAGATATGGCAACATGAATATGTAGATGATTTTCGCTTGCTGCACCGAGATGTCCAAGCAAGGGAGGGGTCAAAAGAAGAGGAGATAGAACTGGCGAGACGCCCTAGAGTGCCCAGAAATATAGATAATTGGTCATCGGCCTTTTTAATCTTTGCTAGCATTTACTGTGAAAAATATCCAGAAAGGGCAGTATCGCTTTTCAAATACATGGATGTGGTACGGAAGGCACACATGCATTTCGGTGGCTTTTCGTGGCTGAACTACAACGAAGAGTTCAGGGCCAGGATGAGTATGTCTCAGGATAAACCATGGGGGGGACATAGACACGGAATTATGTCTCCAGTGGATGTCATCCTCTCACCATACAGACACTACACATGCCGCTAGCGGGTTGCCGGTAATGTACCAGCGCTTTCAAGGGCGCGCCGCCCAGGAAGGGGGCGGGGATGTTGGCAAGGGGACAAGCAAGCGGATTGGGCTCATGTTGGAACTACAACAGGGGTTATTGTAACAGGCCATACTGTAGATTTAAGCACAAATGTTCCCAGTGCGGAGGTAGACACATGCTCTTTCAATGTCTTACAGCAACACCAGTCACAGTTGGAAATAGACCTCAAGAACAAGGCCAAGCAACACTGGGGAGGGGAGCTCCACTCCCTCCTATACCAAAGGGCTTTTGCCCCAATTAAATGGGAATTGTTTATCCCTTGGCTGGATAGTTACCCGGATAGGGAGGCGGCTGCCAAACTATATTGGGGGTTCAAGGAAGGGTTCAGAATCAGTTATCAGGGCCCTAGATACAGGCGCTGGGCAGAGAATTTACAGTCTGCAAAGGATTTTCCGGAGGTAGTGCAAGCAAAGTTGGAAGAGGAAGTCCGTTTACGTAGAGTAGCAGGTCCTTTTGGGTTAAATGCTATTCGTTAATTTCATTGTTTCTCCGTTCGGGGTCATTACTAAGAAAACACCAGGGGAATTCCGCATGATACAGCACCTCTCATGGCCAGAGGGGAGGTCAATCAATGATTTCATTGCAGACGAAGACACGGCGGTTTCTTACACCACAGTTGATGAGACATTGAGGATGGTTAGATTTTTAGGAGAGGATGCAGAGTTAGCAAAATGTGATTTTCAGTCTGTGTTCTGATTGATCCTGATTCACCCCCTAGATTTTGAGCTCATGGGTATGCAGTTGAACAGATTTTCATTTTGACAAAGTTTTGCCAATGGGGTGTGCAGTCTCCTGTGCCCTCTTTGAAATATTCAGCTCATTTTTGCAGTGGGTTTTTCAACAGTGGTGCAGTGAAGGTCAAGTTTGTCACTACCTAGATTATTTTTTATTTATGGGACAAGCTCAGTCGAAGTATTGCGAGAGAGCTTTACAAGTTTTTCAGCACATGTTCAACACATTTGGGGTGCCTTTGGCACCAGACAAGACGGAGGGACCAAGTACACAGATTACGTTTCTGGGAATAGAAATATATACTGTGCTGATGGTGGCAAGACTTCCAAAGAGCAAACTGGAGGAGATTAAGTTATGTGTGCATGAGGCGTTGCAGGCAGACCAATTACAACTGAGGCAGGTGCAAAGGTTATTAGGCTATTTAAACTTTGCATGCAGAGTAGTGAGGGCAGGCAGGACTTTCTGCAGACAGCTAGGCATCGCCATGTCAGGAGCAACGCTGCCGCACCGTAGAATCAGACTAACCGGAAGTATTAAAGAAGACTTGAGAATTTGGTTGTGGTTTCTTGAGGAGTTTAATGGAGTGTCCTTATTTTTCATTGAGGCAGGCATGAAGTGGCAGGTGCAACTTTATTCAGATGCATCAGGATCAAATGGATTTGGTATTTTTTGGGACAGGCGTTGGTGCGCCGAGGTGTGGTCAGACTTGTGGAAGACCCAGGGCCGTAGTATTGCATTCCTTGAACTGTTCCCCCTTTTGGTAGCCTTGCAGGTATGGGGTCAGGAGCTTAGTAACAGAACAATCCTTTTCCATGTGGATAACATGTCAGTGGTTAACCTGTTAAATAGGCAGAAAGCAAGAGACAGGAGAGTGCTAGGTCTTTTGAAGGCTTTCATGTTGCTGAGTCTCCGTCTGAACATAGTTTTCAGGGCAAAACACATCCCGGGTATAAATAACACAATCACGGATGCGCTTTCTCGTTCCCAGTGGGAAAGATTTTGTGTGCTGGCCCTGGGAGCAGCAGTCAGGAAAACACTGGTGCCCTTCAGCGTCTGGGCTCTAGGGGACTGAGGATCGTACAGCTTGTGGAGAATTCAATAGCGCCATCCACCCAATGGAGTTACATGCTGGCATGGCATGAATTTATAAGTTATGGTAAGACTTTCGACATTGTACAAAGAGGAGATGTGCATCCCATTAATACTTGACTTTGTTTTAACATTAATTGATAAAGGGCTTTCGCATACCACCATAGCAGGAAAGTTAGCGGGGATTTCTTTTTATGTACAATTGTATTGGGGATTGGATCCAAATAACAATGTGTTGGTGAAATAAGTGTTAAAAGGATTACAGAGAGAGAAGGCTGCAATTCCACACACGAGAGCACCAATAACTTGACCTACTACAGCAATTGCTGTGGACATTGCCTGAGTCCTGTTACAATGTTCATGAAGTTAGGATTTTTAGATTATGTATAATATGGCTCTTCTTTGGAGCATTTAGAGTTTCTGAACTATTAGGTTTGAAGAATGACTGTGGTCTACTTAGCAAGGATGTCTATTTGGAGGGGAACAGTTTAAAGATATGGTTACGCAAATCCAAAACGGATCAGATGGGACAAGGAGTGTGGATACACCTAAATGTGAGCCAAATAAAGGGTTGTTGTCCAGTACAGGAGTGGATTGATTTTAAGTCTGCAAAAGGTTTTCTGGGGGGGCCGATTTTTGTACATGAGACAGGTGAGAAGCTTTCAAGCCACCAGCTGTTGGCGGTAATGAGACGTACGCTTTTATTATTGGGTAAAGATCCAATGAAATATGCAACACATTCATTTCGGATAGGGACTGCGTCAGAGGCAGCTTGTTTGGGACTGGGTTGGAACACGATCAAGAGAATAGGGAGATGGAGTTCAAATTGCTGAGCCCGCTATGTGAAGAAATAAAAAGAAAATAATAATAACGGAAATAAGTTGTAAGCATGGTTTGTAGGTTTGTGGTTCATGTTAATTACATGTTTTCTTTCATCTAGGTGACATTCGGGGTTTGCGCCTGCCAAAAAATAAATTTGGATCGTAGGACATTCCTTTGTCAAGTGGGGCGCGATTTTTGCTGACCATCAGATCTATGGACGTAATTTGGGCATCCCCAGCGATGGACATAAACTTTACTGGTGCGGTAAAGGGGGCATGCGATGGGTGCATTTGTTTCCATTACTAGCAAAAATCCGGTATGATAGAGGTGGCCCTGACATGTTAATACTCCATCTTAGAGAGAATGACCTGGTGGCATTATCAGGTTTAAGTTTGATAAAAAAACATGCAGTTAGATCTAGCTGTGATCTCAAACAATTGGCTAGGGACCAGTTTGGTGTGGACAGAATTTGTTTTTAGACAACAGTGGAGGAACGCAAGGAACCACAGTGCTATGGAAAAAGCAAGGAAAAAGTTGAACAAGGCTATGAAAATGTTTTGTGTGGGATTGGGGATTCAGACCATAGCACATGACAGCATCACTGGCAGAGAAGGCCATTTGTTTAGAGAAGACGGAGTACACCTAACCCAATTGGGAATGGCTTATTATATCCTTGAAATAAGACATGTTATCAAAAGTTTTGAAAGTGGATCTGTGGGTATCTTCCAGACGGGAAGAATAAAAAAAAAAACCAAAGGAAAAGAGGTGGAAAATGGGGGTTGTTTTGGGTGGGGTCAGGAAAAATCTGGGGGGTTTTCCTGAGTGGCGGAATAGGGGGAGGTCAAGGTCTAGAGTGGATCTTGATGAGAGGGTGGGGGGAGGTACAGGATGGGGGAAAGGAAAAGAAGGAAAAGTGAAAGATTTTGGAAACATGGGGTGAATTCATGAAATGAAGTTATGATGGTTCTTTGGGCAATACAGTTAAAAACAAAAAAGTTCAAATAAATTATATGGTTTTGGTACAAATTGCAAAATTCTATGGTTTTGAAGAAAAGTGATAAAAGTGTTTTTAGGTTTTATGGATATTTATTGAAATTGCCTGATCTTATTAATAAAGTGGCCTTTTATGCTACCAGTGATGTTTTGTCTCATTGTGTGGGTCTGGAGTATTTTGGGCGATATGAGGTTTGATTCGCAGGCTGGTGGCAGTATTCCTCTCACCACAGGAAAGGTTCAGGGTAATCGATGAAGCCAGTGCAGGAATGGTGTTCAGGGAATAATGGGGTATCAGTAGGAAATAAAGTGGTACTACACTCGGTTTCCATTGTAGATGCACAAGTGATTCCAGTCTGGCGAGATTCACAGCTTCTGGTTGAGTCCAGATGTGCTACTAAGAAATTGTAGTTTCACCGGATGGTCACTATCCAGAAACACATGATGTGGGTGAAAGGTATTTATTACCCTTGCCCTTATTAGTAGTCTGTCGGATGCTGTAATTTAGTCAGGGCTTCAAGCTTTGAAATTCTTTTAATGTACAGAGATACCCGTGCACATGGATGCCTGAATTGTTTGGGGGCTGTAAGAAGCCATATGTTATGGCTCACTCATGTCAATACAATTTGATGCAAAATCTTACCATTGCAGTAAAGGACATGCACATCAGCCGTTTACAGCTTTATTACAAAACTTTGTCCTTTAAATTAAAAAGAAACTCTCCTCCCTAACATTCTGCATATATACCAGCCTGACACTTTAATACTACCTATTTCTGTTTTTGTCCGTGTTTAAACTTCACAGAACTAGATGGTTATCTACCTGCATATTAAGAAAAGAAAAGCTGGGAGCCATTTCAAAATATATCTACCTAGTGATGTCTCGTTTCTAATATGCTTTTTTTTTATTGCAGAATATTGCACAAGCCAGATTTGAGTACTTGGCTAGATCGCCAATTACAGATGCATGCCTCTATAAATATGAGCAAAACGAAGTATAAAGGCAATGCAAGCTAGGGTTACCAGCATTCCTTCGATGACACGTTGAAGAACGTGAGCATGCATGGACTCCAGATAATCGAATTAGCTTCAACTGCATTTGAATGTCTGACCTCGACCTGAACTTTCTAGAGCATGTGGCTGTAAACAGTGACATATCTACCACCTTTTTGTTAAACTCGTGGTCTTTCCTTTGACCAAAGCATCTCATAACTGTGATCGCAAGATGCAAAATGAATTTGCATATTGGAGGTTGGTTAAAAAAAACATAAGTGAACGAAGGCTGTCTGTTGTGTTCTGTTACATAGAATAGACTGTTGATCCAAAATGTTCGTTCTATAGAACATGCAGTTTTGAAAGGCTGTCTCAGTCACTATTAAATCAGTTTTAAAGCAAAACTGGGGCAATTTGATTGCGGTTAACTTAAAGATCGATCATTGAGGGTTGATTGACTAGTATATTCCGGTCAAGCAAGCCCTGTGGTAGGTTTCAACAGGCTCACTGTACATTTTATATCTGTGCTGATTCTCCAAACGCATAGCAAAAAACCTATGGTCAGATGAAAAATTAAGTGTGTAGTATGTTATTTTTAATACGTTTATTACATGGTGGACAACAAGAGTAGGCTGCATTGGTGTAAAATGTATGAGGTAGCGTGCTTCTTAACAAAAGCAACACTTGTTTTTAATTGGAGAAGTCTGTTCAAAGCGTCACCATGTTACCTTGGTGACATCCCTGCATTTAGTGCACACCTTTGCTGTTTAGACAATAAACCTCCATAGTGTAGCCAATTGTCGCAGTTTATTGGTGCATAAGATTTCAGTCAGTAATCCATTTCATTCATGTTTTACATTCAAAATATTTTTGTTTTCAAGACACTGCTCCAATGCATTTCGGGTCTTGTACCCTTCATCGGGGAGCTTCTGTGAACAGAGACAAAGCATGTCATACTAAGGGTGGGGTCGTGTTTGCAAAGGTGTTTCAGTGTTACATGCGGGTCGGGTAAGTGCTTGGAGTGAACAGGCAATTTTTCGTGTGCTTAAACGTGCTTAAACGTGATGGTATGCGAAGTGAAAACGGAACTGATAAAGTGTTTCAAAAGTGATTATATGGTGGTTATATCGCTCTCGAGGATAGCTTTTTCAATGGCTTCTATCCCTTCGTTATGAGGGATTGACGTGTAGAGGGATCGCACGTCCGCTGTACACAAAATTAGTTGTTGGGTCGTATCTATTTCAAGGTTAGCAAGCTTGGTCAAAAAGTCCGTGGTGTCCTGAATGTAGCTTTTCATGGTTTTTACAATGGGCTGTAGGTAGCGGTCTATAAATTTCCCAACTGGTTTGTGCAGTGAACCCCTTGTGGAGACAATGGGTCTGCAGGGAGGATCCATCAAGTTCTTATGAATTTTGGGAATCATGGTTATAGTGGGGCTTCTTGGAAATGGTTTGATTAGGTACTTTTCCGTATTTGTTTACTTATTTTTTATTTACAGATGTCATGTACACATTTTAGCCACTACCACTTTTGCTTTGACCCCCATCGCGGGTACCGAACCCTCACTAACACACTCCTTCACCCTCCCAATATGGCTGCTTTCATAGTCCTATTTCTATATCAACCACAACACTTTAGTGCGCAAGTCACTCACTTCCGGGTTTCGCGGGAGAGACGAACGCAAGACCAGTTCACAGAAGCCACTGAGCACACTAACTAAGGTAAAACGCCGAGACTTTTCGTTTAAATGTCCGCATAGACGCTTGAGAAGCGCAATGGAATATGAATGTAACACACCGTGGCCCAAATAACGTTCACTACCATTATTATTTTTTTAGACATTCCACACGTCAAAAGCACGTAAGCGAACGACGATTTACCGATTTGTTGATGCACGCGCATGTTCAATCACCGAAATCACTTTTGAAACACTTTATCAGTTCCGTTTTCACTTAGCATACCATCACGTTTAAGCACGTTTAAGCACATGAAAAATTGCCTGTTCACTCCAAGCACTTACCCGACCCGCATGTAACACTGAAACACCTTTGCAAACATGACCCCACCCTTAGTATGACATGCTTTGTCTCTGTTCACAGAAGCTCCCCGATGAAGGGCACAAGACCCGAAATGCATTGGAGCAGTGTCTTGAAAACAAAAATATTTTGAATGTAAAACATGAATGAAATGGATTACTGACTGAAATCTTATGCACCAATAAACTGCGACAATTGGCTACACTATGGAGGTTTATTGTCTAAACACCAAAGGTGTGCACTAAATGCAGGGATGTCACCAAGGTAACATGGTGACGCTTTGAACAGATTTATCATATACGTGTGCCGGACGGACACACCACCTGCGTGTAGCACCCAACCTTTCAAAACCACATTTGACTAAAGGAACTCAACCATAAACTAAATATTTGCTGTGCGTCCCCCAACCACTATATATGTCATTTAATTGGAGAAGGACACATTCCCTGACAAAATGAGAAGCCATAAAAGTTGAAAAGATAAGATGTCGTGGCATTAAGCCAGGTTGAGAGTTGTGTGGCGGCATTTCCAAAAGTTGCTAAAACGACTGTGAACTGTGATGGGGGAGGGGCCGCCGGAGCGCGTGGTATGAGCGCTGCGGCCGCAATAACACCGGACACTCAAGCTCTTTTGCTGCGTAGTCCTCACTGCCGATCGTGGGACACGCCCCCTTTATTTATGGCTGGCGGTGAGGATACACGCCAGCGTAACTTCTCCGATGGTAGACTGCACCGCTACCTCGCGTCGGAGATCGGAGGACCCTACATTCCTTCTAACCTTTATTAAACAGCAAACAATAATCAAGTAGATCTATTATCAGTCACTAGAATTCCAGTCCCAATTCATCACACCATGAAGTCGGCCAGCCGGGAGGATGGAGCTGGGTTTCTTCGTAGGCCATACCTGGAGTGCTCTCCACGTGATGAAGGCAGAAACTGGGTCACCCCTCACAAGACTTGGCTCACCTGGGATCTTGCGGGACAGCACGGCGTGCTCGCAACTGGTGTCCCCGGCAGGTAAGATGTGCCCTGATCTGACCGGGTCTCGTCTCCAGTGGTGGTTGGCTCGTGGTCACTGTCTGGGACTTCCTCCTCTGCCGGTAGACATGGGCTGGTGTCAATGTTTTCTGATGCCGGCAGGTCCGGAGTCTCGGTATCCACTTTTTTGAAGAATGAGATGTTGCGGGTGACCTCCGTTCCTCTTCTGGCGGTTATCATGGTGCGGGTCCTGCGGACAACTGTCCAGGGCCTATGTTCGAATGGAAGCCAGAATTTGCTTCATGGGTACCTGTCCTTGATATAGACTCTGACTCTCACTTGAATGACAGGCATCCGGGCCCGTCAGTTGGCACTGGCCTGGTCATTGGAGCTGGTCCTGTTGGCGAGGGTCTTTTCCGCGTTGATCTGAGACGGGGTCCAGCTCGGTTGATGTGGGATGGTGTCTCGCACTACTCGGCCCATGTTTGCTGGTCCCGGATCTGCCTCCGTTGTGAGATGGGGCATCAAGCGGTATTCCCTCAGGAAGCTTTATATGGCCTCTCGAGCGGTGATCCATCGACATGCACAATGCATATTACTTTGAGAGTACGCATGAATCTCTCCACTTCCCCATTTACCTGAGGCCAGCGCGGGGTCCCTTTCTGGTGTTGGATGCCCCAGGCTTTAAGATAGTCCGCAAACTCCTGTCCCTGGCAGGGTGGACCGCTGTCTGTCTTCACCACTTCGAATATTCCGTGGGTAGCGATGGTCTTTTCAAGATTGGTGATGACCTGCATGGGTGTCTGACTTCCCATGATCTCACACTCAGGGTTGTTTCGTGTAATCATCGATGAGTACTAGAGCATAGCATGCACCTGGAAGGTGTCCAAAGTCCACACTCCCATGGTCATCGAGGGTTCTCTTCCATGATGACTGGGTGAGGGCTATCTGGTTGGCCCGCTGCTTGGCACCACGCGCATGCCCTGACTGTTTTTTCGACCAGTGGGTCCGTTCCTGGGAACCACACCTTGGCTCTCTCGGCTCTTGGTCTTTACCATGCCTTGGTGTCCCCTGTGTGCGAGGTCCACTGCCTGTTGAGCCAGACTTGATTGTATCCCTAGCCGCGGGCCTCGGAGCAGACACCTGCTATCAACCGAAAGTTCATCTTTGACTCGCACAATTGATTCCAGAACAGTCTTTGCTAGTCGCGTCCTTCAGGTCATGGTGGATTGAATGGGCTGCCAGTCATTCGATTGGACTGCACTTACAGCCAGTTGCAGGCACTCCTCACTCTGGGTAGCTTCTACTATGGTCTCGAGGCTCATGGGCAGTGGTCGGGATCTTTCCGATATAATACTGACATATTCTTCTGTGTCTTCGGCATCCTCCTCTTCCGCTTTAGTAGCCGCCCTGGGGTGCCTCAAAAGGTAGTCCACTGGGTTGGACGAGCCTGGTTTGTACTCCACCCGGCAGTCGTATCCCTGTAGTTGAAGTATCCACTTTTCAATCCTCGGCGAAGGTTTGGACGCTGATACTTGAAACAAGGGGATTGTGGTCTGTGGACACTGTGAATGGATGGCCATACACGTAGACGTGGAAATGCCGACATGCCCAGTGGATGGCGATCGCTTCTTGTTCAATTTGCGAGTATCTCTGTTCTGTGTCCATCAGGGACCGACTCGCATACGCTATTGGGGCCCACTCTTTGTTCCCGTGCAATTGAGTGAATACTGCTCCAAGCCCATGGGGGCTGGCGTCCACAGCGACGTTGGTGGATCGGGCCGGGTCGAAGTACAACAGCGCCGTTTCTGCTGACAGAGCTGCCTTAGTGTCGTTGAAGGCTTTCTCCTCCTTTGGGTGCCACTGCCATGTGGTGGATGCCTTTGTCAGCTCCCCGAGGGGTTTTGTGAGATTTGACAAGTCCTTGATAAAACGTCTGCAAAAGTTCACCATTCCCAGGAAACTTCTTATCTCTGAGATGTTGGTTTGCGCTGGGGCTTCTTGTACATCTTGTACCTTGTCCGGGTCTGGGGCCACTCCTTGGTCCGAGAATGTGTAGCCAAAGAAACTAATCTTGTTCTTTAGGAATTGGCACTTTTCTCGATGTTGAGTCAGTCCGGATTCTTTGATCCTCACAAAGTCTCCGATGGTGGTTTTCTGTCTGACACATAGATGAGCAGGTCGTCACTTACGTTTAAGACTCCTGGGAGCCCGCTAAGGACTTCGCAGATTGTCTTTTGAAACACCTCTGCAGCGCTCAAGATCCCGAAATTGAGGCTTTGGTATCTCCTGAGACCGACGTGCGTGGAGAAGGTGGTGATGTATCGGGAGTCCGGGTGGATTGGTAGTTGGTGATAGCCGGACCGGAGGTCCATCTTTGTGGACCACCTAGCTCCCTTCAGTTTTCCCAATATGTCGTCAATGGTGGGGGTTAGGTGGCATTCCCTCTTCACCGTGGCACTTGGGAGGCGCATTTCCACACAGATGCGGATCTGCCCCGGTTGCTTCGACTTCCGTGCCACTACGATCGGGGACACCCACGGTGTGGGCCCACTGACTTTTTCGATAATACCTTGCCTCTCCAGCGCCTCTAACTCTTCTTCCACCTTCTGTCTCAGGTGGAACACAATGCGCCTGTGCCTCGGCGCCACCGGTTGGACTGACGGGTCTATATGGAGGGAGACCTATTTTCCTTTCAGGCATCCTATACCTTTGAAGAAGTCTGCGAACTCTTCCATGATGGCCTCTCGTTCTTCCTCTTGCACTGCCATCGCAAATGATATTAACTTCAGTTCTTTTGCTGATTGACCACTTATGAGCATAGCGCTTTCATCTTTGGTCACGTATACTGTGGTGGGGGTCTTGAGGTCCTTGTGTTGTAGTTGAAACATCCCTGGAGCGGGAAGGGTGTCTTCTGGCCATATGCAAATACTCTGATCCTGGTCTCATGTAGTGGTGGGCGTGGACTTAGTTGATTATACACATTGGCAGCCATCAGTTCGATCGATGACCCCGTGTCAATGGTGTCTCTCACCTCCTGATGGTGGATCTTAATGCTGCACCTTGGGAGTAGTCGTCTCTTCTTTCGTGGTTGATCGACTTCGAATACATAGTGATCCGGGTAGTCTCCCATGTTGTCATCCATGTCCTCGCTCTTCCGCTACCACCTGCGTCTCCTCTTTCCTTGACTTCGCCGACTGGCATACTGCCGCAAAGTGGTTCCTCCACCCACACTGCACTTTTTTCCTCTCGCTGGGCAGTCTTGCATACGATGGGCTGCACCACCGCAGTAGCCGCACTTCTTCCTGTCTTGCTGTTGTCTCCCGGCGTTTTGGCATACTTTGGACCTCACCATATTCGCCTTTTCCATTATGTTGACTTCCTCCGTCTTGACGGGTCAGTGGAGGGCCTCTTACATATGGGACGCTCGGGCTTGCGACAGCTCCTTTGGCCACCCCAGGGTGAGGATGTCCGCCAGGGGCTTACCATCTTCCTGAAGAATGTTCACTCTTAGTCCTTGTATTATCTGACCTCGGATCTCTTCCTGTTCGTCGTGGAATCCACACATGCTGGCCAGCTCTTTCAATCATCCGTGGAAGCGTCTAGCGATTCCTCCACTTCTTGCTTCTCATGACACAAAATTAATCTTTCATAGTCCCTGTTCGCCATCGGCTCGAAATGTGCATTTAGGGCGTTGAGAAGCGTGACATACGTTTTGGGTGGCGCCTCTACCAGGGTTTTGTAGATGCAGTTGATATCCTTGCCTCCAAGGTGGAGGAGTAGGGTCCTGCGCCTTTCCGGGCTATGCCAGCCCCTTCAAAGTAGATCTGGAGGCGGTCTGTCCAGTCTCTCCATCGCGGGGCAAGGGATGAGGGTGCTCCATCCACCACAAAGGGCTCAATGGCGGGATCAACGCCATCTTGGCGCAGACGCAGTCACACCTCGCGGCACGTGCACTACTCACCTCCTGGGAACACTAGCAGCCGCCTGGCCGAGGGTGAATATGACGCTTTCAGGGTCCTGTCCTGTGGCGAGTATGTTTCAGGCCTCACTGTTGTATCCTCTACTCTCCAGATGCTGGGGCGCCCTCAAACGATGACCCCACCATGTTTGCAGGGGTCTCTGCCTCAGCAAAGCACATGCAGGAGCTGCATCACCTGCCTTGACTGCCACAGGCTCCCCTGAGGGCACATAGCAGGCCAGGAACAATTAGGCTCTGCACTGTGGGCCCAGGGCTGTGATTAAAGGCCCACTGATTGCCCCTAATCAGGCACAGAAGGTGCTAAATGCACAGCAGAGCATGGGTCTGTTTCTGCCCCTCGCCGCCAGTGTGATGGGCCGCTGGAGCACGTGGTATGAGCGCTGCGGCTGCAATAATGACACCGGACACTCGTGCTCTTTTGCTTCATAGTCCCCACTGCCGATCGTGGGACACGCCACCTTCATTTATGGCTGGCGCATGACGACACGCGCCAGCGTAACTTCTCCGACGCGGGTAGACTGCCCCCTACCTCGCGTCGGAGATCGGAGGACACTAAATTAACCTTGCACATGAAGGGTATTGGTATGGCTTGAAGACAAACAGCGCAATGATAGTGGCATGTGATGAAGCGGGTGCCCTATGTGAGTTAAAACAAGTGCCTTGTTTTGACCTGTTAAGGGTTGGGGAGGCAGGGTGGCAGACTGCTTTGGGCCCGCCTACTAGCCTAAAGTATGCTTCAGCCCAACTTGGTTTTATTTCCATGTAAGAATTCTCTCCCTTAACTACCTTGAGCTCCCACAAAGCCCTGCAATCGCCTGCCTACTAAGCCTGTACTGAAGGCACTGAGGCATTCGCCAGCACACGTTGTGCTTAAGGCCCCTTCTAATCTGCTGAAGACATAAGGAAGAATCTTGCGCCAGACACTTCTTCCTGGGCTCGCCTCATACCGGTAAATTTAGTTGCTATCTTGCACAGAGTCACCTTCCTGTTGATCCACAGTGCAACCCTTCAGTGCTCAAACTATAAGACTTGAAAGCCACATTATATCAGAAATATTATCGGTTTCAAACAAATGTGCAATAATGTAATGTAAAATAAGCTGTTGAGCTCTTACATTACAGGAACACTCTGACCACACATACATTTAAAGTGACATTTTGATAGTACCATATAATAATTCTCGTGATAGTTCTCTACCTTTCAGTGGTAAAGTTTCCCTGTTTAATATGGTGGAAGAGCAGCAATTGGTTACCTAAGGCTATGGGAATTTGTGCCATGAAGTATATTTTCTGTCTAAGGAACTGGAACACCTAATGCCTCCATTGAAATCTAGCAAAACAGGTAAAGGGTGTGGTGTAACAAATAGAGCTGAAACCGGGTTTGAGTCTCTGCATCTGCTCAACATCACTTAATCTCCGGTGCCTGCAAAAAATGAATATATCCTTATGTAATGTAACTGGTGCTTATGTAAAGCCTCCAATACCTTCGGGTAGAGTTTGCATAATCTCAGCGTTGCAAAATGTATAAGAATAAAAACAATAGCTACAGTAGGTGGAAGCCGTTTTGAGCGTGATCACGGATGCAGGTGGGTCCTACGAGGCTGCAGTTCTCATAAC
Source organism: Lissotriton helveticus (assembly GCF_964261635.1). Classification (NCBI taxonomy): domain Eukaryota; kingdom Metazoa; phylum Chordata; class Amphibia; order Caudata; family Salamandridae; genus Lissotriton; species Lissotriton helveticus. Next base: position 1,890,757,632 of record NC_136063.1, on the reverse strand, counting down.
GTGGTGGGAGGGGTGAGGCATGAGACATGACTGGAGTAAAAGGAGGAGTCGGAGGGGCTGCAATGCCTCTGGACTTCTTACAAACAAGACTTTGACAAGCTTACTCAAAAGGAAGCACAAAACCAAACGCATATCCTACCAAAAAAAGAAAGCGACTGTAGACCTCGGGAGGCATCAAAAACACAACTGTGGCATTGAGAGGAGGTGGGAGGGAGGAATGCTATATTTACATGTAAGCAGCTATGGTGAACATGTACACAGGCAAACAGTGACAGAAGGAAAACCAGAAGAAATGGTCCCCCAAAGAACAGAAAGAACCATAGTGCAATGAGACAGTGCTTGGTCCCTTCTGTGTGGGATGAATGGAAGAGAAAAGGAGGGACAAAGAGGCAGAACATACCACTAGCAAGAAAAGATTTTTAAAAGCCACACACTAATAAATCAGATTCAGGGGGATGGCTTTAATCCCACAAGAGAAGTATACTAAAGTAGACAAGAAGTAATATGCTTATGCTCAACCTAAAAAGAGGATCGAGGGGGTATGGGGCAACAGGGGAACAGATGTGTTCCTTAAGACAGACTGTGTATACAAAGATTGACAAAAGGCTGAATGAAATTTCTTCAGATTTTGGCAGGTGAATCATGTTGGGCTTCATTTAATGTCCGTACATGGCCTGGTGATTTACTGTGCAGCACTTTAGAGAAAAACTAGAGTTTGGGCACCTGTGCTCAAACATATTACTAGTATATTTAAGAATCACAAATAATTGAAATGCGAAAATATAGATCTATTAAACTCAAACATGCAGACTTACTGTAGCAATGTTTAGGGCATGTGCTGTCTAATTTGATTGGTCTTTTCTTTGAAGATGTTGTTGATATTGATACATCCCACTGTACTTGAATGGCTAACCAGCAGGCTATGTGTGGTATTTATAAGATGGCGGATTGGCTTAACGGATAAATTACCTGACTCTGTTCCATGCTTCTAAAACAATTGAAAATTGAGTACACACATTTTCCACAGGATGCAGAGAACATTTCAGGAATTTTTACAGGTGTCCGTAATTGTGCTGCTCCTCCTGCCTTCTGATAGCATTTTGCTTTCAGTGACTTCATGTGCATTATTTGGGATGGTGGACTGCCCACCTCCAGGAATAATCACAACTCATATCAGAGTGAATCCTCAAAGTCACTAAATTAACCTGAGATCAACCCTCTGGTAACTAGGCAACAGAGACAACCGACTTAACTTAGGGCATGTGTAAAGTATTTGTGCAGTGCCAAAACAGGTACGAAGTCAAAATGGCAGACAACATCCCCAAATCAAATTATGCAAGTAGAGTAAAACTGAATAAACAAAAACACACCAAAATGGAAACAACTCAAAAAGGGGCGTAAGAGAGATGATTTTTAAAAAGCTTGAAGTAAATATAGAGCCAAATAATCACTAATCAGCAACGATAGTTTATGGTCGTGTAGATCAAGACCTAGGTGCATTTTTAGGCTGCCTGGGCTAGAGGACGGGTTAGATACACCAGTTTTTTAAGTCCCTGCTTTTCAGGGTTTATGCAGCAGCTCACATGAGTCCCTTCTAAGGCTCCCAGGTCCTATGGGGCAGCATTTCGAGGCAAAGACTCACTCCAGAATAGGTCACCCACAAGGTCCACTTGTTCAGGGACAATACCTTGTTCAGCTTGTTTCTCCTTAAAGCCATGTAGGTCAGCCAACTGAAACTTATGCCTCACTTCCTTGTCCTGGGCAAAAGTGGAAGCAGGTCCAGTCTTTCCATAACTCTTCTCTGGTCACAGAGAAGAGGGTCAGTCATCTTCATATCTTCCTCCGGTGTAGAACGCTTTCTGACGTGGGTGCATGGAGGTGCCATATTTATGCATGGCACCAGCTAGTAGATGGTGGCCACTCTCGGGCACTACCTAGCCAATGGTGTAAAGGTTCACAGGGTGAAGCCTGCCCACTTTATCTGTAGTTATTGTTTGCCTTACTACAAATAGGCCCAAAATACCATGTGTCAGGGCAAAAGTCTTCGGCTGCACGAAACTTGGGCTCTGAGGGCTGTGGGTGTATGTGTGATGAATGTACTATGATAATTCTTGTGTCCTCCCAAATCTTACACTAAAATTCAGTCTGAAGGAGACACTACGTGCAACAAGCTCCGAGCCAGACAGCTGGAAGTATAAAAGCGGGGCTCTTCAGCAAACAGATGATACAAAAGAATTACCTTGGCATTTTGTTCTCTCCCTTTCAAGTAATCTACAAGTGTTGTATGTGACTCAACAGACCTGTCTAGCAGGATTTGACAGTGGTGCCATAGAATGCCCTGCTCCCACTCTGAATATTCTGTGGAGCTCAGAGGATTCACCCATACAGGTCAGCCTCTTGTTTGGTTGTGGAAGGCATTTCACACTAGTTCAAGGATGAACATAGGTTAAGAGCTGGCAATTGCTTTTGCTAATCAGTCTTCTTAAAGTCAGCCAAAGAGTAACTTTCTAAAGATTATTTTTTCCTAATATTTATTAAAAAGCCTATTTCAACAGTAAGCCTATTTCACCAGTCAATTGGATTTTAAGAACTATTAAACATAGTGGTTTCACTATTGTATATCTGGCCCCATTCCTGAGGTACTTGCAAAAAACAACAAGTGATGGACTGAATGTGGATCAATGTCACACACTCCCCCAGTCAAAAGATCTGGGCCCAAATCCATCGTTTTTTTGCACTCCACACCACCCTGGGTCAGATAATGGCTTTATGCAAATCAGCTCTGACCCTGTTGCCCCATGGGAACAGTCCAGTCCGAACTACAACAGCCATATCTTTCCCAGACCGGAATCAAGCATCCGCGGACCGGACCGGTTTCGAGGTAACACCTCTCTTCAGCCCGGCTAGCTTGACTCCAAGTGGTGTGGAGTGCCTGGGACCCACGTCTGGGCATCCCCAGCGCACTTAGGGCGGCAATTGCAAAAAACAACAAGTGATGGACTGAATGTGGATCAATGTCACACACTCCCCCAGTCAAAAGATCTGGGCCCAAATCCATCGTTTTTTTGCACTCCACACCACCCTGGGTCAGATAATGGCTTTATGCAAATCAGCTCTGACCCTGTTGCCCCATGGGAACAGTCCAGTCCGAACTACAACAGCCATATCTTTCCCAGACCGGAATCAAGCATCCGAGGACCGGACCGGTTTCGAGGTAACACCTCTCTTCAGCCCGGCTAGCTTGACTCCAAGTGGTGTGGAGTGCCTGGGACCCACGTCTGGGCATCCCCAGCGCACTTAGGGCGGCAATTGCAAAAAACAACAAGTGATGGACTGAATGTGGATCAATGTCACACACTCCCCTAGTCAAAAGATCTGGGCCCAAATCCATCGTTTTTTTGCACTCCACACCACCCTGGGTCAGTTTTTGCAATTGCCGCCCTAAGTGCGCTGGGGATGCCCAGACGTGGGTCCCAGGCACTCCACACCACTGGAATCAAGCTAGCCGGGCTGAAGAGAGGTGTTACCTCGAAACCGGTCCGGTCCTCGGATGCTTGATTCCGTTCTGGGAAGGACATGGCTTTTGTAGTTCGGACTGGACTGTTCCCATGGGGCAACAGGGTCAGAGCTGATTTGCATATCGCCATTGTCTAACCCAGGGTGGTGTGGAGTGCAAAAAAACGATGGATTTGGGCCCAGATCTTTTTACTGGGGGAGTGTGTGACATTGATCCACATTCAGTCCATCACTTGTTGTTTTTGCAATTGCCGCCCTAAGTGCGCTGGGGATGCCCAGACGTGGGTCCCAGGCACTCCACACCACTGGAATCAAGCTAGCCGGGCTGAAGAGAGGTGTTACCTCGAAACCGGTCCGGTCCTCGGATGCTTGATTCCGTTCTGGGAAGGACATGGCTTTTGTAGTTCGGACTGGACTGTTCCCATGGGGCAACAGGGTCAGAGCTGATTTGCATATCGCCATTGTCTAACCCAGGGTGGTGTGGAGTGCAAAAAAACGATGGATTTGGGCCCAGATCTTTTGACTGGGGGAGTGTGTGACATTGATCCACATTCAGTCCATCACTTGTTGTTTTTGCAATTGCCGCCCTAAGTGCGCTGGGGATGCCCAGACGTGGGTCCCAGGCACTCCACACCACTGGAATCAAGCTAGCCGGGCTGAAGAGAGGTGTTACCTCGAAACCGGTCCGGTCCTCGGATGCTTGATTCCGTTCTGGGAAGGACATGGCTTTTGTAGTTCGGACTGGACTGTTCCCATGGGGCAACAGGGTCAGAGCTGATTTGCAGATCGCCATTGTCTAACCCAGGGTGGTGTGGAGTGCAAAAAAACGATGGATTTGGGCCCAGATCTTTTGACTGGGGGAGTGTGTGACATTGATCCACATTCAGTCCATCACTTGTTGTTTTTGCAATTGCCGCCCTAAGTGCGCTGGGGATGCCCAGACGTGGGTCCCAGGCACTCCACACCACTGGAATCAAGCTAGCCGGGCTGAAGAGAGGTGTTACCTCGAAACCGGTCCGGTCCTCGGATGCTTGATTCCGTTCTGGGAAGGACATGGCTTTTGTAGTTCGGACTAGACTGTTCCCATGGGGCAACAGGGTCAGAGCTGATTTGCATATCGCCATTGTCTAACCCAGGGTGGTGTGGAGTGCAAAAAAACGATGGATTTGGGCCCAGATCTTTTGACTGGGGGAGTGTGTGACATTGATCCACATTCAGTCCATCACTTGTTGTTTTTGCAATTGCCGCCCTAAGTGCGCTGGGGATGCCCAGACGTGGGTCCCAGGCACTCCACACCACTGGAATCAAGCTAGCCGGGCTGAAGAGAGGTGTTACCTCGAAACCGGTCCGGTCCTCGGATGCTTGATTCCGTTCTGGGAAGGACATGGCTTTTGTAGTTCGGACTGGACTGTTCCCATGGGGCAACAGGGTCAGAGCTGATTTGCATATCGCCATTGTCTAACCCAGGGTGGTGTGGAGTGCAAAAAAACGATGGATTTGGGCCCAGATCTTTTGACTGGGGGAGTGTGTGACATTGATCCACATTCAGTCCATCACTTGTTGTTTTTGCAATTGCCGCCCTAAGTGCGCTGGGGATGCCCAGACGTGGGTCCCAGGCACTCCACACCACTGGAATCAAGCTAGCCGGGCTGAAGAGAGGTGTTACCTCGAAACCGGTCCGGTCCTCGGATGCTTGATTCCGTTCTGGGAAGGACATGGCTTTTGTAGTTCGGACTGGACTGTTCCCATGGGGCAACAGGGTCAGAGCTGATTTGCATATCGCCATTGTCTAACCCAGGGTGGTGTGGAGTGCAAAAAAACGATGGATTTGGGCCCAGATCTTTTGACTGGGGGAGTGTGTGACATTGATCCACATTCAGTCCATCACTTGTTGTTTTTGCAATTGCCGCCCTAAGTGCGCTGGGGATGCCCAGACGTGGGTCCCAGGCACTCCACACCACTGGAATCAAGCTAGCCGGGCTGAAGAGAGGTGTTACCTCGAAACCGGTCCGGTCCTCGGATGCTTGATTCCGTTCTGGGAAGGACATGGCTTTTGTAGTTCGGACTGGACTGTTCCCATGGGGCAACAGGGTCAGAGCTGATTTGCATATCGCCATTGTCTAACCCAGGGTGGTGTGGAGTGCAAAAAAACGATGGATTTGGGCCCAGATCTTTTGACTGGGGGAGTGTGTGACATTGATCCACATTCAGTCCATCACTTGTTGTTTTTGCAATTGCCGCCCTAAGTGCGCTGGGGATGCCCAGACGTGGGTCCCAGGCACTCCACACCACTGGAATCAAGCTAGCCAGGCTGAAGAGAGGTGTTACCTCGAAACCGGTCCGGTCCTCGGATGCTTGATTCCGTTCTGGGAAGGACATGGCTTTTGTAGTTCGGACTGGACTGTTCCCATGGGGCAACAGGGTCAGAGCTGATTTGCATATCGCCATTGTCTAACCCAGGGTGGTGTGGAGTGCAAAAAAACGATGGATTTGGGCCCAGATCTTTTGACTGGGGGAGTGTGTGACATTGATCCACATTCAGTCCATCACTTGTTGTTTTTGCAATTGCCGCCCTAAGTGCGCTGGGGATGCCCAGACGTGGGTCCCAGGCACTCCACACCACTGGAATCAAGCTAGCCGGGCTGAAGAGAGGTGTTACCTCGAAACCGGTCCGGTCCTCGGATGCTTGATTCCGTTCTGGGAAGGACATGGCTTTTGTAGTTCGGACTGGACTGTTCCCATGGGGCAACAGGGTCAGAGCTGATTTGCATATCGCCATTGTCTAACCCAGGGTGGTGTGGAGTGCAAAAAAACGATGGATTTGGGCCCAGATCTTTTGACTGGGGGAGTGTGTGACATTGATCCACATTCAGTCCATCACTTGTTGTTTTTGCAATTGCCGCCCTAAGTGCGCTGGGGATGCCCAGACGTGGGTCCCAGGCACTCCACACCACTGGAATCAAGCTAGCCGGGCTGAAGAGAGGTGTTACCTCGAAACCGGTCCGGTCCTCGGATGCTTGATTCCGTTCTGGGAAGGACATGGCTTTTGTAGTTCGGACTGGACTGTTCCCATGGGGCAACAGGGTCAGAGCTGATTTGCATATCGCCATTGTCTAACCCAGGGTGGTGTGGAGTGCAAAAAAACGATGGATTTGGGCCCAGATCTTTTGACTGGGGGAGTGTGTGACATTGATCCACATTCAGTCCATCACTTGTTGTTTTTGCAATTGCCGCCCTAAGTGCGCTGGGGATGCCCAGACGTGGGTCCCAGGCACTCCACACCACTGGAATCAAGCTAGCCGGGCTGAAGAGAGGTGTTACCTCGAAACCGGTCCGGTCCTCGGATGCTTGATTCCGTTCTGGGAAGGACATGGCTTTTGTAGTTCGGACTGGACTGTTCCCATGGGGCAACAGGGTCAGAGCTGATTTGCATATCGCCATTGTCTAACCCAGGGTGGTGTGGAGTGCAAAAAAACGATGGATTTGGGCCCAGATCTTTTGACTGGGGGAGTGTGTGACATTGATCCACATTCAGTCCATCACTTGTTGTTTTTGCAATTGCCGCCCTAAGTGCGCTGGGGATGCCCAGACGTGGGTCCCAGGCACTCCACACCACTGGAATCAAGCTAGCCGGGCTGAAGAGAGGTGTTACCTCGAAACCGGTCCGGTCCTCGGATGCTTGATTCCGTTCTGGGAAGGACATGGCTTTTGTAGTTCGGACTGGACTGTTCCCATGGGGCAACAGGGTCAGAGCTGATTTGCATATCGCCATTGTCTAACCCAGGGTGGTGTGGAGTGCAAAAAAACGATGGATTTGGGCCCAGATCTTTTGACTGGGGGAGTGTGTGACATTGATCCACATTCAGTCCATCACTTGTTGTTTTTGCCATTCCTGAGGTACAGCATTAGTATTGTAATCTGTACTCTGGTTTTCTACATAGGACATCTAGGACTGCCACAGTGAAAATAAACTTCAGGGTCTTGTCACTGTAGGGACATGGTAATATGAATGTTCTACATTTCCAGCCTTTAAATACCATGCACCCTTTCTTGTGGGCTACAAGGCCTACATAAATGTGACTTACTGATATTTACAAATGGAGGATTTTATTGGTCATAAAGGGCTATTTAAACCGGTCATACTGCAACTGTAACACTACAATAGTCAGGCTGCACAGGGAGGTCACCACTCATGTTTGCATTGCTACTGTAATTGATTGTGCAGGAAGTGCTGCAGTCCACAGGTGGAGTGTCACTTTCAGGTCCTTGGTGCATTTTCTACACTACAGATTGGGGGATTAAAGTCAAGTTACAGGTGCCAATCAGGAATATGCCAATGCATCCATGTTTAAAGGGGGTATGCAATGTACTCCTTTTGTGTGAGGGTAAATTGCAGCAAGTTCTAAAACCGCCATAAAATATAGGGTCCAGCAAAAGATGAAAAATCAGGGCTGACAATGCAAAGGAAAATTTCATATGCCAGGAACAAGTACTTTGACTTTAGTTTAGCTCATTATAACTAAGGTGTTATTGGCTGCCACCTAGATGGTGTGTATGAGGTCCGAGCATAAAGAGTTATCATTAGTGCTAGGGTTAGATTTGGTTTTTTAGGTTCATCTATTAAGCCGCTCACTCACCTATCCAGTGTCCTATTTAGGCAAGCAACCACTTACCAGAAAATGGAGTAGGACATGTTTCTACCCAAAGATAGTGTTTCTGGCTGGTATCAATAACATACCTACTGGCCAATCAGAGTTTTCAGGCCAGAACAGGGGAATAAAGCACTGAATCTGTGAAAGAAAGCTGGAGAAATGCTTTAATTGTCAATCATTTTTCCCCAGGTCCATGCAGCAACTGCACTGCTGGAATCGAGGAACCCTTTCCTTCACAAATATTCTACATATGTTAGACCTGGACTTCTTTGGAAGGTCACCCGTATAACTTTTTCCTTCAACTCTTTCTGTTGTCTGAACCGGTTTTTGTTAGCTTTGGGACACTAGCACTGGCTAGCAAATGTAAAGTGTTGTTGGGATTCCAGAATAATGACAGGACTCTGGAAGTATGCCGAGTTGTAGTTTATTGACCATCCACTCTCCTCACTGAAAAGCACACCAACATTCCACAGTAAACTTCAGGGTGGGGCAAACCAACGGGGGCAGAATGGTAGGGGTGGACGGAACATACCAAAGGAGTAGAATTGCAACACATCTCCCTTCCTTATAAAGTGTACAATGGGAGAAGGGAAATGAAAACCCAGGATGACAAAGGGGCTGGAAGGGACCAGCCGGCAAGGCAGTAGCAGGAGTTTACACAGGAAAAGAACATTACGTATGTGTTTGTGCACTTACAATGTTGTCCAAACTCCACCATTGACCATTTTCAAGCTGGATCCCATTCTTAAGCACTTTAACAACTTTACTTGGAGAATATTTGCTGAGAGTGGTCCCCATCTTATTGTTCTTCCTAGCTTGTACCATGTCACCCACCTCCCACTTGTGGGCTTTCACACCATGTTTTTGGTCATACCACCGTTTGTATTTGTCTTGGTGTTGCTTGATTTTGTTTCTACCGCCTCCTCCTGATCTACTTACCTGACACTGCCACCGCTTAACCAACTTGGATTGAATTTAGTACAAGGTTCCCTACCATGCAATGACACAAAAGGTGAAACTCCAGTTACCTTATTGGGTGATGTATGATATGCCCACAGACATTTCCTAAGAGTTTTCTGACATGTCAGTTGATGGCAGCTAACTGGATATGTTCCTTAATGATCCTGTTTGCCCGCTCCACTAGGCCGTTGGCCTTCGGGCAATGTAAAACTGTGGTTTCATGCTTTATGTCCAAACCCTTCAGGAATTCTTGTATTTCTTCTGAGGTGAACTGTACCCCATTGTCGGTAACTATAATTGAGGGTATCCCTTCCTCGTAGAACACCTCCTTTAAGAACTCAATCACCGATTTCGTGGTGATACTATGTACAAACTTTTGCTTGACCCAGTGTGATGTATAATCGATTAGGACCTGCATAAATCTCTTTTGTACACCTAGTTCCTGCATTGGTCCAATAATGTCCATAGCCAACTTGTTCCACGGCTTGGTAGGAACTATAACTGGGGACAAAGGAGCTTTGTGTACCACCTTTGACTTGTCACTCCTGGCACATGCCCCACACTCCTTTACAATTTGTTCGGTCATTGCATCCATTCTGGGGAACCAGAAATTAGATCTTACTCTAGCCTTGGTAGCACTACGCCCTAGGTGACCTTCGTGTGCCAAGTCGATAACTCTCTTCCTGAGCTCTTTAGGGGGTACTACCCTGTTGTTGCGGTATACCTTCTCTCCAATGACGCTCAGTTCATTTGACTTCCCAATAATCTTCAATGCCTGCTTCCAGCTCGTTCTTATTGGGCCATCCTTGTCTCATGTATTCTTTTAGGGTACTCCACTCCATATCCGCCTCCATACAGTCTTCCCAATCTCTTTCAGTGATGGCGGGTATGTCCATCATTAATATTGGACAGTCAAAAGCTTCTTCTGTGGCCCCCACTTCTGGTAAGGGTGACCTTGATAGGAAGTCTGCAATTTTATTTTCCTTGCCCTGCACATGCTCTACATTGAAATTGTAATGTTCCAGTCCTAGGATCCATCTGCTGATGCGTGGGGTGCAATTTTCAAGACCCTTTACTGAAAATATAAATGCGAGGGGTTTGTGGTCAGTCCGAATCGTGAACCTCAAACCCCATAGGAAAAACTTGAAATGTCTTTATCTTTAAATTTCACTTTATACACTTCACTCTTGTCTTCTTCATCATTAATAGTTGCCACAACCTCGCAGTTAGGTTTCATTTCCTTAATGCACCTTGCAGTGTGCTCAACTGACTTTGCTATTTCAATAGCTTCTCTTAGCCCTGGGTTTTTTGCCAATAATTTTTCTTGGATGCGAGGATTATTAGTGCACCTCACCAGTTGGTCTCTTATTAGGTAATCGGTGAGGTTACCAAACTCACATAGTTGAGTAAGGCACCACAAGGCTGCAATAGAATTCTGCACTGACTCTTGTTTGCCCGGGCGCCTCTTAAAAAAACTTGTGGCGTTCTAGAACCACATTTACCCTGTCTCCAAAATGTTTTTCTAATTTCCCCATGGTTTGCGCAAACCCATCTACCTCTCCTACTACATCCTCCTCCTGTTCTGGCACTGGTAATGATTTGTACACTTTGCGCCCCTGTAAACCCAAATTATGGAGTAATATGTGCTGTTTCCTTAATGAGCTGAACCTCTCACCCCCAATAGCTATGAGGTAGGATTCAAACAGCTTCACCCACTCCTTCCAACTTATCTCCGGTTCACCGATATCATTCAAAAAGGGTGGGGGTTGACTCATGCTAGCTGCAGCCATATTTTACCAGGAAGAGTATAAGGCACTAATGAGGGGATAGAATATTGTCCCTACTATAGTGTAGTATAGAGGATATCATTGGTTATCAAGACTACATGATAAACAAAAAGACTAATAAACTTAGAAAGGATGTAGCTAACTTCAAATTAGAATTGGTGTACCCATACCTACAAAAAGATTACTTTGATCAACCCATTCCTAATGAATACAACAATCGTCCCTATAAATATAATAAGAACACATTTTTTAAGAAAAATGTGACCTTCTCAGACACCTCCTATAATACAAGTGATTCCGAAGCTGAAAGAGTACAAGATAACAGCAAACGTAGTGAACTTAGAGAAGAGAGTGCAGAAGATTTCCATGAGTATCAGGCTTTTTTAGGCCAACAACAAAAGAGACAGACCCGTGGCTTCAGGACGCGGGGGAGGGGCCGTCAGGGTTTCCGCCAGAAGGAAGGAATAACAAGGAGACCCTATATGAGGACTGGCAGCCACAAGGACTGGGAGTAGATAACCATACTCAAAAAGCACCAATAATAAACCTCTCGGATAAAGTATTAACAGTAGGAGAAATAACCATTTTAGAGAAAGGGTTAGGGTTTGCCCCTAGCACTGGAATCTGTAGGTACTCGACTGAAAAGGATGTAAGGGACTTATTTCGAAAAATTAGGTTAAAGCGTTTTTTTGAGAATAAGGAAAATAGACCTAAAGAAAACTCCTCTGGTCTAAAAATACCCTCTACTTGGACCCCTGAGATCACATTGGTGAGTCAGGAGGTAGATACTTTTGAGAAGGTAATATCCATAGGACTTGAAAAACTGTTCGCAGAAAAAACTTGGACTACTAATAACTTGTCCAAAACAGAAAGGGAGGCACTAAAGAACTTATCAGCCTGCGATGAAATAACAATAAAACCTGGCGATAAGGGTGGGAGTATTGTTATTCTCAATACTAGAGATTACAATCAGAAGATGTATGCCCTTCTTAATAACAAATCTCACTATAGAAAATCTAATATAGGTGAATGGAACAATCTGAAAAAGAAGTCAAAAACATAGTCACTTTAGCAAAGGAGGACTGTGTGATCTGTGAGGATGAATACAAATTTCTAGTGAACAACCATCCAAAAATACCAGCCCTCTATGGGCTTCCAAAAGTCCACAAGGACATAAGGGATCCACCCATGCGGCCAATAGTATCTGGAATAGACTCTATTACAGAGCCGCTCAGTAAATATATTGACCACTTTATCCGCCCTTTAGTTGAAATATTGCCATCTTATATAAAGGATACTACGGATATGATCTCGAAAGTTGAAGGCATTAATTTTAACAATGAAAATCAGTGGTTGGTGTGCTTGGACATTGAGTCCTTGTACACCAACATACCTCAGCAAGACACTATAACTATGATGAAAAATATTGTGTGATGAAGAAGGATATCTCACGGCACAGAATATGTTCATTGTTGAGTGCATTGAAATTGTTCTCATGAACAACATATTTTTATTCAACAGGGACTTATTTTGCCAAATAAAAGGCACAAGTATGGGTGCTACATGTGCGCCGAGTCTTGCTTGCTTATATGTAGGGAACTTTGAAAAACAACATATATACAACGAGGTCAGTCCCTTCTACGAAAACATCAAAAATTGGTCTAGATTTATAGACGATGTGTTTTTTATCTGGGAAGGGAGTGAAACTGACCTTAATGCGTTCGTGGAATGGTTAAACTGTGGGGACCTAAACCTTAAATTTACAGCCAACAAGAGTCAAGTGGCAGTTGACTTCTTGGATATTAAAATCATGGCACATGAAGGTAAATTATGTGTGGAACTTTATGTAAAACCCTCAGATCGAAATACATTACTCCACCATAATAGCTATAATCCCAAAAGTCAGAAAGATGGGATTCCCTTCAGTCAATTTATAAGAATCCGACGCAATTGTACGGACAGGATCTCCTTTGAAAAACATGCAGAAAATCTAAAAATTAAATTGGCCCAACGGGGTTATCCAAAAAGACTAATAAGAGAAAGCTATAAAAGAGCGAAATATCAAAATAGGGAATCTCTCTTTGAACCCTAGAATAAAATACAACAATCTGAGACTAATATCGTAATGGTGTCTAACTATAACGGTATGAGCTTCAAACTTAAAAATCTTATTAACAAAAATTGGTCAATTTTAAACAAAGAAGGAAGGATACCTCTACCTAAACCTATCTTTTCCTATAGAAGGAATAGGACTGTCCGTAATTGTTTAGTCCAAACATATAGAGAGCCTAAAAAAGGTTGCCAACTGAATGTTGATCAGGGAAAGCCTATCCGAGGAAACCTACCATGTGGAACTTGTTCCCACTGTAGATCCATTATAAAATCTGACAGGATTGAACTGAACGGTATATCACACTGGATAAACGAACATGTGAACTGTAGGACATCCAATGTCATGTACTTAATAATATGTCCATGCCAAAAGGGCTATATCGGTGAAACTGGACGGGAGGTGCGATTGCGCCTATCAGAACACAGATCAGCCCTCAAAAATCAAAGAAAAATGCTCCATTGGTTGACCACTGGGTAGCGGTGAACCACAAAGAAGATGAACTTAAATGGTTTATAGTGGAAAAAATAAAGACAACAATGAGAGGTGGAGATACTGAAAAAAAACGCAAACAGAGAGAACAATTCTTTATGTCAAAGTTTAGAACATATACCCATGGCTTAAACAGTAGAGAGGAATGGGAGAGATTAGTCCGATAAATCCAGTAGTATATACACAATAGGTATAATCCAGTACCATGAAATCAACCATCTGAACTGTATGTGTACTAAGGAAGGGGATGTTATAATGTGTTACTGTTTTAAGGTATTTCACTGTGTAAAAGAAAGGCGATGCTCTTATGTATATTGTTCATGCTGAAATGAGCTGGACTGCAAATACCCAGTGTTTGACTACTGTATAGAAACATTGTTCATATAAAAAATATGTGTACCAAGGGAAACTTGAAACAGTATACAATTTGGATCCTTGAGCTCATCATATTGGGATAATAAATGTAAATTGATGTGCCTTGTGCATATACGAACTTTAATACATTATCTTCCGTGGTAATGTACACTTGATGAAAACTGATAGTTAGAGTCAAAACATAGACTTTAGATATGGACAATGTTGATAGAAATAAGTTAAAAATTAATACAATTATGTGTTATGATGTACCCTACAAAGGTGAATAGACCATAGATTTTATGAAATATTTCTCTATGGGATTTATGCACTGTTGTTGTAATAAAATAGTATATTGAATGTGAAACGATTTCTTAAGAATATGCCATATGTATATATATACCATAAATGAGGGGATTTACGGGCGCTCCGATTGATATGGGCATCTGTACGGATGAAGTACAAAATATAATTGTTGGACTTCTAAATTTGTATATAATATGGCCGGGTCTAATAGCAAGAGTAACAGTAATATTTTTTCGGACAATAGCGATAGATCCCATAAAACAACGGGAGCGTTCGTTATCTAATATGTCATCGAATATGGTAAAATAGCTTCTGTTTTCGTTCTGCTTTATACATATATTGTGCATAAATAGTAAGAGTAAAAATAAGGAGGCAGTAGCCCCAGTAAAACGGGCATACTCAATTGAATACTACCAAAATGTCGGAGGTTTTCTCCACAAGAACAATTTCCGTGAACACGCTACAATAATCTGTTACAGTTTTCTTGGAAGTATGCCCCAATAAGATAGATTAATAATGAACAGACCGATTGCTTAAAATTTATAACTGAGTAGGCATCGGGTCAGTCAATTTTTTGATATATAGACCGTCACCCGATGCAAATGTAAAATCTAAATACCGTAACTTAATCTGACAAAATGGGGAGTAGTCTTTTCAGGTGAACCCGTCCCCAAATAAAAAGAAAAAAAGAAAAAATATCAAACATGTGCATTTAGGAGCCGTAAACATTAACAAAAAGGATACCGTAACATGACAAGTTTACAAGTAAGTGTTGGCCAGTCTGTCTACCAGTGTGATTGTAGTTTTTAACAACTGAAACAAACTACAAATATGGCGTCCATGTTGCTCAGAAGCACGTCTTCAAAGATGTTAACAATCTTTCACTTAAATACAATTAACGTGTGTATAAATAGTGATAACCCGGTGCAGGATTTATTCTGACACGGGATACCAGGGAGACCGGTTCGGCGGTGCGTTTGTCGTCTGAGGTAAGAGCTGTACCGTATGATATTATGCTAGAGGGCCCGCTAAAATAGTTTTGAGTAGTGTTTTAAAAGGTTGCCCGTGAACTTGCTTGTAATGCCAGAAGAATTTAGCAAGTGAAGAGTAAAAATGTAGAGTATGTTCAGACTCATTTTTTTAAGAATTTAAATATCTCGCAATACTGTAGAACGTTGCTCAGTAGAGGACTGTCTTCAGATACAGGGGATAACAAAACTAGCCTGTTTCACTTGAAAACGGTTTTGCTTAAATAGGCTTGAAACAAATGTTTAATATGAAAAGTTAGAATGAGTAAAACACATCGGTTTCCCCCTCTTTTTCGATAACAAGCAGGAATACGCTTGTTACTAACCTGATCTAAAAATATAACTTGGACCTATATGTACATATGTATGTTACATATGCACAGTACTCTTATTGAAAGTATTTTTTATTGTCGTTTATAGACGTTATAGATAACCTCAAATCAATAAGGAGGCACGACCATCGTTGAAATCCTAAAAGAAGAATGGATTGGGATTGACCGAACACAAAAAAATAGGAACTATTAATGTAAAGTTCCTCGAAGTCTATCAACTGACTCACATGGTCCTATATAAAATACAGAGTAAGCAACAATGCTATATGTTTTGCTTCTTTGAACTTTCTATTCTTATTTTGGTCTATTAAATGTCTAAGACGATGTTATTTTATACACAGATCCGTTGATGATATAGCTGGGTTGCAAGACATTATCTATTGTTACTTCAACTCTGGGATCAAAACTGGTATCGCAAAATAAAATTGCAACAAAATGTAAGATAACATCAAGATCTCTTGCTCTTGACACCACTATAGTAAAAATATAAAATCCCCATACACTGTATACTAATTAGATGTTATGTATATTTTTCCAGAAAGAAGATGTTTTTAATATAGTCCTGAGGAAGGTGTTCCAAACATCGAAGCACCGAAACGCGTCGACAAAATTGTTTTTGACTGTTTATTTATGTATCAAAAATTATGTACTGTGATTTATGAATATTTGTATATTGTTGCTTCAGAAGAACTGGAAAAATTCTATTTTTGTGTGTGGTAGAGTGTTTACATGAAGTTTATTGATGAAAATTTTTTAATAAAAAAGAATTTGGATACATCTTATGTTATGATTTGATCTATATACAATGTATGATTAACTGGGGATATAATTGATTTAAATAGGTGTCACTGTTTACAAGTCATAGTAATGATTTAAGTTGTACTACACAGAAAGGAATTTCTTTTTTGTCCACTATAGTAGGCCAGAGACCATAACCTTTACTAGGGATAATTGGCAGAGCGTGGAACCTGTGACAAAATATAGCACAGAATAGTGATTTAATACAAAACCCAGCTTCACGTTGGCAAGCTACCACAATTGAACTCTAATAAACAACAATTGTTATGTTCCTTGCCCGGATCGCCGCTGCAGTCAAAATTTCTGCAGGGATGAGGAAGATGGTACTAGAATGCGTCGAAACTTGAATTTGGAAACCAGAAGCAGATCGGTTCACTCACCGCCTTGACAGAAGGTCAACTACCAGGAATTCGCAATTACGCTTAGCTAGAGTCACCACAAAGGTCCGTGAAGTGCCGTAGAGCCGGAACACAATAGACTTGTTGCCGGATAACTTTGAAAAATACCGGCCCTCAGTACCTGGTGCGCTGCCGAAACTGACGAGCTCCGGATACAGATGGATTGCAGCTCACAGCATTGACCGGTCCGGCCCTCGCAGCTGACGTGAAGAAAACAACTTGGCAGACACCTCGGCGCAGGGACCCAAACTGACGGAATGCTGACAGGATTTCCCGCACCAGAGGCCGAGACGCTCGCTCGTCAGCTGATTAGAATGTTGCTCACAAATCTGTGCTGCCGGGCCTCCCTCATCCCTACCAGATGCTCCGCGCCTCTACCATGCATGACACACACGCCAACGGTGATGGCAGGTAAATTATCCGAGAATACTAGAGACCCGGCAGGTGAGCAAGTACACTCTGTTTTAGTTCTTTGGCCGGAACACTCAGGGAAAACCTCGCGCTTCATCCACCCTTAACTGGAGTCTGTCGGGGGACACGCTCTCTGATGAATAGGGAAGCAGCGATGACTTCTCCCACGGCGGAACACACAGCCACCCATGCAGCCCAGAAACCGGTCATATCGACAGAAGTCCCTTACATTATTGTCTTCCTCTGATTACTGGGCAGGTTGTATAATCTTACTGAGCGTTGCCGAAGGAAAGGTGGAGGCAGGGGTGACCAAGAGTTTCTCACTGGATACTAGAAACGATCCGCTTGCACGATGCTTTCTTTTTCTTAAAACAGCTTTCCGCAATAAACGTTTCCCAAAAACTGCTTCTAGGCAGGGATCTACCAACTGGATACTCCTGGTGTTTATTCCTTCTCGTGTGGAGAGAGTACTCAAAGGGGAAATGGCCAATACTGCCCCCTTCGCAGTTCCGTCACCAGTGTTGGGATTCCAGAATAATGACAGGACTCTGGAAGTATGCGGAGTTGTAGTTTATTGACCATCCACTCTCCTCACTGAAGAGCGCACCAACATTCCACAGTAAGATTCAGGGTGGGGCAAACCAACGGGGGCAGAATGGTTGGGGTGGACGGAACATACCAAAGGAGTATAATTGCAACAGTTGTGATCTCACCTTTAAAAATAATAGCCTTCTTAAACATGTCTCAGATTCGTCATTGAAGTCTGTGTGTGTAGTTTTTAACTATTTCGATCTGGTAAAATAAGCCCTTTCTGAAGCTTAAACCTTTAATATATATAACTCACCCCTATGGCAACAGCCAACCTCTTTCATAGGTAACTCTGGGTTACTTTATTACATTTAATAAGTGATAACTTTTGTGTAGGAGCAGGTAGGAATGCCAATGTTTGGTGCCTACTAATAGTAATCTAAAACCGTCTTTAATGGTAAGTCTGATTTTAAGTCATAATTCTGAAAATACCACTTTTGGAAAGATGGGATTTTATTTTCCTAACCATTTGGTGCCTGCAGCTGGTTTCTTGGGTCACATGACTAGGTGTAGATGGCTGTTGGCCTTTGTGTATTCCTCCCAAACAACAGAGAGCCTGGTTACTGACAGGATAAGCCTTCCTGACTTCAGAGAGGTGGAGCTGTCACCCGTCACACTGGACTTCAAAAACACTTCCTTAGCTCACATGCAAGAGCCCTCATATTAGCCCAATGTCACTGTAGACATACTGGGACCAGGACAGAGTCGGGAAATCCCAGACACCTCCGTGGGGGCATGGTAGGCACTCCACAAGCTTCTCTCTCTTAAAAGGAATCCCCTAGTATAAGAATGGGATACTCCTATTTGCTCTTTAGAACACTTTTGGACCTGTGGAAGACTTTCCGCTGCCCTGCTGATTGAAGGACAGCCCTGCAGCAAGAAGGAATGCCCTGCTGCCCTGCTGCCTGAGGAAAGAAGACTAGACTGTTCATTGAACCCAGAACCACCGGAGTGACTACAAGGGCTAGCTGACTAGCCTCCGGTTCTGAGCTACAGTTAAATAACATGCCCCAGAGACCAGTGCAGCATATGCCCAGCTTCCCTAAATCAACTGCACCTGCCTGTGCCCTACTTTTTTCCTCTGCTGGAGTGAGTCCTGATCTCCAAAAGGTGCCCCCTCCCCCAGGTCCTGGACCGTTGGCTGGCATTAGAGTGCAATTCCCTGGCCCAACTGCGGGTTCCTTCAGAACCAATGCAGCACAGTGCACCACAATGCAACTCAATGAAGCAACAACTTGCTTCTCTGCACCTCGCAGCACCTTAAAATGGGGTATATAGTTGGCAGAGGTTTGCACCCTGTCCAAGTAGGGACCAACACCCTAGTCCGGGTAAGTTGGATATACACCCAAAAGTAACCTGTGCTCATCCTCCCGTAGCTTGGGACTGAGCAGTCAGTCTTAACTTAAGAGGAAATGTGTAAAGAATTTGTGTAATACTTACACTACAGTAACTCAATGACACACGTTTAACAAAATAGAGAATATTGATCTGATTCAACCAATATCAAAACAATAAAAATCTAATGAGTAGAAGTTAAGATATCCATTTATAGCAATTAAATGTAAAAACAGTGCTTAGAAACACTAGTGTTCAAATCGTTACTTGAGGTCACAAAGAAGCGGAGCAAATTCAAAGTTCAGGCTGACCGCAGTGGGGGCAGACTGTCGACTGAATGCACGCATGGTGTGCTGAAAAGTACCTTGGATGGATGACACAATGCATCAGTCTTTTCCACGCTGTCTGGTCACTGCATTGTAATCGAGCTTCGTGGAAGTGAATGCAATGCATCAACATCGAGGCGCACTGCGTCAACGAATCGTGCAGGCTGTGGATTCTTCTCCATCGATCAGATCAGCCTCTGCATCGATTCTCATGCAGTCAAGGCAATGCATTATTTGCAGAAATCAGTTGAGATCCCACTTTTGGGGCTCAGGACTGGAGGGGCACCTTGGGCAAGGTTAGCCCTCCCTGATGGCAGAGTTCAGCAGCACCAACAGGATTGCCGGAAGTCTTTTCTGCCCCATAGACTTCAGAAAATGGGAGTCAAGCCAGCAAGCCTTTGAGGTCAATCTGGGTTCAAGTGAGAGGGTCCAGTCCTTAGCAGGGCAGAAATCAGCAGGCAGCAGGGCAGCTCAGCAAAGCAGAGAAGCAGTTCCTCCGAACAGTCAGTCACAGCAAAGTAGCAGTCTTTTCAGCACCGCATTCTTTACTCCAGCAGATGTCTTCCCAGGTGCAGTAGTGTACTGATTTGACAGGGCCAGAGATCTGGTACTTGTACCCAAAAGTTCCTTTGATGTAGGGAGTAACTTCAAAGGAGTTCTCTGAAGTGCACAAGGATCCCTTTCAACTAAACCCTGGCTCCAAACAGCTGGGGGGGTTAAATCATCCCTGTGTGTGAGGGCAGGACACAACATTTTCAGATGAAAGTGTGAGCCACCTCTCCCATTTCCTGCCCAGGAAGCTTTTTAGTATTCAGATGAATCCTGTCACACCCAGCTCTTCCTGTGTGGTGGCTGTTTATAGGGAATGCACAAAGTGTAGCTGTCACCCACCCCCCGTGTGTATTAAAAGCAGGCTGCAGGCACACAGAGCAAATTTAGAGCAGACAAATGTCCACTTTCTAAAACTCGCATTTATTGGTATTCTAAGACGTGTATTAAAAGCATCTTAGATAAAGAAACACTCTCGGACAGCGAAGAATACATAACTAAGCTAATTAACGACCAAAGTGATCTCAATCTATTAGGTCCGGGCCTAACACCCCTAGATAACACACTAAGCAACAAATTAGACAAATTGGAGAGATTAGAGAAAAAACTGATTAGGTCCCGCCTACATGGCCACCTCTGCACTAAATATCTACAAGCTAACATCATACCCAAGGGTCTCCAAGTAAGAAACCTGCCTGCGCTCTTTATTGACTTACCCAAATTCAGGGAAGGCTTCAGCTTTGTAGCAACTAATTGTTTCAGACACTGGATGGTTTGGGGTGTCGAAACAGCCTTAGATTATGTAAAAAGACTAGGCCAAGATATTGCTGATTTAAAAAGGGAGATCCTAGAAGATAGGGCACTGAGCAACACTAAGGAGGCTATGGAACAAGCTGAAAGATTTAATTCCATCACATTAAGCAAGGAATTGGATAAACTCAGCAAGGACATTAGGATTTACGATAAAAAGGTAACATACACGTCAGATGACTATTACCAACAGCACAACCAAGGTTTCTTCACAAACGAGGGTAGACCGGGACCTAGAAGATTTTCCACTTTTGCTGATTGCTCTTTTGGGAGTAGTTCAGACAGTGAAACTGACAGACTAACCACTAGCGGGGGACCACCGTCAGTACAACTAGGGTCCCAGATTCCAAGATACACATAGCGCCCCCCCTTTTTTTGGGGACCCCACCTGGCCACAGAACAGGGGTCGGAACCCAGACACAGGATGGAACTGGGGCAGGAACACACGGAGAGGCAACATCAGGGTGAGCTTCCACCCCCAAGAGAGCCACGGGGAGAGCCAGACACGACGCCTAACATACAGGTGGTAGAACAAACAATTGACCAACCATCTACAAATGTGGTTATCCCTAGAGATGACAATCGGGACCAATCCAACCCAATCATTAATATCTATGACTACAAACTCACCATTCCAGAGAGAGACCTACTATCCAAAGGTCTCCAATTCATACCAACAGTACCCCCAATTCATTCAATACCAAACTGAAACTTCAATTTTTTAGAAAAGTTAGACTGAAACATTTTCGCAAAACCCCAAGCCACTACTGGCTTCAAACCACCATCCACCTTCAGTCCTGCGGCATATAACATGAGCCAGAAGATACTCGCCTTTGAACAAATAGTACTAACAGAAGTGATGTCCCTATGGGATAACCGAAAATACATTTGGTAAAAAATAACCAAAGATGAGAAAAAAGCTCTCCATCGTTATCAGACCGCCAACAAAGGAGGTGCTGTTGTAGTCCAAAATACAGAAGACTATGTCACAGACATCCAGCAACAATTGCATTGCCAAGACAGCTACATCAAACTGAATAAGGACCGCACATCTTACATTTTAGAACTGATTCACCAGCTCACACTAAGAGGATTAGAAAAATGTTACTTGAATGAACCGGAATACAAGTTCCTCAACAAGAAACATCCAAGAATACAGACTATCTACACTCTCCCAAAGATCCACAAAAATCTTACTGATCTACATGTAAGACCTTTCGTGTCAGGCTGTAGATTCATCTTGGAACCTCTCAATCAGTTCATAGATAGTTTTCTTCAACCCTGGGTCTCTCAAACCAAATCCTATGTGTGGGAAACAATGCTCATCATCCAGATCGTGGAAAGAGTCATTTGATATACCAATTTAATTTCTAGTTACACTTGACATGTCATCACTGTATACTGGTATCCCACAAGATCAAGGAATTGAATGCATCCGTGAAGTACTGAACAGGAGACCTACTGCACACTAGATTCCCACTGAATTTCTGGTTGACTTACTCTATATTGCCATGACAAGAAGGACTTCTACTTTCAGTGCAAAGGAGTAGCCATGGGACTGGATTTGCCCCCAGCTTGACTAATCTGTATATGGATACATATGAAGGCACCTACATATACAGTTCAGACATCCCCTTTATTGACAATATTTCACTATGGAAGCGTTATATTGACGATGTCCTTTTGATATGGAAAGGCTCAGAACTCAACCTAATTGACTTCCAAGTATGCCTAAATGAAAGATCAGCCGACATCCAATTCACGATGAACTAAAACATGGAATTGATTTGCTTCATGGATCTCTCACTCAGAGTTGAGGACGCCATGATATATACCACTGTATTCAGGAAGCCTATGGAGCGAAACACTCTGCTGAAATATTCATCACAACATCCAAGAAGTCTCCGGGACAACCTGCCATATAGATCATTCTGAAGGCTACTACGTAACTGCTCACGGAGATCGGATTTCTTCGAAGAAACAGACACCCTAATTACCAGACTCAAGGATAGTACTGAAAGGTTTACTGAAGAGAGCATGGAAAATAGCCTGTTATTGCCCCATAGAGACCTTGCTAGAAGTTCACTCTAGGGCTAACACCGAAGAAAAACTGGTCTGCGTCGCCACGTGCAATACCAGAAACTGCAACTACCACCACTCGTGGGGCTCTTCAAATGTAGACAGCTGCAAGCCTTGTAAACTTGCGATCGAGGGCTCCACCTTCACGCACAATGGCTGTGATTTCCAGCTAAAACACTACACTAATTGCAAAAGCTCAAATGTTACCTATGCTATTAAACGTCCTTGCAAAAAAGTATACATTGGCCAAACTACACAAAGTGTAAGCGCAAACAAACAAAGCAGCAGTTTCCCGGTTCTGGGAGCAGGACCGCCGCATCCAACAGGCTGTGCTGGTTGAGGCACGTCTCTCTTTCCGCGCCAGGAGGCGCATAAAAGCAATACCAGGCTCCGGCAGCGCGGGACAAGCCCGGGCCAAGGGCGGGCCCGTCTGTGCCTGTCCGAGCCAGGAAGGGGCGGGGCTTTTTCTATTTCGTTCCATAGCTAACTTATAAGTGCACTTTTATTTGGTACGTGTGGCCCCTAATGTTGGAAAAAAGAGGGCTTGGCTTGTAAACTCATTCACTGTGGGTACTGCACTGCTTGACCGGGGAGCAGTCTATACCTGGGAAAATGTCACCTAAATGGAAAGGAAGGGGGTACTAAGGTGAACACACCGAAGCAATTAACAAGTTCAACCCTGGATTGCTATTTACTTAAAGCAACGAAGGCAATCGAAAAAGAAATTGAGTCGGCCGAGCGACGGATGTCAGTTGGAGGAGGGGTGGCAAACAATCAAGCAACCCCAGGTACTATCAACCTTACCCAATCCCCTACGCCAAATGACATTGATATTGATGCCAACATTGAGAGCGAACCATGAAATCTAAACTTGTGCCCAGTCGATGACACAATTTTACCTTTGGATGCCTCCGTGGCTTGTATAGTGGACGCGCTAATTGTGCGCCTTGATCAATCGATGTCAAAAATTCTTCTTCCAGTAATTTCGAGATTAGAGAAACTTGAGGCATCTGTAGATCTAATGTATAAATGTGTCAAAGGAATTTCCGGGCACAAGGGAGGCAAGCGTAATAATGGGGGAAGTGGCATAGAGGTCAGTTCAGGTAGGGAGCAAGGTCTCCGAGCACCCCCTAAAAGGGCTGAGGGTAAAACAGGGCAGATGGATAAATCAAACAGTAAGTCCATACTAGAGCAACCCACTATACCCTCCCACTATACCTCCCAGTGTAACACACCCAACACACGGAGGTCGTATCCCTCGTGGAGTACAAGACCAGGTAAATACTTTATCTAGACCAGCAGGTATTAGTACCAACCTATGTAATGTATCTGGCAATAGGTGGGAAAGGTGCTCTAATGAACCTAAATCCAACCCACAACCCGGGCCTATGGGAAACTCCAATGGTGCTAAAACAATACTACATCTTCCCCCTGAATGTTCCCCGTAAGTGGTTGTGCTTGCAAATGTCGTTCCCCTTATGGAAAAGAAACGGGAATCTTTTATTGAACTAAAGAACAAAGTATGCCATTGGCTATCCCAGCACACAAACTTCTCAGGTGTATTTTTCCAGGATATCCTGCATGTAAGGCGGGTGGACTGGATTGGTGCTTCTGTGAATTCTGTTGCTGGGGATTGCATAGTTAAAAATTGCAGATCTCCACAGATGGCCTTGGGGCTTCTAAGTTGGGGCCCCCAGCTGGAAGCACTCAGGGATGGAAGAGGACCTAAGTTTTTACCCCTTGCTTTCTTTTATAGGCCCTTTGTACAGGAAGTACGGCAGATTGAGGGAGGTAGGGCTCTCCCACAGCATGAACCTAACCGTAAGCCATCTCATGCACCTGAATTAAGAAATAGATTCCAACTGTTGACAGGCCTGGATGATCCATTCTCGACTGACTAGATACGAGCAGGGACATTTCACCTCCTGAGTTAGGGGGTGAGAGATGCACAGACTTGACAAAATCGATTTTCTGGCCTAGAGAGGTAGCGGTCATCCCTATGTCCCCTACCGTAATATGCAACCTTTCGCTGTTACAGCCAGAAGGTGGGGGTGAGGGGAGGGTATCCATCCCTGAAAGGGATCCCCGGGCCATAGGTAAAAAGGTCCAGGATCTAGAAATCATCTCCTGGAACGTGGCAGGCATTACACCGAAACTACACGATCCAGACTGGTGTTCCATGATGGATACATTTCACATTTTCCTTTTGCAAGAAACCTGGGCAGTTTAAAAAATTTACAGGGTTGGCTATACTACTTTTAGTATTGAAGCCAAAAAGGGGCAACTGGGTCGACCTGTAGGTGGCCTTCTTATTTGGATTAAAAACACAATAGCCTGCAAACTTAAAGTTCTCGATTTAGGCTTGGTGGATATTTTAGGGCTTTTATTAGGGCTTGCAAAAGGGAAACCCCCAGTAAAATTAATACATTTATATAATCATTGTAGTAATCCACACAAACTTTCTGACACTATAACTACACTGTCAAACCATCTAGAACTAGATAGAGGGAACCATCTATTGATGCTGGCGATTTCAATGTTTCGTTTGAGCCGGTAGATTATATCCAGGAACAAATAGCTGATGAGGATGAAGCAAGCGGCATTAAGAAACTAGAAATCCCGCCAATAAAAAAAAGAACAAGGGTTGCACAACAGGTCATGTCCTTGACTATTGATTTTGGTGTTTCGGCCTGTAATGGCAGAACAACATCTGATAGAACTACATGCCATACATTCCAGAGAGGGCCAAGCAGATCCAGAATAGACTGTTCTTGGTGGATATCGATCTATGGCCAAATGTAAAGGATATGATGGTCCAGAATAGGTCTGATAGCGACCATAATGCCCTTGTATTAACAATGTCTAACATAGTAGCATGGCAAAGGGAAACCATTCAAAAAAGTGCTAAAGTGGCTGCAAGTAATAATGAGAAAAGGATATGGTGGACCATGATGCTATCTGATGGGGAGTCTCTCCCTAAGATATACCAAAAGGTTGAGCTAGCTCTTTCTGAACTTATCCAGATTAATGCTGGAGTGGCAGATACTATGACAATCTTTTCACGTCTAAATGCCAGGCTCAGAGCCCACTTCTCTAGGGAATATGTAAAAATTATTCCTGTAAGAGACCATGCTCCCTGGTTTAACAGGAACTGTGAACAAGCTAGAACTAATTTAATAACTGCAGTTAAAAATAAATCACCACAAGCCATTAAAGAAGGCAGGAAGAGGTATAGGCTGTGCAAGGGGGGACAAAAAGGGAATCGGAGGGTGAAAAGTGGAGGTCCCTTTTGGTGGCATCTAAAGAGAAATAGTCAAGTCTTTTGGCGTCTTCTAGCTAAACAGACGGCAAGTCCCAAAATAGTGGAAAATATCCATCTGCAACCTCAAATGTGGGCGGAGTACTTTCGGAACTTGTACTTAGATCAAAGTGACCAGCCTGTTATGCCTCTGAGGGTAAATCCATCCAGTTTGACCTCGGAGGACGATAGCCTGATCACTGTGGGTGAGACCATATTGGCTATAAAAAAATCTCAAGAAAGGGAAGGCACCTGGCTTGGACAAGCTACCAGGAGACATGTAAGGGGCGGTACTTGAAATCTGGGGTCCCCTACTTACTTCAGTCTTTAATGCCATTAATGGAGGAGGTGAGATTCTGGGGTCACGAAAGGTGCCGAAATCATCCCAATATATAAGAAAGGCGATAAGGGGTCCCCGCAAAATTATAGGCCAATTAGCCTCATAGATGTCTCCCAAAAAATCTTTGGTAAAGTTGTCCTAGCCAGAATTCATCTATAGACCGAGGAACATAACATCCTTTCCGACCTCCATGCAGGCTTCAGGATGTCCACAAGCACAACTGATCAGGTATTCAGATTTCTGATGTTAGTCATAAAAGAAGTTACCATCGCTAGAGGCCACTTGTATGTTGTGTTCGTGGACCTTAAGACTGCTTTTGATTCCATTTATCGATCCATCCTGTGGTCTGTCCTAAGAGATTTGGGCCTACCCTCATATTTAGTTGACATCTTGACCCGTCTGCATTTTAATACCTTTGCCAGAGTTAGATGGAACAGGGATGTTGGCCTAACCGGAAAGATCCCGATCCAAAAAGGTGTCAGACAAGGGTGTGTCTTAGCCTCCACCCTATTTTCACTCTTTATTAATGGGATTATGAGAGGAGAGGTGTGGCGCCGCGGCCAGGGCGACTGACGCTGGAATCTGGGGATCAGGGTTCGATCCCCGGCTCCAGCGGCAGGTTAGCCCAGCACCATGTGACTCTGGGCAATAGCTCGCTTAATCTTCCCGACGGCCCCCAGCGCCTAGAGACCCTTACGGGTGATTGTGCGCTTTACAAATGTGGATTATTATTATTATTATTATTATTATATGTGATCTCTTCAACTGTGGTGGTGATCCTCCTAAAATGACGGGTTGGATGGTACCCTGCTTGCTCTTTGCGGATGATACACTCCTAATGGCTAGAATCCCAAGGGGTATTCAGAATCTACTAAGTAGTTTCGAAAGGGCTTGTCAAGCTCGGGTACTGATGATTAATTGTAAGAAAACCAAGTATATGGTGTTTAACCCATATAAACATGATTAGGGGAAATGCATGTTGGTTTGCCAAGTCCTAGAGTGGGTTAAGGTGTTCGATTATCTTGGGATCCGTATCAGTGAGAATCTAGCATGGTCTTATCAAATTGAAAAGAGTACCATTTGCCTCCAACATATAGATAGTGCGATTGCCAAGAGATCCAGAACATCCCCGTTTAGACCCATTTCTCCGCTACTTGAGTTGCACATGGCCAAGGGCCTGGGAGTGGCACTATATGGAGCAGAGCTGTGGGGTCTCGAAAATCTACAGGAATTGAATCTCGCTGAGAATAAATTCATTAGGGCCATTCTGAATCTGCCAAAGAATACTCCCTTGTTACCATTGAGATTGGACCTGGGGCTCAGATCGATTGGCCACTATGCAATCCTTAGAGCCCTGATTTTTTTGGATCAGGATCTGGGATGGTAATAAATAAGTTCCCATAAAGAAAGCCTTGACAGAGCTGATTGCTCTTCACAAACAATCAGGGTGTAAAAAATGGCTAAATTTGATCAGGGATTGGTTATTCACATTAAATCTGGCTTCCCTAATGGAGGATCCTGGCTTGATTTAAAAGACGTATGGTTCCTACATTAAAACAAAGGAACTGGGAATTCCAAGATCGATCTAGTCTTGAGTGCAATGTACATGGCTCCTTGACATCTAGCTTTTTAAATGTGTAGGCTTGTTACGATTTTGAGGTATGTTCGGATGCTATCGAGCCGCCCCAAGCTAGAGTATTGTTTCTCCAATTTAGATATGGGACTTTGCCCCTTAATAGTTGGAGATCAAAATGGAGAAAAACTGTCTTGACTTCACTATGCCCTGCGTGGCTTTCTGCACCAGAGTCCAACATACATTTTCTATTTCATTGCCAAGCATACGATGACCATAGGAGACAAT
Source organism: Lissotriton helveticus (assembly GCF_964261635.1). NCBI lineage: Eukaryota > Metazoa > Chordata > Amphibia > Caudata > Salamandridae > Lissotriton > Lissotriton helveticus. The sequence goes on along the minus strand of NC_136063.1, from coordinate 1,890,729,302 downwards.
GGATTGTACCAGTTTGTAGGTTACTGTCTTGTAGTAGGCCAGCCGAGGCATTTAGAATATTTTCATCTGACACCCTTCGGTGGTTGGCTTTTGCTTTTTCCAGATATGTTATTTGCTTGGTGGAGAAGATCCAAGATAATCAAATCTGCTCTGGGGAGTAGATTATGATCTCGATATTGTTTATATAAGCCTGTATTGACGCTGATGTATTGTAACTGTTTCTTTGAATCGGACTATGCCCATATAAGAACACATTGACTGATGAATTATGACTGTTAATTGATTGGTTCATAATTAAGTTTGTTGCTAAAGGGTCTTGGGATCAAATGTTTTTTAACTAGTATTTTTAAATTGTTGTTTTATGAAAAGTTTTATCTTAAATTGTATTACTTGTTGCAATGATCAAGTGATTGATCGAATAAAATATTCTTCTACACAGAAAGTAAAGAGTACACAGCACTGCAGCTGTCTACGCTGCAAAGTCTAAAGCAGGGGTCTCCAACGGGTCGATCGCGAGCTACCGGTAGCTCTCTCACACCCTGTTAGTAGCTCGTGGCCCAAGTTCAACTTTTGTACCCTATCGTCATCGTTTTGTTTGGTCTTGAGGCCTCTTGTCTATGCTTCTCTGCCGCCATACAAACCACCCGCTCACAATGTCTATTAGAGCCTATTCGGGGCGGGGCGAAGGGGCGGACGTTGGCCAGCATGAGACGCCTGAGCCTGCCCACGGAGAACCACGAAGCCTGCCTTCTGCTGCCCGGAATCGCGCTATGACAGCCATGCTACATGCTAAACAACTTGTTAGTGTAACCTATATACCACGCCTATTAGTGATATATGCACATCCCCGCAAGGACTGAGTCACTGGACACTATCACGCATGTGTGTGGCACTTGGCAGGGCTAAGGTGAGTAAATACAACTCTCCCGGTAAAGTCCTTTATTCTTCTGCCGCCTGCAAGTGGTGGGCTGAGGTCTTTTTCTTACGGCTGGGATGAATCCGACAGACTCTCTGCCCACTGGAGAGCACTGAGCCAGCGACCCTCCTGTGCATGCAATAAAGTCATTTGTTGGCACCCACGTGCGCTGTGCAAACTCTATGTTGCCTTCCACAGCAGTGGCTCTGATCGTCATGAAGCAAGAAAGCGCCGAGGAGAGGCAGGGAACACGCTCCACAAGACTGCCCCAAACAACAGGCTGAAGTGTAGTGTAGTTCCTATTATCCCAATAGGCTCTGCGCATTGGAATAATATCTTCAATAGTATAGACCTAGGGCAGAGGTTAACTAGGTCTTCTACTGACGATATTAGACTTAAAGTTTTGTGTTTGCCAGCTAGCTCAGAGTTCACTAGAAACTTTCTCGAATAGGCAAGGAGGATCTGAACCTCCCTGGATAGACAAGAAGGGATTTAGTTTCTGACAACCATAGAACATGACAACTTTGCTCTCCCCTAATCAAGAGTGTATCTCTAGAGTCGTGTGAAAACAAAAGACAACTTATTTTACTCAGTCAGTTCAGTGCATTCTTAGTTTCACCAGATTGTAGAGAAAAGGAAGAGACGGGCGTGTTCAATAAAAGATGTTATTTATTGATGAGTCTCTTTTCTCGTACAAGAGAAATGGATCGCTATTATTGCAATACTTATAGTTAAGTAAAGTGCATACAGTAAAGACAGAATTATAAAATAATACTGTAAAAGCATTGATATGGTTTCTGAGCCATATGATACTTTAAAATGGATAAAATAGATACATACATATATACATTTGACTAATCGTACTCAACTGGTGCTTCTAACCACGCCTACCCCAGTGTACCTGACCTAAGCCTAATACGTGGGCGGGAGTAGATAAGTAGCAGTTTAAGTTAAGTTTGTTTTGCCAAGGGACGGACTCAAGAATTCTCTGCAAGGGGTTATTCAGTTCTGTACCTGGGATCTAGAATGTTGGAGGGCTGGTATCTCTTATCCCAGGTCTTGATATTCCAGCTGCCTGCGAGGGCTGCTTGGAAGCGCCGGAGCTGGATTTCTCGGCAGGAGAAAGCAGCGTCTCTCTCTCAGCGCGTCAGGAAGGAGGGGCAGCGTCTGTGGGCTTCGCTCTCAGCTGGGCTCCTCGGCAAGTCTCGCTGCTCCAATCTCGTCACCACCGCGTGTGTTTGCTTAAGGCAATGTCGGTAATATTTATACCTGAACGGTCCCGAGATTGACGTAAGGATGGACCTAAATACGTCAATAAGGATGTCATACGAACGGGTTCGTTCGCACATTCTTTACTGAAGTTCTCGATGAAATCAAAACAATGGCTGCGGGGATTTTCCCAGGTCGCTGTAGGTTTGATTTGTTTTGAGAACTCCGTATGCCTATCAGGGGGCTGGAGGAATATCGCTTGCCTAATTAGATGGCATGCGTTATGACTTAATCAGATAACGCGCTTCTGTGCCGTGGTGTGGCTTAATCAGATAACGGGTTTTTGCGCCGTTAGATGGCTGCTAGTTACTTATTAACCAGACAAGGGTCAGGAATAGGGGGATCGATACAGTACCCATAGGAAATACATCACACCCACTCCACGTAATCTATGTCCATATTTACAAATCTAGGTATAGTAAAAAACTAGTAGTGCATGTGTATACCGTACCACCCCAAAATACATTCATATGCATTCTGAAAACTGGAAATATGAAATATACGAAAGATAATTATATGTACTATATGCACTCAAGCAGTATAATAATGCTAAATCTATAACGCATATTTTAAAGTCAGCATGAATAAAATGCGAAAACTACACATGAAATGGCTCTTAATACAGAAGAAAAGTGCGAGACCATTTCATCACAACATAAAATTTGTATGAACATGCTAGAGGGTAGCTAATGTCTCTAGAGTACCTAAAATAGAAATTCAGTTCTCTAAGAATAGTTTCTACTTTAAGCAGAAGATAAGTGTCCCAAAAAATTGCAAATATTTTTGGATTGGGGAAAAAGGTTCCCGCTGTCTGAAAAAACTGATGAGAAAATATTCCCATATCGCGTTTTAAAAGTTGAAGGCCAAATTCAGGATGTAGGGAACTCCTTGTGCTAGCTTGCTCAAAGTCATTCCTTCTGCTCTGGTGAAAACATCATATCATTCAGACTGTTGAAAAAACTGTCAACAGCTTCTTGCGAAAGTTCCACTAACTCGGAAAAAGTTGTTACCATGCATTCATGAGCATTATTGCCTCCATTGATGTTTTGATCAGCATAGCTGACTGAAGGTCGTACCTGATCGATGCTGCTTTCATCTCGTACTTCACTACCCCTCAATCGCAGTGGTGAAGTCTCCACGAATGCCGTCATCAGGATAGGTAGCCGCTGGGGACAGCACAATGTATGAGCCGTTACCGGACCCAACAATGTTTCTGCGTCCATTGGCACATCCGATTGTAGTGTCAGACAGGTGTCCAACACGCATTCTTCGCCACATAGCAAGCACCTTAATACAGGCATAACACAACGTTGCCACATCGTTCTAAATGAAAGAAACCAAGTCATGTTCAGGTCCCGAAGCCGTGCTAGTCCAAGGACTTTAGTTATGCGGTCCCGGTAGCCAATGGCTAGGATCGTTTCTTCCCTTGTCGCAGGTGTTTTGTCTGTGACATGGTTTGCCATAGCGAAATAACAGGATCAAAAATAGGATGCCTGCCACTAGTCCCAAAAGGAGAGGAAGTCCGCCAAAAATTGAATGGACAAAGTCTGGAAAAATACCCAGGATGGCTTTGAATGGTGTTAAAGCTCCTGAAAACACTGTCTTAAATACACTTGAGATACCACTGGTATCAGAAATATTTAAGATTTCGTTCAGTATTTCTGCGAAATGTATGGGGGAATTAGTTGATAACAATGAATGAATCTATGCCGTTGTCCTTGCAACTTGGAGATCATACGTTTCTTTAGATGACGTTAGCCTGGTCGGCGTCTGTAGGAGCACTGTCTTCATTCTGCTTAAAGTATCAATTCGAATAGAAGCAATTTTCAAGTTGGGCCATAACCTTGCCTCCCTGTCTGGAGAATCGTTTGGGAACAATACTCGTTCACAGCACATGACCTTCCTAGTCACGGTTATGAGATAAGGTTTTCCGGGCAGCAAACTACAACATCTGCGATCTACTATTAGAATGTAACTCCCGTTCGAGAGCCTCCTAAAGAATGGTTCTATTTGTGTTGCAGGTGTGCCTAGCTGGTAACATGAAAGGTTATTTGAAGTCCCTTCACAGGCTCCATGCAAGCTAATACCCTGACACAGAAGTGTACCGCTTAGTGACCTTGCACAATTATTGCCACTAAGAAACACACTCTGGCCTTTACTACTGACACATGCGTGTGTATAGGGCAAGTTCCATGTTGACTTAATGTACCCTTTACCCAACCTTTCATACTGGCCTGCCTGTATATATTTTTGGCAGTATTGAAACGGGAAAGCAGTTATCGGAATATTTATTATCCCATGTATTATCCATCCAATGACAGGTCGTTCTGACATTGTCAATGGTAATCTCTCAAGTTTTTCAATGCTCAGAATTGTATAGTCAGCACCCTTCTGTGCCAAACTGATTTGTTTATCAGTAAGGTTAAAGATATTAAATAATGACGTTGTGTTGATTAAACGCCAAGGCACATAGCCTGAACGCAGGTTTTGTAACGTCCATCCAAGCTGTACAATAGAACGCAATTGGGACTGACCGTGTTGTAACATCAGTAAGTCTTGCGATATTATATCGATTGCTGAAGACACAATGCTGTCCAAAGAATATATTCTGGAAGACAGTCATTAACCCATTGTCCACAACAGAAAGTGATTTTTCCAAATTAATACGGTCAATTTCCCGTATTTTCTCTGCTGTCTCAATTTGAGCTTCTTTCCAGGCTTCGTTATATGCTGCATATATAGAGGCCGCTATGAAACGTTTTTGACGCTGTTTGCGTGGTCCCATAATGAAATCACGCAAGTCAGCACCTTCTGTAAGTAAAGTTAGGTGTTGCTTAATTTCTGCCAGTGTAGATGTTTGTAGCCATTGAAGGCAGAGCTTGCCCACACTGTATGTGGTTACTATCCCTGGATGTTGTCTTTGGGAATATCTAGGGTCTGGCCTGGTCAATGTGAACCCCTGTATTTTGTTCAGGAATCTGTCTTGACAGCTATTTGTATCTGTGGGCCAGATCAACCATTTTTTCCATTCAGGATGTGTTCTGTTTTGGTTTAATATATGGTTTACGTCTATCTCAACATCTATAGAGCTATTACTGTTCACTGTTGGCTTTGGAATAGACGGTTTGTTTAAATCTTTGATTTTGGCTAAGCCAAGACAGGTAGTTTGTTGAATAGTGTTGTTCAAAAATATAATTTGTTCTGGGATCATGCAGACTCTAAACAATGATTCTATACCTTGTACTTGCCAATCTCTTGTACCCCAAACAGTTTTTGCTTCAATATTATTGTTCCAGAAATCAAAACCAAATGTATTCATTTGCTCAAAAAATGAATCTGAATATCAATTTTGTGTTTGTAAGCATGGTCTTCATACCTGTCTTATTTGACAATTTGAAATAAAATGTTTCTGCTTTACTTGTGTTAAACCCTGAAAAGTATGAATATTTATCATAAAATGTTTTCGAGCTACCTTTTGGAGGAGTAGCACAATGTTCCCATTGGTTATAATTTAAAACATTTCTAGGTTGTGCAGATTTATGTAGATAATGGTTACCATAGTGGTTGTAGCAGAACATCTGATCATAATTAGACGAACCCTGCAAATAATCATGTTCTGTAATTTTAGCAGACATCACTAGGTCAGACATCATATCATTAATACTTTCAAAGTCCCAATCATCAGCAAATGTGCTTGGTTTAACAAAGTCACTCAATGAGATCTTGAATTGGTGTGGATACTTCAGGATTTCAACCGGACCATAGATTTCATAATCAGTTTTGTCCCATGCTACACCGCCTGGTATAGGATTGGCTGTGAAGTTCACTGAAGAAAGTTCTCTTTTCTTGACGTGTGAAGATGTGTGTGGTTTAAGGACCAAGTTGATTTTCTGGCTTGCTGTGTCCGTTGTTGCATATTTTCCCTCAATGAAATGTCCCAAGCATAGTACCATGATGAGCCAAAGTATGAGGATAAATGCACCTAAGGCCACCCAAAATTCAATCCATGGAGAAATCAGATCGGTTTCTTTCAGTTGTTGAAAAAGTTCCTTAGCTTTATCTTTAGAAGTTTTTGTTGATGGCTGTTTCTTAGATTCACTCAGTTCTTCAGATGAATCATCGAAGTTGATGAAGTAGCCGGATGCTGTTCTGTCAATTGTTCCAATTGCTTCTGGATTACTTTTTGTTCTAGAAGTTTCCTTTGTTTCATCAGCATAGTCATATGTTACTTCATTGTAGGTTGGTGTGTCTCGACTAAATGTTTTTATTTGGGTTTTTAGAGGTTTAAGTTCCATTGCTTTATTGCATAGTCCTTGTTGATGTTCTGTAGGCATTTCGAATGTGATTAGCCTCTTAGTTTGAACCTCTGAATTTGTAGCAAACATTGGTGTTCTACTACTTCTTGGGAGTCCACTTGGCCTACTGTTTGTTATCGGCCACATGATTGTGGTTTTACCAGGTCGATGGATAAAACTCTGTTCTCCTTTTTACCAGCAAGGGGCGGTAGTACTACTGATCTTGTCCCGTTGACAGACAAGACAGGAACTGCTTTTCTGTAAGAAGGCCCAAATTCCTTCTTTACCGCGATCTTCTCTCTGACTAGATCCCCGACTTTTGGAATCCAGACAGGCCTTGCTGGGACAGGTGGTTTCTCTTCAGTGGTTGTTGGCTGCTGTTTCAACTTTATGTTGCTCAGGTCTTTCCTTGTTTCATTTAAGTCCTGTAAAATAGCCAAACGATCTTTGATATCAAAGCATTTATCTTTAACCACTGAAGTCTGACTATCAAGATCTTGGATCATCATTCTAGTCCCGAACAATAGTTCGTACGGACTGAATCCTTTCAGAGAATTTCTTGGCAGGTTATTTAGACTACGTTGGACACTTATTAAATGTTTGACCCACCCAGCTCCCGAACCTAATACCTGTTCCATTATAGATAGCTTTATGCCTTGGTTTTTTCTTTACACCATCCCGTATCCCTCAGGAAGGAAGTGAGAAGAGTCCCGCTTTGCAATGCTCATTTGGCCATGCTTCCCCATAAGCTTGAGGGCTAAAGGGAAAATATTAGTCAAAACGTAGCATGCTCCTAGCGTATATGCCATTATAGACTCGCAAATCTTTTTATAACAGTCCAGACGTCAGCCGAGCGCTGGGGTCTACATTATAAGTGAAAATTAGTCTTTTTATGTTAATATGACGCTTTTTTTTTTTTATGATGGGTACTTTCTTTATTGTTGTTGTTTATCTGGAGTGAAATGCCATGGCAATAGTCCTCCTCGTTTGCCACTGCGATCTCTGTTACAGCCTGGGCAGTTTTTTGCAAAAATGTGATAATGCAGACTCATGCCTGGCCACCAGTACACCGATTGTAATTCTTCTAGGGAATCTTTTAGCTTGAGGTGTCTAAGACCCTCACCCATATGTGCGTCTGCGATTAACAAGCTTCTCCTGTCCATGTTTGGAATTACTCTGTCCCCCACTCCAGGGATTCGAGCAAAAGGAACGGAGTTTGCATCGATTATGTATTTATAGTTGAGTGGGTAATTGATCGGTAGCGCTGAGCAGTCGCCTTTTGATGACGTTCTCACCGCCAGCACTGTTTCACCGTCAATGTATTTTACTGTACGCTTTTTTGTAGCTACGGAAGCCGATTTAGTTGCAACCGCTGTGGCTGTCTCAGCCAATGAATTCCCTGCAACGTGAACGCCATCACGCCGATGACTCACTGAATGTATCACGTGAGTTTTTGGCAGTTCTTTCTTTAAAAGAACTACTTGTTCTCAAAGCACTTTCTGCTTTATTGTGGCACCTGTGTCATCTTTGTAACCATTCTGAATCCATTTCTGCAAATCGTTATTGTATGATTTGATGCAGTAATGCGAATCGCACACTATAAGTGTCGGGAATTCGCGATCGTCATTATCTAGCGCCATTTTTTAACGCTATAATTTCAGTTTGTTGTTCTGAATTATTCTCCACTGAGTGTGTTTTTGTCAATAGAGGTCTTAGTTTACCTCCGCGCCACACGTCTTTTACAATCTCGCATGTGGCGTTGTATGCTTGCTCTCCCCAAACTGAGGGTTGAGCATGTCCGTCTGTATAGATTACACAGGCGTATTGTTGTAAGGGCAGAATGTCGATTGGCAGAGGATATTCTCTTTCATATTCTAGATATTTTATTTCCTTCAATTCCGGATCAAAATAGTTTAACTCTCTCTGCATAATTTATAATGTAAGTTCTTCCGAAATTTAGGAAGCCTAGAATTGATTGCAAGTTTTTTAATGTTTTAGGTGCTTGGATTACAGCACATTTCTCTAGGAAATTGTCAGCCAGGCTTTTGCCTTCACTTGATAGTTCATATCCTAAAAACAGAACTGTTAGATGGGCAATTCTTGACTTTTTAAAGTTGAATTTGTAACCCTCTGCTGCGAACCCAAGTATTATGGTGTTCACTCGCTTCAAGTGAGTATCCAAGTCATCATCTGTTAGATAGATGTCGTCGACATAAGATAATGCCTCGTCATCATATGTTTGTAGTAATTCTGTTACTCTCGCTGAGAATAATCCTGGGCTGTTCTTGAACTCCTGGGGCAAACAACAGAATTTTTTTTGCGTGCCATTTATTGAGAACGCCGTCAAATATCTGCTCTCTGGTGCTATATTTTGACAAAAGAATCCATTAGAGATGTCTAATGTTGTTTTGTATTTTTTGCGCACTATGTTATTCATTAGTGCAGCACTATGCGAGTTTTGTACTGCAAAGGTTTTGCAACATGAGTTAAGGTGTCTGTAGTCCAAAACTAGACGATATGAATTGTCTGGCTTGGAGACAGGAAACAAAGGGTTGTTCATTTGTGAGGTGCAAGTTTCAATCACCCCCTGGTATTCAAGTTGATCTAGGATCTCTTTTACCTGTTTTTTGGCTTCTTGCTTAATTGGGTACTGCCTCTGTGCAGTAGGTTGTGATTTTAACTGGATTTTGTGAGGAGGAGAGTCCTCATCCCATCCCACATGATTTTTATATAAGGCAGGGGCTTGAGCTACTGCCCACTTTCTTGCAAGTGTATATTTTTTATGAATTGGAATATGATTTGAGAAGGCAGGCATAATTATTTCTTCGCCATGTGGGCACTCCCTGACAAACTCTGGTGGCCAGTCTCGTTCAGCTAGAAGGATGTCATAGCCCTTGGAGAGATTATCCCAAAATAGACCCCTTATTTTTCTAGTCTTATCCCCCTCTATACGCAATGTTATTTCATATATTTTATGAGGTTTGCTAACTCTGGTATCTGCAGTTTCCACTTGAATGTATTCATTCGTGTCCACTGTCTCCAGATGATTCATAAGGACTTTGCGAGCTATGCTCACTTCTGCTGCGCTGTCTAGCATTGTCTGAGCCCATTCTCAGTTTTTCAGCTGTGTCCTCAGTATTCTCGGCATGATTTATTACTTTAATACTGGCTACCTTCTTCTTTGGAAATTGTAATTTTTTATTTTGATGAGCAGGTTCCTTGTCTTTGGACTTGACGTGCTCTTCCCTGTGTTCTGATCGTCCTCTTCTTTCCGATTTCTGCGAGGAAGTCTGAAAAGATTGAGAGGGACGTGTATCAATATCTTGATATTTATCAGGTTTTTTTATATTATCCCTATTTCTAAGGTTGTATTTTTTCACAGAGGCCTCCCTTTGGGGAGACTTGCGTCCTTGGTCCGGAGATCTTTCTCTCCGCCGAGGAGACCTTCCTCTGGACTGGAATCTTTTTCTTTAGGATTGGATTGTTTATTTCCATCCCAGCTCTTTTTTTGAGTGTTCAGATTATTTTTGATAAATACCTTTTCAGGACTTTCAATCAGTTGGGGTTTCACCGGTATTCCACCCAAACTATCTCTTCCTAGTTCTTCATAGGATTTTTCTATAATTCTGGCAATTTCAGATGGTTGGTCTGCTATATTTGTCTCTTTTAACCTCTGGCGGATCGCCACATTTGCTGCTTCTCCCTTTATGTTGGCTAATAATATTGCCGAGACCTGCTTGAAGTCTTTCAGTAATTTCATACCGAGAGTTAAAGCGGGTTCTGGACCGTATTCGTCTTGAATTTGTTTTAGCACATCTGGTATTACTGACATGGATGGTACACCATGTGTTTTTGTGTAAATGGAAGCAAAGACTGTACCCCAAGTGTCACAGTCCTCCACATGTGGTGCGATTCCCATTGGAAGACAGATAGTCAGAATCCTATGTTTCTCAACAGGTGTGGTATCTGGAAACACCGCCTCTATTTGAGTGATTTTTTGTGCTAGCCAGAAAGGAATTTGTTCCCGTTTTGCGGGTACTTTACCTAGACAGGACTGTATGTTCTGTGGTGTAATTTTATTTGTGTTCCCCTGATGAGGGGTCAGCTGTGGAATTTTAATTGCTGGTTGGACTGTTGAAGTCCGCATTACATATTGGACTAATTGTCTATGTATTTTTATTAATTGTTTTAGCTGTGCTAAAAGGTCTGGTGCAGGCATTTCTTCAATGTCTGGATGTGGTGTGTATCCGGCTAGGACCGGCCACGTTGCTCCTGGTCTACCTAGTGGACCGAGCCTGGTGATGTGATTATTATGTTTTAGGGCGCCATTAAACAAGAGCAGGTGCTCTTGGAATTTGAGTGGTATTTCCACCTCCTCGAAAGGAGTGTACTCATTAGGAGGTTCCTCTATTTTGTAATAGTGGAAGTCCTTTGTTACAGCGTTTGCTGCTGGAAAGTTTATCAATGAATAGAATACCTCTGTCTGCCGATATTCGTGTGCCTCAATTACGAATATGACTGTACCACCTCTCGATGTCAGTCCATTTTCTATAAGTTTTAAAGTTATAGATTTCCTTATGCTGACCGGGATGAGTATTATATCCGGGTCATTTTCCTGCAGAGTATTATCAGCTGCTAGTAGTTCAGCTGCTATTCTAACTGTCTCCCTTTCTACTTCACTGTCTGACATTTTACTGTTAGAAAGGTTATTTTGTTTGTTTTGCAGATCAGGTTTCCACGGAAACAAAGATTAGATGCACAATATTTTGGAACAGTGTATCCTTCAACGTTGAATAAACCAAGAACCATACATAGGAGTCTCCTCCTGCGAGGTTTGGCGGATATGACCTTTCACCCACTCCAGACGTCTTTGGAGTTTTATGGGGAAAAAAGGGGCTCTGTGTGAAAAAGCACGACTGAGTTACTCTAATGTCTTGCGTTAGTTTTATCGCCTATCCAAACGGTTGGGCGCCATGTAGTGTAGTTCCTATTATCCCAATAGGCTCTGCGCATTGGAATAATATCTTCAATAGTATAGACCTAGGGCAGAGGTTAACTAGGTCTTTTACTGACGATATTAGACTTAAAGTTTTGTGTTTGCCAGCTAGCTCAGAGTTCACTAGAAACTTTCTCGAATAGGCAAGGAGGATCTGAACCTCCCTGGATAGACAAGAAGGGATTTAGTTTCTGACAACCATAGAACATGACAACTTTGCTCTCCCCTAATCAAGAGTGTATCTCTAGAGTCGTGTGAAAACAAAAGACAACTTATTTTACTCAGTCAGTTCAGTGCATTCTTAGTTTCACCAGATTGTAGAGAAAAGGAAGAGACGGGCGTGTTCAATAAAAGATGTTATTTATTGATGAGTCTCTTTTCTCGTACAAGAGAAATGGATCGCTATTATTGCAATACTTATAGTTAAGTAAAGTGCATACAGTAAAGACAGAATTATAAAATAATACTGTAAAAGCATTGATATGGTTTCTGAGCCATATGATACTTTAAAATGGATAAAATAGATACATACATATATACATTTGACTAATCGTACTCAACTGGTGCTTCTAACCACGCCTACCCCAGTGTACCTGACCTAAGCCTAATACGTGGGCGGGTGTAGATAAGTAGCAGTTTAAGTTAAGTTTGTTTTGCCAAGGGACTGACTCAAGAATTCTCTGCAAGGGGTTTTTCAGTTCTGTACCTGGGATCTAGAAGGTTGGAGGGCTGGTATCTCTTATCCCAGGTCTTGATATTCCAGCTGCCTGCGAGGGCTGCTTGGAAGCGCCGGAGCTGGATTTCTTGGCAGGAGAAAGCAGCGTGTCTCTCTCAGCGCGTCAGGAAGGAGGGGCAGTGTCTGTGGGCTTCGCTCTCAGCTGGGCTCCTCGGCAAGTCTCGCTGCTCCAATCTCGTCACCACCGCGTGTGTTTGCTTAAGGCAATGTCGGTAATATTTATACCTGAAAGGTGCCGAGATTGACGTAAGGATGGACATAAATACGTCAATAAGGATGTCATACGAACAGGTTTGTTCGCACATTCTTTACTGAAGTTCTCGATGAAATCAAAACAATGGCTGCAGGGATTTTCCCAGGTCGCTGTAGGTTTGATTTGTTTTGAGAACTCCGTATGCCTATCAGGGGGCTGGAGGAATATCGCTTGCCTAATTAGATGGCATGCGTTATGTCTTAATCAGATAACGCGCTTCTGTGCCGTGGTGTGGCTTAATCAGATAACGGGTTTTTGCGCCGTTAGATGGCTGCTAGTTACTTATTAACCAGACAAGGGTCAGGAATAGGGGGATCGATACAGTACCCATAGGAAATACATCACAGAAGGAACCTGGCCCCTGGCTCCTATCTAGACACGAATGCTGCAGTCCTGTCCTGGGCGGCTAAATACTTATTTTTGGTGATTTAAAGCTCCAGGGCAAATCCCTTCTCCCCTGAAGCTGAAAGCCTCGGCACCACTGGCGTAGCTAGGGTAGTGCGGGGGGAGGGGTGGGGGTTGTGGACCGCCCCAGGCGGCACAATTTAAGGGGCGGCGGCCGGCGGCACTGATGGCCTGTTGTGAAGGCCTTTATAATTTATTTGGGGACACTCACAGTAGTGTCACTGTCCCCAAATAAATTATAAAGGGCGCCGCAACGGGCCACCAGTGCCGCGCAGTGCCCGCACGGCCCCATCTTTTGAAGAGCAAGCACAGGGTCACAACTGCTGTGTGCGCCGCGCCCCCAGTGTTGTGCACTGCGTTAGGTGTGAGGGCAGGAGCTACTGGCAGCCTCAACTCACGCACTTTTGAAATCATTCCCCCGCATAGCTGCTCTGACGGATAGCCTGACGTCATGATCCATGACTAGAATGCCAGGCCCTGTCAGGTTGTGCTACTCAGTGCTTGACACGCTGCCTGTCAGCCTGCCGGCAGCCATGGTATCTTTTTTCTGCCAGCCTCGCTTTAAAAGGGTGAACAAGGAAAATGTTTGCTATCTAGAGGGCATGGGTGAAGGTAGAAACAATCGCACTCTGGGAAGTAGTGTGTCCTACACGGTGGTGTGCCAACGGTGCCTAGGGCACAGAAGGAGCCAGGAATACTAACCCCATTCCCTGATTAGGTAGTAAAAAAACACAGTCACTGTTTGTGGTGGAATCGACCCCTCAACCCCCTGAACTCCGGTGTCACTGCACCTGCTGCACCACTGCTGTGCCTCTGGTCCTGCAACCTTAATGTTAAACCGTGACGAGGCAAATCGGCACAACGTGTGCCTAAGAGTGAGTGGCGCAGGCAGGCCCAGACACTCTTGGCTTTAATATCCAGATCACTCCACTGCACTTTAAACGCTTCCATTATATGTGTTTAGTTCCCAATAAATGGACACATCCTTCAAAGGGGTTCTTCGAGTGATCCCCTATTACAAATGGCTTCAATAAGTACACGCCGAGGGCCCTACTGGACTGATGAAACTGTAAGCGCAGGTGGTGGATACCTCGTGCGTCATTTGTAGACACTGAAATAATTAGGCCCTTATTGCTGGTACAACTATTCATGGGTCTGAGGAAGCAGTTTAACAGCAGCGCAGCGCTCTTCAGTGTATGCTTCCTGCCGGTGATAACACACTTCTCGGCTATACACAGACCCGTCGTGGTGAGCCTTACTCCTTTCTTTCTATAAGTACTTTATGCGCTAGTGGCAACCGGAAGTGAAATAAAGCCATTCACTTGGTAGCTTTGGCCTCATGGGTGACACGTGCTTTCGGGGTCAAAGGAAGCCAGTCAGTCAGTCCTGGAAGTTAATCTCTGAACAATTAAATAGCCTGTTTTCCGGGTGGGCTGCTTCCACAAGGTTCATCAACTATTTTTGGAAAAGGGCGTGTTCTATTGAGGTTCCCACCATCCTAGAGAGTGCCGCACCGGCGCACCTACACACAATTTAGTTTGGAACAACAGAGCTGGGTGTGGGTACAAGTCAGATAGAGGTGCAGGAGGCCTTTTGACAAAAAAAGGTTGTTGTTACACTGATGCTAGCTTTCTGACTCCTGCCTTCACTTCAATATAACATCCAGTAGTTGTCACTAACCTGCCCTGCCATGCCCCATTTAAGCTTCTACCTCTCAAGCTGGTCCATTCTGAGCCTGTGCTGACTGAACCAGAGGTGGGCTGGACCACAGTGTGCCTTTTCACTGGCCTCTGTGCGCTCTTAAGGGACACAGGCAGCTCTGGCTTCCCAGCTCTGGCCTCTCCACGGTGAGGGCATAACTGTTCCATGGTGTCGTGTGGCCACTCAGGATGTTATGTATGGTTGTTTTGTGGTCTGTTTGTGTGACGATTTTATTGGTTGGTGGTCTGTGCCAATGCTTGTCTATGGGTTTTTGGCTATTTGTGTGTCGATTTTATTGGCTGGTGGGCTGCTTTTTATTGTTAATTTTTCTGATAGCACCAAACATTGCCTGCTGCAAGCACAAATAGCCAAGTAGTCTTCCATACCTTGAAAAGCACCGTCCTACAACATGTCTAAGTTTTACTTATTTTGCAAATGTGGCCTACTTTTTTTAGCTATTTGATTTGCCTGCCCTATATTTAATAACATAACAGGTCTAGTTGCAAAGCGCACGATTACCCAAAGGTGTCCTGGGGCTGAATAACAGATGTTTATTGTTACCCAACTCAATGCTATTCATTATATCGACCTAAAAAAATGGATGAAAGGATGAGTGGACCTGCTGGGATTTAAACCTGTGACCATGAGGTGAAGCACAGGCCCCTGGAGTGGCTGCTTTAGTGCAGTGAGCCACCAGACCCGGCTTATGGGGCTGCTTTTAATTTGGTGCCAGAGCCTCTTTTCTGTCCCATTCTGACAAGCATTGGCCTCTGCTTGCACGGCTTGTGCTTTTGTTGTGTCACTGTTGCGGCTTGTGCTTTAGCTTTTTTGTCTCACTGTGCTGCAGAAGGCAGTGCACATGTGAAAAGGGAAAAAATTTCATTTATTTCAGTGTTATTGTGTTGAAACCACAGTATGAGGCCCATGGGCTCTGAAGAAATAGGCTTAACGTCAATTAAACTGGGTGGGGGAGGTCGCTCGGAAAAATGCGCGAGTTGCTTGGGGTTTAGTAGCTCACGACGATTTTCACTGACCAGAAGTAGCTTTCACTACACAAAAGGTTGGAGACCCCTGGTCTAAAGGGTCCCCCTGATTGATAGTTTCTGTGAAAAGATACATGACGCAGACGGCTTGAAATGGTAGGTGGTTGAAAAGGTCCTCCAACACTCTAGAGGCAGTGACATTGCATCCTCCCTTTATTACAAATAATGTAAATGGATACATACTTTGAACACTGTGAACTAGGGCCCTAACGAATTGGAGGCGATTAGTAGACAACTAGGGCTCTTATCAATGGTATAAACTATTCCATACCGTTTAACCTTGAAGTCATAAACTATTCCATACTGTTTAACCTTGTTGTCACTGTCTAAACACTTAATGAGTCTCGTGCACACATGTGGCATGGTGTATGTAACCTGTGCCTGCTTCACATGGTGCCCTCTCTATGTAACTTGAAAAATTAAATGCACTTGCATACACATGTTATTATAATATAAATTTAATAATGATGGGCAATTGCATAAATATGATTCGGACAACATATTGTATATGGCGGTCGTCCCAGCAACACCTCCCCAGATTGTCTAGGGTATTTGCAGGAATATCCTGTGTATTATTACAAACACGTATATAGGACACAGGCCGGATACTATGTGTTTTTAGCAACCAATGTGATACATGATGTCTGCAATTTTATTAAATCAGTAGACTCATTGCGGTTCCACAATCAATGTCACGAGTAATTTAATGGTACAAACCTGTGTGTGGGACATAGGCCGGATACTATGCTTTTTAGCAACCAACATGATGTATGCAATTCTATTAAATCAGTAGGCTCATTGCGGTTCCGTAATCAAGTTCACGAGTGTTAAGTGATCATGGTTTCAATGTTAAAGCGTATTATGACTATAGATCAGCATTCATCATATACCAGGGAACCCGACCTTCGGCCTTTCCGCCCTTGCAAGTCTGGGGATTGTTTCCTTGATTGACTTAGCTGTTGCATCGAACTACTGTCAATCATCGTGTCATCACGCGTACACGAATACTCAGCTTAAGTATCTCATTATGTCCACCGGCGTTGGCTTCCTGATTACTCTGCTGCTCGCCTTCGTCGAGTTAAGGCCCGCTGGCACCATCCTCTCATATCAGGTTCACTGATCCTTCCATTCTACTCAAATGTTTTTTTATATAATAGGCTGCATTGTTCCCCGCGATTCTTGGGACCTCCACCACTACTTGCTCGCATTGCACGCTTCCATATACTGTATGTTGCCAGCAACACGCTCTACGCGGCTTCACTCCTTTTAACCCTTCACATCGCCGGGCCACTGAATTTGCTGAATGCCAGCTTCGGCCCGATGTAATCCTTTCTTACTATTCAAGCAGTTTTTAACCCAATAGGCTGCATTCCATGCGGTCTCAACCCTTCACATCACTAGGCCACTGAATCTGCTGAATGCCGGCATCGGCCTGATGTGGTCCAGCTTGATTATTCAAGCGTTATTAACTCAATAGGCTGCATTCCTCCCCGCGATTCCTGAGAGCTCCCCCAGTCTTTGCTCACATTGCACGCTTTCATATACTGTCGGTTGCCAACACCATTTTCTGTGCAGCTTCACCCAGCCTCCATGTGGTGTTGATTCAAATCACCAGGCCATTTGCTGATCAATACTGTCCTAGGCACTTCTCATTATTCTCGTACCACGCAGTATTGCGCATAAGGGCATGCCGACACCACGCTCTGTGCGGCTTCACTCCTTCCCGCCGCCGTGCAGTGTTAACCATTCACATCACCAGGCCTTTGTCCTGATCTATACCGTCCATGGGCACGTCTCATCATTTGCTTAAGACGCACTATTGCGCATAAGGGCTCTAGCACTTTCTTCACGCACGCCGTAGGTGGTCACTTAATGTTTATCATGGCTTTGCCACACCCAGCACTTATCCCTGCATGCCTGGTGTTAGACCTGACATAATTGGCGTGAGTCTCCCTTCCATTTTTGACGGATTGCCTCCTCTGTTTTGACCTATTTTTGCTGGGTATAGGTTTTGGGCCCTGTGCCACTGCTAATCAGTGCCACAGTGCAAGTGTTCCCTATGTTAAATTGATATACTGATTGGATTCCATGATTGGCTTATTCGATCTACTGTCAGCCCCTAGAACATTGCACCATGTGTGCCCAGGGCTTGTAGAGCAAATGCTGCTTGTTGGCTTGCAGCACTGGTTGTGCCACCCACAGAAGTAGATTGTAAAGTGTGTCTCAGGCCTGCCATTGCAAGGCCTGTGTGTTGTCTGTGACTACCATGTCGACTTGGCCAAGTGCACCCACTTGCCAGTCCCTAAACCTTCCCTTTGCTTCATATTAGACACCCCTATGGTAGGCCCAAGGGCAGGGTGCATTGTAAGTATAAGGTAGGACATGCTCTGATGTGTGTAGCATGTTCTAGTAGTGAATTACAGCCATTTTCGTTTTTCACTATTGAAGGCTACCTGTTCTCATAGACTAGAATGGGCAGGGAAGATTGTTACATCCCTACAATCCTAACAGGGAACATGGTAGAAATTCGAGTTTAGTATGCCTGAACTCAGAATAATAAAATACATCTTTTAGTAAAGTTTATTTTAATATTCTGTGTTTGCAAAAACCACTTTTAGAAAGTAGGTATTTGCTTGCCTAACCATTTGAGCCCTCCTCAGCTGACTTGTGTATTCCTTGTCAGGGTTTGTGTGTGACAGGGCTGGGGAAATTCCAAGAGACAGTCTGGGACAGCCAAGTGGTGAATAGCGAGATTTACCTCCAGATGGGAGGGGGAGAGTGCACCTGGGACCTGAATAGGGCTGGGCCTTCCCTCCACAATGCTGGCTCCACCCCTGTGGCTTATCCTATGTCTCTGCCCTCCACAGTGAAAGGAGAAGGGGAATCCTGTCAACAGAGTACTCCAGAGCTGCATCTTCCCTACCCTGTGCTGGCTCCATCTCCTGTGGGGCATCTAATGTTTCTGCCCAGCACAGTGAAAGGAAGAGAAGAGTCATGTAAACACAGTGCTCAGGAACTGGTTTGAACTAGGCAGAGGCCTCTCTGCCTTCAGAGAACAAAGGATTTTGGGATATAAATATTGGGACCCAGTCATACAGACTTTAGACCACTTCTGGAACAAGAAACCTTTCTGCCAAGGGTGAAGAACCAAGGAAGCTGCAGGAGTTTGGACTGCCCCTCTGCCAGTGTGCTGTTTGCTGGGTTGGCCTGCAGTGGTTACTTCATTGCCAAGGGAAAGGAGAAGGAACTTTATACGGACTTTCATCTACAGAATATTCTCCAAGGGCTTGAACTGTGCTTGCCTCCTGCTGAAGTCTAAGGGCCAAAAGACTTCACCCCCAGCTCCCTCCTGAATTTCCCTTCTGGGAATTCTGACTCCAGTCACTTGCGTGCCGGTGGGAGCTGGAAGCGCGATGCATCGAGAAGATGCGTGTCGCTGCCGCAGCTGAAATCATCGCAACGCCGGAGAAGTGAGAGATCGTCACATCTCCCTGGAAGCGTGTGTTCATCAAATCTGTCTGCTGTCGCATCGCCAGAGAAGCGCGACCCATCGAGAGAGTCGTCATCGCATCACCGGAGAAGCGCATCGCAGGGCCTGTCGCGGCTCCAAAGTACAGCGTTGTCGCCAGGGCTTCATCGCATCGCCGCATCAAGGGCGCCATCTTCTCGCATCACAACTGGATCATCGGTATCGCATCGCATCAAGGCGCCATCTTGCGCACTGCAACAGGTCGAGAATCTACGCATCACCTCCGCACCGGTAAGGCTCACGACGAGTCCCCTACTCTGCGCAAGCATTGAGGAAGGACGCAACCGTTCCCCTGGGACAAGGAACCGACGTATCTCCCCTTCTGCAAGCCTTTTGTTTACTTCGCGTGCCGCATCCAAGAACTTTGTTGAGGACTTTGTCACATTTACCAACAACTTGAACTAAGAGACTTTTATCATACTTTAGTATAGTATTGTGGATTTTTTGTCGTTTGTGGTCTTGTGTTTAAGTCTATATAAAGAATACCTATTTTTATAAAACCTGTGTTGTGTCCATCTGTAGTGCTATCACTGTATTACTGTGTATATTCACAAATGCTTAACACAGTGCCTCTGAGATATGCCTGTCTGCTCATGCCAAGCTACCAAGGGGGTGAGCAGGGGTTATTAAGGAGAGTAATCACCTTGTCCTGACTTAGAAGTAAGGGTCCCTATTTGGACAAAGTTGATAATCATTGCCAACTAGAGACCCCCAGATCTAACACCTGGAAATATAGACATGATTGAACCCTCTTATTCAATGCCATTAAACCGCACATGTTTCTTGATCACTAGTAAGCCTAATGGATCATGGCTGACATCCCTCCTTTTATCGTACAGTGTCTGCCTACTGTTTCAGTTTCCGACTGGAGCAACGTGATTCCTACTCTTGCTCCCCTCAAGGTAACATTTCTACCTCCTTCTACTTTTCCCATTGAGCTAGCTTGGCTCTAGTTGCTACTTATACTATCGCTCTTTCAACTTTCAGGATCCAACCGGACCTTGGATCTGGCTCGCTTATACTCCGCTAAGGACAATTGGTACCTGATACCATCCCTATGGTAGGTCCTTTTATACTTTCAGCCTTTGGGCTAACCATGTGAAACACACTAGAGCTAATGCTAATTTGTATTTACCTTGATAGACTGTCCTCTCTATGTCCTGAAGAAGACCTGCTGTGTCTTCATCGCAATCATGCACCATCTTGGGTCGAAATGTCGACATACCCCACAATCCATATCTTATGCTCTCCATTCCATGCCAAACAATAAAATCTATAGGAGGTTCATTGGAGATGTATATGTCTAGGAACAGATCTGTATTTATATCAATATTATATACTGTTTTTGTAAAGCACTGTATAGATTACCTTCACCTATAACAACTTGTCACCTTTAGATCACCTACTCACCTTAAAATGTCACTCTACTTGCTTTTAACAACTATGAGCATTGTTCTTGACAGCCTTTCAATTTGGTAATTGTAGAAGAAATATGTACCAATCAAGAGCTTACAATATATCTACGTTGATTGACCTCATATATGAGTTTCCATTTTTTTCTGCATAACTAATGTTGCAATTGTAAAGAAATTGATTTCACCCAACAGAACCATTTGTAGTGTAATCGTTTGACGTCCAGGTTCTGATGGACAGTGGGTACCCCATTATATTTTATGCACTTTCTAAAAATGGCATTTCTAAAATGGTAATATCAAATCCAACTTTACCATTAAAGGGGATTTATCACCACCATTCCAAAGATATTAAACATGAAGTAGCTACTCCTTTCCAATTAGGAATTGCAGCTTAAACGTTACTCCTAAAGCTAGGTTATAGAAGGAGTAGGCATCACAGCAGTGACAAATGAATATAGCTGTTTGTCAGTGCCAGGACATGTTAAACTTAAACAGTACATGTCCTGCCTTTTAGTTACACAGCCCCATTTCCTTAGGTCCTACATTAGGGGTGACTTACGTGCAATAAAAGGGGAGTTTAAGGCTTGGTAAATGGTTTAAATGCCAAGTCGAAATGGCACACACAGGCCCTGCAATGGCAGGCCTGAGACAGGTTGGAAGGCTACTAGTGTGGGTGTCACAACCAGTGCTGCAGGCCCTATAGTAGCATTTAGTATACTGGCCCTGGGTACATGGTATACCACTTTACAAGTGGCTTACAGGTAAACTAAATATGCCAATCAGTTACACACCAATGTCAACGTGTTTAGTGGAGAAGCACATGCATTTTAGCACTGGTTAGCAGTGGTATAGTGCGCTGAGTCCTAAGGTCCGCAAAAAGATACAGCAAAAAATGGGGGGAAGCAGACAAACAGTTGGGTGAAGACCACACTAAGGATGACAGGTCCAACAGATGTCCTCATTGAAACCGACAGAGCATGATGCAACTCGACACATGGCTGCACACGCAGCTCCTCATCAGAACTGACTTAATGGGACACAATTCGACACATAACCTTGCATAGCAGTCCTCACAACTCCTCATCAGAACTGATACAGCGCAACACAAATCAAATCAGAATCTAGCATCGCAGCTCCTCATCGGAACCGATGTAGCACAAGGCAACTTCCCACATCAAGGACATCAGTACAATCCTCTGTGTGACTACGCTGGTCACTGTATCCATCCTGCACTCCACCATAGTCAGCCTGAACTTGGGATTTTATCCTGGTCCAGTGCGACCAGATAACCACAGTTGGCACTTTGTACTTTTAGGCGCTATACGTACCCTAAAAGTTTGAAATTGCATATCTCCAGTTCTATTGATTGGATTTTGTCGCTTTCATGTCAAATAATATAATATATGTTACTGTATTATTCCTGACTGCCTCTATGACATGCCAACAGAGGATTAAGCACAGATTAATTTAGTAGCTGTTTGTGATTCACCCTTACGAGGATTATGGCTGTTGCTTAACCCCCCATACCCAGCAGCCCAATTCCTCGCATTGGTGCTCAGTGGTGAAATCCAGTACTTGTGTTTGTGAAGTACCGCACAGTGTTCAGTGTATGACTAATATCCCCTTACAAATACCGATTATAGTTTAGTAAAATTCTCCTTGATTAGCCATTTTTTGCTCTTACAAATTCACTCCCATCCTATCTGACTGTCTGTGCTTGTGACCACCTGCAAATATGGAGTTTGAGCTCAGCAACCTAGAGAGCTACACTGCATCGCTGCCTAGTGGATTCTGCAAGAGAGGGGGCTTCCAGATAAAATGAGCTCCAAGAAGGATACGCCCCAGAAGGTCCTCCGGGGCTGGGAGGAGGTCGAAGAGGCTATGAAGTAACACATGAAGACCTGGGCACAGGTCCTGGGCTGCAGCGAACTGAAGAGGAAGACTTGCCTATGTATATGGAGCCCTCCTGCCAGGGCATGGAGTATTGTGTCTTCCAAAAGTCCATCCTACAGAGGAGCTGGAGGACAAAAGGGCTGATAGAGAAATTAAGCTGCAGCTGGATAAATTAAAATTGGATACAGCCAAGGAGGAGGATGCTACCACGAAGATCCTTGAGGAGAGGAAACCGGCATTGAAGGAGAAGCAGGCAGAGCTAAGAGAGATTTGGAAGCAAAGATCTTGTTGGTTCATGTAATGAGTCGCGGAGAGCTAGACCTGAAGGAAAAACTAAGCACGCGGTGCAGAAACAATTGTGATAATGAAACCAAAGTGTCTCTTGAGGAAAGGAGAGTCCACAAACCTAAAGACCTGGTGCCTAGCTTTTTAGTGGGGGGTGACATAGATAAATGGTTTGATGCCTATAAGGTAGTCTTAGAAATGCACAGAGTTCCTTATGGAGATTTGAACACCAACCTGTGGAGGCACATGTTTACAGAGGGAATACATTATTTGATGGCCCTAGGGTAGGGATACAGGATGAAATGCCCACCCATAAAGGTCACCTTTATCCGAAAGTATACACTGGCCAATGAAAAGTATAGGCAAAGTTCTGGCAGAGCTAGAAACTGCCCATCTGTCTTTGGTAGATTTTGTGGAGTATTTCAGTAAGTTACTGGATGGGTTGGTGAAAAGTAGAAAAGGGAACACCTTTAAGGACCAGTAGGATCTGTTTTTACTCTGCCATTGGATTCAAGCTATCCTAGGTGATACCCCAAAACCGGCCCCAGGATGATTAACGGTCCACGAATGACCAGGCTTGGCAGTTCGGGCTGGACTGTTCCCATGGGGAGCAAGGGAAAGCTTGATTTGCATATGGCTGGGTCCAAACTAGAATGGCACAGTGAGCCAAAATCTAATGGATTTAGACCCAGATCTCTGTACTGCAGTGAAAGTTTGACAATGCTCAGCATTGCATCCAGCATCTTTTTGTGTTACTTGTAGGCCTACAGTACTTACTGTGCCATCTACTTAATACATGTTACCCCTAGTATAGACCCAAAACAGCCCCTAGGACCGGGTGCATTGTATTTAAAATCTTGGGTATATACTGGAAAAACGTTCAAATTTGTTTTTAGGTCGAGCCTGAGCCAGCGCGCATGGGCTGCTCTGCAAGACTTGTGGTGGAGTAGCGAATAGAAGCTCCGCCCACTCTCTGCCCATATTTGCCATTGGCTTGTGTCATTGTCTGTCTTAAATGCTGGTTTCTTATTCATCAATAGGCTTGTTATTCCATCCTTAGTACCGCCTCCTCTTCATTTGTCACCTACCATGGCGACTGGCCCCTTTACTTCGAGTGTTAAACAGTGTGTCTTTAGCCTGTGAGCACTATTTATTTCAATAAATTTCTCCAGCTTTACTCCACCCTCCCTCCCATTGTCTGTGCCTTCTACCCTCTCCCCCCGCCCGCACTCCTGTTATCCTGTTTCAAAGCATGGCTCAACTATGTAAGCGTTTATTACTCTCAACTGGATCTGCTGATGTATTACTATTTTTTACAGTCGCCAAAATATCCCTTACAGCAGAGCGAGATTAAGAAGGCAAAGTATTTGGCAATCTACTGCAGTAGGCAGTGAACCTTGCTTATCACTACTGCTAAACACTCTCGCATATATAGAGTGCTCTTGGGAAACTCAGTAGAGACCCTAGAGAGGCTGAGGAGGCTTCTCATTCAAATTAACCTCAAATCCGAGTGGTGACAGAGTACCCGTTCCTTTGTGGACATCAGGCAGACAGGCATTAAATGAGGCAGGAGGCAGAGTGGATATGCCAGGCTGCACCTACACTGCCCTAACCCTCACACTTCTCACTCCCGGGACAATAGCAGTCCTGCTGACACTTTGCACTTGCTCTGACCAGGTGATAAATGTCATCAGTTTTCTCCCCGGGATGGGGAAAAATATTCATAAAAGGACATGGCTTTTCTGGGTTTGTGTGGTTGTTCCTGGTTCTAAGGAGAAAGCTTGTGATTGCAGGAAAAGGGGAGGGGGACCTACACCGAATTCAAGACATTTCGTAATGCGGGCCTTAGCATAATATTACGGTAGAGATGAGCGAGCCTGTAAATTCATAGGGGGATCCAAACATAGCTGAGGTCTGGCATGGCTCCAAGTGCTGAAGCAGGAGTAACCCATAAAACGATTCAGCATGTAAATGATACAGCAAACCTGAAAGTATGTTAATTAATATTCCGGGTAAAATATGTTTTTTCCAGTAATTCGTTAAATATATCACTACGGAAATTCATCAAACTAATCGCTTTTATACAAGAATGCCTTCCCAGCTGTAGTACCCTGACAATATTGCCATAATTTAAACCAAGATGTGAGTTTGTCCTGTGTACTATTCTAGGTGGGTCCACATTATTGTCTGTTAAACCAAATGACTTAAGGCTTTCCTATCGCACACATCGTGACCTGAATTTCATCAGGTGGGTTCAGATTTGACGCTCAAGTAAAACGAGGCACAATAAAGTCAAGTGAGGAAGCAGGGTCTAAACCCAAGATTTGTGGTTACACCATGTGCAGGTGGGTCAACAGATTAATGTCGCATTTTCTCTCTCGCTTTCACCACCACATCCCAATGCTCCGTATAAATGTCATGACCTAAATTAGTCTAGCTTGAAAATAGGTAAAAAGTTAAGTGCAAGGGATGGAAAAGTACTCATTTTGTGAAAATATGATTGTCTTCCCCATTTTTAAACAGTTAAGAGTGAGATGGTCAGCATTCCAATAATATCACATTCATGTATTAGCAAAACAAAGAGGACTCTGTCTTGACTTCCTTCTGCAGGTGTTTAGTCAGACAAATGCATATTTCTCAGTGGGGCTGCAGATACAGCAGACAATTGGTTTTTTTGTTGTTTGTTTTTAGATTGCACACACATATGGAGATGTTCGGTTTTTAAAATGTCATTACGGTCATGCATGGCATGCTTTCATTAGTCACAGTGGGCCAGACCTATGGGCACGATGTTTCCAGACAATGTTTAATGTGTTCCCCTAGTTTTTAGGTCTCGTGACCTATCAATGCGCATGCGCATTGAGAGAAGCGAGACTATAGGGCTTTAAACAAAGTTGAACTAACTGTGGCGATTTGGTGCTGTGCCCGTGGCTTTTAGGTCAATGCGCAAGCGCATTGACCTAAAATGCGCGTGCACATCACCAAATCGCCGTCTGTTCCCTCAGCCGCACTCCTCCCACACCTTTGAAGTGAAGCTTAGCTTCACTTCAAAGGCCCCTGCTGCTTCACACCCTCATCGCCGCTCTCCCTACACCGCCCCCTCCCCTGCCCGCCGTGTCGCATTTCTCCTCCCCCCCTTCTCTGCCTTCCATCCGTCGCTCGGCCCCCTCCCCTGCCTGCCGTGTCGCATTTCTTCTACTTTACTTAAACCTCTAAACACGTTTTTCTTCTACACCGCTGCCAAAGTAAGTAGTAGCACCATGTGATCGTGTCAGTTTAAATTGTATTTACAATGAAATTGTTAGCGCTTTTATCACATACTACTAAATACACAAACTAGAGTTGTGTCTCAGAAAATGGATTACTTTGTGCCTGGCTGCCTCACGCTGTTTACCCCGAAGAGGGGCTCGGATTGAGAAGAGTAATTAGATTTTTTCCCTTTTCCACATGTGGCAATTTTGTACCACTTTATTTTTTTTTAGGTTTGGGTAGACTGTCACTTCTCAACAAGCGTATAGTTACAACACCCTCTTTTGCCGCTGCGTCTGCTCTCAACACTGGCTCCCACCCCCCCACCCCATTTAAAAAAAAAAAAACTTTATTATTATTCTTTTTTTTTTTTTTAAAGGTAGCCTTTTTCAGCCATTGGCTTGAAACGTTGTTAATCGTGTTGTGGCTTAGCACGGACAAGTATTTAACTCTCACTTGATGCTACTGGCTGTGGGTATCTGTACACCCCCAATGAAATGACTATATTGAACTTCACGATGGACTGCTTTACAACTATAGCAGCTCCCTGTGCGTCTTGCTCCCAAGCCTGCCACACCTTATCTTCCCTTCCTCCTCCTGAGTACTCCTCCCCCCCAACCACTTGGGTCCTCCTACCCACTAACCCCTTCCCTTGTAAGTGTTCCCCTTAAAAAGCCCATCCTCTCTCAGTGGCTTCTAAGTAGTGCCACAAGTACCTGGTCTTTTCTTTTTTTTATTGTTGCTAGCAATGAAATGTCCATATTCATCTGTCCTCTTTTTGATTGCATGTCGAATGAAGGTCAGGAGGCTGGGGTCTATATTAAAGTCCTTCTTTCTAGATCGGGACTAAAGGATCATAATGAAGACTCCCATGCCATCCAGCTTTCCTGCGCCAAAAACGAAAACAGAACTGGATTGAGGGCTTAAGAACTTTCAATATAAACATCCTTTAGTTTCTTTGTCCATCTCTTTTTATTTTTGGCAACTCTGGCGCCGCACTTAGGGTGCACCACTGTGCTCGCTTTTCCACTATTTGCTCCTCGTTGTCCTGCATTGTAACTTTAAGTATTAACTACATGGGCGCCGCGCTTAATATTTTAGCAGGCGCCCGCTTGTATATATATATTTTTTTTTGGGGGGGGGGTTTATTTGATAATATATATGTATATTTTTTAACAGTACTAATGCCTCTGTAATCCGGTTGACCGGGAAACTAAGCAAACAATGGCGTCCGTCCTCGGCTCGACCAACTCTGTTAACATCTCTACTTTGGTGCGGCGAGGAGAGAGAAGGGCGGAGGTGCGACAAGTGGTCTACCAGTCTGCTTTACTTATCATCCCTCGGTGCAGGGAGATTACCCTTCTGCTGTAGTGAAGTCTGCACCAATGGGAGCCTCACCTACTCCTGCGCTGTTCCTGCTTGGGGTTTGCCAACCTAGGCGTCTGCAGGCTACAGCACCAATGCCCCGTTGGGCGCTTGGCCTGCCTTCTCAGCCTTCCATGGAGCGCGACGTCCAGGCCACCCCTGCAGCACGGTCCTCAATGGCCTTTAACTCACAGCAGGATGCTTGGTTTTTTTCGGGATGGCTTCGACCGTTGGTTGTGTAATGTACTCTTTGTTCGAAATTCCGGAAGAATTGAATCTGTCTTAGACACAAATACAGACACGAACAGCTATTGCCATTATAAATTACAATAACTTTTATTTAAGTATTAATTATTTACAAAATTAAAAGCCATTGTTATTTGTAATATCAATACATCTAAATCACGTAAATACAACACACATTGCATTACAAATGCTATAGGTGTCACATTTGCAAAAGTTAAAACTATTGACATTGTAACTGACAAAGCTATTAATTTTGCTACTTTCAAAACCAACACATAAATAAAAAGTGTCATTTACAATACCAATAGCTCAAACTTTCCTAATGCGAGACCTATTGCATTTCCAATGCTTGTTGGTATAATATAACCTACCTAGGCCAGTTAATTCCCACAGTCGAGATGATGCCACGGAGGGGGTCTCCTGAGCTGTGAGGCTGAGGGAGTTAATGACAGCTAAACAAGAAACAAGCCTTCTGGCCAGGGTGCCTGCAGCCTCAAATAAATGGGTTTGATTGGCTAATGTATGATGAGACTGCTTGGCAGCAGGTATTGGCTATAATATGAAGTGAATACTTTTAATAACACATATGAAAAGTGTCTGCAATCAGTACAGTGTATTAAAATCTATTTATTAGAGAGCACTTTTTAATCTTACACGTAAAATTGTATCTGAGTTTTATGACTGCTCATCTTATACTGTGCGTAATGGCAAGCGTAAAACAATGACTTACGTATTTATAGTGCTTCGTGTCACAGGCTGAGACATCCTAGCACTAAATATACATAAGTCACTCTTCCTCACTGTAAACACCGAGATTCAATTATGTGGCTCTCTGGTCACACACAGATATCTAAAGAGATCACATTTACCAAGGGTCCATAATGTAAAATAGTGCATATCTCACTTAATAGTTTAACTCATATTTATTTTTCATTAAAGGTGTGCATTATTTTATATGTGTTTTACCTGAAGGTGAAAGACAAACGCAGTAGTTACAGATTATGCTATTCTTTTTAGCCATGACTTTGACCCTGCCCCATTTGCACTCCAATACATTTTTTCACCGCACTCCAAACACTATATGCTTGGCTCAGTTCAGTTTTTGCTCACTGGTTCTCCCGGCCCAATGTCTTAGTCGAACATTGTTCTTTTTTAAAACAGATAAATAAAAGGCATTGTTATTTACAATGCAAAAGATTAAACTCTTGCAAATGCGAGACCTGTTGCACTGTAAATGCTTGTTTACTATTGCAAGACCTACCTCTCCCATAGCGCAACATTGGGTTACCATATATTATTTAATAAGTGATAACTGTTGTGTGGGAGCAGGTAGGAATGTAATGGAATTGCAATTAAAACCCTTTTTAATGGTAAAGTTGGGTTTTAAGTTATAATTCTGAAAAGGCCACTGTTAGAAATGGATTACACTATTAGTTTATAATGACTTGGAAAGATGGCATTGTCTTGTCCTGAACATTTGGTACCTGCAGCCTGTTTCCTTGGTCTCGTGACTAGGTGTAATTGGCCTTTGTAAATTCCTCGCAGGCAACCACACAATAGAGGGCCTGTGTGTTGGTAGGATGGGCTAGCTTGACTTGGTGAGAGAGGCGGAGCTGTCATCTGTCACACTTGCACTTCAAAGACACGGCCTCAGCTCACACACAAAGAACTTCACATTCGCCCATTGGTACGGCAGACGGACTGGGACCAGGACCGGGAGACAGGAAATTCTAGACCTCTCTGTGGGAGGGTGGGGGTGGGGAGGGGGGTCCCCAGAAGGTTGTTCCACTTGGGGGCATGGCCAATGCAGCCACCAAGATGGCTGCAATCTTGTGAGACTCCTGCGGTTGTGGCCTATATCTGCAATGAATCTTTGCCATCATCGCCCATAAACTACAGATGGTGCTCTGAAGCTACCACTTGCTATGGCGTACTGCTGATGTCAGAGTTTCCCATGGCCACAGCCCTTTGATGACAATCTTTACCAAGCCATGTGGTCTGCATGGCCCGGCACAGTGTTGGAGGCTCCGCAGTGGACAGGGGCTGTGTGTGTGCCTGAGGCAGGGAGTAACCCGTCCTGCCGGTGCCAGAAATCACCCACATCACCCCTGGAAGTGCGATCCAGGGCTGGGTTGGGACCAGCTCGGCCGCAACACCCTACTACTGCTGATGATCAGTGTTGTTAGTCCTGTGTCGGCGGGCCTACAACCACAATGTGCTGCTGCCTCGGCCTCCCCATACCAATGCAAGATGGGATGTTGAGTGGTGAATCCCTAAAAGGGTGCTTCCTCCTTTGGCTCTGCATCATTGCCCAGCCCTACCATCACACGGCAGCTGCCAGCTCCAAGACCCTTGGGCAGGGTCTTTATTCCACACTCTGCCATGCTGCTCGCCGTGCTCCAACAGGAGTGAAGAGTGTTGTAATGTAATAAAATTAAAATTCCAGCCCCTTACATACCCAAGGACAGGAAGTGGTGCAACGGTAAAAGGAGAACCACCCTATTGGTTTGGAAAGTAAAAGGAAAAAGGTAAACCACCTCCCTCTTGGAATGGTGAAGAACAAACTGTACCCAAAGCATTCTGGGAACCAGACAGAGGAAATATGGGGGAGGAGGGGGAGGACACGAAAGACTGGCCCCTAAACCAAGACTGCAGGCAACTCATGTGAGGTCTCTCCAATATTCAGGTAAGTCTACAGTACCTGGTATTCCCAGGCGGTCTCCCATCTACTAACCAGGCCCGACCCTGCTAAATTTCTGAGATAGACAAGATCAGCGGTTTTCAGGGTGGTATGGGCGCTTGCAGGCCACCACCTACACTGGCGGCATGCCCCAGAAAAAAGAGAAATGCTGTAGGGCAGATACTTGCGCCCAGGAAAGAAATGACGGGCCACCACACTGAGCTGTGGCATGCCCGGTAACCAGAAATAAGTTAATTACCCACGGCGGTGAGGTGGGTGGTGCTGGGGGCCGTGACCCTGTCCATGTCCTAACACTGCATTGAAAATATGGAGCAGTTCCTTTAAATGGAGGGCAACAAAAGTGAAGATTTGGATGTGAGGTCCCGCGGGAACAATATCCTTTCTTGTCGAGTAGTTACTTGCGGACCTCTATGACCGTAACAATTTCTGTTGTATCTTTGCAGTGTAACGTGCTCATCGCTCCCTTGGCCCTTGACCTCCTGATGGAACCCTGTCATGCCTGCTCATTTTTTTTTTAAACATAATTTTTATTGTTTTGTTGCCAACTTACAATGCAGAACTAGTAAGTGTCATAACAAATTTGTATATACGGCATTCCCCTGTTTACTTGGGTAAAAAACTGAATCATTTCAATAGTAAAGTTTATTGCTTTGTCTGCAGCCGCCTCGATCCTCCGGTCCTGGCGCAGGTTGTGAGTGGGTGTTGTGCTAGTTTCCATTCTCAACTGCCCCCCAACCCCCATCCCCGCCCGAACTCAGTCAATATCCCCAACCACCGACCCTCCCTCCCCACCCACCCCTCCAGGCGTGTCATAGTGGACCATTCACTGCTGCCCTGAGGGGCCAAAACCATGTGTGTTCTATGCAACAGGATCAATGAAAGCACTGTGGTATTAAGCGTCTCACATGTGGGACGAGTGCAGCACTTCGTTGATAACTCATAGTGTAACCCTACTGACTATTGTGGTGTGTTATGCCGTGTGTGTCTCGGGGCTATCTACTCGGGCCTCATCATCTGCATCTTGAGGAGCTGCAAGTTCCATAATTAGCCTCTCCCAGGCTCTCGCCCTCTCCAACCCCTTCTCCTTGCCCGTTCTACGTGCAATTTGTAACCGGACAGTGCCCTCACGCTCAGCCCACTTTCGGAATCCCGACTTCCACTTATCTATACTAGGGCCCTTTTTCACTTTCCAATGGGAGGTTTTAGTTCTTTTGGCCAATAGGAATCCCAAATCTATGAATTTGCTAGTGATTTTGTTCTTTGAGGTGTGGGGAAACCAATGTAAGATACAGTGTGCCATGGAGGGTTGTAGGTCTCTCTGTTACTTCCATCAACAGAGCGGTCACCTCCCTCCAAAAGAGGTCAAGAGATGGACAGTCCCACAACATGTGTTTGAAATCCGCTACAGCCATGGCGCACCTCGGACAGGACCCTGACTGGGTCGGGAAATATTTATGCAAGCGGGCTGGTGTTAAGTATGCTCTATGTAGGATGTGAAAGTGCACTAACTGAAATCGCGCATTTCTTGTGCTTTTCCAGGCCCTCTCTACTATCCCACTCCATGCTGCATCTGGGATGTCTTTCCCCATGTCCATTTCCCATTTAAGCTTCAGGGCAGCCATTGGGGACAGGGACTCTTGAGTAATGCGCCTATACAGACATGTCACCGCCTTTATGGTGCCCGCCGCCACCACAACATATTGGCACCCCATGGAAGTGAGCGGCTCTGTAAGGCCCGATTTCTAGTGCTTTCTAGTAGCTGTCATGAGTGCAGTGTATTGCACAAAGTCGCCACCTGGTAGGTCATATCGGGCTCGTAGATCATCAAAAGGTAGAAGGGCTCCTTCCTCGTAAAGATCCCCCATTGTCAGTAACCCCTGCTGTTCCCAGGTCTCCTATTTCTGCCAGGTGCCCCCATGTGGCAGAGCCCTGCACATCTTCAGCAGTATGTCAGGGGCGTAAGGGGTCCCTATAGTCAGTCTCCGCAGGTATCTGTTCCAGCATTTCCAAGGCTGTGGCAAATTCCAGGGTAGGGTGTGTGGTCCTGAGCGGGAGCCGTAATACTATATGGGACCATCCAGGGACCCGACAGCTCACCGGGTCCACCTTCTTCCCTAGTGGCCCTCGCCACCCATTGTTTACGCCATTGGAGCTGGGCTGCTAGATAATACATTTCATAATCTGGGACCACTAGGCCTCCCTCCGCCCGGGGCCTCATGAGTGTATTTAGGGCTACTCTGCGTCTGCCCTTACTCCACAGAAAAGAGATGACCATCGCTCTGAGCTGTTTAAAATAGGCTGTCGGAACCCAGATCGGTAGGGCCTTGAAGAAGTACAGTAAACGCAGAAGGATCTCCATTTTAAGAAGTGCCACACGTCCCACCACTGATAACGGCAAGGTTCTCCAGAATTCGAAGTTAGCCCTGGCCCCCTGATTGCCTTCCCAACGTTCCCCTCAAGAATATCTTCCTGCTCGTGATAAATAAGCGTGCCTAAGTAGGGCAAACCTCTCTCCTCCCATTTCACCCCTTCAGTGGTCTGGGGGCCTAGCCTGCCCTTGCGCACCAGGAAGAGACACGATTTCGCCCAATTGACTTTTAAGCCAGCCACTCTACGCAGAGCCCGCAGCAGGGATTTCGCCCCCAGCAATGCTTTGCCTGTGTCCGCCAGGAATATCAAGAGGTCATCCGCATATAGTGCGATATGGTGGATCTGGCCATAGACGGCGAGGCCCCGGTACGCCCGCCCCAAACGAATGTGTGCCGCCAGGGGCTCCACTACCATAGAAAATAATAATGGGGAGAGGGGACACCCTTTTCGTGTGCCCCTCCCCACCCTGAATGCCTCCAAGATCACCCCTCCTGTTTTGACCCTGGCGGTCGAATCTCTATATAATAGGGCCGTCCACCTTACAAAAGCGGGGCCGAGGCCCAATTGTCGCATCACATGGAATAGGTACTTCCACTCTAAGCTGTCGAATGCTTTCTCTGTCTACAGCAATTATCACGGCGGAGTCCACATTGTAGGAATCCGCCTCCAAAATATGTAGGAGCCTTCGTATATTAAGCACTGTGTTGCGGGCTGGGATGAACCCTGATTGGTCGGCATGGATGAGGGTAGGCATGTGGGGTAGCAGACGAGTGGCCAGTATCCTGCTCAGGATTTTGTAATCAAGGTTGAGCATGGATAACGGTCTATATGCCATTCTGTCCCAAGGTTGTTTGCCCGGTTTTAGTAAGAGAATAATGATCGCCTCCCTAGTGGAATCCGCCAATCTGGCTATCCTTCTAGCCCAGTGGTTCCCAAACTTTTTTAACCTGTGGCTCCCTTGACCTAATAGGCAGTTGGCCGTGGCTCCCCACCATTTTTTTACTGGCGGGTGGGGGGGGAATGTAAGCAAGACCTCGGGAATACTTCCTGTTGGCTTCCTTAAATTAATTGGGATGCAATCAAGGTATTAGGGATAAAAATGATAGCAGCTGCTAGCTAGCTTTAAACTACCAGCAGCCCATTATTCATTCTCCATGTCAAAGGCTGGCAAATATTGGCAGAGCCCACTGGTATAATCATTTTCAGAATTTCACACATGAAAGGCGAGTCTGGCTGATAGTTGTAACAAATAAATGCAATAGCCGAGGGGCTTTGGTGGATGCTACAGATGTGGGGCTAGGACCTCAATGTGCTTGCTCTCCTGCTCCTTGCTCTCCTGCCCCTCTCTGTGCTTGCTCTCCTGCCCCCTCGCTGTGCTTGCTCTCCTCCCCTTGCTCTCCTGCCCCTCGCTGTGCTTGCTCTCCTGCCCCCTCGCTGTGCTTGCTCTCCTGCCCCTTGCTCTCCTGCCCCCTCGCTGTGCCTGCTCTCCTGCCCCCTCGCTATGCTTGCTCTCCTGCCCCCTCGCTGTGCCTGCTCTCCTGCCCCCTCGCTGTGCCTGCTCTCCTGCCCCCTCGCTGTGCCTGCTCTCCTGCCCCCTCGCTGTGCTTGCTCTCCTTGCTCTCCTGCCCCTTGCTCTCCTGCCCCCTCTCTGTGCTTGCTCTCCTGCCCCCTCGCTGTGCCTGCTCTCCTGCCCCCTCGCTGTGCCTGCTCTCCTGCCCCCTCGCTGTGCTTGCTCTCCTGCCCCCTCGCTGTGCTTGCTCTCCTGCCCCCTCGCTGTGCTTGCTCTCCTGCCCCCTCGCTGTGCTTGCTCTCCTGCCCCCTCGCTGTGCTTGCTCTCCTGCCCCCTTGCTGTGCCTGCTCTCCTGCCCCCTCGCTGTGCTTGCTCTCCTGCCCCCTCGCTGTGCCTGCTCTCCTGCCCCCTCGCTGTGCCTGCTCTCCTGCCCCCTCGCTGTGCCTGCTCTCCTGCCCCCTCGCTGTGCCTGCTCTCCTGCCCCCTCGCTGTGCTTGCTCTCCTGCCCCCTCGCTGTGCTTGCTCTCCTGCCCCCTCGCTGTGCTTGCTCTCCTGCCCCCTCGCTGTGCCTGGTCTCCTGCCCCCATGCTGTGCCTGCTCTCCTGCCCCCACGCTGTGCCTGCTCTCCTGCCCCCTCGCTGTGCTTGCTCTCCTGCCCCCTCGCTGTGCTTGCTCTCCTGCCCCCTCGCTGTGCTTGCTCTCCTGCCCCCTCGCTGTGCTTGCTCTCCTGCCCCCTCGCTGTGCTTGCTCTCCTGCCCCCTCGCTGTGCCTGCTCTCCTGCCCCCTCGCTGTGCCTGCTCTCCTGCCCCCTCGCTGTGCCTGCTCTCCTGCCCCCTCGCTGTGCCTGCTCTCCTGCCCCCTCGCTGTGCCTGCTCTCCTGCCCCCTCGCTGTGCCTGCTCTCCTGCCCCCTCGCTGTGCCTGCTCTCCTGCCCCCTCGCTGTGCCTGCTCTCCTCTCCTGCCCCCTCGCTGTGCTTGCTCTCCTGCCCCCTCGCTGTGCTTGCTCTCCTGCCCCCTCGCTGTGCTTGCTCTCCTGCCCCTCGCTGTGCTTGCTCTCCTGCCCCTCGCTGTGCTTGCTCTCCTGCCCGCTCGCTGTGCTTGCTCTCCTGCCCCCTCGCTGTGCCTGCTCTCCTGCCCCCTCGCTGTGCCTGCTCTCCTGCCCCCTCGCTGTGCCTGCTCTCCTGCCCCCTCGCTGTGCCTGCTCTCCTGCCACCTCGCTGTGCCTCCTCTCCTGCCCCCTCGCTGGGCCTGCTCTCCTGCCCCCTCGCTGTGCTTGTTTCTTTTACTCATTAAGGATTGTAGTTTTTCCTTTTTAGCTGAGTTCCATTCCTCTGCTTCTTCTTTATGGTAGACCCGTCAAACCTCAGGTGATAGGTTGACAGATATTGTCAGATTGCCTTGTGGCTTGAAATAATCTTTGCTGATCTCTTTCGTTGTGGTGGTAGCCTTAGGTCAACATCCGCGTTCACCAGGTTCAAAGTAAATAGTGCCAATGTACTTAATATATTTCTTCTGAAATTCAGGATGGTTTGCCTTGTATTTCACCGACGTTTATGGGCTAAGCATGAAGTAGTTGTGTCGACTTCAATAATAGCACCGAGGCGATTCATACATTTTTTGACACCTGATTGATTCCGGTCTCCCCATGTAGGAAAAGAAAGAAAATGGGGCTTGGCTTGTTAGAAATGAAGCCTGTGCGCAACGTTTGTGTGTTTATTCATGCATGAGTGTGAGTGTGATCGTGTCTTTGTTTTTAATCGCGCATAATTACTCTGCACTCTGCACCTCTGATATCCTGCGCAGGGGGCCTAAATCGGCCAGATGCTATCTCTCCCGCATAGTGCGGCGGCACCCCTGGCTACTAATAACTGCGCACCAGGGCGCCGCGGTGCACAGTTTGGGAACCACAGTTCTAGCCTCATAATATAGGCGCGTGAGATGGGGGGGCAAGCAGATCAATGTAAGTGAGATAAAATTCCACTGGGAAGCCATCCGAGCCCAGAGTTTTTTATTACGGGCCATACTTTTGATGGCCACTCACACCTCCCGCACATCAATGTTCCGTCCCAACAATTTCGCCTCCTCTTTCTCCAACCTTGGCAGGGCAACACCCTCCGTGAACTCCTGTAGTTCTTCCTCAGAGGGGACTACCCGGCTGCAATAAAGCTCTGTGTAGTAATCAAAGAACAGATCATTTATCCCCTGCTGATCAAAGTGGGCGACCCCCATCTGATCCCGCTGCTCCAGTATGACTGAGACGCGACGAGCCGGAGTGGCCAACCAAGCTAGGAGGGCCCCCGACTTATCCCGCTCCGAATTCGCCCGCGTGACATATTTTTTATAATCAAAGCACCGCAGGCGCTCTATATTGGCTGCCACTGCTTCTCTGGCTTCTAACAGTTCCCCTTGTTTGGTCGGATTTTCAGGGCGTTCCCTCTCCAGGTGCGCAACCGCTCGTCATCCCTTTGGATGTCTTGCAAGATGGCCTTTCTGGTCCCAGCTACAGCAGAAATGCATCTCACCCTAATGACCGTCTTACAGGCGTCCCACTCCACGGTCACTGCCCCAGCCGTTCCCTTATTAAACTGGAAGTATTCTATAATAGCCGTTGCAATGGTGGTGCGGAAAACCTGATCATCAAGCGCTTCCGACCGCATTCTCCAGGCGGGGATTTTGGGGCGCACTCGCGACCATCCCAACTAGGCCAACACCGGATTATGGTCAGAAATCGTCCTAGTGAGGTATTCACTGCTGCGGATCTCCCCGTGAACGTCTGGGGAGCACAAGAAGGCATCAAGGCGGATATGCAATTCATGTAGGGCAGAGAAAAAGGAGTCATCTCTGGTCAATGGGTGTTGGGCCCGCCAGGTGTCAACTAATCCCCATTTCTGTTGCCATTTACTACGCACTTCTGCTAGTTTATGTGCCGGCGCATTCGGGAGAGGGGGGTGGGAGCGATCCAAGGCGACATCCATGACACAATTAAACTCACCCCCTAGTAATAGTGGTCCCGTGAGGGCGGACGCTAACTTATGTGATAGCAGGGAGAAAAAGGCAGGCTTGTCAGCATTAGGCACATATACACACCCCAGAATAAGGTCCCTACCATCTAACTTCCCCTGTACCCCCACATATCTGCCCTCTGGGTCAATCAACTGTGTTGTGCATTGGAATGGAACGCCAGCCCTTACCCAAATCAAGACCCCCCTTGCGTATGCAGAGTATGCAGTGTAATAAACCGG
Source organism: Lissotriton helveticus (assembly GCF_964261635.1). NCBI lineage: Eukaryota > Metazoa > Chordata > Amphibia > Caudata > Salamandridae > Lissotriton > Lissotriton helveticus. The sequence continues at coordinate 1,890,691,884 of NC_136063.1, read as the reverse complement.
ACCCCTCCAGCGGCGCTGCAGCGCTTTACCCTCTTTCGCCAGGAGGTGGGTTTCCCGAAGGAATGCAATTTGTATGCCCCCACGGATCAGATATTAATGTATCTTGTGGTGCCTAACCATAGTATGCATGCCCAGTACATTCCATGTGAGGCATTCGTAATCTAATTCGGGTCCCATTGCATGTAGTGACATTTAAAATGTTCAGCAACACTCATCCCCGTGACACGCCTGGGTCCCCTTTAAAAAAGACAACAAGTAAAACATCACCAACTCTCCCTCCCCAGGACAGGCACCCAACGAGGCAACCCCATCCAAACTATGGAAATGTGCATACAAAGATCTATCAAGAGAAGGCGGCTCAGGACTCTACCATGATGTCCCCAGAACCCCACCCCCTGACTCCCCGCATTCGAGCTAATACATCCATCCGGGCCCCTTGCGATCCTTGCGTAGAGTCCTCGCAGCCCGTCACCACATGGCAAAGGAGTCTCGAGGCCCAACAGTCAGAGCAGTTACCTTACCAACCTCCTCACGCCACCCCAGCTGCCCCATCACCCAAACATCCCATCCGCCGTTTGTGGAGTAACAAACAGGAAGATCTGCGTCCGAGTGCCCCTGGGCACTACTCGAACTTGGGCTCTCCGTTCCACTCTTCACGTGCTCCGAGTTGCTGCTGGCTGGACGAACAGCTCCCTGGCTGATGGCCGCCACCGCTAAAACCGCCCTGTCTCGCTCCTGGCTCCAATCCGTTGGAGATACAGGCCTCTGTGTCAGCGATGCGGTGGGCAGCCATCCTCACGGCGAAGCAGCCTGTGGCGAGCATGTACCGGGTCCTCCCCGGGCTTCCAAGCAGCCTGCGGTGTGAGAAAAAAGTGTGTGTCCCCCTTGGCAGACACCTGTAGTCGAGCCGGGAACAGCATGGCATAAGGGTGATGAAGTTGGTGCAGCTTCCGCTTGATAGCCATGAAGGAGGTTCTCTGGCGCTGTACCTCCGTAGTATAGTCTGGGAATATCATTACTTTGCTGTTCCCAATCCGTAAATTCTGTTGCTCCCGGGCCCTCTGCAGTATGTGATTGCGGTCTCGGTAGTGTAGCTCTCACACCAACATTGAGCGGGGTGGAGCTCCAGGTTTAGGCAGGCGAGCTGGGACCCTGTGCGCCCGATCCAGCAAGTAAAATGGGATGCTACCTCCACTTTCAACCATGCCTCCAAGAACTGTACCGCATCTGCTCCGTCCTCTCGCTCCGGGACTCCTACTATGCGCAGGTTGTTGCACATTGAGCGCCCTTCGCTGTCCTCTGCCCTCATCTCCAGCACTTTAACCCTATGTACCACCTCGTTCAGTGACTTTTGCAAGGCCGTAACCGTATCAGGAATGTCTTTCATGGTGGTTTCGCTGGTTGCCACCCTCTCTTTGAGTTTCCGGTGGTCGTCCTTTAACAGGAAAAGATCTGAGCAAATTGCATCCATCCTCTTCTCCAGCGCTTCCCTTGAGGCTATGATGGCCTGCATGATTTCTCCCAGGGAAGGGTCCCCGGGCTGTTTGGATGCACCGCGCCCAGTGGAAGCATCCTCTTCATCCATGTGCTGATCCGTCTCCTCTATCTGCAATACCTCGAACCCCTTTCTCTTGGTCACCCTGCCCATCCTGATACCCGCAGGCAACAATAGTGAGTGAGAATAGCGGAGTCTATATGCCCATTCCCCCTCGGCCAGGGATTCGGTGTCTCTCCTCGTGTCCGGACAGGACCACACGGACCACTCCAATGAGCCACTGGTCTAGTGGACTCTCCCTGTCAGCGGGGCGCACTTCGCGCCAAACCTCCACTCAGTCAATCCCGCAGTCGAAGTGTGCCAGCAGGCATTGTGCCCCAAGCACCTCGTAGCCAGGAAATACGCCGCGCAGCGACCCAGCGCACGCCTCAGTCTCATAAGCAGCTGCCCCACACTCCTATGCTGCCTGCAGGAGCAGTCCCCAATGTAGGCTCGTCGCGCAGACCTGTAGCGTGGTTCAGGTTTGGAAGGGACCATAGAGCATCCACCAATGCTCCCCGGGCCGTGCCAGACCCGTAGCCCTCGCAGTGCTCTGCAGCCAAGTCCTCCCGGGGGAGCTCGGTCGATGGCTGCCTTTGCCTCCGACTTGGAGTACCTTCTTTACGTGCCGCCCCTGGACTTCACCTCTCACCTGGGGTCCAAGGAAGTCGTAGCTGCTTCCACGCTGATCCGGTGATTGCTCGACTTGCCCCCAGGTCTGTCCCCTTCACCAAGTGTCTAATCGTTCGTGGTGGGCCACCATGAGGAGCTCACGGTCAAGTGGGTTGCCTCAAGCAAGTGTGAGCTCCCCACCTTGCCACCTGGGAGGCGAGACTGTTGCCCCCCCTCCTCAACCTCGGGGTATTCCTCAGTGCACCCCTGTCCACTCGGGTCACTGTCCAGGAGGCGCTGCACTCCGGTTCAGTCCCCAGGGCTCCGGAAGGACGTGTGCCAGGCACTCGGTTCCAACAACTGCGCCAAAATCCGCACCGACAACCGAGAGAATGTCGCCAATCTACATCGCGGGCACCCCCATGTTCGAGTCAGGCAAATGCGGCCGGCCAGCAAACCAGGAACAACTTCCCACTCCCGTTGCCTCCTTACTGCTGATGGTCCGGGAGATTCACCACCTCCACTCTGGCGTCTGTAGGGAAGACCAGGGGCACTCCCAAGGCACCCCCTGCGTCAGCGACCGTCTCCCGGTCAGGCCTCTCCTTCGCCGCACATGGCCACCATTTTGAGGCTCGGTGCGGCGGTCCGCGGCAAGGAGAAGAAAAAGCTTGTCTTATGCGGTTGTAACCCTCACCGGTGTCTCGCACTCTTCCCATTTGAAGTACCGGGCTTTCCACCCCATGATGCGGTGTCGGGGGGCCCAGTTCAGAGGTCAGGATCAGTAGGCAAGAAGGGCGGCCGCGGAGGAGCTCCGGAGACTGCTGCTGCTCAGATTGGCCCCCAAGCCACGCCCCGTCATGCCTGCTCATAGCACGCCTTCTCAACTACAGAGATAGACACCTCCCTGACTACAGGGCCCCCTGTGCTACCAGGGTGCATCTATCTCGCTCTAACCAGACTTCACGACCACAGTCCAAGAGGCCCATCAGAAATTCAGTGATGTTGAGAACTCTCTCCGCAACCTGGGCCTTACATTTTTAAAACATTTTTTTACAGAGGTTTATATAGCGCAAACCTGACCCAAATCGGGTATCCGAGTGCTTTGCATAGCACAAGTTGCATTACATGAGAACACATTCATTTTTCTTAGGCACGGGGAGATTAAGTGATTTGCCCAGAATCACAGGATGTTCAGCGTCATTGCGGAGACTCAAACCCAGTTCCCCAGATTCGAGGTCGACCGCCCTAGTCGTTCCTCTGCTCGGCTGAGGGTTGAGGTCAACGGGAAGCTTCCCACCTTTGATACTCCAGCAGAGGCGATCGACTTTTGCAAACACTTTGCTTCCAAGTCTTCCTCTTCTAGGCAGCCCATGCCGGAACTTACTTGATCACCGACTCATGTCAAGTCAAAGATAACCCATCCTTTCAACACCTATTCCTCCTTTGTCTCACTATATGGGAGCAATACACAAAGACCAACTGCCAGCTAAACCTAGTCGTGTAATCCAGGATACAAGTACCAAATGGATAGAAAATGCTAACTTTTTAAAAAGTTACTAGTAACTTTGTTGTTAACTTTCTAAAAATGGCATTTTCAGAATTGTGACTTAAAATCCCACATTATCATTAAAGAGGGTTTAAAATTTCAATTTGTTAGAGAGCAAACTCCACATTCCTACCTGCTCCCAAAGTTATTGTTTATTACATTTAATAAGGTAACCCAATGTTATTTTATGGGAGAGGCAGGCCTTGCAATAGTAAACAAGCTTTTATAATGCAAGAGGTCTCGCATTTGAAAGAGTTTAAGCTATTGGCATTGTGAATGACAAAGGCTTTTATTTATCTGTTTTGATAATTAACACATAAATAAAAGGTATTGTCATTTACAATGCCAATAGCTCAAACTCTTGTAAATGAGAGACCTATTTCATTTTAAAGAAGTGGCTGCCATTGTCCCAGGCTACTTGGAAAGAGAAAGCGCGCATGGCGAGCTAAATGTTGTAGGAAAGCATGCCGTGCCTGCAGTAGGAGAAACTCATTAAAGAAAATAGTGCGCTCAGACTAAATAAGACATACCATCTCACAATAGAAGTTAAAAGGCCAGTCCTCATGGGAGGTTACAAATGAAGACAAGGCAGTACTAAGGAGGGACTAGCAAATCTATTAAAAATCAGAAGCTTGCATTTACAAAGGACAATGACACAAGCCAATGAAAAATATGGGCAGAGTTGGCAGAGCTTCAAGTCCATACTCGAATACAGCATGCCCAGGCTTCACCTAAAAAGATTGCCAACTAACCAATATGAACCTTTCAGTCACCAGTTCTGATGACAACATCGGACACAGTGACCTTATTTTATGCTCAGTATTGTTTCATATCTTTACACCTGTCTTCATTAAGCCTGGGTGGCGTACTCCGCTCCCCCAGCTGAGTTTTGCCAACTCCACGCTCTGCTGGGCACGCAAAGTTTTGGCAAAACTCTAACTCCGTTAGGGAGCGGAGTACCCCCCTCAAACCCCTGTGCCACAGCTCAAAAAGGGTAATAAAACCCCCTTACCTTCTCTTCTGTCATCTGCGGACGGCCCTCCTCCTCGCCACGGTGTCGCCTCCTTGCTGGTGTCCCCCTCGCGTTGCCGTTCGCAACCCCTACATTTTGCATGCGTAGTTCACACAAGACGTTAAATGTAGGGGGTTGCAACCGGCAACGCAAGGAGGAGGACGACGGCAAGGAGGAGACATCTGTGGCGAGGAGGAGGGTGGCCCGAAGACGATAGAGAGAAGGCAAGTTTTTTTTTTACCCTTTAAAAAAAATGTTGGGTCTGGGGCGGAGTGCAGCTGAGTTCCACTGAGTTTTTTTTTTTAACTCCATGGAACTCAGTGGAATGCCACTCCACATACTCCACCCAGGGTTAGTCTTCATGACTTAACAAGATTGACATTAGTGTGTGGAAGGGCCTCGAAATGTCCATAAAACCCTGTAACTTTTTATCAGTGGTTCAACAATGGTTGGACCAGCCATGCATGGTCATGCAACTTTATACACGATATGGGGTGATACCCCGAAATCAGTCCCAGGATGCTTGTTTCTGGTCGAAGGAGGACCGGAGCTGACAGTTCGGGCTGGACTGTTCCTATGAGGGTCAGGGTCTAGACAGATTTGCATATGGCTGGATCGAAACTGGGGTGGCATGGTGAGCAAAAGAACAATGGATTTAACCCAGATCTCTTAACTGTGGGGGAGTGTTTGAAAAGTTTCAGTACTCCATCCATCATCTTGTGGTGTTTCTGGATATGTTCAGGACAATAAACAACCTATACAACAATGGTCAAAATGAAAGCAAACAAAAAAATACAGCTTGCAGAGCAATGGTTAAAATCAAGGCACAATGAAAGAATATAGTGCTGTACATATTCAAGCCTTTTTGCACCTGATCAGATTCTAAACAATGGTTAATATTCTCTTCAAAGTGCATTAGCCACCTCTAACTGCCCATCTGCATTCCTTGGCATGAGCAGAAAGTCCAAGTGTATAATCAGGGAAGGGCAATCAGCTGCTGGTAACGCCAACAGCATGTAGGCAGGAAGGTTAGTAGCACCAGTCCCAATAATCGGCAAACAGGTCAGCACTCCCTGCCTTCCACATGACCCTCCTTCATGCTCTCACTGAAATCAAATAGATGAAAATCAGAGGTGCCAGTGCCATCTTTTTAAGCTTTCTACCTGAATGAGCCAATCTCAAAATTCCATACAGGGTTCAAATATATAAATGTATACTAAAGATGTACAATGATGGTGAAGATTGTTGGAAACCAGCATTATACTGTCTTCATGCTATTACACAAATACATTCATAAACGTCTCAAGAAGCATGCTGCTTGCACACTAAATGTATAGGCATTGGTTCTCTCTCTTGCAGAATACACAGGTAAGGAACACAAAAAGTATCTTCCCAACCTTAGGGTTGCAATGGAGGAAGGGATACTAAGCATTATGCACGCGCTGTGTTGCTGTGTAGCTAGCTTCAATCCATACCAGTACATGTCACATGTCCCAATCGGACCAATAATGAGTTACTTGGTTATTTCATGCATGGATTCACCTCTTAAGCATATATACACATATATATATATATATTCACTGAAAAAACCATAGGTTATAGACCATATATAGTTAGGAATTAGCATTTAAAAAACCTTATTTTACTCACACAAAACCATTGAAATTCCATATATAGTTAGTTGCACTAACTATATATCGCGCACCCGCAATCCACTGCTGATGATGTCACATATTACATCATTCATGACATGGTCAGTGACATCACTGATGACATCACTGATGACATCTCAAATGACATCACTGATGACATCACTGATGACATCTCATTTGACATCAATGACCACATCACTGATGATATCATTCATGTGACAATACAATGCATCTCCTCACATTTTAATATAACCTTTGTTACACCCAGTGTTAAATACAGAGTATAATTTTTGAAACCATTCACACACCAATACTAGTTACTACATACGCACTCACTGATTCCTACGTCTACACACACATTCACTTATTCACCCATACAATCATTCATACATACAATCACTCATCTTTACAACACTATCATATGCACTCATACACCTATACAGATACTCACACTCTGCCACTCATCCATGGAGTTACTCACACACCTAGTCAGTCCTGTAAAGAATCAATCACACTTCCATTTTTTAATCTATACAGTTAAACATAGAGCACCTTACATTTTCAAACATATACTAACACATACTTACTCTCTTATACAATCATTGATACAAGTACACATTGATCTGCACAGAGTCACACACCTCCCAGCCAGCCACACACACATTCAGTCTCCCATACAAATACTTGAGCAATCAATCAATAACCCATATAGTTACTCATATAGCTACTGATCAACACATGCAGCAGTTTACAGAACAACAGACATAATGATGCACAAATTAAGACAGTTTAGTCACTAACCCATGCACTCAGTGAGACACATTTAATCACTCACTCATACAGTCAGTCACGCACCTACTAAATACTTCATCCAGACACTTCTACATCTACTCATTCTTCAATATGTAAAACATATTTAAACTTTACAGAAACACACAGTCACTGGATGATGTCATCAGTGATGTCATTTGAGATGTCATCAGTGATGTCACTGACCATGTCATGAATGATGTAATATGTGACATCATCAGCAGTGGATTGCGGGTGCGCGATATATAGTTAGTGCAACTAACTATATATGGAATTTCAATGGTTTTGTGTGAGTAAAATAAGGTTTTTTAAATGCTAATTCCTAACTATATATGGTCTATAACCTATGGTTTTTTCAGTGAATTTTCAAGGTTTAGTAAATGCTAATTCCTAACTATATATGGTCTATAACCTATGGTTTTTTCAGTGAATTTCAATGGTTTTTTAATAGCAAATATCATAAGCTGTCGAATGTCAAGTACGTGGTAAGTGAAAACATTTTCGTGTTTATGCACACTGATCTGCTTTGAATCGTGCCCCCCCCCTCATTTCTATTAGGAGTACTCTCTCTTTGCAGATAGTGAAAGGTAGTTAACGCAGGCCTTTGCCCCCGTTGTAATCCGTCGTGCCTGCTTCTCTCTCCATTTGATTGATTGTTATCCAAGTATTTACTGTTTTAGAATTAGTTCTCTTTGGTTCATTCTCTATTTACAAACAAACACAGAGTCGCAATACTCTGTTTAGTCTTTGCAGATAACGAAAAATCGTGTAAAAAAAAAAGAAAAGGAATCGAGTAAAATCAGTAGGCCACTAATGGGATCTCTTTTTGACCTCGCTAAAATAGAAACATTAGGAACAACCCCTCATGACAAATACAAAACTAGTGAGATGAACTGAACTCCACACAATGATGGCTGCAAAACAGCTCGGCTCCGCCACCCACCCCGCCCAAAATAACGATAAAGAGCGGCTGCCATGATTGGTTGCGGAATGGCCACAACGGAGCTACGAAATGGTGGTGCTCTCATGCTAACCCCAGCTTCAGTCTGAAACATCCAGAAACACTGTAGACTACCAATTCGATCAGTTCCGGTAGCACCCCAATGTAACCCGGTAGAGAAGAACTAGCCCTCCCCTCTTTGACTGATAGTTCTTGTTGCCTGTCCCTTCTGTTGTCATTTAACAGAACTATTTAGCCTGCTGAAAGGGGTTGTGTTTCGACCGCTGGTTGGTGGAGACATTTTGACTATATTCTGGACCTGCGTTGTCGCGTAATGCGTCATATGACGCGCTGCGTTAGCGCATCCGGAAGTCATCCGGGGCGCGCAGCGCGTAACGTAAGCATAACAAGTCATGTGACTTGTTAATAAAACTTTTCATTGGTTCATTTTACTTTTCTTATTCTAATGATGAAAGCCTTGGTCATATCACCTAAAAATTACGCTTTTAATTACTTCCGAACATTATTTTTTCTTAAATATATGTTATAATGTTCCAGGCTAATGTACTTTCCCGGAAATTTTACAACTGTCCTGCAAGTAAAATATATTCTTTTTTCGAGAAAAAGAGCGTTTCTTCGTCCCATGACGGAGCCGTTGAGCAAAAGAGGGTCGACCTGCTGTCTTAGTCGCCGATACGCCTGAATATGAGATTCTTATCGATCACTTTATGTTGCAGGAATAGAAAACACAACAGCCCTTGACCATTTATCTTTACTGCGTTCCTTCGTATTATACCTTTTACCCTTCATGTAATTGGTCTGCTTTATTTCACTTGCCTTTTAATGATTCTAAAACAGTGACTATTATTAAAAACTTTACCAATGTATATGCTACTACCATGTTTTCTTTTAAAAACCTTTATTGTGAAAATTTCATTATACAAATACGAGCCTATAACCACGTGGGCCTGCCACGGAGCAAACTGTAATCGTATATGATGAATAGACATTTACACTGTAGAGGAACGTAACGGGCGGGCCATTAGGTTGCAAGAACTAAGGTGTCTAACAGTTACGGAATCGGTGGACGTACATTTTATAATTAAAATACGACAGGGCCAGTTACAATAAAATTATCTAGATATACATTTGCGGGCAAGTACCATGGGTGACGTTAATTCGAATTTTCAACAGTACAGTAATCAATAACACATCAGAACTTAATATCAATAGGGATGTCGAAATATTCAATCAATTCTCGTCCCCGCCCGCCATGTGCTTCAAAACTGCATACGTATCTCATGAGTTCAAGGTTCTGCAACCAGTACACAACAAGGAGTTACGAGTCCCATTTATTCCGGCGCCATTTTGGGCGAGGACGGGCAGGTCCAGGATATAGTCAAAATGTCTCTACCAACCATCGACTATGATGATGTTCATATGCTGTATTTATTAGAGTAACACTCATCTGTCCACATGAAATTAATTTACCACAATCTAAACATGTCATTTTAATCTTTCCAAAGTTCTTCTAAATATTTGGGACCGTTTCCCTTGCCTCTGAAGCTCTCAGTGCCACTTCTTTGATGAATGTACTAGCAGGTCAGGGGTTCTCCTCCAAATCTCTCTTTTATGCAGCACTATAATTAATTGGTGCCACCTCTCCATATGACGATGCATGGTATAGTTACCACAACTATATTTTTTTTCGGTTCCTCTGGAGAGTTCATCGTGGCAGATGAAGCGTGTAACGTACCGGGCATTTACCTTTTTTTGCATGTACAGGAAAGGAAAAAAAAATCGAGCGTCCGAGTTCTAAGGTGTCCCAGGGCCATTTTAGTGGACCAGGCCCAAATCCAAAGAACAGGCCGCCATTTTGAGAGTCCTCTTGCAGCCGCCTGTCGCTGTAGCATCAAGAGCAGCCGAAACTCAGCTGAATGGCAACTGAAACGGTAAATGGGCGCCCCACTACATTTCAGCATTGTAGGATGACCACACCAGTACAGCAACTTGCTAGACATCACATCGGTGCCATCCGGATCTCGGCGCCCCACTGCAGATGAAGTGCCTCTCAACTATGAAACCACCACGGTGACATCCGGATCTTGGCGCGTTGTGCTGCCTTCGGCCTATTCGCACATCGGTCCGCTACTGACGCCATCTCACAGGCTAATGGGGTGACCCACGCCGAGTTTCAGCATTGTAGGATGACCACACCAACTTGCTAGACATCACCTCGGTGCCATCCGAATCTTGGCATCTCAACGCCTAGTGGTATCTTCCATACAGAAAATATTGTTACGCTGCCTTTGGCCCCATTCGCACATCAGTCCGCAACTTAGACATCACCTCGGTGCCATCCGGATCTTGGCATCTCAGCGCCTTGTGGTGTCAGTCAGAAAATATTGTTGCGCTGCCTTTGGCCCCATTCGCACATCAGTCCGCTACTGACACCATCTCACAGGCCAATAGGGCGCCCCACGCCGACTTTTACCATTGTACGATGGCCACACCAGTGGCACAACTTGCTAGACATCACCTCGGTGCCATCCGAATCTTGGCATCTCAACGCCTAGTGGTATCTTCCATACAGAAAATCTTGTTACGCTACCTTTGGCCCCATTCGCACATCGGTCCGCAACTTAGACATCACCTCGGTGCCATCCGGATCTTGGCATCTCAGCGCCTTGTGGTGTATTCTCTTCAGAAAATATTGTTGCGCTGCCTTTGGCCCCATTCGCACATCGGTCCGCAACTTAGACATCACCTCGGTGCCATCCGGGTCTTGGCATCTCAGCGCCTTGTGGTGTCTTCTACTCCGAAAATATTGTAGAAAATATTGTTGCGCTGCCTTTGGCCCCATTCACACATCAGTCCGCTACTGACACCATCTCACAGGCCAACAGGGTGCCCCACGCCGACTTTTACCATTGTACGATGGCCACACCATTGCCACAACTTGCTAGACACCACCTCGGTGCCATCCGGATCTTGGCATCTCAGCGCCTTGTGGTGTCTTCAAATCAGAAAATATTGTTGCGCTGCCTTTGGCCCCATTCGCACATCGGTCCGCTACTGACGCCATCTCACAGGCCAACGGGGCGCCCCACGCCGACTTTCAACATTGTAGGATGGCCACAGAAGTGCGACAACTTACTAGACACCACCTCGGTGCCATCCGGATTTTGGCGCGTTGTGCTGCCTTCGGCCTATTCGCACATCGGTCCGCTACTGACGCAAACTCACAGGCCAACGGGGCGCCCCACGCCGACTTTCAGCATTGTAGGATGGCCACACCAGTGCGGCAACTTGCTACACACCACCTCGGTGCCATCGGATCTTGGCATCTCAGCGCCTAGTGGTGTCTTCTATTCCGAAAATATTGTTGCGCTGCCTTCGGCCCCATTCACACATCGGTCCGCTACTGACGCCATCTCACAGGCCAACAGGGCGCCCCACGCCGACTTTCAGCATTGTAGGATGGCCACACCAGTGCGGCAACTTACTAGACACCACCTCGGTGCCATCCGGATCTTGGCGCGTTCTGCTGCCTTCGGCCTATTCGCACATCGGTCCGCTACTGACGCAAACTCACAGGCCAACGGGGCGCCCCACGCCGACTTTCAGCATTGTTGGATGGCCACACCAGTGCGGCAACTTACTAGACACCACCTCGGTGCCATCCGGATCTTGGCGCGTTGTGCTGCCTTCGGCCTATTCGCACATCGGTCCGCTACTGACGCAAACTCACAGGCCAACGGGGCGCCCCACGCCGACTTTCAGCATTGTAGGATGGCCACACCAGTGCACCTTACTAGACACCACCTCGGTGCCATCCGGATCTTGGCGCGTAGTGAAGCTGCAGCAGCTGCAAATAAGCTTCAGACAGTGTTACAACCGCTGCTCAGAACTCTCAACTATGACACCACCTCGGTGCCATCCGGCTCTTGGCGCGTTGTATTGCCTTCGGCCTATTCGCACATCGGTCCGCTACTGACGCCGCCTCACGTGCCAACGTATTTTCTCCGCATTTTACACCCTATGCCGCATAACAGGTCATGTGACTTGTTTATAAAACTTTTCATTGGTTCATTTTACTTTTGGTTTCCTAATGATGGAAGGCTTGATCATGTGACCTAAAAACAACACTTTTCATTGGATGAAAACTTTTTTTTTCCCAAACGATGAAAGCCCCACCTTGTTTCTGGATGTTTCAGACTGAAGCTGGCGTCAGCATGAGAGCACCACCATCTCGTAGCTCAGTCGTGGTCATTCCGCGAGCAATCATGGCAGCCGCTCCCCACCAGAAGCCTGCAGGAGTCGGAGCCCCCAAAACTTTTGATGAATTCTCAAGGCGGAGGGGACGCTTTCGAGAATGGGGTCCAAGACCTAGCAGACAAGCGTCCGATTTCCAAGGTGTCCCAGGGCCATTTCAGTGGACCAGGCCCAAAAAGGAAACAGCCTGCCGCCATTTTGAGAGTCCTGTGACAGCCGCCTATCGCTGCACCGCAAGAGTGGGCGCAACTCAGCTGAATTGCGGCTTTTGACACAGTGGACCAAAAACGGACGGAATGGCAACTGAAACGGTAAAGGGGCGCCCCACTACAACAGATGACACTCCACCTGGAGAGGCCCGTTCACGCCGCCTCCCCCGGGGCGCCCCACGCCGTTATTCGGAGCAGCATTGTAGGATACCAAAACCAGTGCGGCAACTTACTGGACATCACCTTGGTGCCATCGTTCTGCTGCCTTGGAACTATTCGCGCAACAGTTTGCTACTGATGACCCACCCCCCGCGACGCCCCATGCCGTTATTTGCTGGGTGGCAACTTACTAGACATCACTTTCGTGTCATCTAGATTTCAGCGCGTTCTGCTGCCTTGGAACTATTCGCACAACAGTTTGCTACTGATGACCCACCCCCCCGCGACGCCCCACGCCGGAAATCTGGACGTTGTGCTGCGTTGGGACTATTCGCACAGCCGACCGCTACTTCGTTGTTTTTCCCTAAAAATGTTTATATGTTATTACTATTTTTGTTTTCTTGTATATATTTATAAATTATTAAAGTTTTATAATCTTACTACTTTGTCGGAGTGCTATATATTTTTAATGTGACACATAATTGTAAAAACTTTGATGTACAAAGAGTCATCCCTGGAATCTTCCGCTTCAGGCTCGGTCCCCTCCCCAATCACAATACAGGATGGTTTTCAGATAATAGCAACGCTTCTGCTGTGACGGATCTCATCGAGTGTGGGCCTTGATCTACTATAACTCCTTTGAAGAGGGGTGATTCTTTACAGCTGTGGCCATAAACTACATCTGCAGGGCTAGCTGATACCCTAGGACCAGCCTGGACAATCGGACACAGAGGAAAAGGAGTGTCAGAGGGTGCGGTAGTGAATAGGGCGAAAGGGAGGTGTCGGGCGGGCACAGGGTGTGATTCTCAGGGAAGAGCAGCGCAGATGGGGGGAGGTTTATTACCCATGCATAAGACAGAGAGCGGGGGTGACCACTGCCTGGGGGAGATGCTTGCGAGGGTGGGGAGCCATGCTAAGGATCGACAGCGTGCACAGAGTGGGTCTGGTCAAGGCATCTAAAATGGCTGCCGTGCACGACAAAAGTGTGGCATTTGAAAAAAGACAAGATGGCGCAGACAATGTTTTTCAACACTTCCTGATTTCCTTCGAATCGAACGTTAACAGACGTTGGGGCATATTACCAAAGTTAAGCGATATTTATCCCTAACGATGCTTAGCAACGATTTTTTTACCGTCAGAAATTATCGCAGATAAACCTTGCTATTATCAAGGTTTATCGGAAATACGATAAAAAACGACCGCAATGCATTAATATCGCTGAAAACTCAGCGATATTCATGCATTACCGAGCTAATGCTCTTAGCCATGTTATCCACCTCCCATTGGATAACATGGCTAAGAACTGCTCAGGGCAGGTGGTAGCTTTTGGAGATATTCGCGCTTATCTCGAATATTTCCAAAAGTTGATAATAGGAGATAGCGATGTTAGCGACTGTTTCCAGTCGCTAACATCTTGGCATGCCCACTTTGCATGTCATTAGTGATAAATATCACTCACATGCAAAGTGGGGCCCAAGATGGTCGCTATCTTCTACTAGCCGTCGCTAACTGGTGTTAGCAACAGCTAGGTAATACACATATAATTTTATCTCCGCGAAGCGGAGTGCTGTTACAGATATATATCTTGTTTTTGAACGTTAATTTCTCAAAATGCACTGAAGCACATATATTGAGACCTAGCAAAGGCACATCGGGCTACCAGTCCCTACAATTTTGCCAAGTTTCGTGCAAATCCATTCAGCTGTTCGATCCTACCGAGAGACAAGATGGCGGCCGCTACGGACTGTTTGGAATGTTTACAGACACCGGAGAGCCAATCAGCTTCGCTTCGCAAAGCTCCGTAACGCGAAAAGTACGCGAAGCGGTGCGCTGTTACAGATATATATCTTTTTTTGAACGTTAATTTCTCAAAATCCACTGGAGCACATATATTGAGATCTAGCAAAGGCACATCGGGCTACCAGTCCCTACAATTTTGCCAAGTTTCGTGCAAATCCATTCAGCTGTTCGATTATTATTATTTTTTTTTTTTTTTGCCCCGCGGGGCCCTTTTAAAACCTCCACATCAAACCTAGGGGGTCAGCGACAATGTACTATGCCCCCTTATGGTCATTTGCCCCTTCGCTTTGGCCTCCTCTTGTCTCTCGATCCTACCGAGAGACTAGATGGCGGCCGCTACGGACTGTTTGGAATGTTTACAGACGCCGGAGAACCAATCAGCTTCGCTTCACAAAGCTCCGTTGTGCGAAAAGTACGCGTCCTGGGGCGCTGCCCGGTCCGCTGTTACAGATATATATCTTTTTTTAAACGTTAATTTCTCAAAATCCACTGGAGCACATATATGGAGACCTACAAAAGGCACATCGGGCTACCAGTCCCTACAATTTTGCCAAGTTTCGTGCAAATCCATTCAGCCGTTCGGGCTAAAAGTGAGGCCAACCGCCCTATGGAAATTAACATGGGAAAAACGCGTTTTGGGACCCCCCTTTTTTCTCGGCCCCCCCTTGACGAACCCCCCCAAAAGTTTCAGGGGCTGCTCAGAAACAAAATGTGCCATTTTCCTGAAAATTTCAGCCAATTCCGTCCACAAACGCCAAAGTTATTAGACATAGAATTTTCAAAAATCCCATAGGGAAAAAATCCTAACTATATATACCTACTGGCGACCGCCAGTAGGTAATATATATATATATTCACTGAAAAAACCATAGGTTTCACACCAGTTATAGTTAGCTGAAAGTTTTACTCGCATAAAACCATTGAAATTCCCACGTTATAGTTAGTTGGACTCACTATAACTTGCGCGTGCAATGCACTGCTGATGACGTCACATATTACATCACTCATGACATGGTCAGTGACACTACTCATGACATCACTGATGACACCATCCTTGTGACAGAGTGACAGACCTCCTTTCACTGTAATGTAACCCTTGAAATACATATTCAAAAAAATAAACAAAAATGTTCAAAAAAATCGAAATACCCATACCAGTTACAACAACCAATTCAGTAATTCCACCATCTATATACACATCAACTCATTCACCAACAGTTCTATATAGTCACTCATACATATACTCACTCATCATATGTAGTGATACACTTATACATCCTGTTACACACCGACAGTCATACAAAAGTTACTCTCACACATACTCACACATGCAAGTAAACTATTGAACATTTAGTTATTTGCATATATAGCTATACATACACTACCACTTTACTTCTAAGGAAACTTACACATCCTTACTCTCTTAAACAATCACTTATAGAAACACATACTAATTTAAACAGGAACTCTTACAATCCCTCACTCTCACATATACTCACTTATATACTTCAATATTCACATATACTAGATTAAAAAATATGTAATTACTGATAAAGACACTAGTGAGACAGTCATTCACTCACTAACACACACATATACACACTCATCCACCCATACAGTCCTACACATATGCTGTCTTCAAAACACATACAAAGAGAGAGTCAGTCATTCATGCATCTATGTGCTAAGTAATACCCCCACCAAACCATACAAACACTCATACTGATACTAAGAAAAACATCTAATAACCCATATACATACACATGTAGCTATTCACCAACCCATGCAGCCACTTATACAGAAAGTGAAACACTAATACATATATTTAAATATTTAAACATTACTCACGAATATTTATTTTTCAGAAAGACACACATTCACTGGATGGTGTCATCAGTGATGTCATGAGTAATGTCACTGACCATGTCATGAGTGATGTAATATGTGACGTCATCAGCAGTGCATTGCACGCGCAAGTTATAGTGAGTCCAACTAACTATAACGTGGGAATTTCAATGGTTTTATGCGAGTAAAACTTTCAGCTAACTATAACTGGTGTGAAACCTATGCTTTTTTCAGTGAATTTAATAGTTTTTTTTATGCTAAATCCTAACTATAACTGGTGTGAAATCTATGTTTTTTTCAGTGAATTTCAATGTTTTTAATAGCAAATCTTTATAGGTATAAAAAGTGAAACATTTTAAAACGAATTTTATATTGTATAATTATGTAAAAAAATGTTTTATTTTTTTTCACCCGGGGCGCGTACCGGTGAACGCACGGGTAAGTTCAATGTTACGGCGCGCCCCAGGGTGCGTACCGGTGAGCTTCCCGGGAGCGCTATTCCCGCGAACGAAAACAACATCGTGACGTATCGCGTAGACGCGTGATGCGTCATATGACGCACAGCGTAAGCGCACCCGGAAGCACGCGAGCGCATACGATCGCGCAACGTCTTGACGCGCTTATGCTACGCGCCTGCGGGTGCGCCCCAGAGCGCGACTACGGGCATGACCCGGGGCGTGTAGCATAAGCGCGTCGAGTCATGTGACCTGAAAATAACACTGTCTATTGGTGCAGAACAGTTTTGGTTTCCAAATGAGTGAAGCCCGGGTCATGTGACCTGAAAATAACACTTCTCATTGGTTCAGGACAGTTTTTTTTCCAAATGATGAAAAACCCCACCTTTCTTCCTTATTCTGACTTTGTCCTTTGACTGAGGAAGACCTGTTTCACCTATAGAGATAATTCTTTTGTACTTTGAAATGGCTATTGTAGCAGCAACAGCTGGAGCATCTTCACCACCACCACCACCAAGAGGACCACCGCAACAATACATTGGTGGTGAAGAAGAGGAGGAGGAGGAGGAGGAGGGAAGAAGATGGCTGCCTGAAGAAAATACCCCATACAAGCCAAGGCCACACATTGTATGGGAGTTTTTTTCACTTCCAGAGGGCAAGAAAAAAGTTAATGCGGCCAAGGTAACTGTGGTATGGAACTCTCAAGGGGCAACCCAAACAAAAAATATTCCTTTGGTAACAATACCATGATTCGACATGTGACCCGTAAGCACCCTAACAACTACTCTGCTGCAGAGATCAGAGAACTGGCCAGTAACCTCCCCCAGTATTCAAGGACCACCTCCAAAAGAAACAAACCCACTTCATCGGGACCAGAAACATCAGAGATGATGCCTTGTATTCAGCAACGATTTGCTGATTTTAAAATCACTTGTATTGGATGTGGCAAGCTCATCGCCTATGGTGAAAAGAGCGTAAAGCTCGTCGTCCTTGCTGGTGACACTCACAATTGCCCCGAAAAAAGTAATTTTTTCCGTTTTTTGTGTTTTGCTCCAGTTGAGCCATTTTCAATTCCCTTTTTTTTGTTTCTCCCCATAAAAAAATACAAAAAAAATATAAAACTGTTTTGAAAAGCCAAAAAAAGTACAAAATGTTCAAAAAAACATTAAAAAAATATAAAACAACAAAAAGAAGAAAAAAAACAGTTCTTTTTAGAACTACCTTTCATTTATAAAAATAAACCTATATTTTTAAAGAATCTCTGTCAATTTTTTTTCCTTAGGGTACACGTACCGGGGTGCGCACCCAAAAAAATAGAATTTTTTTTTATGAAGGAATTAGCATGAGAAGAACACAAAGAGAGTAATGTAAAGAGAAAGAGAGCTACAGGATGAACACAGAGGGATTGTTTAGAACATAGTAAAAAACAGAGAAGAAGTAATAGGGTGAAAGTGAGAAAAGTCAAATGACTAAAGGAGCAAAAGAAGGGAAGGGAGAGGAAGAACACTAAAGTAGAGATAATGGGAGAATGTGAGTGGGTGTTGAAAGAAAAAGAAAGGACAGTAAAAAATGGAGAATGAAGGGTAGTGGCGGAACCGGGATAAATGAAGAACGGTGAGGGCGGGTAAGAAAAAAACAGTTAGTATAAGTAAAGAATGGTTAAAGAGGGAGGAAAATTGAATTAGGATAAGACATGGGGAGTGACAAAAAGAAAGGACAAAGAGAGTAAAAGAAACAGTACCTGAATGGGTTTGAGTGAAACAGCAAAGAAACATAAGTAATTCAGTGTGTGTGACTTATAGAGAGTCAGTGGGTGTAGGTCGGGGTGTGGGTGTGTAAGGTGTGTCTGTGGGTGTGGTTGTGTGGGGTGTTTTGGTATGGGTGGAGATGAGGGTGTGTGAAATATGTGTGAGAAGTGTATGGGTGTGGGGTGTATATGTGTGGGATGTATGTGTGTAAACGGAATGTGTGTGTGAAGAATGTGTGTGGGGGGAATTTTTTTGTGTGTATGAGGTGTGTGTGTGGTGTGTGTGTGGGGTGTAAGTTAGAGGTGTGTGTATGTGTTGTGAGGGGGATGGGGTGTGTGTGTAGGAGTAAGGTAAATAATTAAGAAAAACAGAATGAGTGAAGAAGCAAAGGAAAGGAACAGAGGGTTAGTGAAGTAAAGAAAAGAGATTGAAAGAAGTTGAATATGAGAGGGGAAATAGGGAAATTGGAGTAAACATGTAGAATAAGAGTAAGTGAGGGAAGCAGAGTAAAGACACAGGAGTGAGGGTGGTTGAGAAAATATTAGTGAGCTTAAAGCAAATGGTGATGACAAAATACATTTTTTAGTCATACTTACCATATAATAAATGTAACTTTAATTAAAAATGTTTACTACACTTTGTATCTGTGAAAGAGAGAAGAAAAAATAAGTTATAATCAGTAAAATATGTATTTTAAATTAAAAGATACAAATGAAGAAATCAAAAATCATAACCGTGTATTTAGAAATAAAGTAAGAGTGAAGGACACAGAAAGGAAAATAAAGTAAGGTAGAAGGAAAAAAAGAGAAAAAAAGAAATAGAAGGAGAGCAAATTACTAAGAGTAAGGCATATAGATTCACTGACACAGAGGAAGAGAAGCACAGAGAAATGAACTGAAGGTAAGAAAGATACTAAAAGAATGTGAGTTAGCAAAACTAAGTCAGGAAACAGTATTAAGTAAAAAGATAATAACAGAGACGGAAAAGAGTCTAATTAAGGATGCATTTAGAAGAATGAGGAATGGAAGATAACTGAGAGTAAGAGAAGAACACTCATAGAGTGAAGGGATGAAGGGAGAGAGGATAATATACAATGATTGAGGGAAACAGAGTGAGGAAGTTAGTAGACAGACATACTAAGAGAAACACTGAGTGAGGTGGAGTACAATAAGTGAGCAAAGGAAATGAGTAAGGAAAGAGAGGAGAAGAAGACTAAAACAATGGTACTGAGACAAAATAATTTGGTGATGAAAGTAAAGAGAAAGACATTGAAAGAAAGGAAATGAGGGATAGTAATGGAACCAGAGTAAAAGAAATGGGATGAAGAACGATGACAGAGGAGCAGTGAAGTTGTTGTAAAAGAAATGAGAGAACGTAGATAAAAACAAGTGAACATAACACAAAGAGAGTGAGGCACTGAGGACATAGAGGTAGTGAACGAAAAATAGGGAGAAGAGGTCAAAAGAAAAGAGCAAACAAAGATAAGCGAGGGAGAGTGGGTGATTTATAGTGATAGAGTGCGACAATACTGCTGAGTGAGTAAAGAGGAATTACTAAAAGAGCAAAGGAGGAAAATACAGAAAAGGGAAGTAAAGCAGAGAGACTGAAAGCTGAAAAGCTATGCAAGAGAGAGAGGGGATGCAGACAGTTGAAATGAGAATGAGGGGTTTTGAAAGAAGTGGAGTAAAGGAACGGGGTTGAAAGAAAGACGTTATAAGTGAGTAAAAAAAGCTGGAAGAGGGTGGAAAAAGAAAAGTGAATGTAAGACAATGGGAATATAATTTAAATTACAGAATACAAACTATAGATTAACTTGTACAACATATTACATAGTTTATTTTTGCTGTTCTCAGAATATATTGAATTTCACTTTAAAAAGTGAGTTCAAACTACTCATCATATTACAGCGGGGAAAAAAAAAACACAATCACAAAGATTGTGTTTTAAAAAAAACCATCCAAAGTTAAAGATAACAAATATACACTAATCTTTGATTCACTTACTTTTCCATTAGGCCAAATAGTATATCATGAAGATCTGTTTCTCGTTGGAAAGTACTCTGCTGTTCACCAAAAATTCCATTTCATCGACATTCTTGAAGAAAAGCTCCAAGAACATCTGAAATATTTTCATTATTTTCATATACTCCTTTTTTTCACTCATGACTCTTTGCTCATTCCTTAACTTTTCCTTTAGGCCAAATAGTGTTAGATGTATGAGCATACTTTCAAATTAATTAAAAGAAACTCTGAAATTACCGTTTTTAAATACCAAACTAACCTTTATTAACTGCTCCCGTCTTCATAGGCCAATTACCTTTACTTAAATTTCGGTTCTAAAAACACTAGATATGAATTTTTTAAGTCAATAGGCAAACGTTGTTTAAAAGTCAAATGAGTATCGTTACAAAGGGTCCAACCTTTGCAACTTTTTAAATAGCGTGTGTAATGCCCTGATGTTGTTGAAGGACCATCATGATAAATAATAGCTACAGTTCCAAACGTTCTTCCTGAAATTGATAACTGAGAAGCCACAAAATTTTTAATAGAAGTTGTCAATTTCTTTCCATCAGGTCTACATCGTTGGAACATTAAAATAACATAGTGACCATAACTTTGTAGAAATAATGTGGACAGCATTGCAGACTTACATTGGGTACACACCATATTGTGATCAGCTACTTTAACTAGATTATTGAAAGACACTGATTTGCAGTCTGGTAAAGTCAAATATATAAATCTTTCAGTGTCTATTCTAGTAGTACTTGATGAAGTACAGTTATCACAGTCATGTTGCCATTGATAAGAAAGGTTTAAAAGATTTTTTTATATCTACTCCTTCATCTTCCAATACATCAAACATATACATTAAAAATTCCTGACAATCCTGCTGAATTATCTGTGAAAATTGATTTTGACCAAAACATATGTCTAGAAGATTTCTAATTTCTGAAACACTTTCTATTTTTGCTCTATCACTGCTACATTTCTCTAACACAGAATTCAATAAACAGCACAATGTTTGATCCCGATTTTCAACAATCTGTTTTTGTAAATTTTGAAGAAAAAAAACATTAACTACTACATTAGCATAGCAGTTGACACCAAACTGTTTTCAAACTGAAATCCAACAACATCTTCAACAGAATCCTTTTTCTTTCTGCTTACAATTAGTTTTATCTACTTTTTGCCTTTTTGCTAGTGCCTCACTGCAATTAATCTCATGTCTTCTTTTTCGGCCTACCACACGTTTTTCAAACAGAGGATATTGAGGCAAATGTGGAGCATACTCTCTTCTTAACCTATTGTATTCTTTAACACAATCTAGATCAGCACAAATCTTTGTTTCATCACACTCAATCAAGTACAATCCTGATAAAGTTCTGACTCGTGATAATGCCACATATGCCATACCCTCTTTAAACACAGAACTTACAATGTTCACCAAAGCACTATCTACACTTAAACCTTGAGATTTATGAATTGTCACTGCATATGCCAAACAAACAGGAAACTGTTTTCGGCGAACATATAAGTCTTTCACAAGCAAAAATCTAGCTGAACAACGACAAATTTGTTCTATTTCGTCAATGCCATCAAATTTAATTTTTAAAATTTCAATTCCATCTCTATTTTTGTAATTCACAAAACCAACAACATGACCCATTGCTCCATTTACCAGACCTCTTTCAACATTTAAATTCCTTCTCAAAATGGTACGACAATTTAAACACACATTCAGAGTCTTTTCAAAACCAGCAGTTTTAGACATACTCTTCTCTAATGAATCCAATTTTGATTTCAAATTTTCAGACACAATAATTGTTGCTCCCATATGCTCTATTTTATCAATAGCTTCCAGTTTCACTATCTCTTCATTTTCTAACTTCAACATTTTGTTGTTGAACATGGAACATTCTTTCAGAGTAGGCATCAAACATATGGCAGATTTCTTCTCGTTAATTTTCTTAAAAATATTCTCTGGAAGAATGTTTTCATTTGGGTACAAATTAGAAATTAATCGTCCATGTAAAGCTTCTTTCCCATGCTGACTTATTTTTCCGATTCTTACATCTTGTAGAATATTTTTATAATCTTCATCCTTTGCCTGCCGCATATTTTGGAGTAGTTCTGCATATTTGAAATGTAACCATATATTAACGTTTCCAATGCTTCCTAGGCACTTCCTGGTATCTTCATGCGTGACCATTTTAAACACTGGTTGACCTTTCACTGGAGTCAACTGCAGTAGATCTCCAAAAACGATAATGTGTTTTCCTCCAAATAAGACATCATAGTCTGTTCTAAGAATTTCTTGCATTCTCAAATGCACAAAAGCAAGCATTACATTTGAGACCATGCTTACTTCATCAATGATAAGAAGTTTCATTTTCTTCAGGATTCTCGAAACTTCACAACACGCATCTCCAGATAGCTTGTGGTATTGCAATTTGTTATCATGCTCCACTGGCAGCATCAGTAAACGATGTAAAGTAATCCCTTTAATATTATGTGCTGCCAGCCCAGTTGGAGCGGTAACAACACAAGACAGCGGTGATTCAGTCCTTTTCTGCAGATAAGTTGCAATGGCTTTAATCAGAAAACTTTTTCCAGTTCCCGCTTCTCCACTCACGTACAGTCGGACAGGCTTAAATGATGTACATGAGCACTCTTTCTTCTCATGACTGAATCCATGTTCAACCTCTTCTGTGACTTCGTCATGTATCTGTTTCTGCTCAAGGTTTAATTGTTTCACCAAATCTTCTAAATTAATTATATCCTCTTGAGCTTGCTCCATAGCTCTTTCCACCTCATCCATGGCAGTGGCAGCTTCATTTTGGATAATTGGTCCTCCTAGTGGATCCTGACTCAATGAAGCAGAACTCTGACTGTCTTGAGAACTGTCTCTCGCAATCTCTGCAGCAATTGTTGCTTCTTGCTCTATTTCTTCATTCAACATTTGCAGATCATTTGGAAAAACAGGACATTCTATGGTATCCTTGGTTGCATTAAAAGAGTCTTCATAACAGAGAAAATCTCCAAGTAGTTCCTCTTCTTTACGCCATGGTTTAAAGAGTTGCAAAAGAGCCAAATAGTAAAATTCTCTTTTATCTGGATTTTCACAACTCCATTTTCGATGATTAATCAAATGACCTTTTTTCTGTTTCACTAAACATCCTTCACATCCAATGACAGCATATATTCCATTATTGATATCTTCTCTGATGTTCCTCTTATAAATATATCTTTGCAGAACTTCATAGAGACAAGCGTTCTCAAGGTGAGGACTTCTGTTTGGATAGTATGTATCCAACATGTTTGTCTTCAAAATATCTGTGCTTTCTGGTTCTTTCTCTGCCAAATACTCAATTTCTTGTACAGATTTCAAAACTCGGTTTCGTGTTGCAGCAAGACCTAGACTTTTCCAAATGATGGTTCTAGATTTGGCATAGAGACTTGCTGATGACAATCGATCAGAACATTCATATGCTCCAATTTCTTGATGCGACAACATCTTCAGACTGTAACTATATAATTTCTTGCATAGACTCTTTTCATGTGAAATGTCCTCCCACATTTCCTTCAGTTCTGTTTTTTCTTTTTTTGTGATGTAAGACGTCACATATCGAGCCACAGCAATAGAGTTGTCAGCAACAAATTGAATATCCATGTTAGCATTCCACATGGACAAAATCACTAGGTTGTAGTCGTTGATGTACTTGGAGTCTTCGTTTCTTTTTAAATTGTATGTATTTTTTGGTGATTTCCTCGTCACAGTATGTCGCAGAGAAGACATCAAATTATTTACTCTTCCTTTAGAAATCACTGGTCGTGGAAAGCCGAAACAACATTTTGTGTAAAACTTGTCATTGTTTCTGAATTTTCGACGACAGTACTTTCCACAACGATGGGATTGAAAGCGTAAAACTTGTTGCCTTAAACTGTTTTCTTCGGTAGTTTTTGGAACAGCACATGTTGAATACTCTTCAATGAAGCTCATCACTGTCTCATCAGAATCTGTTCCAAATTTGGGTGCATCTTTAATCCACAACAACATATGTATATGTGTGGAGAAGTGTGGCTCAATGGTTGGAGCAGCAGACCCTGATGCAGATGTCTAGCCCGGGACCAGGGTTCAATTCCCCGCCTCGGCGGGTCTTGAGCTCAAAAATTCCACTGACCTGATAATTCTCACCTCGGTGCCTATTCCAATCATGGAGTCCCACTCTGCAACTCTGGGCAATAGCTTGCTTAATCTCCACAACGGCCCCCACAACGCTAAGGATGCCTGGCCTCCACCTTGGGGGTGCCCAGGAGTGGACACCTCACAGGGAAAGCCAGGACGGGTTCCACAGCGGTATACGTACAAGCGCCTTGAGACCCTTGCGGGTGAGTAGTGCGCAATACAAGTATCAATTTATATGAGGAGCACCTCTCGCTTGATATTCCTTTCTCCAAAAGAAATCCAAAACCTCTCCAAGGGGAGGATTTTTTTGTTGGTAATAAAAGACATCATAGCTTTCAAATCTATGATTGAAATATCTGCATACATTCACTGGATCCAAAGAACACAGTTCTCCAGCAGTTTTGAATTCTATATTTTGAATATTTGCATTTGCCTCTCGTAGAAATTGAAGTAAGTCGTCCCATGCATACTCGGCACAGCTAAGAGTGAGGAACCATGTAGGAGTTCCTAAGTTTCTTAGCATACATTTCAATTCCCCATGACGACGGAACCAATACTAGTTTGTACCACGCTGACAAGCCATGAGATTGATTAAATGGGATTCCAAAATATTATCTTGCAGATTCTCTTTCTCCATAAAGTCCCTCGCCGAAACATTTTGCAAATGTGCTCCACTTTTCAGTATATGGTTTACTGCATAAGAAAGCCC
Source organism: Lissotriton helveticus (assembly GCF_964261635.1). NCBI lineage: Eukaryota > Metazoa > Chordata > Amphibia > Caudata > Salamandridae > Lissotriton > Lissotriton helveticus. The sequence continues at coordinate 1,890,666,392 of NC_136063.1, read as the reverse complement.
AGACAAGTCACTTTCATACAGTAGATGAAACAAATAGGGAATGCATTGATGAAACCTTGGATATTCAGCATATAATCTTACAGTTCGGTATTCAGATGCAGGAATTTGTAGTGGTCGATCGTCATATCGTCTACCTCGACCTGTTGGAAATAAATGTGGAAAACAACGAGCTTCCAAACTTTCTTCCCATACACTAATGGGACTTCCTTTTGCTGCTTTCATTTGAAACAAGTCAATTGCATTTCCCATCACTTCTTTGGAATGCAAAGGATGAACAGTATAATGTTCATATATTTCTTCACTTCTTGATACATCAACTTTTTCAATTTGGCCAGCTGAACAATCACTGTCTTCATCTGCAGCTGTTTCCTCTGCTTCAACACATACATGTTTGTAGTACTCATTGTTCTTGACCAAATACAACGTTGCCTTTTTGACTTTCCTAACATCCACTAAATCTTGCCAGATTTTCTTACTCTTTGTCGGAACCCCATTAACTAGAATAACAAGAGGTTCCTCTTCCACTTTCTCTACACCAATGGTATCAATATTTTTCTTGAAATCTAGAGGCAAATAAACAACTCTTCCCTTTAATCCTCTCTGTAAATCTGAAGGAGGCAATTTCCCTATCTTAGGCTCCATGCGAACAATAGCCTGAAAAGGATGGACACATTGAATCAAAATAGACTCATATGTATTTAAATCCATCAATTCAGGAGGAATGTCTACCAACTCCAGATTATTATGAACAGCTGTAGCAGGCATTCTCTTTTGATTTAAGTTATCATAACAATATTTACAAATACGCTGATCAGAACTCAAATCAAAACAATTCTCCACCCACAAATAAGTAGCAAAATGCTTCCACTCATAATTATTTATCTTTTCACTTTTTATGTATAAATCAACTAATCTAGTTTGATGCTTATAATGAGTTCGTCGACAACACACACAAGTAAAATTCGGCCTTTCACTTGATTTCACCTTAAACCTGTTAATTTCCTGGTCAAACTTTTCTGTATTTGAAATCTGTACATTGTCTTTCACATTACCTTGAATTTCTGTGTCAATTTCTACACTGTCCTCTTTTTCACCAAAATAAGAAATCTCAATTTCTTCACAAATCTTTTTCACATCTAATTCAGTTCCATGCAAAAGAGCACTGTTTAATTGTTTAAGCTTAAGTGCTGAACTTTTTGCATAATACAACATTCTCACTAATTTCCTCATTTTTGTATGATGCACTGCTAACATCCTAAAATGATGAAAAACACTTTGACAGACTTTTCTAGAAAGACAAGCCAGTGAATGGCCTTGCAAACCTGTCTTTTCTCTCAGTCTGCAAGGATCTAAATCTTGCAACAACTTCATTTTCTGCTTCAGACTTTTCTTACTATATGTACGTAAGAAATTACAAAACAAATCAATTGATTCCTGTCGCACACTACAAATACGACTACACTTCCAAGTGTACACTGGACCCTTAGTACGTTTCCCTAAAACTTCATCAGTTAACACCTCTTCTGGTTCTCTAGGCACAAGTTTCTCTTTTTCAATCGGACAACCAACTTTCACCTCATATGCTCGACCACTGGTGTCAACTGCATGCACTAAATCATTCTCCTGAAAGTAACTCTCCTCATTAAAAAATGGCTCACAACTTGAACTGTGCATCCATTCTCCTGAAAAAACTTTACACAAATTCCTCCGATTAATTACTCTTCTCCATCTACTGTTTGATTTAAAAACATCAATTGTCTTGTTAAGTGTCCTAATTCTATTGATTATTAAAATAAATAATTTTTTCTTAACTTCAAAAGCCTGATCAACAATCTTCTGTACATTTTTCTTTTTCTTATAAAAAGCAGCTCTCTGTTTGCCTTTCCTAATGTTTTTTAACAAATTTAAAACCACCCTATTGCGAAACATTCATTTACGAATGTCTCTAAACTGATTCTGCCTTCTATTCAGATACATATTATTCTCTCCTGCTCCAGTAGTAAAATTTTTTGAGGGCCTCTCCTTCCTTTTCAAAATTACTCTCTACTTCTCTTTTTCTACATGCTGTCCAACATTTTTTTTTGTTCTACATATGTTCCGTAAGAAAGACTTAGTTATCTTACCAGGAGCTTCTTTCCTGTTTTTTGAAGTCTTTGTTGTGGAGGACTGCTGTAATTCCGATGCTGTTTTTGTTTTAAACCGTATTTCAAATTTTCTTGTTCTTTGCCTTGAGGGCATCTTTCCTTACTCTTGAAATCTTGTTTTCAATCTGTGTTAAAGAAAAAAATAGCACATTATAGACCACTATCATCAAACAACAAAGCAATGACAAAAAGCAAACAATCTATTCAGGGTTACAGATTAAGTGAGGATTCTCCAGGGGTGCAGAAGAGGTGAGACATGCATTGAAGAGTGTAGTGGAAGGGAGGTATGTCCACAAGTACAAAGAAAGTGAGACCTGTGTCTACGAGTTCAGTAGGAGATAAGCTTCATGAAGTCTAGTCCACTGCACTCTTACACACAGGCTTCAATACTTATGTTCTCCAGGAAAGGCCTCTCTCCCACTACAGTCTTGAACACAGGCCTCACCTCGTCTGTCCCTCTGGACATGCCTCACCTCCTCTACACAATCTACTTCCTAATCTAAGGTAACATTTTTATGAAAGGATGACATATATGTATTTAATCATGCAGACACTATTTATTCCTTCTCAAAAAACTTAAAGTCATTGTTTTTCACTAAAATCGTTTTTTAAATAACATTTTAGACACACAGTGCAGGTCCTATGTACAAGCAGTCAGTGTCCATGACTACAGTGGAGAGGACTAACCTCCTCTAACCCTTGGACACGCCTTACCTCATCTCTGTCCTCTGAACAGGCCTCAATGTATTGAGTATAATTGATAGTAAGTAGGTGTAGATGAGGTGACGCATGTCCAAGGGTGTAAATAAGCTGAGGCCTATCTAAGCATGCCAATTAGTTGAAGTCTATTCAGAGTTGCAGATGAGGTAAGGATTGTCTAGGGGTGCACAAGAGGTATGGCCTCTATTGAAGAGTGTAGTAGAAGAGAGATCTGTCCACGGGTGCAAATAATTTGAGACCTGTATCTAAGAGTGCAGTGGGGGATAGGCTTCATTAAGCCTAATCCACTGCACTCATAGACACAGGTCTCACCACCTACGCTCTCCAAGAAAAGCCTCTCTCCCACTACAGTCTTGAACACAGGCCTCACCTCCTCTGTCCCTCTGGACATTCCTCACCTCATCTCCACAATCTACTTCCTAATCTGGGTAACACAGGTGACATGATTGTAAAAAGGTCAAATATTTTTATGTAATCATTCACACACTATTTATTCTTTCTCAAAAATGTAAAAGACATTAATTTGCCCCAAAAATGTTTCAGTAGTGTAATGAAAAGCTTATACATATAACCTTTTCTCTGTTTTTCAAATGTTATTCTAAAAAAGATTATGAGGCCTAAGCAGGAGTGCAGATGTAATGAAACCTGTCCAGGGGAGCACAAAAGGTGAGGCTTGTGTCCAAGAGTGCAGTGGACAGGACTAAACTGGAGTAGTGTGCAAAAAAAAGATGAACCTCATTTATAAAGCCCTGCATCAGTTTTCCACTGCTGATGCATCAATTTTTGTGACGCATCGGCGGCATAAAACATGTGCCTTGTTGCGCCATATTTAAAAAGTGACGCATGTAGGTAGATGCGTCACTTTTTAAACCTCTGCGCCACATTATACCTCTGTCAGGTGTAATGTACACAGAGGGGTCATTTCTCCGCAGAAAGTCTCGTAATAGTGACGCAGTGAAATCAATGAGATTTCACTGCGTCACTTTTCGGACACTGTTATGTCAAAATATTGCGCCTGCCTCACAGCAGACATAAGACTGAGGCAAACGCTTTCACATGGAGCTTTCCCCATGTGAAAGGATGCATTGCTGGAGTACAAGCATTCCATTTCAGTACTGAAAACTCACTATTTTACAAAATACATTTCCTGTCTCTTGCAAACAATCCCACCGCATGTCCAAGTGTGTAAATAAGCTGAGGCTTGTCTAAGCATGCCAATTAGTTGAAGTCTATTCAGGGTTGCAGATGAGGTAAGGATTGTCTAGGGGTGTACAAGAGGTATGGCCTCTTTTGAAGAGTGTAGTAGAAGAGAGATCTCTCCACGGGTGCAAATAATTTGAGACCTGTGACTAAGAGTGCAGTGGGGGATAGGCTTCATGAAGCCTAGTCCACTGCACTCTTAGACACAGGTCTCACCACCTACGCTCTCCAAGAAAAGCCTCTCTCCCACTACAGTCTTGAACACAGGCCTCACCTCCTCTGTCCCTCTGGACATTCCTCACCTTATCTGCACAATCTACTTCCTAATCTGAGGTAACACAGGTGACATGATTGTGAAAAGGTCAAATCGTTTTATGTAATCATTCACACACTATTTATTCTTTCTCAAAAATGTAAAAGACATTAATTTGCCCCAAAAATGTTTCAGTAGTGTAATGAAATTCTTATACATATTACCTTTTCTCTGTTTTTCAAATGTTATTCTAAAAAAAGATTGAGGCCTAAGCAGGAGTGCAGATGTAAAGAAGCCTGTCCTGGGGAGCACAAAAGGTGAGGCTTGTGTCCAAGAGTGCAGTGGACAGGACTAAACTGGAGTAATGTGCAAAAAAAAGATGAACCTCATTTATAAAGCTCTGCATCAGTTTTCCACTGCTGATGCGTCACTTTTTGTGACGCATCGGTGGCATAAAACAAGTGCCTGGTTGCGCCATATTAAAAAAGTGACGCATGTAGGTAGATGCGTCACTTTTTAAACCTCTGCGCCACATTATACCTCTATCAGCTGTAATGTACACAGAGGGGGCATTCCCCCGCAAAAAGCCTCGTATTAGTGACGCAGTGAAATCTATGAGATTTCACTGCGTCACTTTTAGGACACTGTTACGTCAAAATCTTTCACCTGCCTAACAGCAGGCATAAGACCGAGGCAAACACTTTCACATGGGGCTTTCCCCATGTGAAAGTATGCATTGCTGGAGTTGCGTCATTTTTGTGACACACTCAGGCAAATCGTCACTTTTGCGCTTACAGATACATCACAAATACTGACTTATCTGTAAGTCCTAGAAACATGATGCGTCATACATTAAATATAATGCATCATTGGTGTCACAAGGAGTGCACAGTGAAAAGTGATGCATCACTGTTTTCATAAATAAAGCTCTCAGTGTGCTTCCTAATGTGAGGTAAACCAGGTGACATGATTATGAAAGCTTCAAATTATTTTACTTAATCATGCACACATTTTTTATTTTTTATCAAAAATGTAAAAGCTATTGATTTGCCCCAAAATCGATTTTTCAATAACATTTTAGAAACACAGTGCAAGTCCTATGTACAATCATTACATTTCAGTACTGAAAAGTCACTATTTTACAAAATACATTTCCTATCTCTTGCAAACATTCCTACCAAGCATTACCCAAAAAATTAAGCAAACCAACAGCAAAGAAACTCAATCTGCTTCCCAATCTGAGGTAAAACAGGTAACATGTTTGTAAAAGATTCAAACATTTTTATGTAATTAGGCGCACACTATTTATTCCTTCTTAAAAATGTTAAAGCCATGGATTTGCACTAAAATCTTTTTCAATTACCATTTTAGGAACAGAACACAGGTCCTATGTACAAGCATTCATTTTCACTACTGAAAGCCATTAATTTGCCCTAAAACCGTTTTTTATTTAATATTTTATGAACAGAGCACAGATCCCTATTTACAGGCATTCATTTTCACTACTAAAACCCATTGTTTTGCACTAAATTCGTTTTTCAATTAACATTTTAGAAACGGAGCACAGATCCTATATACAAGCATTCATTTTCACTACTGAAACCCATTGATTTGCACTAAAATCCATTTTAAATTACCATTTTAGGAACAGAACACAGGTCATATGTACAAGCATTCATTTTCACTACTGAAACCCATTGATTTACCCTAAAATTGATTTTTAAAATAACATTTTAGATACAGAGTGCAAGTCCTATGTACAACCATTCAACTTCACTACTGAAACATCACTATTTCACAAAATACAAATCCTCTATTTTGCAAATATAGAAACCATGTATTTTTAAAAAGCATCACACAAACCAAAAGCAAAGAAAATCAATGTGCTTCTGAATCTAAACTCTCTAACTAAATAAATCATAACTCACATTTACAAATGCTTTGGGAGATTCAGAACAGTGTCAGATACACACACCAATATTTCTTTAGCAGAGCAAAGGGTATGTTCTCCAGGCACTGCAACCATTAATGGCACAGTAAACCTCTAATTCTACACACATATTGCTCATGGTAACCAATCAAAACTCTTCCCTCTATATTTTGAAACCAACACCCTTCCCCCCCTCAGCCCTTTCTACCTGTTACCATAGCAACTCCCTCATCACTGAGCTCCCAGGGTTAAAAGTTTATTCTACAATGTTGCAAATCACCTCAGCAAGGATGTTTGACCTGTGAATACACCAGCTTATCTGGTGCAATGTTTCTTTAAATGACTGTTTTTTAACCATTCAAATGACTTCTTTCACACAACAGAACCATGCACCCTAACTTTCAGTTTTCAACTATCTGAATCCACCAACCATTGCTTGTGATTCAAGAGCACTGAAACTCCACAGTTTTTTTGTGCAAACTCCTACTGTTCCAACTGCCATTTCATTCCTACACTTCATCTGACTGCACCAGAACCTCCTCTCACCATGTACTCTGTCTGGATTATTGGACATAGCTACATTCACTGGGCTCAAAGGTATGCAGCTAACAGACATTTTCACAACCTTGATTTACCAAATGTGCACATAAAATGGATTGGCCAAAGAGGATTGAGATGTCATCAATTGATACCATTGGTGAAAACCTTTTACCATCTGCCACACCCTAACCTCATAATTTTGCACTGTGGTGGAAATGACCTAGGCACTTTGACTGGGGTAGGTCTGGCGATGCTTTTAAAGGACACCTTTGGGCAATTGATGACACTTTTTCCACAAACTGCCATTGTATACTCCAATATATGCCAAAGACAGAAATGGAACTGGTCCAACCAATTTTGTCCACAATTTAAGAAAGCACGGAAACGTGAATAAATCTGTTTCAGCTTACATGAGAGACTATGGAATGGGTTCAATATACAACAACAACTTGCGTTACAACATGCAAGATATCTACAGAGCAGATAGTGTGCACTTCTCAGATGAGGGGAATAGAATATTCCTCCTGAATTTAAGACTGTGCATTGGAACCTACTTATAGGTACCTAAATCAGCCACAGAACCCAGAAGCTCTCTTCAGGGCTACCCTAACTCTGATCACTCAAAATGATTATATTTTTCTAACTTTTTTCACTATTTTTCACCAAAGTACGCTCCCCGGTACGCTCCCTGGTGCGCGTACCGGGCGCTCCCCCCGCGAAAATTAAAAAAAATATATATATTTTTGGCCTATATGGGCCTCCTAAGACTCCCTCAGAAAACCTAGAGGGTCAGGGAGGGCCTACCCTTATACCCATTCCCAACGTTATTTGTCCTCCATTTTCTGTCTCAAATCTACCGAAACACAAAATGGAGGACTCCCGTAGCGCTGCCGGTACGCGTACCGGGGCGCACACAGGGAAGTGCTCCCAAAAAATGTTAAAAGTTAATTTACATAAAAACCACTGGAGACACTTTCACCAAATATAGAATAGCTCATACTACATACCAGTCCCCTACCATTTTCCCAAATTTGCTGGAATTCCATTGAGCCATTTAGCCTGTAGACCTCTCTAGGGGCCAGATGTAGGTGGCCGTTTCAGGCCATTTACCGACCGGTAACGGCCGATTTTGGCAGTTACCGATCGGTAAATGGGTGACAGGTATGTAGGTGACATTTTTTTACCGATTCGGTAAAATTACTGAATCGGTAATTTTACCGATTCGGTAAAATAAAAATTCGGTAAATTTACCGATTCTGAGGCACCCAGATGTAGGTGGGACTCTTCTGAGTCCCAGAGGCCTTACCGAATCGGTATTTTACCATCAAATCCAATTTGATGATAAAATACCGATTCCGGTGTGCATGCACATGTGTGCATGCACACCTAAGCCATGTGACAGGCAGACCTGCCCTTAGGGCATGTATGCCTGCCACATGGCACCCGAGCCTGTTTTGGGGGGGCCAGAGGGTGTCAAAGTGACACCCCCTGCACCCTTGTGAAAATCGGTATTTACCGATTCGGTAAATACCGAATCGGTAATGCCCATTCATTCCTATGGGCTTCAAAGCCGATTCGTTATTCCAGCACATCTGGAATACCTACATATCCACCCCTCAGATTTACCGATTCTTAATTACCGAATCGGTAAAATTCGGTAATTTTCGGTAATTAAGAATCAGTAAATCTATTCTACCTACATCTGGCCCTAAATATCCTGAGGTAAATTACTTCACAAAAACACATTTGAAGTGTTAGAATTTACAACCAATTAAAATGTTACTTTCATTTTCTACTATTATTTCATGACATTTGATTGGTTATGTACATGAATATATATAAAGAAAGAGAGGGAAACACAGCCATTTTGACTACTACTTCCTGAAGTACATTTCAAGAGCATTTTCACTGAGAACTTAAACTTCTTTTTGAAAGGTAAGATGTTATTTTGAAAACTGAAGTATGTTGTGCACTTTAAGTTAATTTGGAAAACATTTTCTGATAGTTATATACTATCCCTCTGTAATAGTTATAGATTGAGATAGACTTCTCTGTTATAGTTATGGATGGAGTTAGGCTTCTCTTGTATAATTATGAATTTACTTAGGCTTCATGATATACACTTTTTTATATTTCTACTTCCAGCCTGATACCATACACTGCCCAAAGATAACTTCACTGTTAAAAAATCCAAACTACCTGTCTGAACTTAAACCCAACAGTGCCCTATCTCTACTGATATATTTATCTTTTATGCAAATTACAGCAAGAAAATGGAAGGAGAGCAGAATATTTCCTTCAAAATTGTTCTGGAGAGCAACAATGAACAAGTTATTGAACCCAATGATGACTTAGAATTCATGGATGAATCACGGGACTATGAATTAGTTCAATGTGTAGAATCAGTAGATTCGCTGATTCAAAATGAGGACATTTCCGATAATCTGTTATTAGACGTTCTGTTAAATTTGGAAAAAGAATCTGAAAAATAAATTTATATTTAATAATTCTAAAATTGTTTGAGACATTATTTATTTTTATATGTAATTCATAAACTAGTACCAAATTGATTATAATGTAAATTCAGAGTTATAGTATACTGTGCAACTTTTTTATGTTACATAGTAATTTTGCTCATAGATACTTACTTTCTCCCACTATATTATCTCCAATGTGTACTTGGCATCTCTTTTTCATCTCCTGCCTCCATGTTCTTTCTGCTTTCCTGACAGACTATGTATGGATTCCATATAGCACAATAACTTCTGTAACAACATGCAAGATATCTACAGAGGAAACGGTGTACATTAAATTTAAGACTCAGCATTGGTACCTACATGTTGGTACTTAAAACACCCAAACAACACAACAACTCTATGCAGAGCTACCCTACCTCTAATCACTTTAAATTATTATTTTCCTGTTTCACTGGGTTTTCCCCGTGGTACGCTCCCCGGTACGCTCCCCGGTGCGCGTACCGGGCGCTCCCCCTCCACGAAAATTTTAAAAACAAGTATTTTTTTTTTGTCCCGCGGGACCCTTTTATGGTCCCCACATCAAACCTAGGGGGTCAGGGGGGTCTACCCTGCCCCCTTTTGGTCATTTCCCCCTTTGTTTTTTGCCATCTCTTGTGTCTCGATCCTACCGAGACACAAGATGGCGTCCGCTGCGGACTGTTTCGAATGTTTACAGACACCCGAGAGACAATCAGCTTTCCGTGCGCAAGTCGCGTAGCGCGCCCGGTACGCTCCCCGGAGCGCGTACCGGGGTGCGGCTATAGATATATATATTTTTTTAAACTCAAATTACTCAAAATCCTCTAGAGCACATATCTTGAGACATAGCAAAGTCACATCGGGCTACCAGTCCCTACAATTTTGCCAAGTTTGGTGAAAATCCATTCAGCCGTTCGAGCTGAAAGTGAGTTTGACCACCCTATGGAAATTAACATGGGGAAAACACGTTTTGGGACCCCCTTTTATCTCAGCCCCGCTTGACGAATCCCCCCCAAACTTTCAGGGAAGGAGCGCGGAGAGCCGCGAGGCAAAGTTGAGGAAAAATTCAGGCAGATTCATCAACCGGCGTTAAAGTTATTCCCAATAGAATGTTGCGATTTCCCTATGGAAATCAATCCTAACTATAACTACCTACTGGCGACCGCCAGTAGGTAATATTTATATATATATATATATATATATATATATATATATATATATATATATATTATAGCTCCTGGGGTGGTCCAAAAATCGAGAAGCACTCAGGTACAGCAGAGCTTTTACCCCAACAGCTTTATTCCAGGTCACAACAGTTGCTCTTCACCAGTAACATTAAACCAGGCTGTTAACCGGACGCGTTTCGGGTGTGTCCCTTCTTCGGCGGCATTACAGTCCATACAGCACCCTCAGACTCCGCCTTCTTTTTAGCGAGATCGCACGCCATTGATTGGCTACTCGGGATGAGTCAGTGCGTTGCCTTCTGGGAGGGGAAGTCCATCTTTCAAGGTGCCCGTATTTTTAATGTTAATTTTCCGGCTCCACATGAGCCCCGGTGAGAGGAACTTGTTGGAAATCCTCCTGTTGTGCCCCACCTATGAAGCCACTCACTTCATGACTTCGTGGCCCCCGCTTATGGAATGGTGCTCCTCAGCGGCAGGACAGCCGCTGTAACATTATAGCTCCTGGGGTGGTCCAAAAATCGAGAAGCACTCAGGCACAGCAGAGCTTTTACCCCAACAGCTTTATTCCAGGTCACAACAGTTGCTCTTCACCAGTAACATTAAACCAGGCTGTTAACCGGACGCGTTTCGGGTGTGTCCCTTCTTCGGCGGCATTACAGTCCATACAGCACCCTCAGACTCCGCCTTCTTTTTAGCGAGATCGCACGCCATTGATTGGCTACTTGGGATGAGTCAGTGCGTTGCCTTCTGGGAGGGGAAGTCCATCTTTCAAGGTGCCCGTATTTTTAATGTTAATTTTCCGGCTCCACATGAGCCCCGGTGAGAGGAACTTGTTGGAAATCCTCCTGTTGTGCCCCACCTATGAAGCCACTCACTTCATGACTTCGTGGCCCCCGCTTATGGAATGGTGCTCCTCAGCGGCAGGACGGCCGCTGTAACATTATAGCTCCTGGGGTGGTCCAAAAATCGAGAAGCGCTCAGGCACAGCAGAGCTTTTACCCCAACAGCTTTATTCCAGGTCACAACAGTTGCTCTTCACCAGTAACATTAAACCAGGCTGTTAACCGGACGCATTTCGGGTGTGTCCCTTCTTCGGCGGCATTACAGTCCATACAGCACCCTCAGACTCCGCCTTCTTTTTAGCGAGATCGCACGCCATTGATTGGCTACTCGGGATGAGTCAGTGCGTTGCCTTCTGGGAGGGGAAGTCCATCTTTCAAGGTGCCCGTATTTTTAATGTTAATTTTCCGGCTCCACATGAGCCCCGGTGAGAGGAACTTGTTGGAAATCCTCCTGTTGTGCCCCACCTATGAAGCCACTCACTTCATGACTTCGTGGCCCCCGCTTATGGAATGGTGCTCCTCAGCGGCAGGACGGCCGCTGTAACATTATAGCTCCTGGGGTGGTCCAAAAATCGAGAAGCGCTCAGGCACAGCAGAGCTTTTACCCCAACAGCTTTATTCCAGGTCACAACAGTTGCTCTTCACCAGTAACATTAAACCAGGCTGTTAACCGGACGCGTTTCGGGTGTGTCCCTTCTTCGGCGGCATTACAGTCCATACAGCACCCTCAGACTCCGCCTTCTTTTTAGCGAGATCGCACGCCATTGATTGGCTACTCGGGATGAGTCAGTGCGTTGCCTTCTGGGAGGGGAAGTCCATCTTTCAAGGTGCCCGTATTTTTAATGTTAATTTTCCGGCTCCACATGAGCCCCGGTGAGAGGAACTTGTTGGAAATCCTCCTGTTGTGCCCCACCTATGAAGCCACTCACTTCATGACTTCGTGGCCCCCGCTTATGGAATGGTGCTCCTCAGCGGCAGGACGGCCGCTGTAACATTATAGCTCCTGGGGTGGTCCAAAAATCGAGAAGCACTCAGGCACAGCAGAGCTTTTACCCCAACAGCTTTATTCCAGGTCACAACAGTTGCTCTTCACCAGTAACATTAAACCAGGCTGTTAACCGGACGCGTTTCGGGTGTGTCCCTTCTTCGGCGGCATTACAGTCCATACAGCACCCTCAGACTCCGCCTTCTTTTTAGCGAGATCGCACGCCATTGATTGGCTACTCGGGATGAGTCAGTGCGTTGCCTTCTGGGAGGGGAAGTCCATCTTTCAAGGTGCCCGTATTTTTAATGTTAATTTTCCGGCTCCACATGAGCCCCGGTGAGAGGAACTTGTTGGAAATCCTCCTGTTGTGCCCCACCTATGAAGCCACTCACTTCATGACTTCGTGGCCCCCGCTTATGGAATGGTGCTCCTCAGCGGCAGGACGGCCGCTGTAACATTATAGCTCCTGGGGTTGAATAAAGCTGTTGGGGTAAAAGCTCTGCTGTGCCTGAGTGCTTCTCGATTTTTGGACCACCCCAGGAGCTATAATGTAACCAATTGAAGAAAGCACCTCCCCTTCACTGACGTAGTGAATCCCAGCGCTCGGCAACCTACTTAAGGTGGACGCTGTGTTCGGTACTTTTTTATGGAGCAAACTCGATCTGAAGGTATTGAGGCACTTTACATGATATCACATTTCTCTCTACACCACAGCTTTCCAAACTTTTCATGTTGGTGACACACCTTTTTGCGAAAAAAAATTCAGGGACACGGTAACGCGAGCGAGCCCAAACCACCTAAGGGGGGTGGTTTGCAAGGTTAAATTGATGCACTGGCGGCACAAGGGACATATAAATAGCCCCTAACTGTGTAACACACAACCCCACACACACACACAACCCCACACACAACCCCCCACACACACACACACCCACACACACCCACACACACCCACACAACCCCACACACAAAACCCCACACACACACAGCCCACACACCCCCACACAACCCCCCACACACACAACCTCCCCCACACACATAACCCCACACACACACAACCCCACACACACACATAACCCTACACACACACATAACCCCACACACACACAACCCCACACACAAAACCCCACACACACACACAACCACACACGCACAACCCCCCACACACACAACCCCACACACACACACAGCCCACACACCCCCACACAACCCCCCACACACACAACCTCCCACACACACATAACCCCCCACACACACAACCCCCCACACACACAACCCCACACACACACATAACCCTACACACACACATAACCCCACACACACACAACCCCACACACACAACCCCACACACACACACAACCACACACGCACAACCCCCCACACACACAACCCCCCACATACACAACACCCCACACACACAGCCCCACACACACACAACCCCACATTCGAATGTATTTTTTTTATATAGCGCGAACTCGACTCAAAGGGGGATGGTTTGCAAGGTTAAATTGATGCACTGGCGGCACAAGGGACATGTAAATAGCCCCTAACTGTGTAACACACAACCCCACACACACACAACCCCCCCCCACACACACACACAACCTCACCCACACACACACACAACCTCACCCACACAACCTCACACACACAACCCCACACCCCCACAGCCCACACACCCCCACACAACCTCCCCCACACACAACCCCCCACACACACAACCCCCACAAACACAACCCCCCACACATATAACCCCACAGACACACATAACCCCCCACACACACACATAACCCCACACACACACAACCCCACACACACACACAACCCCACACACACATAACCCCACACACACACACATAACCCCACACACACAACCCCACACACATACACACAACCCCCCCACACACAACCACACAAGCAAAACCCCACATACACACAAGCCTACACACACAATCCCACCCACACACAACCACACATTCAAATATTTTTTTTTATATAGCGCGAACTCGACTCAAAGCTGTCAGAGCGCTTCACACGAGCACCAGTTTTGTTACATTTATTTTAGGCACCGGGAGATTAGGTGATTTGCCCAAAATCACAGAAAGAAAAGTAAAAAAAAAAAAAAATTATTTAAAGACACTGATGACGGAATTAAACTTAGATCTCGCACATTTTACAAACATTGATTGATAAAGTGCATAGCATACTCCGACGCCCGGCTAAAACAAGGCACTGGACAATGTGCACAGATCATGAATCTGATTTCTTTCCTGATGTCGATGGTACAGATGCCATGTTCCAGCAACCAAGACGTTGCCCAAGTACGTGATTTCTGGAAATTAGAAGCAGATACCTGCTTCGTAAAAGGCGGGCTTTTCTCGCCTCGGTGAGTCGCTCCTACTTCTGACGGGCGATGACTATTCCAGATTGAAGGGAAACCTACTTCTGTGTAGAGCGCGCTGACCAAAGAAGTTAAGCAAAACAAATTATTACAATTCTCCTTGCTCTCTATGTCACAGGATTCTCGGCCGCTCTAGCCGTTAGGACACATCCTCTCCCTTGTTGCAGCCATTAACAGGAGGTCTGAAGATGTTTCCTAGGAAGGATTCTCTGCCATGTTGATCAGGCAGGCAACTAGAGCCAAATTTCGGGGGGGGGGGGCTAATTCTTCCAGCTATAACCAGAGCGGCTGTAAAAAGGGATGAAAACAACAAAAGCCTCATTTACAAGTACACGGTCTTTTAAAGACCTTTGAAGTACTTGGGTGCCGCTGCAATTAGACGTCGCCAGCCCGCGAAGCTGTCGCAGCCCGGGCTGACACAAACGAGGGGGGGGTGGCCCAATGGGTGTTGCAGTGCTTTAAATGGAAAAAAATAAGTGCAGGTACTCACCAAAAGGAGCAGTGGGCGGTGTTTAGGGGGAGCAAGGGGCGGGGGTACCTTTTTGACCTTGCCAAGGTTGTATGCACGAAATCTGCATGCATTTTATAACCCGCCTAAGGATTACATTGCTGCTTCAGTCTGCCTTAAATCGAACCGGTGGCCTACTGCCCACTGAGCCATCTGTCCATTACAGGTACTCTTTAGTAACATGCACACGTCACTTTTCTCTTGTACCATACTGTTTGCTACCTCTTACATTTTGTTTGCTCTCGATACTTGCGCAAGTGCCACCATTGCCTCATGTAACGTTTGTTCTTGTGTTTGAGTGTCCTCCATTTATTGCGGTATTATACCTCTACTTGTAATTTGTACGCTTTTGTAACCTGCACACATCACTTTTTCCTCCTGTAATGTATTGTTTGCTACCTCTTGAATTTTGTTTGCTCACAATTGTCACTATTGCCTCATGTAACTTAACGTTTGCTTTTGTAATTTTTTCACTTGTAATTTTGTCCTCATGTATCATTACTCTTCCTATTGTGAAGCGCTCTGACACTTTCGGGTAAAGTCCGCGCTATATAAAAACACATAAAATAAATAAACAAGTCTCTCCTGGAACATTTGTAAACCAGAGTTAGGGCCAGAGCTGACAACGTCTGTACTGGGGAACCAGGTGCCAATCTCCACATTTTTGATTGGTCTTAAGGTCCAAGGTCGATGAAATAGGAATCCGTGAGTGTGGAAGTGGAAGTGTGCAAGAAAGCAATTCAGATGCGTGGCGACTGCAAAAGCCTTCCCATACGTTCTTTTGTTATGTTCTGATTAGTGCCTCCCACCGCCACCCATTAGATTTTACAGCCCCCTCTTAGCGCCCACTGTGAAAGATCTTTGGATAAGCAAATGACTCAGCAGACACACCCCTGCTCTGATTTACAAAGCAGCGCATGCTGGGTCCTGGTGACTAGCTCCATTGCCTCTCCTTTGGAAGTCGCCGCAAGTGGCCTGCAGCACCGGAGATTAGTCACGGATCTGCGAGATGCGCCCTAACGCACGCCTCGAGGGGGCCTGACTGGTGGGCCTGACTGGCACGACACACCTATGTACGGGGCGCGACACAATAACGTGTCGCGCCACACAGTTTGGAAATCTGTGCTCTACACTATCCCCATCCAGGATAAGTGATGTGCAGAACCGATTGTGAAAAAAATAAATATATATATATAATATATATATATACATATATATATTCCACTCCTTCCTGCTTCTCCAGGCACGGCACGCAGGACACAAAGACCACCACACAGCTCATCCAGTACAACAGGTCAGTTTATTATCGCCTTAGTTCTCCCTCTGGCATGACGCGTTTCGGGTATGGACTACCCTTGATCACATAACGGTACAATGATTTAAGAGACCTTTAAGTACTCATTTTTTTCTCCCTCTTTGCTAAGCACACCACGTGGTTCATGAAAAGTGAAGATATACTTTAAACATATAAGTCGAGTGGCTCTTTCATTTTTGTGAAAACAGCACATATGGATAATTAAATTTTGTGATCAATATACACTGGTTATTCGCATACAATATAACTGCATAAATGCATATGTGGTAAACATGGACTGGATTTGTGCAAATTTGCAAGAATAAATTATTGTGGCATGTGTTCTTTCATTATATACAATTTAAATAATTTAAATAATATACAATAAATTATTCATTATCTACACATAACATAACTGTACAAAAATATCTATGTACATATATATATATATATGTATATACAACTCCATCATCCATTATTTGCAATATATATCTACATATAGTACAAAATAGAGAATAGAAAACATGTTCTTGCAGCTTGAATGCTGCTCATATGTTCAAAATTATGCCACTATGTAAACCTGAATACTCTCTCTTTACCAGCTCCCATGTTATTAAATACTTAGTTAAAAGCCATTGTGCAAATTATCTGCCTAAATGCAGACACCTATGTGCAACTACGCTTATTGTGCAAAATTGATCTATTATCATTAATCCAAGTGCAATAAACTTTACTGAATAGAATTCATATTTTACTCCAAAGTCAGTCAAAAAGAAACTTTATTTCTATTGAATTTACAATCATAAAAGTGCATTAAAAACAGATAATTACAACAATTTATAAAAGTTTCAATTTAAACATTTTTAGCTGGAGAATACATGACACAATGAATCGATGCATTAGGAAATCATTAAAAAATCGTCTATACAGTGTCACTCTGTAAAGGGATGAGATAACAGGTTGTTCATATAGAACTGATTAGAGTCTTATGACACAGTAAACAATAATTGGGAATGAATTTTCAAGCATGCTTTAAGGAAGCAAGCTACAGATTTTGCAGCAGACGGGGTATCTAGATACTGAAGAGCCAAAAGAGCAGGTCTGCATCTTCTCAGACCTAATTGTCGGAGAAGAGGGACCAACCAGCGTTTACGCGGAGTCTAATAAAAGTTGCAAAAAAAGGTTACATGCAAGGTAGACTGGCGGGTACATCCATCACAGGGGCAGCTGGCTAATTCGGCTAATATTTTACTTATGACAACTGAGCCCAGTTGTCACAAAGAGCTCACTCAAGATTTTATATCCAAACAAGGTGCTAAGTGCTGTATAAAAAAAATGAGCAAATGCAAAAAATAATGTGATGATATTTACAGTGAAGCTATATGCAGAGTTGTCAATTTCATTATAAATAATAATGATCTATCAATAAAACGGTATAAGACAATGTTATGTGTGGATCAGTTACATTATTCGCAGGGAATATATTTCTTCTGTTCAATTTGCTCTCATATGGACAATGTCAGCATTTTATGTTGGCCCACCAAATGCACAAAATTTGCCAAGTTTGTCCATCCAATCGCAGGGCGCTATGTACATGTATTTCTTCTAGATCGTTGTTCCTATTTTATCATATCTTCAGAAGTTTCTAAAAAAGGGGGGAAAAATAGAAATAATCAGGTTGATCTAAAGAAATGTATGTAGATCCTCCGTGTTATTAAGACCTTGGGGAAACTTGCAGTTGAGATTCAGGATGTATTTGGTCTCTAACTGTCTTAAAAGAGTTTCCCTATTGCCTCCCTTTTTAGGCATAGGAACATGATCAATCACGAAGTACTTTAAACAGTTAATGTCCTTATTGTGCACGGACTTAAAATGCCATGCCACCGGGTAATTTGGATCACAGTTAAGGATGGCTCTTATATGCTGCAATATTCTCACGTGCACCTGTTTCTTAGTGCTGCCCACATATCTCAGCCCACAAGTACACGTGAGGACATATACAGCATACTCTGTGCGACAATTAAAATTGCCCCTGATAGTTAATTCATTTTCCCTGAACGGAGTGCTGTATTTCGAGGTGTTGACCCCAAAGTTACAGGCCCGGCAGGTTGCACATTTAAAAAACCCTTGTTTTGCCGGTAACCATGTTTTAATTGAGGTCCCTTCCATCATGGATTTTGATAAATGTCCTTCCATGGTTCTACTCCTTCGAAATGTCAATGTTGGTCTTTCAGGTAATCTATATTTTAGGACACCATCTGTTAGTAATATGGGCCAATTTTTAGTTAAAATAGCCTTGATCTTACGCTCCTGCATGCTATAGGTGGTTATATGTCTGGGTGTATCCATATCACTGTCATCCTCAGTTGTGACTGGCAGATTGGTAGGGAGTAGCGATTCTCTAGATCTCTCACTTGCTTTCTGCACTGCTATGTTCAGTATATTCTCAGTATGGCCCCTTCTTCTGAAGCGATCTAGTGTTGCTTCTTTGCTTTTGTTATATTCTTCCTGCGTGCTACATATACGTTTTAACCACAGCAATTCCCCAAAGGGAATGCTGGCGATCAGATGTTTGGGGTGGGAACTAGTAGCATGCAATAATGCATTCCCTGCAGTTGGCTTTCTAAATGCACTAGTCACTAACTTCCCATCAATTATCTGAATACGCACATCCAGGAAGTCTACGGTGGTCTGGCTACAGTGTGATGTGAAATGTAAGTTACATTCGTTAACATAGATTTGGTCAATGAAATTTAGGGCACTCGTACTGTCACCTTTCCAAATCATAAACACATCATCAATAAAACTAAACCAAACAATAACTTTGTGCTCAAAAATCTCCCTGTATTTATCCATGAGGACCTGCTTTTCCCAGAGCCCCACGTGCAAGCACGCGTAGCTCGGGGAAAAGCAAGCCCCCATAGCAACACCCTGTTTCTGTCTATACACATCCTTGTCATAAGAGAAAAAATTATTTTCCAAGCACCAAGCAGTCAATTACATTAACATTCTATTGTGCATTACATAATCTGCGGATCTCACATTCCAAAAATGTGCCACCCCTTGTAGGCCGCAGTTGTGTTCGATGCTAGTGTATAGCGACTCGATGTCACGAGGCACTAATGTCAAGCCATTGCACCATGTAAAATCATTAATACGTCTGAGAAAGTCCCCAGTGTCTTTTATGTATGACGGCAAAGCTCTTACCAGATCTTGGAGGTAGAAGTCCATATATCTGCCCACCCGTTCTGTCATACTGTTGATGGCCGATATGATAGGACGCCCTGGGATAGGCATCACCCCTTATGTATTTTTGGTAACAAGTATATGAAGGACATCTCAGGGTTCGCATTGTACATAAAAGTACATTCCTCTGTGGTAATTAGACCATCATTTTTCCACTTAAGGAGTTCTTTCTTCAGATTTTCTTTTGATTTGTTATAAACCTTCATGGTGGTCTTTTCATAGCAATCTGCATTAGACAACTGGCGTAGTACTTCCTTATCATAGTCTATTTTGGGCCAGAGGACGATGTTACCGCCTTTGTCTGATTTTTTTCACTATGACCCCCGGATTTTTTCTGATCTTGATCATGAGTTGGTTGAACTCTTTCTGTCTCTGATCCATATGCCGTTTTTTGAAATTTACTTGAATGTTAAGTTGTTTAATATCCTCGATTACTCGATCATGGAATACATCAATTGCATCTTTTTGCATTAGAGGCATGAAAGTCGATTTAGGCCTAAATGGGCTTTCGCCTGCGCCCTTTTGCAACAAAAATCTAGTTCTTTTAGTTTGTTCTGAGTGGAGATTTGGGATGTGTTGGGCTCTTCGTTAATGAGCTCATGCATAGCCCACAAAGCCGGAATTTCCGCAACTGTCAATGTTTTACCTGCTTCGCTCGATTCCTTATTGTTTTTATCTTCCCATCCACTTTTAAGTGCGAAGAATTTTTTTAATTTTAGTTTCCTGATGTAGCAGAACAAGTCTATGCGGGTTGAAGCATAGTTGAAGTTAGTATTGGGGCAATAGTTAAGCCCTAAAGCTAGAAGCTGTTCCTCTGCTTTGGTGAGTGTTAGAGTTGTCAGATTTATGATCGTTTTCTCCTCCACCATTACTTCTTGCGCCAATAATTTCGCTTCTTTTTTGGCTTCCCGCTTGCGTTTCCTGCGCCTTGTTCGCCTGATGGTGTCGCGTTTTTCCCGGCCTGATTTCCTTTGATCCGCCGCCTTAATGTTTTCATCCGCTCCTCCACTAAAAAATCAACTTCCTCTTCCAGACTCAGGATCATTGTGTTAGTTGCGCTAATGTGACTATCTCTGCTTGAACCACTTGTGAGGGAATCAGTATCAGTTCCATCAGTTGTTTCATTGACTGGATTTACTTGCAAAATGTTCGGTTTATTTAAATTATCACTTTTTTGTTTGCGTATGCTGTCATATTTTTTTGAGAATGTATATATGTGCCCCAAGCGATAATCCTCGATCACGAGCAAACTTTTGCACTTTTCTTATTTGGATTTTCTCTTCGTGTTTTTTGAGGCGCTCTTTGATTTCCTCCTTTTTCGCTGTAATCCAATCCTTTTTGTCAGATTTACCGAGTTCTTCCTCTATCGCTTCTATCTCCAAAACCAATGCTAGGCGGTCTATATATGCATATTTGACAAGGATCTTGACAAGATTCATAGAAGCATGGAGATTGCTTTCGCCCCATTCATGGAGCATCGCCGGATTTGGTTTTTCCAAACTTGGAGCTAACAATATTCGTAGCCCACGTGGAACTCAACCAGCTTTTATGTATTTGCTCAGTGATTTATATTCCCACCATTTGGTGGTTTCCGATTTCATCTTTTTTTCAAGGTTCTTCAATAGCAGATTCACATCTTTATTGACATCCTCATTAGTCGTAACAACACTTGCATTAACATTCTCTGTAACTTTAATTAAGTTGTTATACAACGCTTCTGCGTTCGCTTCCCGGTCTCGTGCAGCGTCCGTTAACATTGTTGCCATATTGCGTGGGAGACAGTTCTTATATTGTTTATGACACCGTGGTGCTCGCTTTGGCAAGGAGAAACTGACCATTGTTTGTGAGCTGCAATGAGCCCCGTCCCGCAAAATCGCCTCTTTTCCACTCACCGATTTCGAGAAGACAATCGTACGCGAGTCCTCCGACTCTAGCGTCGGCGCCTTCCACTCCGGTGATCGTGTATTCTGGCAGCTTGCGGGGGGTTACCAGCCTTGATTCCTTCACAGAAAATTGCAGCAAAAACGGTTTAAAGGCGGCCACCAACTTTCAGGGCGGGGTCCAAGAAGCGAAAGAAACTGGGCTTTCGCAATTGCTATTCCACTCCTTCCTGCTTCTCCAGACACGGCACGCAGGACACAAAGACCACCGCACAGCTCATCCAGTACGACAGGTCAGTTTATTATCGCCTTAGTTCTCCCTCTGGCATGACGCGTTTCGGGTATGGACTACCCTTGATCACATAACGGTACAATGATTTAAGAGACCTTTAAGTACTCATTTTTTTCTCCCTCTTTGCTAAGCACACCACGTGGTTCATGAAAAGTGAAGATATACTTTAAACATATAAGTCGAGTGGCTCTTTCATTTTTGTGAAAACAGCACATATGGATAATTAAATTTTGTGATCAATATACACTGGTTATTCGCATACAATATAACTGCATAAATGCATATGCGGTAAACATGGACTGGATTTGTGCACATTTGCAAGAATAAATTATTGTGGCATGTGTTCTTTCATTATATACAATTTAAATAATTTAAATAATATACAATAAATTATTCATTATCCACACATAACATAACTGTACAAAAATATCTTTGTACATATATATATATGTATATACAACTCCATCATCCATTATTTGCAATATATATCTACATATAGTACAAAATAGAGAATAAAATACATGTTCTTGCAGCTTGAATGCTGCTCATATGTTCAAAATTATGCCACTATGTAAACCTGAATACTCTCTCTTTACCAGCTCCCATGTTATTAAATACTTGGTTAAAAGCCATTGTGCAAATTATCTGCCTATATATATATTTTTTTTTCTCAACAAAGTTTAGCCGCACACAACAATCCTTCTGATTTTCAAGTTTTTTTTGTTGTAAATAGAGCCAGTCTGTCAACCAACGTGTTTCGGCCTTGCGGCCTTGGTCACGGTAGGGAGACACTATTTTCAACATCTATTGAAGTACTTCCTGTGAAAAACAATCCCATTGCATTATGGGAGTTGTAGTTATTAACAATTTTCTCCAAAAGGACAGACAACACATCATTGTTTTATGTAATGATGTGTTGTCTGTCCTTTTGGAGAAAATTGTTAATTGTTAAAGGATTTTTGTGTGCGGCTAAACTTTGTTGAAAATTAATTTTGGCCCTGGGTCCGGCCCATAGCCTGCACCCGCTGCTGAGCGCTCCGGCCCGCTATATTTTCTTTTTTTTCTACAAGAAGCGCATCATTCCACGCTTTCATTTTAATAGCGGACACGCACCTTTCTTTCGATAACCCACGTTTAAAGGAAGTGGTACGACCGCCATTACGTCAAAATGCGGAACGGGGCGCTTGTAAAAAAAAAAATAAAGAAAGTAGTTTCCAAAGAAAATGATAAAGGACTACAGTGTTAGGAAACTGTAGTTGACTGGTGCACCTGACTTAAAACAGAAGTGATCTATCGGGAGCACCAGCCAATAAGGGGCTAGCAAATAAGAAGCATGGGATTGTGAATCAAAGGAAGCACCAGGTGTAATTACACTCCGTAGAGTGATTACAGCAGGTCTTACAGACAGCGCATGTGCTGATGCTCGACCTAAAAACAAATTTAAGAGTTTTTTACTACTAGGACATGTAAAAGTTAAAAGTACGTGTTCAATGTTTTAAACACACTGCACCCAGTACTATGGGCTTCTTAGGTCATTCCTAAGGGTGGCATACATGTATTCATAAGGAAGGTTTAGGCCTGGCAAAAATGTTATGTTGACAAGTCAAAATGGCATTTTAAATCTCCACACACAGGCTGCAATGGCAGGTCTAAGACATGTTTAAAAAGCTGCTTAAGTTGGAAGCACAATGAGTGTTGTAGGTCCACTAGCAGCATTTAGCCTGTAGGGCTTGGGTACATGTAGAATCACTGTATTAGGGACTTACAAGTACATTTAAATGTGTCAATTTGATTTAAGCCAATTTTACCATGTTCAAGTGTTAAAGCTCAAGCACGTTAGCATTGGTTATCAATCAATCAGGCAATTGTAAAGCACGCTACTCACCTGTGAGGGTCTCAAGGTGCTGGGGGAGAGGGGTGCAACTCCAGTCAGTCGAAGAGCCAGCTCTTGAGGGTCTTCCTGAAGATGTACAGAGTAGGGGCGCATCTGGTGTTGATAAGAAGCTTGTTCTAGGTCTCTGCCACGATGTAAGAGAAGACTCTTCCACCCGTTTTGGCTCTGTGGGGTTTCAGCGAGGGCGAGGTCGGCGGATCGGAGGTTTCTCTTGGGTGCGTGGAACGAGATTCTTTTTTTGAGATATTGAGGTCGTTGGTGTCGAGGCATTAGTAGGCATGGGTGAGTATCTTGAAGATTAAACTCTTCTCGACGGTTGCGTTGATGGGAGGATGTGATGTCCGTGGCTTCGCTGGGGGGCTTGGTGAATTCCTGAATGATGCTGAAGAGTTCTTTGGAGTTGCTGGCATTAGCATGGATTTTCTTTCAGATGAAGGTCCTTTTTGGTTGATCTGATGAGTTGATGGTATTCTGTCATGGCGTTCTTGTAAATGGTGCAGTCCTCCGAAGTTTTATTGTTTTTCCAGATCTTCTTGAGATCTCTGCAGGTGCGTCTTGATTCTGTAAGGTCGGCAGTGAACCAGGTGGCCTTCCTGGGATGCTGTCTGTCTGGGTTGTGGAGGGGGGGCGTGCTGTTCTGCACAGTTGGTGATCCATCTGTGAAGTTCTTTGGCTGTGGAGTTGGCATCGGTCGAGGTGGGGGAGGCATCACGGTTGAGGTTGAGGTGCTCCTCGATGACCTTGTTCCAGTTCCTTCGCGGAGGGCAGGGTGCAGATTTGGGGGTGGTGGGTTGGCTGACATGGAAGTGTACGCAGTGGTGGTCAGTCCAGGGGGGCTGCATGGTGTGGCTGAAGTGGATATTTTTACCTCCTGTGAAGATGGGGTCAAGGGTGTGTCCTGCAGTGAGGGTGGTGAAGAGTTGTTTCAGTCCAAGGTTGGCGAGGTGGTCCAGAAGGGTGGTGGAGTTTGAGTCGCTGAGGTTGTCGAGGTGGAAGTTCAGGTCGCCGATGAGTATGTAGTTCGTGGAGGCGATGGCGGGGGGTGCGATGAGGTCTGTAGGTGAGAGTGCCACGTAGGGTCGTCTGGAAATGGAGGTGTTCGGTGGTGGACAGGGAGTCGCTCATGCTGGAAGTGGTAAGTCGGAAGGAGCTCTTGTGTGCAATGGCGAGTCCTCCTCCTGGGCGGTGCTGGTCATGGTTGGGTCGTGAATGGGGCGAAGATGAGCTGCGAGGGCCAACATTAAATGGGGAAGGGGGAGGGAAGTGCAGCTAGGAGGCAAGAGCAAAAAACGGCAGGGAGAAGGGCAGTGGGGGCAGCAACGGCAGGAAAAGGGCAGCAAAAATGGGCACGTTGGACAGAGACAAAGGGCACAGGTATAAATATGAATAAAACAGGCAAAAATAAGTAGAATTACAGAAAAAACAGATACAAGGCACAGTAAAAAAAAGACAGATAAAAATACAAAAACTGGCACAAAACATGCAGACAGACAACAGCGGACCAGCAGAAGAGCAAGGCTCTCCCACTGGACCACCAGGGATGAGGCGCAGGCAGGAGCCTGCGGGTGGAGGAGGGCCTCGAACACCTATCAGGAGAGAGGTGTAGGGGTCAGTGGCAGGCGCACAACAGCGGAGCTGCTGGGGCGAAGAGTAGGAACTCTGGCCAGGAGGTCATAGGTCCTGCCCCTGGAGGTCAGAAGTCCTGGTTAGCAGTGGTAAAGTATGCCTAGTTCTTAAGCCAGCAAAAATAAACTCAACAAAAACAGAAGGATTGAAGGCAAAAAGTTGGGGGAAACTATGTCAAGGATGTCAAGGCCAACACCCACTAATGTAGATGTTTGTGGCTTTTCCCAAACTTCAATGGCAAACCATGCCATGGAATGTTTGCATCATACAGGAATGAGATTTACTACTGCAAATTTCTATACATTTAGATCTGCCAGAAATCCATGTGATTTCTTGGTAGACCTAAATGTATTTTTGTTATGCATAAACTTGTATACGGTTGAAAATACCTTTTTGAATACACGCCACGATGCTGCATTTTCAGTCCTTAAGGTTATGGCATGTGGTGGGGTATAAGTATGTGTTTGTATTCAAAGTTAAGTGGTTGTCCTTTGCTCTTAATTTTACAAATTTCCCTTTCAGATTGTCTTGGTCTGCTGCATTCCATACATCCATCCATTTTGCAATAAGACAGACACAATCCAACAAAAATATTTCTCACATGGTGCTTAAACTAATATCTTTAGCCCTTTCGCTATTTTGGATTCCTTGCTCATTCATTATTATCTGTCATGTTTCTCATTACTTGGAGAAAATCAGGCTTCACCCAGTACCAAATCTGCCAGAAGCCACGGTGTTCAAGGCTTGGCTTTTTGCCATATTCAGAAGGCACTGGGTGTGGAGCCTTGTCTTCCGCCATGCTCTGAGCTTAGTTTATTTTCTTCCAGTTCCCACAAAGAACAGTCTCCAGCTGTGAAGCATAGATTTTTTGTACAGGTTGTTTGTTATTCTATGCCCTGTGATCAGCCACCCTGTCTCCTAGGACTTCTTGGCATTTCCTTCAACCACGCTAAACAGGCTCTCCTCTTAGGGTGTGAACTTGGTTATGTCCTGCATACAGGGTTGGATTGGCCTGTGTGGCAATTGGGCAGTGCTCGATGGGCTGGTCTGACAGGTCATTGTGTGGGCTGTTTTTTGGCGATTTGTCGGCGTGTTTCATGGCTTGCTTAACCCATTGTTAATGTTGATTTCCCTGATATTAAAACAAACTTTGCCTGTGGTAAGCTCAAATCCATGCAGTCTTCCATACCATCAAAAATATTTCTACAGCTTGTCTTTACAAGTTCAAACTGCCCCAATTTGTAAACATTGGGCACTTTTTTTAACCTTTTATTTCACTAATGAGGGTTGCTTTAATTTTGGTGACTTGGCATATGTTCTGACCCAGTCCCACCATTCCTCAAATGCAACAGAGCATGGTGAAGCTTCTGGCCAGCAGGCTCTCGGTGCCCAATGTACATGTACATGAACAGGAATTTATATAGCGCAAATCACCAAGCGGTTTCTAAGCGCTTGCTTAGGGAACCCGTCCTGGTATTCCCCTGTGAGATAACCCCGGCAGGGTATCCGCAAGGTGAAAGCCAGGCATCCCGCCGCGAGGGGCCATTGTGGAGATTAAGCAAGCTATTGCCCAGAGTCGCAGAATGTGAACCCGTGAATCGAGTAGGCACCGGAGCGAGAATTGTCGAGTCCATGGACATTTTAGGACTCAAGACTAAGCATGGGCGGATCTAGCGGATCTCGCGTACGCGAATTTGCGAATTTACGGATTCGCAATACGCAAAATCCGCGAACTCTCGCGGATTTGCGGATTTTTACGTTTTTTGTGTTGGCGAGCATTCGCGAGGATTTGTGGACCATTTCGCAATTGCGAACTTACTTTTCGGCTCGCAACGGCCGCGACTATGTTGTTTCTACGTCTGGTTTATCATCACAGGTTCACAGCACCCTCTGTTTCACCACTGCCACCCTCTGGTACACCCATGCCACCCTCTAGTACATCCTCACTGCCACCCATTAGGTTTGTTTATCACTGTAGATTATGGGGGTGAAAAAAAGTCAGTGATTTTGAAAATTCCAGTCTGGCTGGCACCTGCTTCCTTCCTTATCTGTAATTTGCTTTCTGTTGCAGTGAAAGCAAGCACACCTGCCCTTCTTCAACTGCCATGAATTAATTTGGGGGTGATTAATGTGTCAGTACTTTTGAAACTTCCAGTCTGGCTGGCACCTGCTTCCTTCCTTATCTGTAATTTGCTTTCTGTTGCAGTGCAATTTTTTTTCACAGGACCTTTATGGTCTACTTGTAGCTATTCTATGAGCCTGCTGTTTGGGTCATAGCAGGGTCATGGAATAGTTGCAAATAGGCAACTGAACTCTGGAGGGGCCCCTCAGGAAGCACTAGAGTGAATGGTTACTAATGTTAAGTTTGAACTTTTGCACCTGCTGATTGCTTTCAGTTTAGCAAAAAACGTTTTTCTGCAATTTCGCGCGATTTGCGGGGTGCGAATCCGTGCGAGATCGATTTCGGAAGCCGCGAATGCTTGCGAATACACATTTTTTTTTTTTGCGGCGTGTATGTTCGCGTGATTTTTTGCGTGTTCGCAAGGCGCTTGTACTGATACGTTTGCGAAGTTACCCTAGCGGTCGTACACGGGCGCGGCCATCTTGTTTGCGTGACGTAATTCCGTTTCCGGCCGCTATGTGTAATCTCGCAAAGTGTGCTGCTCGCTAGTACAATTTTGCGCGTGATCGCGAGGAAAATCTCGCGCGAACTTACCCACGCGGTCGTGAATAGGCGCGGCCATCTTGTTTCTCATTCATTGCTATGGTTCTGGGCATGCTTTCTGTATCCTCTCTGAATCTCTGCCATCCTTTGCTTGTTTGAAGTTTATTTGATCTATTTTACTTATTATCTATCCCTCTATTTTTCTAGCTCTATATTTTTGTGTTTTCTGCTACTTTTTGTTAATTTTAAACTACTTTTGTAAACTCTTTTCTTTTCTTCTTCCCTATTCTATTTCTTCTTTATTATTTAACTCATTTCTGCCCAGACCATGGTAAAGGGAGCCGGGAAGCACCCTGAGAAGGGGAAGGGTCCCGCACCCCGTGCCCGGCTCCCGTGCGGGCGTTTGAGGGGGGAGCAAGTGATGCCACGGGAGATCTTTAGCGCGGAGTAGGTGGCCGCACTCATCTTCCACGTCCAGCGCCGCCTCCCCAAGACGATCCTGGGAGGCGGCAAGATCGCAACCGGCTATGGCATCCGGGAGCGCCGGAAGCGGTGGGAGAAGGTGTGCCGGGCCATGTTTAAGCTCTCTGGGGTCCGGCGCACCTATAACCAGGCCACCCACCGCTGGACGGATGTCATGGACCGGGAACCGGACTTGCTGGACGCGCTCGGCGTAGAGGTCCCCGGGCTTGGTGAGTAGTAGTAGCTATTTCTAGCTATTTCATCACTAATCTGTTTTATCCGGCTCTGTTATTTGCAAATCTTTGTTCTTTACCAAGAGCAATAATGCTGCCGATTACATTGTAGGTAAATTATATTTCAAAATCTTCTATGCATTTCAGGTGCACTGCTCTCCTTCTCAGTAGCCTTGCTTGCTACTATGCTTATTTGTTTTGTATTTTGTGTTCATTTCATTGGCCTGAGAAATTATGTATGAGTGTAGTGTAAAGAACTGCGTAATGCTAGACACTAAGGGTCATATTTTCAATTACCAGCGCATCCCTGCAAAGTAGCAGGGATGCGGCAGTAATTGTGCGCCATGCCACCACCACCCATTGGCCCAAAACGTCACAGAAGCCTTACGCATCTGTGCCGTAAAGGCGGCGCATTGCTGGAGTTGCGTGCCAACGATGGCGCAGCTCCAGCAATGCTCTGGGGTGCCCTATCTCCCCAATGCTGCATCAAGCCGTACGTCGGCTTCAAGCAGGCGCAGGGTTTGAGTAACGCATCATTGTCCTAAAAGTGACTGATTGACATCTTGTAGATTTCCCTCAGCCACTTTTAGGATTCGTTCCTGCGCAGGAACGCCCTCCCTTGCACTGGAACGCCCCCTGATGGCGCAGGGCTTTACAACGTGATGCATCTCCCATATGCGTTTTTTTTTAATATATACGCCGCACCATGGCGACCCTTTTGTTCTGCCGCTGCGTCACAAAAGTCACGCAACAATGGAGGAAAATGAGCCGCAAGGGACTTCTAAATCAGCCCCAACAGACTGAAGTCCAGTCCTTCCTTTAGACACATGGCTATAAGAAGAAATAGTGGTGGTGGTCGGTGGATTGATAGTTTGAGTATTCACTGATCTGCAAGCAGGATGGACTTTGTCCGTCCCTTCGCGTGCTGCGGACTGCTGCCTGCCAGGCCTAGGCAAACCTTTTTAGTAGTCTGTTTATTGAGTTACATAGGAACTTTGAAAGTCAACGGTCCGCAAATCAGGCAATACGAATAACGTAGTATACCACATGAGATAGGTCAATATATCCCGTGGAATAGTTGTCTATCTATTTGCTATTTCTCCAAAATATTTTGTTATTGTTCTTTTGAAATGTTTGATTTGGTTGACAAATCCCATCCATGTTTTCTGGTCTTTCTTTCTTTCATGTTGTACATCAGCTCCCCCCAAGGGCAAGAGGACACAGGAGGAGGAGGAGAAGGGTGCTGTTCGGGAGGATGCAGGCCAGGATCGGGCAGGCGAGGGCTCCTTTGCTGGCCCCAGTAAGTTTTAATTTTAATAAAGAGTACCTATTTTTTCCTAGCGTTCCTCATTCGATTTTTTCAAAATAGTCTTTGATCTTCTTGTAGACTGGATCTAAATTCTTATCCTGCCTCGACTATGACTCCCTGTGGTATTACTAGATTATTCTTATTAGTCTATGTGTGTAGCTAACTAAGATTGCACATTTGCCAATTCCATTGGACTCCCATTCTAGTCAGCAATAGCTCTATGCACTGAGTGCAGTCCTCTGGGATTGTCCATAATGTCTTTTCAAGTCTTCTAAATGTTTATGCTTTGACAATTGCCAACAATAAAAAGGTGAATGACCACCAAGAAAGAATAAGATACTACTTTACTTTTGGTTTGGATAGGAGGACAATCCATTCTACTACTGTTGCAGGGACAAATCTGCACAAACCGAACTATGAACACTAAATAGTGCATTGTTTATCAATTATAATAGGCGCAGGTAGACTTTCTTTCCACATACCTCCGTGATATCAGACTTTGAAGAACCCCCAATCTCCTTACTGACTAGATAGTGTGGCAGAGTCATTTAGCTCCCTAAGTCACCGATGATTGATCCACAATGATCATTAGATTATCCTACGCAGGACAAGAGTACGGAGTCACAGTCAAGAAGTGTCAGAGGCACTCATGCTTGCAAAAATTCCAAAACCTTTAGCTCATCCACTCTAGTCTGGAGGAACAAAAACCACAGAGTCTATTTAAGTTTAAAAGCTTTATTAAAACTAAACACATTTATTAAAATCAACTTTGTCATAAAAGTAAACGTTTAACTGCAAATGGAAAAGTGCTTAGTGCTAACGATTAATTGGACACATTTCTTGTGGTCGAGCTGAGCTCTCACCTGGTTTGAACTTGAGCTTGACCCTGATCGTGTTCTTAGAAGTCAAGCTTCTGTTAGGAGAAAAAGTGTTGTGTGTTAAAAATAAAAAGCAAGCATTCATCAGTTGTGCCAAAAAGTGCAGCAAGACAACAGCCTTTCCTGGAAAAAGGGACATTTTTACTGTAGAGTATACAGTTACAAATTATTACATTGTATGTCGTTTTTTTTTAATTTCTTTATTCCTCCTAGACCAAATATTATATAGTAGTGAGTGGTGTATTTCTAACATTCTTAAATGTACTTTGTAGGTGTAACATCTGGTGGCGGGGCCAACGCGGAGGTGGTGGTGTTGGGCGAGGACTCTGGGGAGGATGCGGTGGAAGTGCCGGCGGACGTTCCTGTGAGGGTTCGCACGGTGGTGGCGGGAAGAGGTAAGCTATATATTCCTTACTTATTGAGATTGAAGACTGCATAGTGTGCTTTCTGCACGGGTGTATTACAAATCAACCAGGTAGTAGCCTCCTCGAAATGTACTTCGACTTAGCTGTGAAGTTTTTGGTGAGAAGAATCCCAATAAGATCTTAGATGAACTTGATGGATGGGATGAACGAAAAGCGAAAGAAGGGTGTAAGTAAGTGTGGAAGGACGAGAAATTTTATGATGGCTGGCAAAGAAGAATGATATGTGTTTGCTTGGCCCCCGAGGTGGCTGGGAAGGAAAGAATATGGTATGGTGATTGGCTGGGTCAATGATGAAGCAAGGATGGGTGGAAGGACAACAGCCTGGGTGGGTGAAACAGAAACTGTATGTGTGCATATACTTTGAATGGATGGATGCCTGGAGCATGGTATTATCTGACTCTTAGATAGCACATGTGTATCTAGAGAGAGTAGATGGTCGCTGGATGAACTAAGTGTTACCTTGAAGAGCATGTAACACCGCACCCGCACGTCCGTTCCAGTGTAGGGAAGGCAAGGAAAAGAAATTGTAAATTTGTCCAATACTACCATGAATAGTAGCAGTAGTTTGTATTGCAACTGCAAGCACAGCATATATCCGGTTATTACGGTGGACACTCTGTACCTCTCTTAATAACTTTAGTTTAGTAGTAGTACGTCATTCATGTGTGGGTGTATCACTGTTCACTCAATAATAAGCAAAGCACCTAAAGTCATCCCATATGTCATCAAATACATCCCATGTGAAGTGATAGATAATCTAATTATTTAGCTTCTTCATTTTCCTTTTCTAGTACTCATTTGCACTGTAGGGTGAAAGGTAAATTAATTAAGCAGTAGCCCTTGTAACAGAGTATTCTCAGTGCCACCCGTAATAGAAAAGTAATAGATTCACCACCTGCATGTACTGGACCGGTACAGTAACGCAAGTCTGTCTCACTCATCATGGTGTGCGTCTGTTTTTCTCGGGTGCAAGTTCACTGCGCTGGCATTCTGCCGGCTTGCATAAGATAACGTACCAATTTTCCTAAACAAGAGAGAAGAAGAAGAATAAGACTGGTGTACTGTCATAGTCGACTGTAATGGAAGTCCATAGTGGTCGTAGAATTTGTTCATTAAACTACCACTAATGTTAGAGCAAGGATGCAGAAGTGGGAGGTTAGATAGATACTGTCCTCAATAGTTATGTACTGTGCTTTCAATTTGCTACTTGTACTGTGACACAACTTTCGGCTCAATCACTTTGTGTTATTAATGTTAAGGAGCATTGGTTACAGACTATGTCTTTCTTTCTTCATATAGTTGCTCCTTCCAAATCGACATCACGGAGGGAGCAGGCTCGAATCGCCCGGCAACGGAGGCTGGATGCCACTGTCGCCGAATATCGGCGGCTGGTGGCCCTGGAGGAGGAGGAGGACACGCAGTCGACCGGTGCAACCACAACATCCTCGACTGGGACAGCTGCATCCTCCTCCGTGACCCCACGGGCTGCCAGCCAGCGCAGTGCTCCAGCGGTACGGAGCCAGGCTAACAAAGCCAACCGCCACCGCCAAGCAGCAAAAAGACCAGCTGCCCCCCACAGGAGCTGCAAGGCACGCCAGCGCCGCCTAGGAGTCAGAATGTCCTACCTGGAGCAGGAGGTCCTTAGGTACAAGTACTTGGTGGAGGGCCTCCGCTTCGACCTTGCCACCCTCCGCAAGGAGTATGATGCCCTGGCCGCAAAATTCACCAGCACCCTCCAGTAGTGGAGTGTCCCTTGCCCTTTTTTTAGAGACTTTTGGGGGGTGGGATTTGGGAGTTGGGTTCTTTTTGGGACTTTTCAAAGACAATCGTTGGGGTTAGGGAGGGTCTTGAGGGAGATTATTTTGTTAGGGCTACATAAATATACTTTTTTAAACTTTATCTGACCATACCCGTTTTTTACTGCTTTTCAGTCTGGTGGGTGGGGGTGTAACAGTAAGTTTGTTTTCCTGAAGAGTCCTAGGACTTTAGTAGTACTACCGTCAATCTCTCATCTAGTCCTAATACTCCATTATACTACCTCCCACCAAACGCTTATCTTACCTGTAATTTGTGTTAGAAATTAGGGCTAGGCCCAGGGCTGGCTCCACGTGAAATGGGGATTAAGGTTGGCAATCCTGGGGGGATGAAATTTCCTCATTGCGGTGGTACTAGTGGTGTGACACAGTGGCAGTTGCATGCCTATGGAAAAAAAGAAAACGAAACCTGGTTTGTCCTTACTGTAGCATTACAACGGTTACGGTACGATCGAGAATATAGCAGGTGACAGTACACTAGAACAGTGCCACAATGTAGCCTAACAAATGGTAAAGTATTGCAAGTATAACTAGTACTTGCGTTGAATTTATTTGACATTGGCTCCTACTACTACAAGAAATAGTACTGAAGCTGAGTAAGTCTAGAATATATCCTCGTATTCCTTCACCAGCCTGTTGCTATGACCTTATCCTCCCTAGCAAGTGTGTTGAATTATTGATGTCATTTAGTCAGACATCAAGCAAAACCACACAGCCCGGGGGAAGAGGGTTAGGGTTTGGAAAATGGATGGGAATGGGGGTTTCTTTTTGGGTAGGTTTTGTTGAGAGAAGAAAAAAAAAGCACAGCATGGACAAACAATAATTGAAGATAAAGAGATCTTTGGGTACAAACTAAAGCTAACCACATGCAGTCACACTCATAGAAGAAAACAATGGATACTGTATCTGTATTCTGTATGTTGTTGGAGTTGTACTGTTGAATTTGGTAAGTAAGTTGCATGCAGCAAACAATTCCTCTTATTAGCGCCACTCCTCCATTCCAGCTGACGCTTCGTCCATCAATGTTGGTGACCACTGACAGAAGACACCCTGTCCACTGCCTGCCTGGCGGATGTTGACTGAAACCCGGCCTGTAATTATTGAACGGAAAACAGGAAGTGCTATTACAATACCACTGATAAATAAATATAAGGTATGTACGCTGTGTGGTGCAAAAAGTCACACTTTGATTTCCCTAATAGGCAGTACAATATTTTTGAAATTGCGTACTCTGTCTGAGTCACCTTTTTAAGGATAAATAAGTATGGCCAAAATAATTTAGCGGATCTTTCCCCTCAAGCTAGGTGTACTGTAAACTGTGTTTTAGAACAAAATTTGACCTTCCCAGCAATGCTCCCACCAAGACCCTTACTAAAGCCAGTCGCAAAAATGTAGAAGACCCCCAATCAGATCTCAAAAAACGAGGCATAGCAGAAAAATGGTGACAAAACGTACTTTGAAAGTAAAATTAGGCCCAAATACACCCTTACCCACCGTGGATTGTATTCAAACCACTTGCAAGCAAGCAAAAGTATCCATAGCCAGCATCGCTCCAAGAGTGCTCCAACACCCCAGAACTGAGTTGCAATAGAACACCCGGAAACACATGCAATCCTGCTGCTAGGGCTAACCCTAACGAACCCTAAGTTACAAAAAGTGCCAAAAGGTTTTTCCTTATGGATTTTGTCCTAAACACTTCTATCCGGTATTAGACCTTCACAGGAATGCCCCAAGAGACCCGCCAACCCACCCGCAAAAAAGCACGCGACAACACCCCCAAACAGCCAAAAAGCAAAATCTCATACTTACAATATCTCTTGACCTTCGGTCCAAACGCGCTGTGCAGCTAGGTCATCATCATAACTCCTGTTTTCCACCACGGGTTTCCTGAAAAGCAAATGCAATCAAGATTAGACTGTCGCAGCAGTGCTTCGACAGAGACCCCGCAACCCACCCACAAACACCAGGAAGCCCCCCAAAACACTACATTGAGCAAGATGTCAGAAGAAATAGCAAAAAAAAGGCTTTTCCTTATGGATTTTGTCCTAAACACTTCTATCCGGTATTAGACCTTCACAGGAATGCCCCAAGGGACCCGCCAACCCACCCGCAAAAAAGCTCGCGACAACACCCCCAAACAGCCAAAAAGCAAAATCTCATACTTACAATATCTCTCGACCTTCGGTCCAAACGCGCTGTGCAGCTAGGTCATCATCATAACTCCTGTTTTCCACCACGGGTTTCCTGAAAAGCAAATGCAATCAACATTAGACTGTCGCAGCAGTGCTCCCAGACCCCAAAACTCACCCACAAACACCCGGAACCCCGCCAAAGAGCACCTCAAAGGCAAGCAAGTCAGCAAAAAACGCAAGAAATTTCCGCCTCATATTTGGTCCAAAACACTTTTATCCGTTATTAGAGCTTCACAGCAATGGGCCCAGAGCCGTCAACTCACACGCAAAGAAGTAGAACACCCCCACAAGTGCTGAGTCTTTCTTCATTGGGCGTAATCCAGCCCTCTGCTTTGAGGGAAATAGGAGGAGGAGGATAGAGGAGCATGTTCTTCTGAACTTGTGAACCTGAGGAATGTAGACTGCGGCACCTTCAAATCAATAAGCAAACAAGTGAAGACAGTTCTGCTGATGGGCTTGTTTTTGGGATTAGGTGATTAAAGTTTGAATTAAATTAACTGTGCAAAACAAAGAAAGACAGACACACAGGAATAAAAGTGAATAAGGACGATTGATTCATTGTCTCATTTTCAGGGCTCGGTGTCAGGGAATAAGAAGAAGATTTCGTCATCATACTCGGCGAATTCAGGCAGGATGAGGTCAGCGTCACCGAACAGAGAACAAATCCCCTCATCTACGTTGCCGTCCTCCTCGTCTTCATGCGGCGTGCTTTCTCGTACTTTGTAATCTGGTGGTATGAGGTGCTGATTCATCTTGAGCATTGTTAGCCGCTCCACATTTTTGGGCGAGAGGCGGCTCCGTTTGGGAGTTACAATGCCACCAGCAGCACTGAAAACACGTTCAGAAGACACACTTGCGAGTGGGCAAGACAAATAGTTTATAGCCAGGTTGGAGAGCTGTGGCCACAATAGTTTTTTCCCATGCCAATGCTGCAATGGCTCATCATTAAGAAAGACCTCTGTTGAGTCATTCAGATAGTCCTGCACCATCGACTCAAGGTCCTCAACGGTTCCTCCACTTTGCTTACTTTTTGCTGTGCCTGTGACCTTTTTTCGAGAACCATACCCAAGCAAAGTTAGCCAATCCTCTTCAGCAGCGAATGTTACTCTTGTGTGTGGTGCAGATGATCCGGTTGCCGGTGTCTTTAACGGCTGAGAGGTCACTTGTGCCACAGCCACAGGTGCAGAAGTGGATTCTTTTGACTGGGGATGGCCTGCTGATGCTGATGTACTGCCTTCTCCTTCAATATCCTGCCGTTCTTTTTCAAACCTCTTGGCTGACCAGGCTAGCCAACGTTTGTACTTTTGAACATCTTCATCAGCAAAAGGAAAGAATGCTTGGCCTGCCAGCGCCTTTTTGTAGCGTGGATCCAGAATAGTAGCACAAATGTAATGCTGTTCTGAGTTGATCTTTTTAAGACGTTCATCACCGCGTAGGCGCTCTAATAATTTCTCCGACAAAAGAAAAGGGTCTTTGTTTTTTTCAACTTTTTCTAACTCAGAAGACACCGCCTTCAGTTGGTGCTCCAGCA
This sequence comes from Lissotriton helveticus, assembly GCF_964261635.1. Classification (NCBI taxonomy): domain Eukaryota; kingdom Metazoa; phylum Chordata; class Amphibia; order Caudata; family Salamandridae; genus Lissotriton; species Lissotriton helveticus. Next base: position 1,890,629,449 of record NC_136063.1, on the reverse strand, counting down.
TGCACAACAATGGGATAGCTTTTCCCAAATTACAGTCCTCCTGGCTGACTGCACGCGTGAAGAACTCAAAAGGACGAAGCATGTCTGTCAGGCTTTTAACTATTTCCCAGTGCGCCGCATCCATCCTCAGGTCCTTCTGAGCTGTACCCAGTGTTAAGAAATAGTGATCGAGTACCGTATACTGCTCATACAGACGCTCAAGCATGTAGAAGGTTGAGTTCCAACGTGTTGCCACCTCCTGGATGAGTGCTTTCACTGGCATTCGACGTTCAAGTAGCAGGCTCCTCAGATGCTTCCGGGCCTTAAAAGAATGGCTGAAATGGTTGCACATTTTGCGGCAGGTGGCCATTACCTCGCACGCTGGACTTTCTTTATCACTCAAGAATTTTTGAACTACCAGGTTGATACAGTGCGCCAAACACGGCACTCTGAAATAGTCACCCAGCGCCATGGCCTTAACTACATTGGCGCCATTATCCGTGGAAACATAACCAATCTTGCGTTTTTTTGGGGACAGCCAGTGAAAGACCTTTTTGTTAAACTCGTCCAAAATGTTTTGTGATGTGTGACTTTTCTCCAAGCCAAACATGGCTAGTGTTGCATGTTTCCGAGCAGCTTTAAAAACTTGGTCCAGGTCAACACCTGCGTTTAGCTTTGCTTTAACACCTGAAAAAGAGACCCAGTGTGCAGTGATGCACATGTAATCAGCGCCTGCGCCACTGGTCCACATGTCTGTTGTCAGATGTATAGTGTGAACAGCACTCTTCAGCAAAGCTGCCCCAATCGCCTCCAGCACATCTTCATGTAGTGCTGGAACCGCAACTCGGGCAAAATAGAACCGGCTAGGAACCTTCCATTTAGGACAGAGCGCTGCCACTAATTCTAGAAAACCTACCGCTTCTACAAAAGAAAAAGGGAGAAGGACCACAGCTAGCATTTTAGCCAGCTTAGTGTTATACAGACGCGTCAGTGGGTGGTTGCGTTCATATGGAGCGTCTGAAGAAAACATGGTTCTAATGTTGCCCTGGACCAAGCATTTACGGGATGATAATGACTTCGTTGACCCAATTATGCTCGCTGGTGAACTTTTTCGCGTTGGTTTCTCACTCGCTCCAACACTCTTAGTGTGCCTCACATGGGGTGTGCTGCTGACAGGGGTACTGGGTGTAAGTGAAGTGTTTGACACGTCTTCTTCCTCCTCGTCATCATCAGATGAAACATCAACGTTTTCTTGACTTCCAATTCGGGCTTCCTTGATCGCCTTTAGGTGCGCAAACCATTGGACAGTGTGCTGTCTCCTAAGATGACCTCTCTGGCCTCCGGTACCATAGTTGGTACCAAACTTACCACGACTAACTGCTTGCTTACAAATGGTACGAATGGCGAACTTTTCCCTTTGTGGGCAAACAGTAAAGAAGTCCCAAACTGGGGACTTGAAGTGTCTGTGGGGGCCGGAGGAGGCGGCGATACTGGTGGTGGTGGTCATGCTGCTAATGCCAGATGAAGTGGAGGATCTGGATTGCCCAACTTTTGTACGTTGTGTACTTTCACCGCCACTAATTAAGGTCGAGGTGGATGGAGGTCCCTTCTTGTGAGAAAGAAATATGGAAGCGGTACGAGTTGGTGTACTACTTAACTCCAATGATTGTGGTGTTTCCACTGCCTCCTCGTCGACAACATCATCATCATCATGCTCAGCAGCTTTTCGGGCTAGGGTCAAAATGTCTGTTTGCTGCATGCCCGCTGGGGCTGCAGTGACCTTTATGATGACTGGGTCGTCGTTGTCAGAGTCTTCATCAGCAGCAGTATCCGCCACTTCTTGCTGAGCCTCATCATCACACTCCATAAGTCTGAGACTTTGGACGAGCTTCCTTTCACACTTAACTACCTTTGTCAGATCATGGTGTGCCTCACTCTCAGACGGCAGTGGTGCTGGTTCCCAATTTTGATCCGTATCATCAGAAGGAGGTGTGCTTGAAGAAGATGTAGACACCACCCTTGATCTCTTCCTTGCTAGGGGTGTGGAAGACAATGAATGATCATCAGGAGGAGTGTCTTCCTCAAATGATACCTCGCCTTGATTGTCGATTTCCTGATGTGCCCCTACTTCGGGAGGAACAACTATTGTGGGCACTTGTGACCCTCCATGCACCTCTGCTTGCGCATCTCCTTGCGCTGCCTCTCCTTCCACATGTACTTGGGCTTGTACTTGCACATGTGATTGTTGTTGCGGCTGTGGTTGTTCAACACTCGTCAGATGAGCTACAACAACCTGTGTTGATTGAGGGACATGGCTGCTGCTTTCTTGCGATGAGCCAACATCACTGGTCGATGGTGATTGAAGAACTATACTGGCTGCCTCTGCAGCACTGAAGGGCTTGGACTTAAGTTGGCGTGGTGGTGGTGGTGGCACTGAGCCCAATGGAGCGGGGGTGCTGCTGCCAGCTTGGTCCCCAGCAGATCCCGCTGCTGCTGCAGGCATACTTTTTTTTTTACTCCCAAAAAAAGGGGCGGCCGGCACACCAGTCTCCTTGGTAACTTGCTTCTTCTGCTCCTTACTGGCACCTTTCTTGCTAGAGGAGCTACGGGTAACTTTTTTTGGGGCCATCTTCTTCAGAGCAGGTCAGAACAGCAGGCAGCAGTTGCACGAGTTGCAGAGTTGTCTGTGTCCAGACGTGACGTCGCGTGACGTTATGCTGCACACACACACCGCTGCAGGACTTCTTCCTGGCACTGGTGGTTCTCTTGAGTCTTGTGCACCTAAAAGCAATGGAAGACAGAGGAACATCAGTTCAGTTATACACCCCAAAAAATCGACAAAACACAGAAAAATCAGCACAATCCCATGCCATCCATGATGTTTACATTCAAGACACCCCACAGAAAGACTAGGCCCATGCAACACTCACTACCCCTGGGCATAATGGATGAAAAGTAGGCAAAATAAGTGCAGGCCTCAGACACTGCCTCTCTTCAAAATGGCCCCTTACACCCCAAGCCAGTCCACATCATCAGTACACCCCAAAAAAACAGAAAAACACCCACAAATCACCACACTCCAATGCCATCCAGGATGTTTACATTAAAGAGAGTGAGACCACACTACAGGCACACTCAGTCCATGCACCACTACCCCTGGGCAAAAGGCCACACCAGCAGCCCCAAAAAAACGACAAAAACCACAAAAAACAGCACAATCCCAGCCCATCCATGGCCTCAATGGTGTTTCAATTCAAGAGGACACCCCACAGAAAGACTAGGCCCATGCAAGACTCACCACCCCTGGGCAAAGGGCCCCACCAGCAGCCCCAAAAAAATGACAAAAAACAATAAAATCAGCACAATCCCAGCCCATCCATGGCCTCAATGGTGTTTAAATTCAAGAAGACACCCCACAGAAAGACTAGGCCCATGCAACACTCACTACCCCTGGGCATAATGGATGAAAAGTAGGCAAAATAGGTGCAGGCCTCAGACACTGCCTCTCTTCAAAATGGCCCCTTACACCCCAAGCCAGTCCACATCATAAGTACACCCCAAAAAAACAGAAAAACACCCACAAATCACCACAATCCAATGCCATCCAGGATGTTTACATTAAAGAGAGTGAGACCACACTACAGGCACACTCAGTCCATGCACCACTACCCCTGGGCAAAAGGCCACACCAGCAGCCCCAAAAAAACGACAAAAACCACAAAAAACAGCACAATCCCAGCCCATCCATGGCCTCAATGGTGTTTAAATTCAAGAGGACACCCCACAGAAAGACTAGGCCCATGCAACACTCACCACCCCTGGGCAAAGGGCCCCATCAGCAGCCCAAAAAAATGACAAAAAACAATAAAATCAGCACAATCCCAGCCCATCCATGGCCTCAATGGTGTTTAAATTCAAGAAGACACCCCACAGAAAGACTAGGCCCATGCAACACTCACTACCCCTGGGCATAATGGATGAAAAGTAGGCAAAATAGGTGCAGGCCTCAGACACTGCCTCTCTTCAAAATGGCCCCTTACACCCCAAGCCAGTCCACATCAACAGTACACCCCAAAAAAACAGAAAAACACCCACAAATCACCACAATCCAATGCCATCCAGGATGTTTACATTAAAGAGAGTGAGACCACACTACAGGCACACTCAGTCCATGCACCACTACCCCTGGGCAAAAGGCCACACCAGCAGCCCCAAAAAAACGACAAAAACCACAAAAAACAGCACAATCCCAGCCCATCCATGGCCTCAATGGTGTTTAAATTCAAGAGGACACCCCACAGAAAGACTAGGCCCATGCAACACTCACCACCCCTGGGCAAAGGGCCCCATCAGCAGCCCAAAAAAATGACAAAAAACAATAAAATCAGCACAATCCCAGCCCATCCATGGCCTCAATGGTGTTTAAATTCAAGAAGACACCCCACAGAAAGACTAGGCCCATGCAACACTCACTACCCCTGGGCATAATGGATGAAAAGTAGGCAAAATAGGTGCAGGCCTCAGACACTGCCTCTCTTCAAAATGGCCCCTTACACCCCAAGCCAGTCCACATCAACAGTACACCCCAAAAAAACAGAAAAACACCCACAAATCACCACAATCCAATGCCATCCAGGATGTTTACATTAAAGAGAGTGAGACCACACTACAGGCACACTCAGTCCATGCACCACTACCCCTGGGCAAAAGGCCACACCAGCAGCCCCAAAAAAACGACAAAAAACACAAAAAACAGCACAATCCCAGCCCATCCATGGCCTCAATGGTGTTTAAATTCAAGAGGACACCCCACAGAAAGACTAGGCCCATGCAACACTCACCACCCCTGGGCAAAGGGCCCCACCAGCAGCCCCAAAAAAATGACAAATAACAATAAAATCAGCACAATCCCAGCCCATCCATGGCCTCAATGGTGTTTAAATTCAAGAAGACACCCCTCAGAAAGACTAGGCCCATGCAACACTCACTACCCCTGGGCATAATGGATGAAAAGTAGGCAAAATAAGTGCAGGCCTCAGACACTGCCTCTCTTCAAAATGGCCCCTTGCACCCCAAGCACATGTTGCCTGTACCAGCCAGCACTCAAGATGGCCACCACCACCACCACCCACATGGCCAGTCCACATCAACAGTACACCCCCAAAAAACAGAAAAACAGCCAAAAATCACCACATTCCAATGCCATCCATGATGTTTACATTAAAGAGAGTGAGACCACACCACAGGCACACTCAGTCCATGCACCACCACCCCTGGGCAAAAGGCCACACCAGCAGCCCCAAAAAAAGACAAAAAACAATAAAATGAGCACAATCCCAGCCCATCCATGGCGTCAATGATGTTTAAATTCAAGAAGACACCCCACAGAAAGACTAGGCCCATGCAACACTCACCACCCCTGGGCAAAGGGCCCGACCAGCAGCCCCAAAAAAACGACAAAAACAACAAAAATCAGCACAATCCCAGCCCATCCATGGCCTCAATGGTGTTTAAATTCAACAAAACAGTTGTATCATGCACCCATAACCAACCCTGGTCCTACTGGATACTGTGGCTACCCACAATATAATTTATTTAATGTTTTGAAAAAGTTCCAAAATTGTAGTTGCAGCAACTGTAATGCCCCAAACAAACTTAATTGTGAAAGTTGATTTCTAATCCAAAAGTGATCCAAAGAAAGTCAAAAAGGCCTCAAATCCAAATATCCAGCAGCACCCACAAAAAGTAATCCTTCCAGCTCCAGATCCAAATGAAAGTGACCAGGAGATGGACAAAGCACTGGGAGGAGCCTGCTGGACAGGAACAGGAAGTTGGAGACTGTGGGGCACTTCCTTCCCTCCCCCCCCCAAAAATGGACTCCTTGCAAAAAAAAAAAAGGCCATGCAAATGTCAACCTGAGGAGTGATTCTGATAAAAATCATCATTTTCTGAAGGTTTATCCTGTTTGCTGGTGGATTTCTTGTGCAGAATTGCAAAATCTCTATTTCGCGAGTGCAAGATTGTTCCTTTCCGCCGCAACTACGTGTTCGCAATTGCGAACTCTCGCGAGGTGTGCTGTGCAAGGTGGCAAGCCGCGATTTCGTATTCGCGGGCGCCAAACTCCCGCGGGATCACACAGCAAGATCCAAAATGGCGCAGCACTCGCAAAATATGATCGAGAAAAACAACTCGGCAAACGCTTAATGACGGAAAGTGAACGCCGTGCACCACGCCGCGCGCCGCAACCAAGCAAAAAATCCGCCGCGAGCGGATTCACGGATTTTCGACAAATTCGCGAGAGTACGCGGATTGCGAATTTGCCGAAAATCCGAAAAATCCGCGAGCGGAGCGGATTTTACGCCCATGCTTACTCAAGACCCCGCCGAGCCGGGAATTGAACCCTGGTCCCGGGCTGACCTCTGCTTCCAGGTCTGCCTCCTCTAACCAGTGAGCCACACTTCTCCAACGACAACGACATTCCAAATCGGCACTTTTCCCATTCTGCCATGAGTCCGTTCTGTTCCAGGACATGCAATACCTCCGACAGCTTCCTCTCATGGTCGACTTGATCCTTGCCCATCACCAGGATGTCATCTCGGAAGTATTGTACTCCGTCTACATTCTTGAACAGTCGGTGTATAAGCTTTTGGAATACGGCTGCTGCAGACGCCAGCCCGAACGGCATCCTGCGGAACTGGTAGCATCCGAAGGGCGTTATGAAGGATGTAAGCTTGTGGCTCGTGTGGTGTAGGGCTATTTGGTGGTAGGCAGAGGTGAGGTCGATGGTAGAATACCATCTCATCCCTTTCGTTTTTGCTAGCATTTTGTCTATCCTCGGTAGTGGGAATGTTTCAACTATTATGTTCTTGTTCAGTTACCTCAAGTACACGCACAAGCGGACTTTGCCATTGGGTTTCCTCGCCACCACCAGCAGGGCCAGCCATTCCGCACTGTTTATCAGCTCGATGATGCCATTGTCTTCTAGCCTCTGTAATTCCTGTTGCACCACTTCGCTGATGGCCAGCGGTACATTTCTCACTTTGTGGGACACCGGTTTGTTATGTTATGTTATGTTAATTTATTTCTTCTATAGCGCACGGCTACTCCGTGGAGCATCCCGGCGCTTTGGCGAAGAATATCAGCAGATAAAAACAACCACAACAGCAAAAAACAGAAGCAGAAGAAATCTATTTCGTAAAGAGCCATGTTTTCAGGTCTTTCCTAAAAGCAAAAAGACAGGGAGCCTGTCTCAGGGACAAGGGTAAATCGTTCCAAGCCCTTGGTGCTAGGTAGCGGAAAGACCGACCTCCCATTCTTGCACGCCGAATTACAGGAACTGTCATCATGGACAGACCAGATGACCTCAGGGTCCTGCTAGGTAGGTACCGGGAAAGACGCTTCCCAATATACTTGGGGCCGGTACCGTGTAGAGCTTTAAAGGCCACGGTCAGGCTTTTGAAAATAATTCTCTTAGAGATAGGTAGCCAGTGTAAGGTGTTCAATAAAACAGTGGCACCTGCTCTCCTCAGGAGTCCATAGATGGCTCGGGCTGCCGAGTTCTGGACTACTTGCAAACGGGTCAAAAGATATTTCGGTAAACCCAAAAAAAGAACGTTTGCATTGTCCAGTCGAGAACCGACCAAGGCCTAGACAACTGTTTTCCTATGATTGAGTGATAGTAAGGGAAGAAATTTCCTCAACATCCGCAAAATGCCAAAGCATTTTCCTGAGAGGCACGAGATGTGAGGCCCAAAAGATAATTCACAATCCACTATCACTCCCAAATTTTAGGCCTTAGAGGACACATTATCAGGGGGAAACATATCTTATGTCCACCAAGATTTCCAATGGGGTTCGGGAGCGCAGCCAAAAAAGAGAAGCTCCGACTTATCGGAGTTGCATTTTAAGCCATGACATCTAAACCACTCAAATACCGCACCAAGACAATCCCTAATCTGTATGCCATTAAATGACCCGCCCCTATCACATGTGAACAGGAGCTGGGTGTCATCAGCATATGACACGATCTGGGCGCCAAACGATTCCGCGACTACCGCCAGGGGGGCCATAAAGATGTTAAAAAGCATAGGGCTGAGGATGGAGCCCTGAGGGACTCCAACCTCTAGCGGAGCCATATCAGCGGAAAAAGGAGGCGCCCAGATCGTTTGCCAGCGGTCGGCCAGAAAAGATTTAAGCCAGTTCCACACCGTTCCGCGAAGGCCACATTCCCAGAGTCTTACAAGGAGGCCTTCGTGAGGAACGGTGTCGAATGCCGCCGACAAGTCAAGCATGACTAACATTTCCCCCAGAATCGAGCACTTCCCTGATGGCATCAGTGACCTCGAGTAAAGCCGTCTCCGTGCTAAAATTAGCACGGAAACCGGATTGCGAGGCGTGCAACAGGTCGTTTCCTTCGATGAAACTGGATATTATCCTGTGCACGTATCTCTCGGCCACTTTCGCCAGAGCAGGGAGAAGGGAGATTGGCCTGTAGTTGGCATGGATGAGGGGGTCCAAGGTAGGTTTCTTGAGCAGTGGTAAGATCATGGCGCGCTTCCATGCCTGAGGCACCTCACCTGTAGACAGGGAATAATTCAAAAGAGGGTTTACCAAGGTGTTTAAGGCAGATGCCATTTTCCCCAGATATTTGGCCGGACATGGGTCTAAAAGAGAGCCAGATTTCAAACCTGACAAAAGATCCAAGGACGTACTAAGACCCATGTGAGGGAATTCAGAGAGGAAAGGGCCTTGACCCTCCACAAAAGATGATGAAATTAAATGGCTCAGATCCGCTCGTGAACAAGAGAGGGAGAGAGAGGCTTGAATAGTTGTAATCTTACTCACAAAGAAGGTGGCTAATTGTTGTATCCAAGAGTCAGTGTGAGTAAGACTAGGAGTACATACGGCAGGAGAAATAAAGTCCTGAACCACTTTGTAAATTTCTTTGCAGACATTTTCAGCCTCATCAATGCGACGTTCAAACTAGGCCCTTTTTTCATCACAAATTGACTGATGATAGGCTTTTATGAGTGCTCGAAATTTCAATTTTTCAACCGAATCGTAAGCCCGCCTCCAAGCTCTCTCCGCCCTTTTGCACTCCTGTCTTTGTATCCTCAACTGGGGAGTAAACCACGGGGCCGGCGCTCTACGCTCACCTAATTTAGGTTTCTTTTCGGGGATTAAGGTCTCAAATCTGGCTATAAGCCATTTTTGGAAGAGAGCAAGATTCTCTTCCAGATTTCCCAAAAGAGGGCAAGGAAAAATAGTGAGAGCCTCCGATAGCATATCCCCCGAGAGCAGATGGAACGGGCGCGAAATCCGCGTGGCCTCTATTACTTCTCGTTCCCGAATGAAGGCAGTGACAGGCAAAGAAAAATAAATTAAAAAATGATCAGACCAGAGTACTGGCTGTATAGAGGATACAAAAATAGGTCTCGTTGAGAATACCTGATCTAAGGTATGGCCTTTATTATGTGTTGGTCCTTGCAAAAACGGAGATAGCCCTAACGAGGCCGTGATGTCAATAAGTTTTGTAGCGTCAGGGTCACATTTATTGTCCATATGGACATTAAAATCTCCAAGAAAAATACAGTGATCAGACCTAAGACAAGGAACTAAAAGAGCTACTTGCAATTCATCAAAAAAAGGTCCCGTCGATCCCGGTGTTCTGTATAAAAAAATCCCGGTACAGGCCTGGAGAGGGGAAAGATGTAAGGTGAAGCCGAGGGCTTCGCATCCCTGGATATTCTCCACCGGAAAGGTTGAACAGGAAGTACTCTTTTTCACAATAAGAGCTACTCCTCCACCTCTGCCCGACACTCTATCCCTCCTAAAGATGTTATAATTCGGAGGGATGGCGTTGGCCAGGTCCGGTGCAGAGCACTCACCTAACCATGTCTCTGTCAGGAGTAAACACATAATATTGGAATTATGCAACAAATTCCAAATATTAAGGGAATGACAGTTTAAAGACCTGGTATTAAGGAGAAGGCACTGGAAGAGAGCAGATGTATTGTCCTGCCCGGTACCGTTTAAAACCGGGAGACGCCAACCGCATGACGGACAGCCTTTCCTTAAGGTCCGACCGCCAGGAAAAATATGGGAACAGTGGCCTCGCGGAGGGCGTAGGGAAAGTAGATCAGCCGACGTGTAAATAAACATATTTAAAAACGGCATAGACAAACACCAGAAAATAAAACAGAATATAACAAACCTGAGCCGTCCAGCCCCGGCCGCCTACGAGACGCTGACGAGCGCAGACGGGCAGGACTCTGGCACGACTCAGGCTAAGCGAAAGGCGACCCCGCTGCGCGATCCCGCTGCGCTGGGGGAGGAGCTTTAAGTAGGAGACCCTAGCTGGCTCCTGCGCAGTAGAGCGCACGTGAGTACTGGCGCCTAAGCTGACCCCACACCACTCCAAGATGGCGCCGGAAATGGGCTCCCACCCCAGGAACCGGACCCGCTCAAGTAGCGGTGGAGGAAACTATTATGTTGCAGGTAAGAAGTAATTAAAATCAAGGGATAACAACCCAAAACGAAAGCAAATGGAAAATCAGGAAGTTTTTAAAAGCGGAAAACAGCGCTAAAAGCGCGAAGCGCCACTGCAGCAAAAACGCAACCTTTTCAAGGCAGAGCCTCTAAGGGACTCGCCTTAAGTAGGAGACCCTAGCTGGCTCCTGCGCAGTAGAGCGCACGTGAGTACTGGCGCCTAAGCTGACCCCACACCACTCCAAGATGGCGCCGGAAATGGGCTCCCACCCCAGGAACCGGACCCGCTCAAGTAGCGGTGGAGGAAACTATTATGTTGCAGGTAAGAGGTAATTAAAATCAAGGGATAACAACCCAAAACGAAATCAAATGGAAAATCAGGAAGTTTTTAAAAGCGGAAAACAACGCTAAAAGCGCGAGGCGCCACTGCAGCAAAAACGCAACCTTTTCAAAGCAGAGCCTCTAAGGGACTCGCCTTAAGTAGGAGACCCTAGCTGGCTCCTGCGCAGTAGAGCGCACGTGAGTACTGGCGCCTAAGCTGACCCCACACCACTCCAAGATGGCGCCGGAAATGGGCTCCCACCCCAGGAACCGGACCTGCTCAAGTAGCGGTGGAGGAATCTATTATGTTGCAGGTAAGAAGTAATTAAAATCAAGGGATAACAACCCAAAACGAAATCAAATGGAAAATCAGGAAGTTTTTAAAAGCGGAAAACAGCGCTAAAAGCGCGAGGCACCACTGCAGCAAAAACGCAACCTTTTCAAGGCAGAGTCTCTAAGGGACTCGCCTTAAGTAGGAGAGGTTTGGCGTCTGTCTTGAGGTCAATCTTGTGTGTAAATTTCGTCAATTTTTGGACTGTTCATCCGAACACAGTGGGGAATTCATCCTTCATTCTGGTGATGTTGGGTTGACGTTCCGGACTGGTCATCAAAACTTGTGTGGTGCCTCCCGGGTTCCGCTGTATGCCTAGGTTGCCCTGATCTACCCATCCAAGCACTGAAGGGCCCTTTTTGGCTACATATAGCTTGCATTCTGCACTGCGATCTTTAAACTCGATTTTCAGGACACGATATCCAACCATGGGCATGGGCTCACCAGTGAAGGTGACCGGTCGAACATCCGGAGGTTCCAGTTGGGGTCCTAGGCTGTGTCCAAAGTGTTTGTTCCACACCGTACGTTGTATTATGGTATACGGGGACCCTGAGTCTGCAACCATCTTGATCGGTATCCCCCTACAACTAGATCACATTGCGGTTTCTTGGAGCAGGTGCAGTTGATACCCAGTATGTGTTCTTCTATGCACAGCACGTTATCCTCCTCTTCTTCTTCTTCTTCTCCTTCTTCCACTCCTGACTCTTGTGCTACGTACTTGATTGTCCGTCTCTTCTGCATGCTGCGGCATGTTATGTTACGTTATGTTACATATTTTTATATAGCGCTCAGCTGCCCCAGCCAAGGGGCGTCCCGGCACTATCAAACAGCAAGGAGGGCAGCTGCCTCTACATAGCACAGCAGGCTCTAACATAACAGGCCCTACGATCTAATCTGATGGAAAAAGGTAAGTCTTAATGACTTTCCTGAAAGCCAGGATATCATTTAAGCCACGCAACTGGGATGGCAAGGCATTCCACAATTTAGCAGCCAGATAGTGGAAGGAGCGACAGCCCATACGAGTGCGTTTCACCCGAGGAACCGCTACCAGATGTTGGCCTTCCGAGCGCAAATATCATCGGGGATGTACGAGGTCAGTAGCGGACAGAGCATAGGTGGGGTCGCGAGCTTTAGGATGTTGAATGAGAGACAGAGAGCCTTGAATTGGATCTGCTTGGCCACAGGCAGCCAGTGGAGTTTACTCAAGGTGTCTGCAACCGGATGAGAGCGAGGGAGGCCTACTAAAATTCTTGCTGCCGCATTTTGCACTCGCTGCATTCTTCCAATCTCCGCCTGGTTGGCCCCTAGTAACAAGGAGCTCGCATAGTCCAAGCGAGAGAGAATGGTCGATTGCACTATAAGCTGACGAGTAGGAGGGTCAAAATTTTTTAAAATAGGTGTGAGATTCCGTAGATCCCAAAGCATGTGGCTGCCGTTTTCTTGCTGTGAGTGCTAAGACTGAGCGAGGAATCGATCCAGACCCCAAGGTTTTTTACTTCTGATTTTGGGTCGGGAAAGTTCCCTAGAGTTTTGGGCCACCAGTTTTCGCTCCATGCAGAAGCGTTTCCCCCCACTAATAAAACCTCTCTCTTACTAGAATTGAGCTGTAGGTAATTTGAGGTCATTCAGTTAGCCACTGCCGTTAGGCCACTCTTAAACTTAGTGGCGCTCATAACTGAGTCACCCGTCAGAGCCACCACTAACTGAGCGTCATCAGCATATGAGACCATTGATAGCTCCCATAGCTTAGCGGCCGCAGCCAGTGGCTGTACGTAAAGATTAAATAGCGTAGGGCTGAGTGCCGAGCCCTGGGGTACTCCCTGCTCAATAGGACGTTCCTTGGACAGGAACGGGGGAGTGGAAACTCGAAAGGATCTTCCAGTTAGAAAGGCTCTGAACCACTCCAAAGCGAGTCCACCGACACCGGCTGCTTCCAGGCGATGTAGCAAGACCGCATGTGAGACCATGTCAAATGCGGCACTCAGATCCAACAGGATCAGTGCCGCCGTTTGACCAGAATCCAGAATGGTCCGCAGATGTTCCGTCATGCTCAAAAGTGCCGTCTCGGTGCTGTGACCGGCTCGTAAACCATGCTGTAGGCATCCAAAATGTTTGAGCAGAGAAAGCTAGTGAGAGTGCTATTGACGTGGGATTCTGACAACTTGGCCGGCCAAGGGAGCAGGGAAATAGGCCTGAAATTCTCAGGCTTGGTGGGATCCAACGTGGGTTTTTTGATAATGGGGGATACTCAAGCCTGCCTCCATCTTGCCGGTATCACGGCTGATTCGAAGGAAGAATTAATTATCTGGCGAAGAGGGTTAAGCACAAGCACGGATGCCTCCCTAAATTGGGCAGGTTTTAAGGGTTCAGCAGGAGAGCCAGACTTGATTTTCCCACATAGTCTAATGAATTCATCATGGAAGACTTCAGGAATCACCGTACGTTTGGTGATTGACTCAGGACTAAAAGGGATGGGTAAAGGTGTAGATAAAAAGGATCCATAAATTGCACGCATTTTTTCTACAAAGAAGGAAGCCAATTCTTCGCAGTGAGTTTCAGAGACAATTACCCGTGTCAAGGCTTTTTTGGCGCTGAGATCCTTCAAAATTGTAAAGATAGATTTTGAGGGATTCGGGCAAAGCCTGATCTCCTTGGCATAGTAGGCAGCTCGTGTCTTGCATATTGCTCTGTGATAGTTTTTTTGTGCGGCAATGTATTGCCCTTTTATTTCCGGATCATACGTTGTCCTCCTATTCCGTTCAATGTTTTTATAGGTTTTTCTTAGGGTAGTTAGAGACTCATTATACCATGGGTTAGATTCTTGAGAGCGGCCTTTGATCCAACTGGCCGGGATCAAGGAATCCAGAGCCCGGGTTAACCAGGTACAGAACAGCTCATACCCTGACTCTGTATTATCCAAAGGTTCAGGAGAATCTGTTCTGAGCAGGGCGTTAAAATCGTCGAGACTTAATTTTTGCCAAGGGCGCTTGAATACAGATTGACTAGTGACCACACCTGATGATTCTTTTAAAGGCAAGGACATGCCGACCAACATATGATCGGACCGAGGGACCGAAATAGGGGCATCAACTACCACCTCTTCCATATTAGAAAAGATGGGATCTAATAATAAAAATGTCCTCCTGTATGGGTGGGACTCGTGACTAATTGGCGCAGTTGGAATGCTGCTAAATCTGCTAGCAAGCCGCTTATCTTTTTGTCTAAAGTAAGATCAAAATGGAGATTCAAGTCTCCAAAAATGGTAAAATTTGCAGGTCCTACGGCCAGTGAACCTACTGCTTCCAAAAAAGCATATGTGAAACTGCCATCTTGCCCAGGGGGCCTATACACCAGGACACCAGATAGGGTCAGATGAGGGTTTATCAGGATGCTAAAGCGGGCACATTCGCATCTTTCAATATCCACTTTAGTGAAAAGGCAGGGATAGCGAGAGTTGACAATCACAGCGATACCCCCACCCCTCGTGGGCCTATTTATACTATGCACGGAATAACCGGGCGGCACAGCCAGATTGAGGAATGCAGTCATGTTGTCCTGTAGCCAGGTCTCAGTAAGGAACAAAATATCCAGTTTATTGTCCTCGATGAGATCATGTACTTCGGCATGGTGTTTAGCTAGAGATCTTACATTTAGCGGAGCGATTATCAGCCGTTGTTGAGGGCAGGTGGTTTTAGGGGGCGTAAGTACCGTTGGTTTAGATAGAGAGAACCCACAAGCACACTGAAAGGGCCCTCTCAGATGATGGAGTGAGGTTCTATTGCATCGAGTTCCTGATGTATTGAGGTCTAGGAGAGTTTCCCTAGAATAAGTGTGCCCAACCAACTTGTCGCAACCAGCATTACTGGTAAGAGGCGACGTACTGGCACGCGCTTGAAGGGCATCCCCTTTTATCCCAGGGACCGTCTGACTTGAGCAGGATGTAAAACGGAAGTCTAGTCACTTCTGGTGTGTTCGGCGAGTCCGTCTTCCCTCCACAATAATCCAACCTAAAGTCAGCGGTGGACCGGGGAAGCGGCAATGAGGTGAGTTTTTAAAAAATAAGTGAGGTTAAAACAAGCGCAACACTTCAATAACTGATTGCAGCCCTTCGCGCTAAGCATCGTGACAGCATCTCCTTACTTCTTGAATCAAGCAGGAGAACAGGAAGTTGCCCCTTAAGTAGTTCAGCCCAAAGTAAACTAGACTGCTAACGTGCGCAGGATGTAAAACGGAAGTCTAGTCACTTTCGGTGTGTTCGGCGAGTCCGTCTTCCCTCCACAACAATCCGACCTAAAGTCAGCGGTGGACCGGGTAAGCGACAATGAGGTGAGTTTTTAAAAAATAAGTGAGGTTAAAACAAGTGCAACACTTCAATAACTGATTGCAGCCCTTCGCGCTAAGCGTCGTGACAGCGTCTCCTTACTTCTTTAGTATTGAGCATACTTTCTCAAAGTGCCCCACAATTCCGCAGAACATGCCCTTGGCGCGGAAGCCTGGGCAACGTTGGTGGTATGCTGCATGGGTTGGGCTGCTACACCTGTAGCACGTTTTCTTGTTCTCCTTGGCGTGATTCCTCCCCTGCTCTGTCCGGGGCATCCATTTGGCCTGTGTCTTCCCGTTCGCGGTTGCTGCTCTGCGCCTCCCCTGTGGTTCTGTGTCGGTGATTCTGTTAACCATAGGCCTCGTTGCTGTCTCCCTCTTTGCCGCATCTGCACACCTTTTGGACAGTTCTGCCTTCTTTACCATGGCTATGACTTCCTTCAGGGCCGCATCTCCATTCAGCCACAACTTGTCTTGGATAGCCGTATTTGTAGTGTGCTTAACTATTTGGTCTTTGATGAATCCGTCGTGTAAGGTGCCAAACTTACACGTGATTGCTAATTTCTTTAATGCTGCCACGTATTCGTCTATGGACTCTCCCACAGCCTGCTTCCTCTGTTGGAAGTTGTATCTGTCTATGGATGTGCATACCGCCGGTCTATAGTGGTTGTTTAAATCATCTATTGCGTGTTGGAACACATCGTCATCTGCCGCTTGTCGCGGTGTGGGGACTAGATTCTGGAAAACTCTGATTCCTTCCGGCCTAGATTATGGAGTAATATTCTCTTCCTCCTCTTGCAAGGAAAAGGCTCTCCATTCTCATCCTCTAGTGCTTCCAAATAGTTCATAAAGTATTCCCTCCAGTCCTCCCATTTCATCGATGGATCCCCGGGCTTGGGTAGAAATAGGACTGGCGTCGTGAGCGAGGAAGCCTGGGCACACATTTCCACTCGCCTCTCAGGTTGCACGTCCTCCCCTCTGGGGCTGCCTGGTACACTTAATCTGCTCTGGTGTGTGTGGTTTTGTTGAGGCCTAGACTCGCCCCCCTCGCTGTGCAGCGCGTGCTCCGCCAGGACCTCAGGCAGACAGGCTGTATTTTATGAGCCTGGTGGTGTTGTGCCTGACGGGAGGCTCGCTCTCTCTTCTTTTCCCTCTTAGCGAGGTCGCGGTACTCACAGTGGGCGGATTCCACTTTTCTGCCCCTTCCGCGGTCTGCGGGTAGAGCTTGACTGGATGGCTTGTGGAGACCCCTGTCTGTGTCTACATTCTGGGCTGTGTTCGCCCGGCTGGTGGCAGCACCTGCGTGCCCTGGGTTGCTCTGTTCACTGCAGTGCTATACTCTGCCACGCTCTCCTGGTGTTTCCGCCTGGTGCTGGTTCTCTCATGGTCCCCCTTCCTGTTTGGTGTCTGGGGTCCGGTGCTTCAGTGATTCACGTTTCTATGTTTTTTTTTGTTTTTTAATCCAGACCTCGTCGCCACTGTAATGATGCAAGTTACCCCAAGGAAAGGCAGGACACAGGTAGCAGGTGTGTAAATGGTTTATTTCCTAATCGCCAGGAGAGCGCTGGGAACACGTCCGATCAGTGCTCGGACTGGGCGCTAAATCCACACAAAATGGCGGACGCGCTCCACGTCATCACGCAGCCGCTTAATGACGGGAGCGCTACACTACAGGTACTGGCAGAAAATGAAGGTACAATGGCCAAATTACATTTTTCTCAAAATGAGGCTCTTACAAATGGACTCAAGAGAATGCTCAAAAGGAAGATGAACCCAAAGAGACAGAAGGAGAGGAAAGAAAGGTTTTGTACTGGAAGTAGAAGAAGATGACAGAAGGAAGGCAGCTACAAAGTACAAAGCAATGAAGTGGGGACAAAAAGAAGTAAACAAAGAAATGGACCAAAATCAGGAAATTATAAAAAAATGTCAATACTCTACAGTGAGAAGCGGGCTGAATACATAAATGTCTTTATCTACATCCAAAGAGGAACCGAGTGGATGAAATGACCACTATGGTAAATCTAAAATTGGGAGAAGCAGAGAACCTCAAAACGTTGAGACAATTAGACACAAGTGATATAAATTAAGTAACAGAAGGTGATGAAGTGGTGGAGCATCAAATAGCTTGGCTTTTCTAAACGTACTTTAGGCAAAATAGGGAACTCAATCCCTGAGTTCTGCTATTTCCATCAGATAATAACAATACTTCTCAGGATTTGCTATTCTGAACAGGCTCCTAAGAAGGAAGACTGGTTAATTTGAAGTTAACATCAGCATACAGGAAAACAAATAATAAAAGAACTGGAGAAACATACGATAATATGCCCCCAGTTGTGCATTTCAGCCTCTACATGAAAATAGCATTGAGGGATGGTGTCCCTGGGACCTCTTAGAGGCTTCAAGAGGTGGGGGTTGGGGGGGGGGCATGGGCTCCCTCTCCTTTACAAAGATGTCGGCCTCAATGGATGAGATGTCTGGGGCCTTGTTAGGCTTGGGTATGGGTTCCAGGCACTGTCCTCTCCTACAATGCCCCACCCCCTCCACAGGCCTGGCTAATTCGAGGGAGTCTATTTTTTACTGAGCTTTAATGTTGCTGCTTATTCACAGATCCTCTGCAAATTTGTGGCAACATTTTTTAAAAAGTGTTTTTGGCACCAGGTGGGGTCCTTCTGGGACCTAGGGTATCCCTTCCCCGTGCCCTAGGTCTCTTTTTTTGCTTCTTCTTAATAACTATGGACTGAGTCCTAAGAAGGCTGCCACCATTTCCTGTTTGATGTGTTGTCAGCTAATCAGATCTCAGCAGGAGATCTCGCAGATCCGCAGAGCCTCTGCAGCGTGAAATATACAACTCTTTTGAGCATTAATTTCTCAAAAACTACTCAACAGAATCATACCAAAGCACAAAAAGCACTCTTTCTTGTCCAAGATCTAGCTTTCTGCTAAATCTGGTGTAAATCCGTTCAACAATTTAGGCTGCCACTGTGTCTAAAGTTCCTATCATAAAATGAATGGTGAAAATGCTTTTTGGGACCCCTTTTTTCTCGGCCTCCGCTTGACGGCTCACCCTGAAACTTTCCATGTGCAAATTAGGCGAAAAGGAGCACCTATTTAGAAAGTTTCATGGGGATTCGCCAAACGGCACCAAAGTTATTAGCAACACAATAAGGGATTTCCTGCAGAAACAAAATCCTAACTTTAATATTTATATGTAAGTTATTTAAATTATTACATTTAACAGCAATCATACGATTAAAAATAAATAGAAAATAAGTTTTATATGTAGAAATGTATCATATATTATTTGCTTATTATATATCATAATGGTCATTACATGTGGTATGTTTCATATCTCTTAGGCAGTGGTTGATAATATGTGTAAACTTTCCTTTATAAAATTACAAAGAGCTATGGTATTTTAATGAAAGATCACTTCCACCTATGTATGTACTATCGAACAACAGTAATATTTGTATACAATTTCAAATATAATAAAATCAATAAAATTGTGTTTAAAAAAAATAACAAATAAAAAATATAAATATACAAATATATACACTCATTTATTGCAACAAATAAAAACAATGTGTAAACAATTTAAAAGAAAATTTGATTAAAATTAGTAATACCAATTTACCAAAAATATATATAACAAAAACATAAATCAGATCAAATTAAAATACTAAATATTATAATAAAAAACATTAGTTATAGAAAAATTTCAAATTATTTATGTATTTAAATAATTTAAACAGTAGAATAAATATTAACAATCCAAATTAAATAAAAATGGGTAAAGTTGTACTCAGATTTACTATTCAATCTCCAACATAGCAACAATAGGGACAACGTTGGATTTTGGAGGGGTTGCTTTTACTATTTTTTACTCCGAAATAAAAGAAGTTGGGGAATTGTCAAACTTTGGAGTATCCAAGCACAAGCCAGCAAAGTATTGGACTTTGGAGAGATTTACTATTCCCACTCTAATCTGAGAGTAGGGTACTAGTTGCACTTGTCAAATTTACTATTCCCACTTCAACATAAGCAAAACCAGGGAAAGTGTTGCACTTTGCAAGGGCGGGAGTTACTTGTTCCATGCCAATCTCAGCCACAGTAGGAAAAGTGTTGGACTTTGAAACAGTTAGATTTACTATTCCCACTCCAGTCTGAACAACTGTAGGGACAGTATTTGAACTAAGGAGGGGTTAGATTTAGTATTGCAACTCCTTATATGATAAAGCATGTAAATATAAAATAATGTAGCTTTATAGTCTGCCGTAGCAGGCAACATCGGCCATTAAAGGCCTGCTCCAGCGTTAATGGCCGAAGGCGAGGGCCTTTAACAAGACAAAGGGCCTTTAGTTGCCGGCATAGCCCAGATATGGAGGTATAGAGCTATTAGAAAATTCCGCCCCATGAGGGAAGAATGTTCTAATTTAAAAACACAAAGGCCTTTCGGAGCCAGAGGGGGCGAAATTCCACTCGGGCTCTGAAGCTTTTGTCTCACAGCTCTTGATGTTAATATTAATGTGTGCTCAGGGCCACAGCTGTTAGCTGTTAAACATTCACAGCAAGAGCTGTTAAAGGGGGCTGTAGTGAGCCCCTGGTTCTCTCTTGCTTGGCTAACAGGAGCTGATTAGCCTTTATCATCCCTCCTTCTGAATCCCTAGTGACACTGAGCTACAGGAGGAGGGAAGGGTGAAGGCTGTGTGTGCTTTTCTTCAGCCTAAATAATATACTTTCGAGAGGCAGGGGATAGAGAAAGGCAGATGCTGTATATTAAGACATTGAAATGTTGAGAGTAGCGGGTCTACACCACTTCGTATAGGCTGCTGCAGTCTATTGTCTTCATTGGAGCTCTCAACATTCCAATGTTCTAATAATATTTAAACATATGTAAAATAAAACAAAATATGTTTTCAAGAAAAATAGAATTAAATTAAGTACAAACTTTATATTTCAAAATAAATAAAATGAATATATAACAATATATTAAATAAATACACATCCCTACATATTAACCAAAAAATACACAAACACGCAACACATTATTTTTTCCAAAATGAAACATTATCTTATTTAGTAATACACCAGTTAAAATTAAAACAATTAATAAATATAAAAACACTTTTCAAAATTGTATAATAAAACATGGATCAATTGATTAATTAAAATAAATCACATAATTTACATAATACACTAATGACACTATGTAGTGGTTCACTGTTATGGATGCTTTGTTAGCCAGTATCCGTACTTCGAATCTTATGTGAGGCTGCATTCTTAATTCTATTGGAATGCGGTTAGGATCATCAGTTGTGTGCTGTGGTTGGAAACAGATCGACTGCTGCGCAGTACCTGTACTTTATTGCATTAAACATGGTGTAAAGTCAACAGTGTTTCCATCGATTCCCTACGAGTACTTTTGGCAACGAGTCACAGGTACTGCAGAAATCCACAAGGCGTCCGCTTACCTGTATTGCTGTGGTATTCTTGATGAGTGGAGCATTTGTTTCCGGTCCGAACGACGTGGCAGCCTTCATTTTGACACATTTCTATCCTGCAGGTGGTCGCGGAGGCTGAGGAGGTGAAACAAGCCGATCTACAGAGATCGAGGCGAGGCAAGCTGATCCAGAGAGAAATGCATGCACAGAGTCCTCAGTTGAGCTTCAGACACATTGCTCCCAGTGGCCTTTCCCACAAGCTGAGATTGTGTGCAACTCTTGTCGGCCATTTTGATTTTGGTTGGCAAAGCAGGCACCACATGGTTGGCAACGTATGTTGTGCCTGCGTCTCCAGCATCTCAACTGTGTTTTCGGCCATTTTCTTTGGTCGTAGTTGGCAACACTGGACATACATGGCTAGCAGGAGTTTTGAGCAAGCAGTGTGTAATGTGCACACCTTAATGTGGGCAAATTTTGTCAATGCGGAGCACGGTGACGCGCACACCCTGGTTTTCAGGACAATTTTGTTTCGATTCAGTTTCTTAATGTGGCCATCCACACACCGAAGTCTCTTCTATTTTCTCTTTATTTCCTTCAACTTCTCAACATGCAGTCAGTCACAGCTCCACCGTCGTTTCTAGAGACACCTGGAAATTCACCAATTGTTTTTTTATTTTTCAAATCCACAAAACAAAGAAAACTACATCTGCATCATAAATAAAGCGCATACATAATACATCAAAAAGGCATCTACAATTACAATCTCTCAAATCTGAGAATATCTTCAGGAAGTGCAATGGAATTCTCCCACTTGGTAACATGCAAATAAACGAAAACACAGATGTAGTCCAAAAGATAATGCAAAAGAAACCCCAAAGCAAAAGAAAAAGAAATAAGAACATTCCCAGTCACAAACCAATGTCATCATCTGATCACAATCACAGTGCGAGCCGTCTGCCTAAAAGTTCTACCATCAGTGGCGTCGTTGCCGTTAAAGGATCCCAGCATCCACTTACACCACGTATCGCTCCCCCTCCCGAGCTCTAGCGCCATCCAATGCCCTACTCAGAGTGTTCAAGCAAATATAATCGTAAAGGCTCCCAAATGTCCCTCGGTCTCGATGTAAAGGGCAACTCTTCTGCATAAATGTTGAGGTTATCGCGGCAATATACCAGATCATCCAGCCACGCCTTAAGGACAGGCCGTCACCCTCTCCCCCACGTGATCGCCACTCTTCTCGCAGCCATCAGCAGCGCCAGTCGTACAAAAATGCCACTCACCCCCTCACATGCGGCACACAACAGAGAAGGCACACCAGCGGTGTACAGGGTAGATCCGCAGTGACCATCTCACGCAAGCAATTCACCACCGTGACCCAAAAAGCAGCTACCGTCCGGCAATACCATGCTAAATGCATAAAGTCTGCATCCTCCGGTCCGCATCTGTCACAGCACGCCATCTCACGCAGTCCATACCTAAACAATCGTGCCGGGGTGTAATACACCTGATATATGTACTTGAAATGGATAATCTTGAGATTACCATTCATACAGAGTTTCCCCGTTAGTCCGCAAATATGCTTCCAGTTGTCCTTCGAAATATCCACAGACAGACATGCATTCCACGTGACCCAACTCTTATCCACTCGAGACACCGTTTCCTCTTTGATAAGTTAATATAGTTTGGATATCAGACTCTTATTATTGGGGATGGTGAGAACAGATTGTAAAGATAATAATTCAGGAGGCTCAATCAGAAAGGTGGTATAATGCTCCCGGGCCGCATGCCGCAGCCGATGAATCGCGAACCGGAAGAGAAGCGACTGATTCGTAATGTGACACAAGTCCTCTTGCGCGACAAATGTGCCATTTGGATAGACATCCCGTATATGAGAGATACCTGCCTCCCTCAACACTTTCACACACGGGGCCTCGTGCGTGACCGACAAATGCGCGTGATGTTCCAGCCGCATATGCGGTGCATACAACGGCAACTTCTGCGCCAACTTCCCTATCCTCTGCCAAGCTGAGACCGTGGCATCCACTGCATTTATCTCCGACTTCGGGGTGCCTCGGGAGTGCAAAGGGACGAGAGCCGCATCTCCCTCTTCTACCGCTACATGCGGTGTGAAGGCATGCGGCCTATACCAATAATAAAGATACTGAGCCTGTGCACTGAGCTAATACGCATAGAAGTCTGGCGCCGCAAATCCACCCCGCTCATATCCCCTGGTGAGGACCGACCACTGCAGTCTCGCAGCCTTGCCCCCCCACACCAATCGAAGCAGATGACCCCAGAGAGTCTTAAAAAAGGCCATGTTAAGTACCATTGGCACGTTCGCGAACAGATAAAGAAACCTGGGCAGCACCACCATTTTAACAAGAGCGATGCGGTCCGCCAGCGACAGCGGCAGTGACAGCCAGGACTCTACTGTGGTGTGGTTTTGAGCATGCCCTGCCGTAATTCTCCCTAACCACCACAGCGGGGTCTCGGTGCACCCACACACCCAGATACTTAACGGGGTCTGCCGACCACACCAGTGGGAATTCCAGATCAGGTCGTGCAGTCCCAGCCGTTAGCGGGACTATGAACAACTTCTCCCAATTTATATGTAAACCGGAAATGCGTCCGAACTGCACATATTCCCGCAGCAGCTGCGCCAGATGAATGGACGGTTCGCGCACAAATAAAACCATGTCATCAGCGTATAATGATATGGATACTGGACGATAGTTAGAATTCAATGCGGTCTCCCTATGACGCTGACGGATAACGCAGGCCAGCGGTTCCAAAATTATCACAAACAGCATGGGCGAAAGGGGGCAGCCCTGACAAGTTCCCCTCTCGATACATAACGGTTCAGATGTCAGACCGCTGACCCGCACCCTCGCCGACGGCGGCGTGTAAAGCACCTTTAGCCACTGGAGAAACATCGGTGGAAACCCCATACGCCGTAGAACTTGATGCATATACTGCCATTCCACAGAGTCGAACGCTTTGGCAGCGTCCAATAGCACTGCCGCAGCTTCCAGAGCAGGTTCCAACACATGAAACATGGAGAAGAGTGTGCGAAGGTTATGCGAGGTGGATCGCTCAGGCACAAAACCCGACTGATCAGGCAAGATCAGCCCTTGTAGCAACGGCTGCAGTTTAGTGGCTAGGATCTTTGCCAATATCTTGGCATCAATATTAATTAATGATAGCGGGCGGTATGAGTCGCAAAGCTCCGTTGGTTTGTCCTTCTTAAGCAATGTGACAATTAGTGCCTCTCGTAATGATGAGGGAAACATCCAGGTATCGTATGCTTCAGCATAGACTTCCAGAAGATACGGCGCAATCAGATCCACGTACTTCTTATACAATTCTACTGGGAGCCGGTCCGGGCCCGGCGCCTTGCCATTAGGCAGCGCCGCTATTGCCAATTTAATGTCCTGTTCATCTATGGGGAGACACAGATATTTACGCTGCACGTCAGTCAGCCAAGCACACACGATATCTTCCAAATAAGCGTCAAATTCCTCTGCCGGCAGTGAACCTCGCGTTCTATAAAAGTCCGCGCAGAACACACAAAAGTGCTCCCTGATAGCATCCGGAGTGTAATGCTCGACTCTTCCATCATCCACTATCCTATCCACCCACTGTTGTTCAGATCGCGCCTTAATCTTGAAAGCCAGCGTCCGACTCGGCCTGCCAGCTTCTCCGTATCGTCTAGCTGCATGTCTGTGAGATATATACTTAATCTCTGCCTCCGCCTGCGAATCATATTCCACTATCAATTCTTGTATCCGGGCCAGTTTGGGCATTTCAAGGCGGCTAGCATAGTCCCGCTCTAGATCGCGCAGCTCAGTTTCAATTCTCTTAAGCTGTGTTCGTATAGCACGAAGTATGCCTGCTGCAGTCCCAATACACACCCCTCTAATGGTGACCTTGAAGGCCTCCCATAGCGTTGCAGCCTGATCAACAGTACCTTTATTTAACGTGAAGTATTGTACCATAGCCTCGCATATGGTCTTCTCGTACACAGGATCGAGAAGCGCTTCAGAGCGTAACGTCCATGTGAAAGGACGACGCACTCCAGTTGGGTTTCTTAGAACCAGCCTCACCGGGTTATGATCTGAAGTGTGCGTGCGATTGGGACCACCTCGGAGACCCACTCCATTAGCTCTTCTCCAATCAGCCAGTAATCCAGTCTAGACCAGCTCCCATGAATAGGTGTCACATGCGTACCCTCCTGCCGCTTCGGATTCCGCGCTCGCCACACATCACAGAGCCCAAACTCCTCCATAGCCCTCCTCACACTCACAGCAACCCTGGGGGTGCAATGGGTCTCAGGGTTCGACTTATCTAGCTGTGCATTCAAGTAGGTATTTAGATCCCACCCCAGACAGCAGGAGCAGTCGGCCATTCCCTCAGTCGATCACATATCCGGTCCACACATGCCGGGTCATCCATAATTGGTCCATACATATTGATAATGGTGACTAACATACCTCGCAATTTCCCGCACACCATAGCACACCGCCCCTCATCATCTGCATACGTGTGTAACACTTGAAAGTCAACCCCCTTCTTTACTAATATCAACACGCCTCTCGCATAGGAAGAATATGAAGCAGCAAGATGAAAACCCGCCCACCTGCCCAGTGTCCCACATGCCGCGAGCGGGGCCAGATGCGTCTCCTGTAACAGCGCTATCTGTATCTCGTGTCTATTTAAATATGCTAACACCTGCCACACCTTTTTGGGAGAATTGAGACCACGTACATTCCAAGTCAACATCACACAGTTATCTTCCATTATACAGAAAAAATCCTAGCAAGAACAGTTCGCGGCACAGAGCTCAGAGGGATACCACATAAGCGACTGTATAACAACACAAGCGCTGCGATAAGGATGCATCGGAGTTCACACCAATGACTGAATTCAATACTGAGAAAACACATATTATACAAAAACTTCACAAACCCCACCACCCCCCCACCACCCACTCCAACCTCCCAATCAGGCCGAGACCACAGTCCCCCCCACCCACATTACTGCAACCATAGGGGTAATACCCTCTTGGGGAAGAGGCACAGCAGCGTATACTTGGACCGTGGTGCGGCCGCCGGAACTATTTCTATATTACAACCGCTAGAATCAATTCAGAGAAAAACTTTAAGAACAGTGGACAGCCCTATCCAGGACACCCGAGGAAGCATCAAGTACAGCGTGCATCCCCGCCCGCCCCCAACTCTGCCATTACATACTGCGTGTGGCGGCGCTACATAGCTCAAAACAATAAAGGCACATCAGTATAGAAAGAGGACCAGAAGCAGCCATGCTAATATACTGTCTTTTAGTCTGCCTCTTCCAATCCAGACACCGTCTGCTCGTCATCTGTCTGTTTCCGCCGCGGCTTTACCTTGCAGATATGTTTCGTGAACTTTAACGCAGATTTCGCATCTGTAAAGAAGTGAGACTGTTCCTCGTGGGTGATCTTCCGCTTCGCCGGGTAGAACATAGCGTACGGCACTGCCGCCTCCCTCAGCAACTTTTTAACCAAGACGAACTCCCGGCGTGCCGACTGCACTGCTGGAGTGTAGTCAGGGAAAAAGGATAATGTGTCACCTTTATAAACCACCGGTTCCTTTGCTCTCGCTTCTCTCAGGATAGAATTACTGTCTGCATAGTTAAGTGATCGCGCAATGATTGGGCTTGGGTCTAGGCCCCAACGATCTGTGGGCTCTCTCCACGATCATCATGCTTGATAGAGCAGACCCAAAGAGTTTGCGTAGCATGCTATCAATGATAGGTTCCATCTTAGCTATGGGCGTGGTTTCTGAAAGGCCAATAATTCTTACGTTGTTGCTCCTGGAGCGCGTTCTAAATCATCATTCTTTGCCCTGATTACCTCTAGTATTTTTTCCATTTGTAGGGTCTGAGTGCGAGTTTCAGCCTGCGCATCATGGCCATCAGACACCTGGTTCTCTAGGACGTGTAAGCGGTGTTCATGCTTATCTACTTTCTTTTTTACGACATCTAGGCCAGTCGCCAAAGCGTCGATTTTGCTGTCGATTGATTTCATCCCTGCACGCAGCTCGAGGATTATCGTCCTGTTGTCATCTTCTGCGTCATCAGGCATAGTCGAAGTGCCTTGGGAGTCGCCCTGCTCACCAGAACCCTCCCCTGTGCGTGTCTGCCATTTGTTCTCGAAAGTCAGCTTCGCTTGCTTAGGCTCCGCTTTGCCCATGGTGGCAACCACGTGGACCAGCTGGCCGACAGCTCCAGTAGGCAGTCAGATAGCGTGCAGTATAATAGGCCTGCCCAAACGAACTCTCAGTCTCTTGCAGCAACTCTGTACGCACCTCAGGTTGCTTCTGCCACACAACACTATGCAGATCGCCGGGATGGCCAGTAAAAGGCCTGTATGTCGTGCTTCAGCAACGTATCGCTCCTTACTGCCAGCTCTCCACATAGCACATCCGGGGCATACACTTGCAGGCCAACACAGGCCCTGCCGCTGTCCACAGCCACCTCAGGGCTCCCCGGTAGCACCCCACCCGCTCGTGGCCGAATCCGGTCTGATGGCGGGTCAAGGCAGCCGACGGGAAGCACCCCTCCAGCCCCGCGGATAGCCCAGCACCCGGTCTGGCCCAGTGAGCAGCGCCGCCCGGACAAAAGCCCCCCAAGGCCCCGCCGCACAAGTCCCGCAGGGCACCGCCACTGTAATTGTGAAGAACACCCCACCAGCCTCGCGCCGCCCGGCCCAGTGAGCCCAGCCGCACCAGCGCCCCACTCACCTTGGCAGCACCTCCCGAGAAGTACACCTCTCCGTGACTTCTCCCCTTTAGCCTCAGAGCCGCAGAACTGGACAGCCTTCCCCTCTGCCTCCTCCTGCCCACAGCGGCGGGCCGGTACCCCTCAGCAGATAGCGGAGGCCGTGGATCGCGAGTAGAGTTATACGCAGCCCTCCGGCAGGCAAGGCTCACCACGCCGACCAGTTCACCTCGCCTCTTCGGGGCACAACTCAGTCGCAGGAAGCCGGCCTCCAGTCAGGCTCTGTTCTGAGAGCGCTCCACGCACCCAGGCGTCAGCCACACAAAGCAACTGCTTCAAAAACACAGTCAGCTAGGGAGCGCTCAGATCTCTCAGCACAGCGCCACCATTTTGTTGATCGCTCCACGATCCGCTAGTCCTCAAAGTTCGGGGTGAAAGCGCGGGGCACAGATCTTCTATGCCGCCTCATAACATGCCGCCGCCTCCACGAAGCACCCAGATGGGTTTATTTTCGGTGCCCAGCGGGATAAAGGATGGTAATCGTCCGGTATAAGGTTCCGGCGCGCGGAGCTCCCTCAATAGGCAGCCATTCCGCTACGCGCCGTAGCCACCGATGCTTTTGTAACTTATCTTGGGGCAATAGGTGCATCGAGAGACCATCCAGAAATTAAGAAATTTTTACTTTTTTACTGTTTAGGGTTTGAAGGTAGAATGATCTTCATACATTTACCACTGCTGGTGAGAGGGCAGGGCGAAGAAGAGATTGATGAATATGTGGAGACTGTTAGGAAACTGGAGTTACGATTTGATGTGCAACCCAGTCTTGTAGTAATTCATTATAAATTCTTTAAGAGAGAAGAACTCCCTGGAGAAAATGTGGATACTTTTGTTTCTGCACTCAGGCAATTGAGCGCAGATTGTCAATTTGAGGATTTTACCGATCAGTTAATTAAGGATCAGTACATTTACAAGTGTGCAGACAAGTCTATTCAACAGAAACTACTTTTTTCCATCGGTAATCCCTCATTGGTGGAAACGGTTTGTACCGCAAAAAGCATTGAACTATCCAAAGTGTTGGTAAAGGAGTTGGAGAAGAAGACTGAAGAGACGGTAGGGGCTGTCAGAGTCCGAGACTTTAAGACTGTCCAGATGCCATGCTTGGAAAAGGGACTTTTTATAAACAATCTAATTTGTGTTTTAGATGTGGGTATACTTCCTATTCAAAAGGAAACAAGTTTTGTCCAGCCAAAAGTGTACAGTGCAGAAACTGTAGCAAATATGGTAATTTTGCTAAAATTTGTCAAGGTGTCAAACATTGTAGTATTAGCGGGCTTTTGAACAAATGTCAGAGCAGTACGGTTGGGGTGGCAAATGTATCGGACTCAGCAAATGAATGTGAGAGTATTCAAAACATTCATGATGATTTGAGAGAGATGGTCATGTTCGTGAACAACAGACAAGTCATCATTGGGATACCTCCACTTGTGTTGATCCTTATGTTGAGATTGGTGTAGGAGATAAAAAACTTACTTTTTTGGTGGACTCAGGTGCAAGAATAACAATGATTATTCAAGAGTTATTTGCAGAAACCTGGTGTGATCGACCTTTAGAACCCCCAGACAGGGCACTGGTTTCCTATGAAGGGCAGAAAATTGAGTTGGCTGGTTTCTTCGAGGACCTCCTGGAATTCAAGGGTAGAAAAATCTTAGGCAAGGTTTAAGTGGCCATCAAAGGGTTGTCTATCCAAGGTTGGTTCCACCAGGGCCTGTTTTAGATGGTCCTCAGACCTGGTACTAAAGAACAAGTTAGTGTAGTTGAGTCTTTGAAATACACAGAAAACCTAATTCAGGATTACCCCACTGTTTTTGGTGCGGGTTTAGGAAAAATTAAGGGGTTCACTCATGAAATTAAAGTGAAAGACCGTGTCATCCCTGTGAAACATAAATTGAGGAGTGTCCCTTTCAGCGTTAGAGAGGGGTTGGAAAAAGAACTTAACGAGTTATGTGCCAAGGGAATTATAGAGCCAATTGAATCATCTTTGTGACTTTCACCCTTGGTAGTGGCAATTAAGAAAAACAGGGACTTGTGTGTTTGTGTGGATAATGCGCAGTCTAAAAAAACATTTGAATTGACTTACATCCATTGCCAAAAATAACTGAGTTATTAGCGTTGACCAAAGGGGCGAGATCATTCACAAAATTGGAATTCGGGTCCGCCTAATACCAGGTGGTGTTGAATCCATCTTCTAGACATTTAACAGCTTTTGTATCACCTAGTGGTACTTATCAATATTGTAGAATGCCATTTGGCCTAGCATCAGCAGCAGCGGCATTTCAAAGAATAATGAGTCCAATGCTGAGATGCGTCCTGGGAGTTGCCGTTTTCCAAGACTACGTCTTGATTTTTGGTGAGACCAGAGAGAGCCATGGCAAGTCTATCAAGCAGGTTTTGGGGATCATGCAGGACAAAAGGGTTATTCTCAGAAGTGAAAAGATTTTCTTCTTCCAGGAGAAAGTGGAATATCTTGGACATGTGGTGTTGCAACAGGGAGTGGAGCAAAGGCCATTGTGGACATGTGTCCACCTATCGATAAGGCTGGATTGAAGTATTTTATTTATTTATTTAGTGTATTTTGGTATCGCGCACAGCAACCCCAACGGGGTGTCCCGGCGCTCCTGTGTGACTACATGCTGCCTAAGATAGTTATTTAAAGAGAAGGGTAATCAGCAAAATAGGTAAA
The DNA here is from genome assembly GCF_964261635.1 of Lissotriton helveticus. Taxonomy (NCBI): domain Eukaryota; kingdom Metazoa; phylum Chordata; class Amphibia; order Caudata; family Salamandridae; genus Lissotriton; species Lissotriton helveticus. Next base: position 1,890,599,070 of record NC_136063.1, on the reverse strand, counting down.
TTTTTAGGGCTCGCCGGAAAGGTTGTTCATCCTTAACCCTTTAGGTGCTGCTGTCGGCCAACGGTCGTCACGGGCACTACCTCCCCAGTGCTGCGTGCGACCGCTGGACGTCCAGTTCAGCACTGGATAATGGACAGCGCAGCACTGGGGAGGTTTGTTTACGAGCTCCTAAGGTGTTAATGAGCCGGATGGCGTTTGGTAGTTTGTTCCAGAGAGCCGCAGTCAACACTGGGAAAGTTTTCCCGCCTGAGCGGGTTTTCCTGAATCTAGGAACAGTAAGGAGATTTTTTGAGGAGGAGCGTAGGGTCCTGATGTTATTATAAGGGATCAAGCAAGTGGAGAGATAGGCAGAGCCCTTGCCTCGCAAGACCCGATGAGCTAGTACCAGAGCTTTGAATTCAGCCCTTTTATGCAACGGTAGCCAATGAAGTTCACGACGGTGAGGAGCAATGTGCTCACGTAAGGGGATACCGCCAACCAGTCTCACCGCAGCGTTCTGGACCGTCTGGAGGCGATGACAGAGCCCTACAGACAGACCAGTGTAAAGGCCATTGGCGTAGTCCAGGTGCGAAGTAATTAACGCCTGTACTACGATCTTCCTGGTGTTACTGGGCAGAAAATTATTGAACTTTTTTATCATTCTGATCTTGGCTAGACATGCAGCGGAGACTCTATGGACTTGATGGTGGAATGTGAGGTTGGAGTCCCATCTAACTCCTAGATTTTTCACAGAGTCTTTTGGGGCAGGGGGGGCACTCAAATCGAGAGGCCACCAGATGTTTGGATCAAGTGGAGTTGGCTGGTGAAAAAAGAGAACCTCCGTTTTTCCTGCATTCAGCCTTAGGAAATTATTGTCCATCCACTGGGCAATTGTACGAAGGCAGTTTTTTAGGGGGTCAAAGGTTGTGGGAGTGATACTATTAAATGAAAACAAAAGCTGGATATCATCAGCGTAGGAGGTGACCTTTATACCAGTCTGGGCGATGATATCGAAAAGTGGTGAAAAATAAACATTAAATAAGAGGGGGCTCAGCGAGGAGCCCTGAGGGACTCCCCACCGAAGCGGGCGACTTTCTGAAGTGAAAGGGGGGGTGAACACTGCCTGGGTCCAGTTAGACAAGAAAGATGAAATCCATCTTAAGGCTGTGCCCTGGATGCCCTTCGATTGGAGGCGTTCAAGGAGGAGGGGGTGGGAAACAGTGTCAAATGCTGCTGACAAATCCAGCAGCACCAACACCGCTCTTGATCCCTCGTCCAACCTCCATCTTACTGCATCTGACATCTCGATTAGTGCTGACTCAGTACTGTATCCTGGCCTAAAGCCGTGCTGAGAGTCATGGAAAGCACCTGATGTTTCAAGAAAACCCGCTAATTGTTGTTGAGCGAGTCTTTCGAGTACTTTAGCAGGGGCTGGTAGCAAGGAGATTGGCCTGTAGTTAGCGGGCTCACTGGGATCAGCACTAGCCTTCTTAATTATAGGAACTAGTCGTGCTCGTTTCCTGGTGTCTGGGAAAAGACCCAGCTGCAAGGAATCATTCCAGATACCATTCAGGGAGGGGTTGAGAATGGGGGCTAAAGACTTGTATTGTTTAGCGGGCCATGGGTCTAGCGGAGAGCCAGATTTGGTTTTAAGAAGTTCCGCAAGAGATTGTTCCAAAGTAATCTCTCCAAAGAACAAGAACTCTGGGCCGGAGGGAGGGGGGAAGTGGAACTTTTATCTGCATGAGTATTGCTAGGGAAAGAATCATAGATGGTAGCTTTTTTGTTCTCAAAGAAGACAGAAAGGTTGTCACAAAGAATCTGTGATACCACTGGAGATCGTTTTAAAGCTAGGGGATCCGTAAAAGATCTAACTGTCTCAAATATTTCCCTAGATGAGCCTTGGGAGTGATACATTTTTTTTTCTAGAAATATTCTTTTGTGTTCGATGATCTTCTTCCTGTAGTTTTTTAAAGCGGATTTATAAAGGGTTTTGCGGTCAGGTGAGAAGGTGATTCTCCAGCGTCTCTCAAGACGTTTACATTCCGATTTAAGCTTTCGAAGATCATTCGAGTACCATGGGGCCGAGGGGGCAGAGCCATAGGTTTTTATAGGCCTGACTGGGCCAATGAGGTCAATTACCGAAGTAATCCGATCATTAAAGTTAGTCAGTCGAGTATCGAGGTCTGGACTCGTGTCTGAAAGATCAGCAGATTGGAGATAAGGAGCTAGGCTATCAGGAGAAATCTTGCTCCAATTTCTGCCCTGTTGTTTGACCGGGCAGATATGTCGATTTATGCAGTGGCAGGAAAATGGGAAGGGGACAAGCAGGTGATCCGACCAAACTATTGGGACAGGATCAAGGGCATCTAAGCCTTCCAGGTTAGTACAGATTAGATCGAGAGTATGGCCCGCTTTATGAGTAGGACAGCTGATAAGTTGATTCAGTCCGCCATCTGCCAAAGTGGACAAAAAATTAAGAGAGGTAGTGTCCTCAGTATTATCAACATGGAGATTGAAATCCCCAAGGAGGGTGAAATTGGCATATCGCAGTGAGGCTTGTAAGACGTAGTCTAAAAAAGCTGGGAGATGGGATGGTTTAGAGTTGGGTGGTCGATAGGCCAAGAGCCCAGAAAAGGTAAAATAAGGTGAAATTTTAATACAAAAAGGGAGCGCTTCAATGCGTTCCAGTTGGATGTAGGGAAAGGACGACATGGTCCAGAGGGTTCTGTATATAATGGCCACTCCGCCCCCAGGATGTGGGCTCTGTCTATTGGCGCACAATATACTGTAACCCGAAGGGATTGCTAAGTGTAATGCGGGATTAGTATCATCTCCTAACCACGTCTCGGTGAGAAACAGTAGATCCCATTTGTCCTCTTCCAGGGTATGGAATGCATCAAGAGAATGTTTTACTAAAGACCGGCAATTTAGCAGGCCAGCTTTTAATCGTGCCTGAGACGGGGTTTTCTGCAGGAAGAGGCAGTTATGCTTTACGTCGCCGGGGTGATCTGGGGAGCATTTCATGAGAGGAAAGAGAGGTTTGACAGCTGTGCAAGTAATTGGTGGTAAAATACAATGTAGAGGCCGCAGGGATTTAAGCAAAGCACTGTCGTAGGTCAAAAGAGAGGAAATGCCATGCATAACAGTACCTGTGTCTGCGGCCGCATACTGGTCGCGGACGGGCGCAGACGGGCAGGACTCTGGCACGACTCCGGCGCAGGTCCGGCGCGTCCGCTGCGCGGAGGCATAGTCTTCCGTTTTTATAGTGGCCAATCGGGTGCCTTCGAAGGCTACCCCACTCCAAGATGGCCGCCGGAGTAAATCCGATCACCCAAGACAGCGTTAAGATCGGCTGAGGTGAGAGAGAGTCTTGGTGATGGGGAAACAAATTTCTAACCAGCGAACAGCTGGGGGGCGAGGAGAAAGTAACACCACCACTTTCTAGTCAAGCGGAGGGGATAGCATGTGAGTACAACTAAGCTTCGTATTCAAGCTCAATAAGTGAAATTAAAAAGCTGCAAGAACAGCTGATAAAAACGTGCAAATTAAAGTTAACAAACACAAAAATACAGCGACCTCCCGGCTCATGCCTCAGGAGGGAATGTCAGTCACAACAGGTTAGAGAACCAATGCAGCACTGTCCCTTTTATAGTGGCCAATCGGGTGCCTTCGAAGGCTACCCCACTCCAAGATGGCCGCCGGTTTTATTGGTCTTTGTGAGTTCTACCTGAGATTTCTACAAGATTATGCATCCAAAGTCCAACCTTTGACAAATATGTTGAAGAAAAGTGTACTTTTCAAATGGGGAAAGAGCTGTCAGATGGTGTTTGAATGGATCAAATCACAATTTGTTGGTGACAGGGTTTTAAAGCCATTTGATCCAAACAAAGAATGTACAATAGGTGTTGATGCTAGTGGATTCGGGTTGAGAGCCATTCTCACCCGGGACAATGGTAACACAGAAAACAATTTGGGGTATGCAGAAACTTGTTTTTCTGTGATTGAGAAAGAACTGCTAGCCTGTTGGTGGGCCATCAGGAAATTAAATCCTTACATTTGGGGAAGCCATTTTTCCTGAGAACTGATCATAGTCCCTTAGTGTCTATCCTGTCATGTGAGAAAATTAAGGAGCACACACCTAGGATTGCAAGACTTTCAACCAAATTGTAACAGTACAATTTTGATGTGGTGTATTTGCCTGGCAGTAAGAATGTGAGGGCACATTTTCTATCCCGATTTTCAGTGACCTAATCCGACTCTGCTTTTGAAAAAGAGGAGGATCAAGATAATTGTTCTGTGGCTTCTTTTGATATTAGAGATATGTGTGCTGTGAGTAAATGAGAGATGAGAAGAGAGTTGGCAAGTGATTATGCTCTTGCTCAGGTCATAAAATATGTCAAAGAAGGGGAGCCCAAAGAAAAGAATGTCACTTATCAGTTTCAAACTTTTGCAAAAATGTCAGAAGAACTCACAGTAGAAGATGGTATTCTTTTGCGAGGTGAGAGGTTGGTACTTCCTGTAAGTTTGAGAACACGATTGCTGTGTGCTGCACATAACGGACATTTGGGAAAAACCCTAACCAAACACAGACTAAGGGAAGTGTTCTGGTGGCTACAGACGGACATGAGAGTTGACGAGCTAATTGATAAGTGTCCGGTTTTTGGGTGTGCAGAGAAAGGTTTCAAGGTGAGGGCACCACCCATGCAACCCATTGATTTCCCGAGTAAACCTTGGGAAAAGTTTGGTATAGATCTCATTGGTCCTTTCAGTGTTCTTCCTGTTTCTTCCATGTATGCTACAGGTGGCAATCGACTATTACTATAAGTGGCCTGAAGTTCGGTTCTTAAGTGAACCAACATCTAAGAACATCATTGATTTCTTAAAAGATATTTTCTTAAGAAAAGGGTTTCCATTCTCTATCGTTTCTGACAATGGTGTACAATTTGTGAGTACTGAGTTTCAAAATTTTCTCAAGCAAGGGGAAATTGTGCACCACAGGAGTTCACTCTATCATCCACAAACTAATGTGCTGGTAGAGCGTATGAACAGAGTTTTGAACAATGGTGTCCAGTGGGCTATTTCCAGCAAATGTGTGGTGCAGAATGCATTACTCTCCATGCTTTGGTTTTACCGCACAACCCCACATTCTTCTACTAGAGTTTTGCCTTTTGAACTTCTGAGAGGCAGGAAGCCATCCTCCAAAATTTGTCCTGGTTGGATATCAAAATGGGTCAAAATGAATGTCATGGATGATGTGGTTAAGTTTGTTAGGATAAATGTTAACAGGGCTCAAGTACAGCAGGAAAACTATTTTGATGAGCGGTGCGCATCAAGAGTCCTGTCCACACACCTAAGGGATGTGTAAGGTTTTCTGAACCTGTTATTGTTGACAAGGTATGTGGCAATGCCATTAGTGTAAATAACAAGAACTGGTGGAAAATATCCCAAGTGGTTAAGTTGAATAATCAGCAGACATATGGCAATGGCGCTGATGTCGATGGGTGTGACTGAAACTACATCAGTAATGATTGTTTTGATTTGGTTTCTAATGAAACAGGTGAAGGTTCATTTGTTTGTCCTCAAAGAAGCAAGCAGCATCACAATGTTCCATTGAGATTTCGATGACATTATTTTCTTATTCAGGCCTTTGCAAATCTTACATGCAGACACTGTACTATTTCTTTTCTACATGGTTTCTTTGTGTTTGTTATTCGTTTTTATTCTTCCAATCTTAGTGTAAGGGGTTCGGCGGGTGGAGGGGCGGAAGGGACCGAGTCAGACACCTGAAATAGGGATTTCAAGGATGGTTTTATTTTAAGGTATGCTTTGCGCCGTCTGCTGGATACACGCAGCTTGGTGAAATCGTCCGGTTCCGTTTTGACTCCTCTTGGGAACACCGGATGGTCCAGGGTGTTTCGGTCCCGCCAGCTGTGGGAGCCCGCCAGTCCTCTAGCTCTCTGGTTCACGTAGAGGTCGGGGTTTCTCTCTCCCACTCTCGGTGCAGGGTGGATGCTCCCAGGAAAAGAAAACAACAAGAGAGAGGGGGTTTACTCCGTTGTTCGTCCCACTGTTGTATCGGGGCCAGGGGAGTGAAGGACACCTAGTGCTTTCAGTGCAGTCTTAACACACCCGCTCCTGTGCTGTAAGTGCTCGTGAGGGATGAGGGAGTGCTGGTTACTGTACACTATTTACACGGGTCTATTCACACATTCGAGCTGCCACTCCGAGAGACCCAGCCCGCCACTTTGCCCCGTACCTTTGTGAGCCACGCTCCTCCCGTGGGACCGTGGCGGGGCGATTCACAGATCCGGTGGCCTCCTGGCTTGTCGTCAGCTGCTGGACTCATCCGACCTGCTTCGCCGTCTTCCTCCGTCTCCGTCTCCACACTCGGGTCTCTCACGCCTTCACCTCGGGAAACGCCGTTCGTCGACTTCCGGGTCGCGTCTCCTTTTGGTTCCGTGGCGAACCAGGGGGGCGGTGCCTCGGCTTCCGCGCTGTCCACCTTAAAGGGGCCGCATGTTGATTGTCCTTCGTCCCAGGTTCTCCACTGGGCGTCAGCGTCACTCAGGGACCACGCCTCCGGCCATGATGTAGACTGCAGTACGGAAACAGAAAGGGGAGTAAGGGGGGGAACAGCCGACCACCAGTCCATGCCCGTCTCGGGGTCCAGGTCGGAGTCAACACCCCGGAGACCCGCCCCGTGACACTTAGTTACTAGTTATACTGTTAGATAGAGTTTAATAAAAAAAAAGTCTTAGGGGAGAAGATAATGTAGTGGTTCACTGTTATGGATGCTTTGTTTTCTAGCATCCGTACTTAGAATCTTATGTGAGGCTGCATTCTTAATTCTAGTGGAATGCGGTTGGGGTCGTCAGTTGTGTGCTGGGGTTGGAAACAGATCTACTGCTGCTCAGTACCTGTACTTTATTACATTAAACTTAGTGTAAATTCAACAGTGTTTCCATCGATTCATTACACGTTAGTTTTTATTTTAAGGAGGTTCCCACTCTAATCCACTACAACCCCAACAACCAACTACTAAATTAAAATGTATCAATCACATTTCCAAAAAAATAACATTAATAAGACAAACTAGGCTGAAAAATAAAACAGATATTTTCATCAGATTAATACCCTATAGTCCAATACATAATATGTATAAAATGTATTCACAAATCAACCTTTTATAAAGAAAACGATATTATCCAACAGTAGTATAAACCTAAAAAATTATATTCATACCTTCCATATTCAATCCCATTATATTTTTGAGTTGGCAATATTTTCGACACTATATTCTTGTATCACAATGTTTTTTCTTTGATATTTTTGTGGCACACCCAACCATATGATCCAAACTGAGACTCCAGCCACTCATCGCACATGTATTGTGTGATTACTGCATGCAATACAATATTTTTTGTATGGTCTCTGCACCCTTCCTGCAGCAGCATAAAAAATACTGTTGGGTATCAAGTGTGATGATTTGAATACCTGAAATGAATAGCTATGCAAGGTTAATCATTAGACTAACATGGTGTGTAATGTCTGGAGCCAGTTTGAGTTGTAGATTGTCCAGGATATATAGTCAATGGCTACATGAACCTTCTGCCAAAATCACCAGATCACCCCATAATGCCAGGAACTGATTCATCAAGGTCACAAATCCGGGAATATATTGATTTTCATCTTCAATTCTTTCTTCTCAACTTATATATGGGACACTAAGAATGTCCTCTCCAAACGGCAAAAGGTACAAATACAAAATAATGTGATACTGGCTTCCATAGATAGTGCCAGCCTTTATACATTTGTACTCAACAAAAATTACATACTTGTATCTATGCATGCCCTATCCCCGCAATTATTTCTCATCATGGTGCAAACAGCATGGTAAGAGAAATCCTTGAGTTCTTTCTCCACAGTAATTTCTTCTTTAATATTCGATTTGTTTTGTAACTTCAAGGGACTGCAGTTGGAGCCAAATTTGCTTCCTGTACACTTGTGTTATCATGAGACAAGTTGAAAAGGTTGGCTGTGGGATAAATAATTTATATCCCATGTAATATTGAATGGACAGTTCACTACTGATATCTTGCTAATATGTCAAGGCAATTTAACTGATCTGAATAATAGCATTCAACGAACGAGCAATAACAACTTAAACCTTTAATTCACATCACCAGTATACAAGTAAACTCTTATAGTCATAAATATACCAAAGACAACAAATTAAGCACCAAACTGAAAAGGACACCTATCACAACTAACTCAGTACTGCCACCGGTCATCAAAAACATTCCAAAGGGTAAATGTCATGATTGCTCCATCTGCAAATCAGGCATAAACAAGTAAACTGATTTTAAATCCACATATAGGTCAACTTTACAAGATACAACACTGAATCAAATGCAACATCAGTTATGTCACCTATATGATCAACTGTCCTGGTCAAAAAGCATATATTGGTAGTACAATATGCCACATTAAAACCAGAAGTCAAAAGCAGTACATTAAAATCACAAACTGGGCCTTAAGTTACCATTAAGAGAACACCTCAAGGAACAAAATCAACACCAATGAAACTTCAACCTTTTCTAAATTAACCATGCTTAAACTCAGCCATGCAGAGAAGACCACCATCTCTGTGTATGTAAGGAGAATGAGTAAAAGCTACATTTGGATATGGTCAAAGTGTGACTAAATAAGAGTCAGAGATGCAATTTTGAGACTAAAGAAACAACATTTTTTTGACTAAAGAACAGCAACTCTCCTTTAGCTCCCCATACCACATGCAAACTAAGCACACATTCGATTTTCCTTGCAGCCCAATATGAAGAGGCTGAACATTAAACAAATCCCTTATATAATGCAGCTATATAATTTTCTGAAATATTTTGCCAAGAATTATATCCTTTACTTGGACAAGTCAATCCCCATCTTGCAACCAACTGTTTGAAAAACTGATACAAATAATACCCGATTATACTATATCTACAAGTTAACATTAATGTCGTGTCTATGACATCAGAACTTAAGAGGGCTGAGGAGGACATAGTTTGACTGCCAGGCAAGTTGGCCGCCTGATATTGGCACTCCATACTGCATTGAAGCTCCTCTCAAGTTACTTTGGGATGCAGTTACAGTTTTTACAATCACTGCCATACATATTGCTGCACATTATAGAGAGGTGAGCAGTACCTGCTCTGCTAAACGTACTAATTTCTTCAAGTTACAGCAGGCACTCCTGCTCTCCTCATTTTTAGATGTTGCAGTTGCTATTTTGAATTACTGTGACGATGTATTTGTAACGACACTTTCCTGATGAGCAGTTCTCTGGACTCTCTGTCAGGCTTCCTCTGCTCAGGTTCCATAGTTTGGAGTTTCCACCTACCTTTTCATGGATATCTTCACATGGGAGCGAGGAGGTTAAAATCCCATTTCTTCCTTTTTGGAGTTTTTGTACATTCTTTCTTTCAGATTTTCTCACTGCAGCACTTTTAAATTTGTTCAGCTCTAATTATTATGCTGTAGCCTCGATATTAAACCTGATCTCTTTACATTTTGATAGCATTATTTCATTGCATTTCAAATATTTTTGTCATTTCAAAGCAGGACCAGAAAACTTAAGTTATCGACGCATATTATGGACATTTTCAAGGGAACATCCAGGAATTCTTTAATGGTGGAGGCTCCTTCAAATGCAACCTTCATGCCTTCTTCCATTCCCAAACTGCCTTCCATATCTACACCTGCTATGAAGCATTCTCTTGCCACAAGCAAACTAGCCAAGCAGAATCTACTCTCTCCTGTGAAATCATACTCTCCCATTTCGATGGAACTTTTGTTGGAGGAGATAAGAACTTTGGGCCAATTGGTGGAGGAAATTAATATTCAAATCCAGGCTCCTGATGACAAATGGTGTAAAATAGCAGCAAAAGGTTTCTCAATAGAACAGCGAATTAGTGCTATCTGGGGCGAGGCAAATAAAACTGTCGAGTAGAAAGAGAAGTACCTCAGTTGAAAATACAAGTGGAGAATTTGGAAAACAGAAACAGGTGAAACAACTTGCATATTTATGGTTTCCTGGAAGGTCTTTAAGTTCAAGACTCTATTTTGTTTTTCAAGTATTCTTTACCTCAATTAGTAGATCTACCTTTGACCACTGTGCTTAACATTCAATTACCCTATTGGTTAGGTCAACCAAATGCCTTTTCAGCTAAGCCTAGAGGGGTGATATTTTTTCCATAGAATGTATGGATTTGCTGAAAGTCTTCAACGTAGCAAGGTCAAAAAAGCAGCTACTTTGGTCAGGAAGAATAATCTTCATCTCTCAAGATGATTCCAGGGAAACAGCTTCCAGGAAGAATGATTTTTTGGATCTTCGACCGCAATTGACTGAGCTGGATGGTCGTTTTAGACTAATTTACCGATGTCTCTTCAAGGTGATTCATCGAGATAAGTCTGCAACATATGATAAACTAGCTGAACTTAAGGATTTCCTGCAACTTCACTTGACTTCTAATATGGACACTCCTGGTCCTTCTGCATGTTACAGCTGTGTACTTTTTCTTATTTGTGCTTAGTTTACATGGTTTCTCTAGTATTTAATTGCATTCTCTAATGATTTTTTTCCTTTTTGTGCTTTATTCATATAATGCGCTGATTTTTTTGTTCTAATTCAATATTATATCTCTCCAAAGGATTTTATTTTCCCACCAATATAATCTTCCAATACTCGTATTCCGCTCTGTTGTCAATACGTTGTGGCCCTCTTGACATATCATCTTGACTCACTGCTGTCACCAAATCCATATTTCGGTTCCCATCAAAAGGTATGTCCTCTCAGTTGTCATTTAGTTGACATGCACCGTCTCTTATCTTTAGATCCTACTTACCTTTTCCTTTTCTCTATTTTTCTTCCATTGATCTTCCTTTTCTCTTATCTTATCATGGCCCTTCTCCTTTCTCCCTCTATTCCATATTTCTGTTTTGCGGTTTCCCAGTTTGTTTTTTGCTGAAGACCTCTTTTATGAAATTATAATTTTTTATTGTAGAATTGAGTATTTTATCCTGGAATCAACCCCTTAATAGTCAAAGAATCCTATTCCACCTAGCCAAATATGACCCAGACTTAGGGCTCCATTACGATGGTGGGCGGACAAAGTCTGCCGGCCACCGTCACGGAATGCGGGACCGTCCGCAAGGGGTGTGGCGGTCCCGCACCTGAAATTAGGTTGCCACTGTGGCGGTGGCAAACCCTATTCCCAGCATTGTGGCGGGCGGTGCTCACAGAACCGCCCACCACAATGCTGGGAATGGACGTTGTGCATTTGCATGCACAACGTGACAAGCACCGGGCGGTGTCTTCCTCCTTGTGCATGCAAATGCAGGGGGTATGTGCACCCTCCACCCTCCAACATCCTGGGGGCCTGCTACGGCCCCAGTAAGCAAAGACCACATGCCTTTGCCGCCATGGAAAGGCACATCTCCGCAAGCATCATATTATGGATGGCGGTGTCTTGCAGACACCGCCACCATATTAACCTTGTTTTCCGCCGGTTGACGGACACCCCAGCCATCATAATATGGCAGGGGGGTCTTTGCAGTGTGGACGCTGGGTGGATCACACCCGCCAGGCCGGCAGGGGCGATCCGCCCGCCATCCTAATGGGACTAGTACTCTTGCAAGGTACTCATTTAACTGAAGATGAAGCTCTAAAGATTAAACAAGGTTGAGCATGAGTTTGTCTCACTAACCATCCATAAGAAGAATTTTGAAATTATTTTTTCCCATTAAAAAACCTGGATTGAAATTGAGAGGACTAAAATGAGCCAAACTTTAAATAATGTATCAGCTGTTAATGCTTCATCTATTCTTCTTTGTAGTGGTGCTTGCTACTCTGGAACACATAATAAAGCTGGTAAATATTTAGCTAACTAATGAAAAATTAGGAACCAGCGTACTAATATTGATCACATCGATAATCCTACTGGTCAGTGTTACTTCGAGGACAATGCTATCCTACATGTGTTTGTCAATTTTTCCCCAAACTCTTTTTGCTCCTGAAGCAATTCCACATTCCTCTCGTATTGATTCATATTTACAGGAAATCCCTAGATTGGTTCCTGCTGACCATCATTTTTCGGATCTGGAGAAAGACATATCTATATTAGAAATCTCTCAGGCCATCTCTTATTTTAAGACAGTCGATGCCCCAATCCCAGACGGATTCACTGTCGAATTTTACCTTCATTTTTCTAACTTGTTGGTTCTTGTTTGTTTCAGTTTTTTTATTTCATTTCAGCCTTAGGTGCTGCAAAAGGTAATTTTCAAGAAGCCACTATCTGTCTGATATGTAAGAATGGTAAGAATCCATCTTATTGTAAGAAGTATAGGCCTATCTCTCTAGTAAATGTGGACAATAAAATCACTGCCAAAATGTTTGCCTCACATCTTGATCCTCTCCTTCCCAAACTCATTTGGGCAGGAACAATTGGACTTTATCAAGGGTCGCCAAGTCTCAGAAAATACTACATTATTTCTTAATTTTCAGTTTAAGACTTCTTACCTTCCTTGTTCACTGGCAGCTATCACTATTGATGCTGAAAAAGCATTCGATAGATGTAACTGGTTCTTCTTGCTTAAATCTTTAGCATGGCATGGATTTGCACCCAAAATTATCTCTCTTTTCTATCAGTCTCCAGGGACCTGTATTTTGGTTAATGGAAAACTTTCCCACTATTTTTAACTTCATCAAATTATTCATCAGAGTTGTCCTTTGTCCCCTCTCCTATTTGTTTTAGCTCTTGAACCATTCCTCTCCTCAATCCACACTAATTACTCAATTTCTGGTCTTGCTTATGAGATCGGCAATTGAAATTTTCAATTACGCTGATGATATTCTACTTTTTTTATCTATAACCTGGACAGTTCAGTGCCCACTTTACTTAACGAAATCTCATTTTTTTCCGATGTCGGGTACAATGTAAATACCGATACAACTGAAATTCTTCCTCTCACCAATGCAACTCATCTAAGATTAAATATTTGGTTTATGAATTCCATCAAAGACTCAGTGCACCTAATATTAAGGATGGCTTGATAAAAACCGAACATCTTCTCGTATCTTGGAATCCCTTAATTCTCTCATGGTGGGGCTAACTAGATTCAATCAAAGTAATCACTCAGATCACTCTTCCTATTCTATATATAATTTCCAAACTCCTTGTAACAATCTCTTCTCCTTTTTTTTAAAACAAAACTGGATTCCAATCTCTCAACATGTTTGTGGGGTAAGAAAACTCCAGGAAGGTGTCTCTATCACATCAACCAAGTTAAACAGGATGGTGGTGTCAATTTTCCTGACTTCTGTCTTTACCATGAAGAGGTATGCTTAAATCAGGCAGCGATGTGGATCTCTAAATTTTCTAATCAATTGGCACTGTTATGGATTGATATTGAGCATTCTTTCTTGGTTTCCTTCTTCCTTTTTAGTTCAACCAGTCTGCTCTAGCTTCACCATTGTTTATTCAGACCTGTTGTTTATTAAGATCAGTTTCTGAGGTGCATATTGTTACCTGTATTGCTTTCTTACAATGCTCACTGTGGTACAATAATCTTATTACCATTAATAATAAACCAATATTTTGGAAGGCCTGGAGAAAAATTAATATTTTTAAACTTGTGGATCTGTTTTTGGAGGATGCTCCTATATCCTTTCCCATTTTTCAGACTTTATCGAACTGTCCATGTTCCTGTTTATCTCAATTTTCACTTTTAATCAATATTGTCTTAGATCCTTTGTGCTCCCTTCAAGAACGTGTGATTACTCCTCATGATAACTTGGGCATCTCTATTCTTTGGCCTCTACCCCAATGGCTTCTCTTATCTGCAAATGTTGTCTTTCCATTACCCTACCTAGAACTAAATCTAAGGTAAAGCCTCTAGGAGAATCAGATTTGGAACGTTCTTGGCCAGTTTCATTATGGAATAAGATATGGTACAGAGTATTCAAAATATCATGAGCAGCTTCTACAACCGAATCACCTTTTTTTATGTTTCATAGGCACTACCCACTCCCACATGCTTAGCTACCTTTTCTAATGGCTCTAACAGTAAATGTTTGGCTTGTGACCATTCACAGGGCAATTTCATGCATATGCTTTTCAAATATTCTTCTACATTAACTTTTTGTCACAGGTTTGGTCTCAACTCAAACAGATTTTCTACAGTGATTATCCTTTTTCTCCTACGTTTTTCTTCTGAGGAAGTTTGTTTGAGGATAATGTCCCCTTTGTTCATAATAAGAACTTGCTGGACCGATTACATGCATTAGCCTTTCAGCAAATAACAGCTAACTAGAAATCTTCTTTGAATCTTTCTTACAAAGCATGGTGGAATAATGTGTATCATTTACATAGATCAGGCATTGCTTTTTCATCTATGTATGTAAGGAATACTAATAGAGAGTTATTTTGGTTAACTTTAGAAAACAGTTATTTTCTCTGGAAATGTTTAACCACCTTAAACTTTTGTTTTTCTCTGTATTTGTTCAGTTTTGACTAATAAGTGCGTGTTACTGTTTTAAGATCATTGGTCTATTGAATGGCTTTGTACTGTTTCAGTCAGTCTACAGGTATTACAACATTCTGCCTACTTATCCCATTCCCTCTTCTTCCCTTACCCATCCTTGTTCCAGCTGAAAATCTAAAATAAGCTTTGTTCACTGTTTCTTTTTCCTTGTACTCACTGCTTATTATTAAAAGCTTCTCAAACATAAAAAGACCTTATGAGACCCATAAATGCTCTACTTAAACTGTCAGTGTTTCTCATTATTGTCATGTTCCCTCCATCATCATAGTGTGTGTGTTAGGTGATGGGAGGCAAAATGTAAAATGAACTGTGAGTATGTTAGATATAATCTTTGACTGCTATACATTCATTTTTCTATCAAGAAGCCTTTGAGTACATTTGTTTACATGCTGTGACATATAAAGGTAAATTAGCAAAAAAAAACTTGTCGTTTGAAAATTCCCCAAAAACTGTAAAATTACACAAAAGTTACTTTTGTGAATCAGACCAGGGGCCAGGTGTATTAAGTTCTCACACAGCGCAGTGCAGCAGCAGCCGTAAATGCTACGCTGCATGAGAAAGAGAGAGCAGGAGAGCCCCAAATTTACAGAAATAAATCTCTCTCTTCCCCTCTCCCATGCGACAGCGCAAAAATCAGCTGCTGTGCACCACGGAGATACCTTTGGGCCATGGTGCAAGGGTGTCTCAGTGAGTCTAGCATAGGTTTGGTACTGGTACTGGAAGGGTGGCCTTCCAGTACAAAACACCATGCATAGACTGACTTCAACCCTTTCACGACTTTGTATGTGTGCTCTAAAGTGCAGCACACGTACAAAGTCAGAAAAGGAAAGAGAAATGAAAGTATTTCTCCTTCCTTGCGCCTACTGTAAAAAAGCTTTGTTTTCTGACGTTAAACCCTTTCTACTTTGTTTAGCAATTTGGGTTTAGTGTCCGAAACCTTGGGTGGTTGCATGGGGACACCAATGGTACTCCCCCTTGGTGTTAAGTTTTGCCTAGCAGTGCTATGTACTGCTTTGAGTTACTTTCACCTTATTTCCAGGGCTAAACAAGTACAGCGCTGGGAAGTAAACCCGAAGATTTTGTGATGCAAACACGACATAAAAGTCTTAGCACCAATTTGCAAACGCAGTCCTTTTTAGGTTTCGCCTGGCGTCCGCTGCGCAGCAGCGTTCGCGCAGGCGAAATCTTTTCAGAAGCAGTACGGGGGCTTTGTCCCGCCTGCTCTTCCATTGGCTAGCTCCATAAATGGAGGCTAGCCATTGGAAGAGAGATCTGACCGTCATTGCCGGAGCAGATTCGTGGGCGTTCCGGTAATTTTTACTCATCCCGCCCCTTTAACAGCGTCATGCGGCGGTGGGCGTTTTTTTTTCTTTTCTGCAAAGGTTTGTTTTTCTCATTCCTCCGAAGATGGAGCCGGGGCCCGTCGACTTCTTGTCTAATTCGTTGTTCACTTTGTTTTTTGTCTTAATCCTCTACATTGCTGTCTTTGGCCACCTCTCTTGCTTTTCCTCTTCCCTTGCGGGTAATTTGACCAGTCTCGTGCTCGGTTGCCTCACTGTTAGTCACCTTTTACTTCCTCCCTTCCCTTTTCTATTGGTCTCTGTTATGTACTCCCGTATCCTTCCCTTCTGTCTTTGTCTCCTAACTGTTTGCCCTCTGTAGCGCTCTGTATTGCAAATACTCTTCTGTCACCCTTCATTCTCCTCTTTCCGCCCTCCTGACGGCTTAAGTGGCACGGATTCATTTTGGGCGAATAGGTGGGCAATTATTGGAAAGCGCGGGGTTTGTGGTGCGGAAGTTAGTGTTGCGTCAGCTCCCTGAGGATGGGAGCCGGTCTGCAGAGGGGGGTGTGCCTGTTCTTTGTCAGCTCGTGTACTTATCGCTGCTGTTTTCTGACCCTCAGGCCCCTGCTGTCGCCTCTCTCTCCCAGGCTCCGCCGGGACTGCACGACCCGCTCCAATGGTTCGACAACACAATGAGCTCCACCAGGTGAGATTCATCAGACCGCAACAACGGTGCTGCCACAGTAGGGCGATGCTTTTAGCTGGTCTTTAGGCTAGTGCGGACACCCCCAAGCTGGAACGCGCAATTGCCAGCTTTTACAGGGCTGTTTTGTATACGTTGTGTCAGCAGAGAATGGCGCTGTAATGACTAGTTACATAAGAGCTCTGTTACATAAAAGCTCTGTTTTGCCGTAATGCGAGCCTGTTGCATCTATATGCCAACCAACCGGGAGCGCTGCATGTAGCAGTGACCTCTAAAGTCGTTACCCTCTGATTCCACTAGCAGTGCATAGAGGGGCTCTCGTGTTTACGTTCAGCTGGTGATGTTTTAAAGGACCCTAAGCCCGAAGTGTTGTCTGCTTATTCTTTACACTAGGCAACGTTTCACGCGCATAAACTTTGTTGTGAAAGGCAACCGTGAACAGAAAGGTATTTTGTACCCCCTCGCATTTTTCCCCGCGGTTTTAAATGTCGAGCTTGTAATATTAGACTTTACCGGTTATCAGGAACCGGTTCCTTTCCTATGGTTCGAAGGGGAATTATGCGAACTGCTGTGATGAGCCGATGAAAGTTGGCAAATCGTTATGAAATACGGTACCGTGGTGGGTGTATGAACTTTTTAATTTTTTTTTATCCTCGGGTGCCAGTGTTGTCCGGAGCTTTCTTTCAATCGATTGTGAGTGATTGGTTGTGATCTCCGGGCCTCTGTGACATTTTTACTTCTAACTTATTAGTCTCTATGGCCGCACAACACGCGGCGAGTTAGCACATGGAAGACATTCGCAAATGTGCTAGGGCCTTTACGTAAAGGACTGTAGGGTACTGCATGACGGTACCCGAGTAAAACGTGGTAGTGGCCTCTTACTATGTGATGTAATCTGGTGTTCATATTGATTGCCTATGCTGGGTAGGCAGATACACAGTCACATGGGCCGAGCCTGACTAGACTGGCTCTGAATGCAGAGTAAACCAACATTGGCAAAGCCAATAGGTGTCGCCCATAGCAAGGTTTTGCCTTTGGCGATTGGGAGGGAGTGGTGACCGGGGGCAGGGAGGTAGAAACAGACTAACAAAAATCTTTAGTTTTAGCCTACTAGGCATGATTCCTTTATCTGCATTACACCCTAAAGTAATAACACAGCCTGACGCTGCAGATAAGGCCTGTGCCTGTTACATGATGGGGTTCTAATTACACCATGTTTTGTATTCCTAATTACACAAAGGGCATTCTTATTAAATGTCAAATGATAAAAGAAGGTCTCCCTTTCCGTCTGTCATAGCACCAAACGCACAGATGGAACTGCCCCGATTTAAAGTGCCTAGAAGCCCACGCTGGCCCCCCAGAAGGGATGTGTCATTATCAAGGGTGGTGTCTGCTGCACCTATACCGGTAGAGCACTGAGACAGACAGGGACACATGGTGCTCATTGTCTTTGTAAGAGAGTATCATTTGTATAGCGCCTCATATCCCAGAGAGGCCCAGAAACGCTTTTACTGGGAACGGGTAGCAGTCTACTCAGTTCTAGAACTAGTTCTCACTCTGCAGCCCAGTCTCCTCGGTGCGGCTCCTTTCACGGTACTGCAGCACTCACTGCCGTCCCGGGTCTGATGAGGAATATTATTACATAGTCTCCTTAGTTCTGAGCTACAAAGAGTGAGTCTGCAAGAGATGCTCCACCGGCTTTTACTGTCCTCCACACAACCTCCAGGGACAGATCAATTCCCTAAAGAAGAACTCTCTACTGCGATCAACCTGTCTTCGTTCATCATAAGAATAGTTCGGACCTCCTCACTGAAACCTCAACGCATAATACCTCCTCACTGAACCCTCAACACATAATACCTCCTCACTGCCCCCCTCAACGCACAATACTTCCTCACTGCCCCTCTCAGCGCAAATGCCACCTTACTGTCCCTCTCAGTGCACACTACATTCTCGCATTTACAAGATTAAGCTATTGGTATTGTAAATAACAATGCCATTTATTTATCTGTTTTCAAAACCAACACATAAATAAAAATTACGTCATTTACAATGCCAAAAGCTCTAACTTTTGCAAAGGCGAGACCGTTGCATTGTAAATGCTTGTTTTTTTAGCTGTCTAATTCACTACAGGGGGCGACTTTTATTTGGGTGCCCTGGCCTATTTCCTGTCCCAGTCTGATCCTGGACCAGTGCATGCGAACAGAGAAAACAAATACCACAGTCAAGTTATTAAAGACACAGACCGCCTCAAAATACTTTTCTGAGTAATCATCTGCAAACAGTGCCTTTGAATTGTAATCCAAAACTTTAAAAAGCTCTCCTAAAATAACCAGATTTTCTTTACGAAAAAGCATCTACCAGAGAGCGATCACATCAGAATCCACTCTCTTTATACCTGAAAAGTAAGCATCGGCAGAATGCTAATTTTATGCTGCTTCATAAAGTTGGCTAAAAAAGGACAAATCCGCCACCATCACTGCGATTATCCACAGCTTGATTGTTCAGTTATGATCTCCTTTCAAAATGTATATTTAATTAAAATGAATCCTTCGAAGTGTACAGTTAATTAACATGCATTGGCATAACCAATAGGTCTCGCCTTTGGGACCTTATAAGTGTTTAGCCATGCAACGTTTCATGTTGTTGCACCAGGCATATTGTGCTGCATAACTAAACACTTATAAGGTCCCAAAAGCGAGACCTATTGCCTATGCCAATGTTTTGCACTGATTTACACGATGGTGAGCCAAGTCCTGGATCATAACCTATTCTCCATTATCTAGATTCATCAGCGCTACCTACTGGGAGGGACACATACCCTACCATGAAATCTCGGCTCGCTTTGGCCTTAAGGTTTTAAAAGGACCTTGAACCTGGCTCGCATGTGGAAGGTCAATGGTTTGTCGACCTTTAGTTAGCACTTCCATAATAATAAATATGTATTATCTAAACTTGCTCATATTTTAAACCTAGAAAACACACAAGCTGATTTTCTTGATTTCGTCCGAAACGAATAATATGCTGGAAATACAGGCAGTGTTTAAATGAACAACAATTTGGACATGGTATTCAAATTGATCCAGTATGAGGCTGCACAAAGCCTACCTATTACCCCTAAATTTGCGTTCATCACACACAAAAGACCCCTTGACCTGCGGTAACCCGCAGCACAAAAGTTAAGCAACTAAATGATCAATTGTCCACCGTCACCACTGACATGATGGGCCTTTCCTACTAGACACGCCCAGGGACAAGCAGATGCCACCAGGAAGTGACGCCACCTAGCCAATCAGTGTTCTACCGTAGTTGATTAACCTGTTGCTGCACCAGCAAATAAAAGGTATCATTTGTTTTTTTGAGAGTGCAGGTCGTGGAGGGCACAGAGAGAGGAGCTGGAGGGCACAGTGAGAGTACCTGGGGCACAGAGAGCACAGGTGGTAGAGGGCACAGAGAGAGGAGGAGGGGGAAGGCACAGAGAAGAGCTGGACGGCACAGAGGGAGGAGGTGGTGGAGGGCACAGAGAGCAGAGCTGTGGGCACAGAGAGAGGAGGAGGGCACAGAGAGGAGCTGGAGGACACAGAGTGAGGAGGTGGTGGAGGGCACAGCGAGAGGTAGTGGAGGGCACAGAAGATGTGGTAGAGAGCACAGAGAGTTGGGGGCACAGAGAGAGGAGCTGGTGGGCATAAAGAGGAGCTGGAGGGCACAGATGGGAGCTGAAGGGCACAGAGAGAGGAGCTAGAGGGGACAGAGAGAGGAGCTGGTGGGCACAAAGAGGAGCTGGAGGGCACAGAAAGGAGCTGAAGGGCACAGAGAGAGGAGCTGGAGGGGACAGAGAGAGGAGCTGGTGGGAACAGAGAGAGAAGCTGGTGGGCACAGAGACAGATGGTGGAGGGCACAGAGAGAAGTGGTAGAGAGCACTGAAAGAGGAGGTCGTGGAGGGCACAGAGAGGAGCTCGAGAGCACTGAGAGGAGCTGGAGGGCACAGAGAGAGGAGCTGGAGGGGACAGAGAGAGGAGCTGGTGGGCACAAAGAGGAGCTGGAGGGCACAGAAAGGAGATGAAGGGCACAGAGAGAGGAGCTGGAGGGGACAGAGAGAGGAGCTATTGGGAACAGAGAGAGAAGCTGGTGGGCACAGAGACAGATGTTGGAGGGCACAGAGAGAGGTGGTAGAGAGCACTGAAAGAGGAGGTCGTGGAGGGCACAGAGAGGAGCTCGAGAGCACTGAGAGGAGCTGGAGGGCACAGAGAGAGGAGCTGGAGGGCACAGAGAGCGGAGGAGGTGGAGGGCACAGAGAGAGGAGGTGGTGGTGGGCACAGAGAGAGGCAGTGGAGGGCATAGAAGAGAAGAGGTGGAGGGCACAGAGAGAGGAGGTTATAGCAGGGAAGCTTTAAACACATCTCTTTGAAGTACATCTTGACAGGATTGTACTTCTGCCTCACACACTAAATTCTTACTTTGCAAACATGAACGTGATTCATAATAATTATGTAAGGCTGTGATATATTTTATAAAATACAGATTTATATTTGCTGATATACTTTTTCTGGTAAGCAAGAAAGTTCATCCCCGCCCCTTTGTCAGTCTCAGACACGCTGATAAACTGTTACTGCAGCATCCCTTCTCCAGCAGATCGAAGGGTTGGTTGGATTCATACGGAGACATACTACGGTGAGTGCTTTAAACAATATATTTACCCTAATAATTAGAAGACATACTAAACACTCAAATGGGAAAACATGCTGCTCAGCTTGTTCAACAGAACATAGGACTACTGACTCCCTGAATTAAATACTTTTCCACTCCACTCACTGTGTTTTACGCAGACAATAAATGCTTGGATGCATGCGAACGAGTCACACAGCTTCACAACATCGCATTATGTGCCAGTCACTGATACACAATGGTGACCTGTGCATTGATCAGAAAATTAATCATGAGGATGAAGAGCACTCAAACACCATATAGTATGTACAATGTGCACCTCACCTGAGTTTCTTTAAGCATCACCTATTCCGATTAAATTGTTCCGTCATAAAAAAATTGGTGTAAGTTAGAACGTAAACAGAGTTAGCCCTTTAAGTATTTTATGTTGAAAACTATTTAGCGTGATGGTTTTCAGAGGAAGAAAAATTGCTTTCCGAGCCGAATAGCGGTCATAATGTTGTAGTGGCTGGCAAAATTCCTACCTGTTTGAGATTGTATCACTTGCACCTTGGAATCTCACCAGCACATCTGAAATCGCCTGCCCTTGCTGGGAATTATTCCAGTATGCTCCACTGTGAAATCACGCTACCCGGAAGTAAATGTCAACCACAGATTGTAGTTTTTGTCCTATAAATGTCGGCCTCCTGTGAGTTTCTGGCCCCTCCTGCAAGACAACGTCTTATGCACACATGCGTGTCCAACTGGGTGGAGTTTGAGCAAAAGATCATGCAAGCATCATAGCCACTTTGCTAAAAGTTCAAAAGCACCCAAAACTTTGCCGAAGCAGACTGCGCTGAAAATGATAAACAAGCACAGCCGAAGTGGACCGCGCTGAGAAGGAAAATGAAAGAGTGCTTACAGACTCATAAAGGAGACCTAGAGGAGACCGTGTAAATCCGCCAGTAAACAATCCAGTCCGGGTCGGCGGGGCCAAAAGGAGACAGGGCGGCAACAAGGAGGAACTAAAAAGCATCACACACAATGGAAAGCCAGCATTTTGCATGCACGATGGCGCAAGCCAATGACAAAAGGAGCTGAGCCTACACTCACTTCTAAAATGGTACCGATTACAAGCCTCGCATACGCGCTGCAATGGTAGGCGAGACCTACAAATGGATACACATCACTTTCAGTATTCTCATGTTTGAGTCATATATACAATATGCTTGCATTACAATGAATGTTCACCAGGTGGCAAACTTGCTCCTTTAATAGAAATGTAAGCGCTTGCTCTTTAATACAAATGAAAGAGTGCTTACAGACTTATAATGGAGACCAAAAGGAGACCATGTAACTCCGTCAGTAAACGGTCCAGTCCAGGTGGGCGGGGCCAAAAGGAGACAGGGCGGCACCAAGGAGGCACTAAAAAGCCTCACGCACAATGGAAAGCCAATGTTTTGCATGCACAATGACGCAAGCCAATGAAAAAAAGGGGCCGAGCCTACACTCACTTCTAAAATTGTATTGATTACAAGAAGCCTTGCATGCGCGCTGCCACGTTAGGCAAGACCTACAAATGGATACATATCACTTTCAGTATTCTCATGCTTGAGTCATATATACAATATGCTTGCATTACAATGAATGTTCACCAGGTGGCAAACTTGCTCCTTCAATAGAAATGTAAGCGCTTGCTCTTTAATACAAATGTATGTGTGTGTCGATTTCGATACTGTATATAGATTTCCCGATTTATGCCCTTATATAGGTACAATTCACATTGCCCTTATTTAGGCACAGAAATCCAGCCCTTATTTAGGCATTGCTCCTGCTAACCAAATACAGGGGGGTGGTGATGGACGGAGCATCTGAACCAATCAAACACTCACACCCAGTCAAAAGATCTGGGTTTAATCCATGGCCATGTCTGAACTGGGGTGGCAGAGTGGGATAAAGAACGGTGATGGATTAAACCCAGATCTGTTGACTGGGTGTGAGTGTTTGATTGGTTCAGATGCTCTGTCCATCACCACCCCCTTTTGTACCGCTTTGTTCGCCATAAGTTGGCAGTGTATGCTCAGACGTGAGTCCCTTGCTCACTTTGCCACTGGATTCAAGCAAGCCTGGCTGAAGACGGCTGAAATGCCAGAAACCCGTGCTAGGAAGCTTGATTGCGGTCCAGGGAAGACATGGCTTGGCAGTTCGGGCTGGACTGTTCCCATGAGGCACAGGGTCAGACTGATTTGCATATGGCCATGTCTGAACTGGGGTGGCAGAGTGGGCTAAAGAACGGTGATGGATTAAACCCAGATCTGTTGACTGGGTGTGAGTGTTTGATTGGTTTAGATGCTGTGTCCATCACCTCCCCCTTTTGTACCACTCTGTAGAAATGAAGCATGCACGATTGATTGAGTGAAACTGTAATCTATTGTTTCCACGACTCTGAAGATATTGTTCCAATTCTAAGGGAAACAAAGTTGTCATGTTTATGCGGTTGTCAGAAACTAATCCCTTCTTGTTAATTCGAGAAGTTTCTACTGACCTCTGAGTTATATGGCACACACAAGTAATTAAGTTTAATATACTCAATAGAGATATACTGACCTCAGTCCTATGTCAACTCTATAGTGTATATTATTCCAATGCGCAGAGCCTATCAGGGATATAGGAACTACACTACATGGCGCTCAACGGTTTGCTAAGGCACTAATTTAATGCTAGATTCTGAAGTAACTCAGTTGTTCTTTTCTCAGAGACCCTCTACTCATAATACTCCATAAGACGTCTGGAGTGGGTAAGGGATAATATCTGCCATAGCTGAGTAGGACGAAAAATCCTATGTATTAGCTTTTTGGTTAGTTCCACGTTGAAAGATAGTGTTCCAAAATATTGTGCACCTTATCTTTGTTCCCTTGAAACTTGTTCTGCATTTTTCATTTAACGACGTCCGAGGACAACAACACGAACCCGGTGGAGCTACAGTCGACAACTCAGCTTTTAACTCAACTGAAACCAATGAGAATGTTATAATTATTCCTCCAAATTTAAGGAGAGCCATCAATACAAAACATGGTAAAAAAGGGGGTGGTAACGGACGGAGCATCCGAACCAATCAAACATTCACACTCAGTCAAAAGATCTGGGTTTAATCCATCACCGTTCTTTAGCCCACTCTGCCACCCCAGTTCAGACATGGCTATATGCAAATCAGTCTGACCCTGTGCCTCATGGGAACAGTCCAGCCCAAACTGCCAAGCCATGCCTTCCCTGGACCGGAAACAAGCTTCCGAGGACCGGTTTCTGGCATTACAGCCGTCTTCAGCCCGGCTTGCTTGAATCCAGTGGCAAAGTGAGCAAGGGACTCACGTCTGAGCATACCCTGCCACACTTATGGCGGCCAAAAGCGGTAAAAAAGGGGGTGGTAATGGACGGAGCATCCGAACCAATCAAACACTCACACCCAGTCAAAAGATCTGGGTTTAATCCATCACCGTTCTTTAGCCCACTCTGCCACCCCAGTTCAGACATGGCCATGGATTAAACCCAGATCTTTTGACTGGGTGTGAGTGTTTGATTGGTTCAGATATAAAACATGGCCTAACTTCAAGAGATGGTAGATCAATTTGTGTGATAAAGGCACATGAATCTCACCAGACAGAGGTATTCTACTCATGGATAGTATTCCCAGAATCAAATCCAGTAACACATTTGTTTCACTTCTACAAAAAAGATGATCCACCAGATGAATATATTCCTTTCGAGGATATTGAAATTCCACTCACATACCAGGAGCATGAGCTCTGGTTTAACCCCTTCCATGCTCATGACGAGCTGAGCTCGTCATGAGCCACGGTTCCCGTGTGATCATGATGAGCTGAGCTCGTCATGACCATTGGAACGCTCACACGCGGGGATAATTCCCCTGCTGTGCTGAGCGTTCCATTAAACCGGCCAGGTTGTGACGAGCTGAGCTCGTCATGAGCACTCGAGAACCATGGCTCATGACGAGCTGAGCTCGTCATGAGCACCGGGGCACTGTGCGTGTCCTCCCTCCCCCCCCAGCACAGCAGGGGAATGTGCCCCGCAGCCAAGCCGTTAAAGGTTCCCTAAAACATTTAAATCACATTACCAGGCTCGGTCCACAAGGTAGACCAGGAGTTATATGGATGGTTTTTAGCAGGTCACACCTCATCCTGAAATCGAAAACATGACAGATGTAGAATTACTTGCTCAACTCAAAGAGTTAATCAAAATCTACAGGCAATTGGTTCAATATGTCATGAGGACTCTCACAGTCCAGCCTCCAATAGTTATTCCACAACAAACCTCTCACCAGGGGAATACATTAAATGTTACACCACAGACTTTACATGCAATCCTCGGTAAATTACCCGCAAAACATGAACAAATTCCGTTCTGGATAGCTCAGAAATCGAAGCGGTATTTGCCAATACCAGTCCCTATGACAAACATAGAATTCTAACTATCTGTCTACCAATGGGGATAACACCACATCTGGAAGACTGCACCACTTGGGGCACAGTCTTTGCTGCTATCTACACTAAAACACATGCCCCCAGATTCATCATGCTCATGTTTTGCGAGTCCTTAATAGCGATTATTAAGGAATCGCTATTAAAGACTCGCAAAACGGGATGCATATAGAAATCGTAATATTTTTTGCGATTTCTACTTCGCAAAAAAGGAAAGGCTTTCCCATTCATTCCTATGGGCCAAAAGGCCCATAGGAATGAATGCGGAGTCATTCCTTATTTGCGATTAGCAATTAGCGAATCGCAAATAAGGAAGCGATTTCAAGGGTGCCAGGGTGTTCAAAGGACACCCTGTAGCACCCCTGAAATGGTAATGTACACTGGTGTTGCGCACACACATGTCCAAAGGACATGTGTGTGTGTAACATACAACTTAGAAAAATGCACTAAAGTGCATTTTTCTAAGTTTTCGCAATTAACCACGTAGTTAGACTTCGCGGAAAATAGCGGCCCCAGATTGCGAATTCGCAATTTTAAAATGGTTCATGAATTGCATTTAAGGATTCTCAAATTGAGATTCCTTAAATGCAATTATTCGCAATGTAGCGATTTCTAGATTTGCGATTTTTGCATTTGGGATGATGAATCCCAAATGCAAAAATAGAGCTCGCAAAGGGCCAGATTCTCAGAATCTGGCCCTTTGCAAGCCGGTTTTGCTTTGATGAATCTGGCTGATGGTGTTCCATCTATGGCGGTAATACCTGATGTCCTGAAACAGATTCAAAATAAATACGGGCAGAGCATGCTCTGAATTTAGGTATGAAATTACTGAAAATGTTAACCAGGTCTCATCAATAATATGATCTACTATTAAAGAAGAAGCAGCATCAGTGGCAATCCCCCAGAAATTAAGGGAATTTGATGTAACAGAACTACCACAAGAACTAGCCAGAATAATTGAAAAATCCTATGAAGAATTAGGCAGAGACAGTTTGGGTGGGAAACCAGTTAAACCACAACAGTCTGAAAGTCCTGAAAAGGTCTTTACTAAAAACACTCCTACATTTTCTAAAAAGAAGTGGGAAAATAGCAAACAACCCTCCAAGGAGAAACGTTCTCATTCCCGAGGTAGGTCTCCTCAAAAGGAGGCCTCTGAAAGGAGGTACAACCTCAGGAAAAGGGATAATTTGAGAAAACCTGACCGGTATCAAGATACTGATACACGTTCCTCTCGTACCTTTCAGATATCGTCACAGGCATCGGAAAGAAGAGGACGGTCAGAGAACAAGGAAGAACGCGTGAAATCCAAAGACCGTCAACATGTTCAGAAAAATAAACCAAAACCTCAATTGTCCAAAAAATAAAATAGCAGGTCTGAAAATCAGACTTGCTGAGGATTCTCAGAACACAGCTGAAGAATAGAGAATGGGCTCAGACAATGTTGGACAGCGCAGCAGAAGTGACAATAGCTTGCCAGAACCTGAAGGGACTTCTGGAGACCGTGGACTTGAATGAAGACATTGAAGTTGAAACTGCAGATACCTACCATGAAAAGTGCAATCACTCTTTTGGGAGCAACTTTCTAAAGGTTATGATATACTTCTAGCTGAACAAGACTGGCCAACGGAATTTGTCAGTTAATGCCCACATGGTGAAGACATCATTATGCCATCCTTCTCCAACCATATTCCAGTACATTTAAAATATACTTATGCCAGAAAATGGGCAGTGGCCCAAGCCCCAGCATTATACAAAATCATGTAGGATGGGATGAGAATTCACCTCACCATAAAATCCAGTTAAAAAATCAACCAACTGCACAAAGGCAGTATCCAGTTAAGCAAGAAGCTAAAAAACAGGGCATGGAGATTTTAGATCAACTTGAATACCAAGGGGTGATTGAAACATGCACCTCACCTATGAACAATCCTTTGTTTCCTGTCTCCAAACCAGACAATACATATAATCTAGTTTTGGATTACAGACGTCTAAACTCTTGTTGCAAAACATTTGCAGTGCAAAATGCACACAGTACAGCATTAATGAATAACATTGTGCGTAAAAAATATAAAACCACATTAGATATTTCTAACGGTTTCTTTTGTCAAAACATTGCACCTGAAAGCAGGTATTTAACCGCTTTCTCAATAATGGGGACATAGGGGTACTTCTGTCGTCTCCCTCAAGGATTCAAGAATAGTCCAGGGTTATTCTCAGCAAGAGTAACAAAGTTACTACAAACTTATGATAACGAGGCATTGTCATATGTTGAAGATATCTATCTGACCGACGATGACCTAAACAGGCACTTGAACAGGGTGAACACCATTATACTGGGCTTCACCTCTGAGGGGTATCAATTGAATTTTAAAAAATCACGAATTGCCCATCTCAACGTCTCTTTTCTAGGATATGATATGATATTCAAGTGAAGGCAAAAGCCTGGCTGCCAACTTTTTACAAAAGTGTGCGCTGCTCCAACCTCCAAAAACACTGAAAAACGTACAGTCGCTACTAGGTTTCCTGAATTTTAGAAGAACTTACATTCTGAACTACGCAGAACGGGTTAAACCTCTCTACGAATTAATCAAACCTGATTTTAAAACAATCAATTGGACACAAAAACACACCGAAATATTGCGCTCACTACAAGCTGACATGTTAGCAACAAAACACTTACAAACACATGTAAACGTACGCAACTTAGTGATCCGAATAATTCCGGGTAAATGCGGATTCACCTACATAACTTTTAACGAAGGTGAAAAAGTACCAGTTGCATACAAATCGCATTTGTACACACAAGCAGAAATTAAATTTACATTAACAGAAAAAATTCTGACAGCAGTTCAAACCGCTGTAGCAAAAGAAAGAGCCCTAGCACAGGGGAAACGCATTATGGTCGTAACTCCTGTACCAGCCTTAGAGGCAGTTACAAAAGCTAGTATTCCAAATGCTAAAGCTTTACGTCCGAGATGGATACAATGGGTTAATTCTCTTGCTGCAACTGATGTTGAATATGTTTTTGATCCTTATTTGAAAACACAAGCATTCCTGCAATACGAGAACTAATGTCCTCTGCCTACTGAAATTTCTACCTCTAGACCAGTATGAATGTATAATTTATACTGACGGATCAGCACAACCCGCTATGGGGGGTAAGCAAGCTTATAGTGCAGCATGCATGATCGTTAAAGGTCCTATGCGTGATGGCAAATTCAGACCTATGGTCACAAAAACGAAATCTCTAGGAGATTGTACAGCTCAACGAGCTGAACTACAAGCATTCATAATGGCACTTGAAAATACGGATCGCAAATTCCCCATACTCATAGTGTATGATTCTTTCTACTATGTACAATCTTATAATGAATATTTACCGAATGGGCCTCAAAACGGTTTCAAAGATGCAAAAGGTGGCACAATCAAGCAGAAAATGCTTTGGGAACAAGTAGTTCAGTTGCGAAACGAACTACAAAACACTCACGTGATACACACGCTGAGTCATCAACGTGAGGGCGTTCACGTTGAAGGGAATTCATTGGCTGATGAAGCAGCAAAGGGGGCTGTGCAAATGGCTTCCGAAGCTGCAATCACTCGTTCAAAAACGAAAATAGACAGTGAAATAATACTGGCTGTCAATACTTTAAGCAAAGGCAGTGGTGCAGCATTACCTAAAGGGTTTCCACTCAAATACTCATATATAACTGATACAAATAATGTTCCGTTTGCTCGAATCCCTGGAGTGGGGGATAGGGTAATTCCAAACATGGAACATAGATTAGGACTAATCCTAGCAGCACATGAAGGGCTCGCCTCTGCTCATGCAGGTGTTTCTGCCACAGTATTGTTATTAAAACAGAGGTACTGGTGGCCAGGCATTAGGAAACAGACCGGAAACTATGTCCTGGACTGTGAAATATGCCAGAAGATGAAAGTCTCTACTGTGCAACGTCCTGAGCAGATGCCCCTGATAATCTCAGATAAACCACTAGCGTGTGTTGGCCTGGACCACTGCGGTCCCTTATAAAGGGATAGTAACTATTAGTATATCATGGTCGCAGTGGATTTGTGTTCAAGGTTTCTTTGGATGTGGCCTCAGCGCTTGGCTGATGCTCAAACTGTTATAAAAGATTTGCGAGCCTTTATGGGCACATGAGCAATAGGCACAATACATTCTGACCAGGGCCCTGCATTTAGCTCTTGAGCTTACAGAGAAGCCATGGCCAGTTTGGGCGTTGAATTCTGGTATTCTTCTCCATCCCATCCTGAGGGAAATTCTGTTGTGGAAAGTAAAAAACGTGACATAAAGCAGTCTATAATAGCTAGGGTATTAGGTTCGGTTGATGGGTGGATCAAACATCTTATTGGGGGTCAACATTGCACTTAACAATTTGCCAAGAAGTTCTCTAGGGGTGTCACTCCATATGAGGTCCTATTTGGGACAAGAATGTTGGTTCCAGACCATGATTGTCATGGAACAGTGGTGGAAAATAAGGAATTTGATATCAAAGATTGTTTGGCTATTTTACAAGACTTAAATGAACTAAGATCGAAACAAAGCAACGTGTTACTGAAGCCAACCACCACTGGTGAATAAGTAACCGTCCCAGCAAGGCCTGTCTGGATCCCAAAGCTTGATAATCTAGTCAGAGAAAAGATCGCAGACAAGAAGGAATTTGGGCCTCCTTACAGACAACCAGTACCTGTCCTAGCAATCCACGGATCAAGAACAGTGCTACTGCCGCCCCTTGCTGGTAAAAAAGAGAACAGATTTGTGTCCATCTACCTGATCAAACCACACTATGTGGCCGACACTAAGCAGTAGGCCAAGTGGACTCCACCAAAGTAGCAGACGCATTCCTCTAGCTACAATCCAAGAGGTTCAAACTGAGAGACTCATCACCATTGAAGAATCTGCAGTGATAAAAGAAGGACAAAGCAACAAAGCTATGGAATTTGTTCTTCTTGAGATCCAAATAACAGTTCGTCCTGAAGCACCTGTCTACAACGAAGTAACAAGTGATCAAGTGGTTCCAGCAATTTCAACGCATCCTGATGCAATTCCAACCATTGACAGAGCTGCCTCTGGATATTTCATTAACTTTGATATGTTTTCTGAGGATCCTAGCGAGCCTGAAACGACGCCAGCAAAAAGAACATTCAAAGAACAAGCAATAGACTTTTTTCATCACCTGGAAAAGACTTATCTGGTTTCACCATGGATTGAACTATGGATTGTGTTGGGAATATTTTTTCTTCTAGCTCTGGTAATAACTCTGGGTATGCTGATAAATGGAAGATATGTATAAATGGACACAGCATGTAAACAAGTGAACTTACTTCTGCAGCCACACAAATCATCCCATTGTGAACAAAGAGACTTGTCAGCAGTAAACATCACAACCGTTCCTATACCAGATGGTATAGTTTGGGACAGAACTGAATATGACATTTTTGGCCCGTCGGAGCTGTTGAAGATTCTACACTTATTCAAGATTTCATTAAGTGACTTTATTACCTCTAGTACCTTTTCTGATGATTGGGACTTCGAGACTGTTAATAATAAGATGTCTGATCTAGAGATGTCTGCCGTATTCACAAATCATGAATATTTAGAGGGTTCATCAGACTATGAACAAATGTACTGTTATAACCATTATGGTATTCTTTTCTTGCATAAATCGGCAATGCCTAGAACTGTATATATGTATAACCGATGGGAACATTGTCCTACATCTCCAAAGAGTACCTCAAAAACTTTTGCGAATAAGTTTCCATATTTTTCAGGGTTCAATGTATCCAATGCTGAAACATTTTATTTTAGAAATGTGAACAGAATAGGAATGAAAAGTATGTTAACCAATACAAAACAGATTTATTCTTGCCCAAATGTCTAGACAGGGTTTCGACTTTTGGAAAGACAACATTGAGACAAAAACTGTCTGGGGTATAAAAGATTGGCAAGTGCAGGGGGTAGAAGCTACGTTTAGAGCCTGTTTCATCCTTGAGCAAATTATATTTTTGAATGATACTGTCCAACAAACGTTTTGCCTTGGGTTAGCCAAGATCAAGGACATGAACGCAGAGACCATTCCTATGCCTGCAAGTAATAGCGCTACACGGGGGAAGGTCGATGTACATAATATTTTGCATCACTACAGATCAGATCCATATTGGAACAAATGGTTGCTCTAGCCCATGGACAGAAACAACTGTCAAGATCGATTCCTGAGCAAAACTCAGGGTTTCACTATCAATAGGCCGACCCAAGAAATGTTCAAAGACAGCATCTTGGGGTAATAACAACATACAGTGTAGGGAAACTATGCCTTGATTGGGCACAGAAAGCTACACTACAGGATGTAAAACAACACTTATCTTTACATAAAGATGACACAGACCATAGGGAATTGTTGCTAGGATCAAGAAAACTGCATCCAAAACGCTTTATATATGCCGGTATATATGCTGCATATAACAAATTATGGAAGATTACCCAAGCAGAGACTGCAGAACGAATAAGAGAAATTGATTGTATTAATTTAGAGAAATCTCTCTGTGGTAGACAGTGGGTTAACAGCTCTGTCATCCAGTATATACATTCATTGGACAGCATTGTGTCTTCTGCCATTGACATCATGGAACAAGACTTGGTCATGTTGCAACATGGTCAGTCTCAATTTTTGATCTATCATGCTAATAGGCTGGGCGCTACAAAACTCGAATGCAGGCTATGTGCCTTGGCATTTAATCAAGACTACGTCACTGTTTTTAGAATTCAATCTCACTGATAAACAGATCAAACTGGCACAAAGGGGAGCAGACTATCTGAGAAAGTTGTCAAACCTGGAATGAAACGTTCTTCTGCTCCTTGGTTTTCATCTAAGCTTAGAGAAGCACGTCAAAATTGCAAGAGAGCCGAAAGAACTTGGAGGAAAGACTATAACCCTCGTGAGAGAGAAAAATTTAAAGATTTGACCAAATCCTATCATAGGATGATTTGGAGCGAAAAAAAATCTTATCTTGAGCGGCGGATTGACGAATCGGATAATTCCTGTAAGGAGATTTTTAAAATTGTTAGAGACTTCACTTCCCCATCCTTAGCCACCTCTGTGCAGTGTCATTCAGAATCTTGGCTGAATGAACTTGCACATTATTTTGTTGAGAAAATAACCACTATTCAAGCCGACCTTGCCATTCACTCCAACCAGCCTCGGGCTGTGGATCCTGATGCTATTTCTCTTACAATTCCCACCCTCTGGGAATTCCCGCAGCTAAGCCTTGCTGCTTCATTAGATCACCTGACAGGCTTGAAATCGGGCTCCCCTCTTGATCCTTGCCCGGTCTCGTGTCTTAACAAAATAGCCTTTGTGCTAAATAGTCCCATTAATTCCATCCTAAATTCCTCATTGTCTTCTGGCATTGTGCCACAGGCCTGGAAGAGCGCCTGTATTATTCCTTTAATTAAAAAACCAACTTTGGATCCCATCATACATGCCAACTATAGGCCTATTTCTCTCCTCCCTGCTCTGGCAAAGGTGGCGGAAAGACATGTGCACCGATCCATCTCCGATTTTATCGAGATTAACAACTTATTGCACAATACTCAATCTGGGTTTCGTGCGAATTACAGCACAGAGACCGCATTACTGGAAGTCACCACCGCCATCAGAGAGGTCTTAGACTCGGGAGGAAAGGCCATGTTGGTTATGTTAGACTTGTCGGCGGCGTTCGACACCGTTCCCCATGACACTCTCCTAATTCGACTCTGGGATTGTGGCCTTAGGGGGACGGTGTGGAAATGGCTTAAATCATTTCTAGCCAACCGTCGACAAACGATCTGGGCGCCACCTCACTCCGCAGCTATGTCAGCCCTGGAAGTGGGGGTCCCTCAGGGGTCTATTCTTAGTCCCCTGCTTTTTAACATCTTTATGGCCCCCCTTGCAGAGGTTGCGGAGTTGTTCGGCGCCCAGATCGTGTCTTACGCTGACGACACCCAGCTCTTGTTCACTCAGAATAAGAATGAGGTGTTTGATGGGACCCGTATCAGAGGCTGCTTAGAAGCAGTCTTTGATTGGTTCAAGAGACACGGCCTGAAATGCAACTCCGACAAATCGGAGCTGCTTTTTTTCGGGTGTGTCTCTGAACCAAACTGGAAAAACTGGTGGCCTCAGGATCTTTTTCCTCCTGCCAATGCCAGTACCAAGGCTAAAAATCTTGGTATTATTGTTGACAATGAGTTGACTTTCGGACCTCAAATAGCCTGTCTTGCAGGGAAGTGCTTTGGTATCCTGCGGATGCTCAGGAAATTCCTCCCTTTGATTTCTCTGAATCATCGAAGGGTTATTGTCCAGGCACTGGTAGGGTCGCGCCTGGACTATGTTAATGTCCTTTATTTAGGTCTTCCTAAATATCTTGTAAGGCGACTCCAGGTTGTGCAAAACTCAGCTGCTCGGGCCATTTACGGTCTACCTAGACGAGCTAGTGTTTCGAATCTGCTGAAGGAATTGCATTGGCTTCCTATAGCCAAAAGGGTGCTGTTTAAAAGCCTGACGCTTACCTATAAGGCCCTCCATGACTTGGGCCCTAGGTATATCAGAAAGCGCCTTGCTCTGTACCAACCGAGCAGAGCTCTTCGCTCCGCCTCCTTGTCTAAAATGCTCGTTCCATCCATCAAACGAGCCAGACAAGGGGGGCGCTCGTTTCATTACCTGGCCCCACGTGCTTGGAATGAACTTCCAATTGCTCTTAGACAGGCCCCTAGTCTGTTGTCTTTTAGAAAGGCATTAAAAACATGGCTTTTTATTTAGGAATTGTGATGTCTTTTATTCTCAGTTATGTTTCCTTTCCATTAAAGGTCCTCTTCGCCAAAGCGCCGGGACACTCCATTGCGAGTAGCCGTTGCGCTATAGAAGAGCCAATTAACATAACATAACATAACATAACTATATGACGCTGAGCATTGAAAAACTGGACAAATCCTTTCACAGTATCAGAAAAAACAGCTACTGAGTGGATAATAAATGGTAAAATCACTCTTCCTGTTACAATTCTCCATTTCCAGTTTAGCCTAAAACACATACCAGCAGGCAAATATGAAATGTTGGGTAAAGAATACATCAAGACATCCTGGAGTATACCATACAAACACAGATGTTGGAGTGGGGGACGTAAGGTTTTTCTTAGCAGAACTAATTGTGAAAACGCACTAAGCGGTTCTCTCCTTTGTCAGGATATTAATTTACATGGGGCCTGCGATGGTTCCACTACAAAATTATCCTGTCACACAAACTTATCCTGTCACCTGCAAGGTTCACCAGCTGCAGTGATTGATCCAATTTTTGGACAACTTTCAAATCGAGGTTACCTCATGTTGAACAATCACAGCTGCTATGGCATGTTGCCAGGTATCCCATATCTAGTTACTGTTTCATCCAAGGTCACTTGCTGTGTGCAAGTATTGTTTCCACAAACCAAGAGAAGCCAGGGAGTCGCCTCTATGGCCTTCACTGAAAATATCTTCTATATGAATTGATACGCTAAGCAGAATGTAAGCCATTTTTTGAAAAAAATGTGCCTCTGACCTTGGCCAAAGAGACCTATGATCTACAAGTCGCAAGGACTTCTGCTGAGATACATGCCCTTTTGAATACAAACTCGCAGCCTTTTGGGAATCACTCCTGTGAACTTGGATCATTTTTAGCTATTTTAATTGCTGGCTAACTTTCCCTGCACCTGAACAAACGAGGACCGGGGACCAAAGCGGACGCTACCGGGGCCGGGACTGCGAGAGCCAGGGTGCACAGCGCTTGAAGATCACAGCGCACCTGGTGTCTCTTCCCGCCCCCAGCCCTCCGCCCTTGATTGCATCTTACCAGCTACTTAAGGCTCGCGGCCCCCGCTCCGCGGGTGCCGCTCGCAGCCTTTTGGGAATCACTCCTGTGAACTTGGATCATTTTTAGCTATTTTAATTGCTGGCTAACTTTCCCTGCACCTGAACAAACGAG
Organism: Lissotriton helveticus; assembly: GCF_964261635.1. Taxonomy (NCBI): domain Eukaryota; kingdom Metazoa; phylum Chordata; class Amphibia; order Caudata; family Salamandridae; genus Lissotriton; species Lissotriton helveticus. Next base: position 1,890,563,357 of record NC_136063.1, on the reverse strand, counting down.
GACCGGGGACCAAAGCGGACGCTACCGGGGCCGGGACTGCGAGAGCCAGGGTGCACAGCGCTTGAAGATCACAGCGCACCTGGTGTCTCTTCCCGCCCCCAACCCTCCTATATCAACGCACTGGTGAGCGCGCACGCGGGACGCGCGCGGGACACAGCCCGGGGCTAAGCCCGGGCAAAGGGCGGGCCCTCTGAGGCCCTCCGAGGACTGAAAGGACTGGACTGGCGGTAACCCCTATTGTATTATTAGACTATTGCTGTTGCCACAAAGCCGCTATATATATTTGTTTGGGTTGTTTTGTTTAACTCTTGTCATTGATAGTGCATTGGTTTATCGTAGGATTATTGTGATTTATAGGGGTTAGTATTTAAGCAGTGGTCCTCCACCTTTTGCCTAGAGTATTACCGACAGTAAAGTGTTGGGTTTATTAATGTCTTCACGGACAACTCGAAGCCAGGTGGGGGCAGGGATAAAAAATATCAAAACTAAAAAATTGACTAATACACTGGATAGTTTTATCCTACGCACTAACACCCTAATTGACGAAGGTATCATTTTGATGGAACGGAGGGTTTCCCAAGATTTGCTTCATGCCAAAAGATCGTCATTGGGTAATATAGCCCTGGCTCGTACTCCGACTAAAGATTTGCCCTTACCAGTCACGCCTCAATTAAAACCTACTCACGTGACACCAGTACTGACTATGGCCCAGCCCCAATGCATAAATAAACCCTCGGTTCCTTTATCACTAGTATCCCCAATCGAGTCTGTTACCCCCACTACTTCACTGGTTACCGATGTTATTATACATACAGTTCCTCTGGAGTTACAGGGGCTTCCTGTAGTAGGTTCAATATCCTCCCCAAAATTAACAGCTCCTGAGGTGCTTAGTGATATTGTACCCTGTTTGGAGAACATAGCTTGCATGGGAACCGGTGCACAGGAGGGAGGGTTAGGTGTGGATGCTACAGTTGATACAGCTAGGATACATCGTGTATCGCACCCCCTGCCCCTAGAGTTGCCAGATGTAACTGTATCGGATTCTAGCATAGATAGCATTCTTAATAATGGTAGCCCTGATGTGTCTGCAGAGAGTGAAGAGGATGCGGACGCGCCCTTTTTTGACTCCCTAGCGGATCTTATTAGGTCTTTACTTTCGCCCCTTGAAGTCAGACTCCAGGGCATAGAACAACAACTTGGAATTATATCAAAGGAGTTGGAATGTAAGGGGGGGGATAAAACCCATGTAATCCAGAAGAATACACTCGGTATATCGGGAACTTTATTGCCAGTGGTCAAGAATCCTTTAATAGTACCTACCCAGCAAACCAAGACCTGTCCATCTGCCTCAATTGTAGAGAAGGGCGGTAAAGTGGTCACTAAACCAGTCTCTGCAGAAGTTAAAAAACCCCCGGTGAAAGTAGATCCTATCGCACCCAGCGCTACTTCTCTCCTACCCTCTGTAAAGACACCAAGGGCACGGCGGAATATTAGTTTACCATCTGACGCATGCCCATTTGTGATTGTGCTAATTGGTGTCCCTGAGCTAACCCCTGATACCCCTGAAACTTTTTGGGGACTCAAAAATAAAGTCTGTCACTGGCTGGATAGGAACTTTCCACCACCCCCAAATATTAATAAAAATATTCTTATGGTGGAGAGAGCTCCATGGGTTGGTGAAAAAAAGAAACATCTTAAAGGCGATTGTGTGGTGATCACATTTGAAGACCCTTGCATAGTAGAGTTTATTTCTTTAGGGCATCACCGTAACACTGACTCAGGGATTCTTGTCAAACCTCTGTCATATTTCTATATGCCTGCGGGTAATCACGATAATAGATGGAGTTGGCTTAGGGCTACCACGCATGAAACTGGTTGGAGGAGACCTGAAACTCAAGGGGACCAGCGCTATAACAACTGGGGAGGGGCTGCTAGCGGCGACTGGCAAGAAGTACGTAGAGGGAGAGGTAGAACTTATAATGGGGGAAATAGGTTCAAGGAGGGATGGCTGGGTCCACAGCTGGATTATCCTATCCAATGTTATAACCGCTTCAACGGCCTGGAGGAAGTCGATTGACTTACTAACGGGTCCATTGAGCGTTTGGGAAGAGGGGTGTTGCATCCCTTACTGGAAGATCAAGCAAATCTGCCTGTAGATATAGTGGCCAACGCTGGCTTTAGTTTAGACACAATTGAATCCCTGGTAGTAGCTGGTAACTGTACTCAGGATATAGTTTCCACAGGACAATTGGAAATTAAGGCACTGGGTTCTTCACTTAATATTTTATCATGGAACATTGCTGGCTTAAAGAAAAACGTAGCAAATCCTGATTGGAACACCTTTATTAACCAATATGATATTTGTATGTTTCAAGAAACATGGTGCAAACTCCCTGAACACATGAATGGTTATTCTACCTTTTATGTTCCAGCTGTTTCATTGGGGAGAGGGCGCCCTTCTGGTGGGTTACACATCTGGGTAAAAATATCTCTGAACTGTAGTGTCACCTCCAACAAGTATGTTTCTAATGACATCTTGCACATCACTTTAAAGAACAGTGTAGGAGGCCATAGATATGAAATCTTCTGTATCTATGCTAGAGGTCTCCAGGGAGGGCTTGCTTCTCCAGTATTAGAACTGTTGGATGAGGAGTTGTCCAAACTCCCGGCCAGATCCAAAATAATAGTCGGGGGAGACTTCAATTGCACGTTCGAACCGTTAGATATGGAAGAAGAATCAGGTCCCAATGTAGTAGAAGGAAGATCATTTATACCCCCCCTAACTCTTAGCCCAATCAAGAAATGGTCATCTAGGGTCATTCAGTTGAATGCCTTGGTGTTAGATTACAATCTTTGGGCTCTTAATGGCCGTACAAACTCTGATCGCGAAGGAGCGATGACCTTTAATAGGCTGGGGTGCCCCTCTCGTATTGACTACATCCTTTTAGATGAATACTCCTGGCCTGACTTAATCGATATGGTGGTTAGGGAGTCTTCCTATAGTGACCACAACCCCTTATGTATGCAACTTAAATGGGTAAGTGGCCGGAACTCTAGACAGGAAGTGGAGATGATAACCAAAGAGGTCTTCCCTGTAAATAATAATCGGAAGCTAAAATGGAATGTGGTCAAATGCGACGAGGGGAAGCTACAAAATATCAAAGACTTGGTATCTAAAGAAATTAGTAGTTTGGCAGCCTTAGAGTCTGTTCCAGTTAATCTAGCCGATCCTAGTTTGTCGGTCTCCTATAGTAATTTAATAGGTAAAGTGGGAGCCCACTTTTGTAAGAAGCAACCGGAAAAATCCCGCCCTAACGGTACCAAACCAAATAGTAATCCATGGTATACGAGTAATTGTAGAAGTAAAAGGGAAGCAATTACTAAAGCAATATGTAGTAAGGACTCTGTGGCCGTCCGGTTAGCCAGGAAAGATTATGCGTGCAGTATAAAATCTGCCAAAAGAGAATGGGAGGAAGAGCATTGGCAACAGTTGAAAGAAGCAGCTCGTGGTAAAAATACTGTTGCCTTTTGGAAATTAATTAATGCTCTAGATAGAAAGGGAGTAGGTCCCATTTTAAATCATATTACGGATCAGGAATGGTATTCTCATTTTTTTAAACTATATTGTGAGGAGAATGTGGATAGCTTGACATTATTATCAGCTAATATCCCCGAAAGTACGCCTCGTGGTAATTTTATTTACAACACAGATCCATTTTCCCAGAGAGAAGTACTAGATGCTATCTCTAAATTATTGCCTGGGAAGGCCCCAGGCCAAGATGGTCTCCCAGGGGACTTGTTAAAGTACGAACCGAATGTGTGGGCTAGATACATATCTAATCTGATGAATTTGATACAAGCTGGTCATCCTGTTCCCGATTCCTGGAAAGGTGCTGAGGTAATAACCATTTACAAAAAGGGCGATAGGGACGACCCTTCCAATTACAGACCGATAAGTCTGATAGACATTATTCAGAAGGTGGTTGGAAGGGTGATCATAAACCGTACAGAAGTATGGCTTGTGGATAAGAGTATTTTGTCCCATTTCCAGGCCGGGTTTAGAAGCAATATAGGTGCAATAGACCAGGTATTTAGATTCTGTGCAGTCTGTTGGAAGTCAGTGTTAATTACTAAGGGTAGTCTATACCTGGCTTTCATAGACTTAAAGACAGCTTTTGATGTGATTCCACGGAATAAGCTCTGGTCGGTCTTATCCAATATGGGTTTCCCTAGTTACCTCCTACAATTCATTATTAAACTCCATGAGGGGAATTACGCCAGGATCCGTTGGGGATCCCAGGGTCAACTGACAGAGAAGATCCCGGTAAATAGGGGAGTAAGGCAAGGGTGTGTGATGGCCCCAACCTTGTTCTCCCTCTTTATTAATGGGGTTGTAGCCCATTTGAGGGAGGATCCTGCTGATGCCCCCGTCCTTGCAGGAGAGAAAACACCCACTCTCCTCTTTGCCGACGATACTCTGCTCATGTCAAAATCCCCCATGGGTTTGCAAAAACTACTCGATCGTTTTTGCAGTTTTTGTATAGATAGGGGGTTGTCAATAAACACTTCAAAAACAAAGCTGATGGTGTTATCTAATAAAAAGAAACATAGGAAGGTAAACCTCAGGCTGAATGACACCCCGTTGGAGGTGGTAGAGGAATTTGATTACCTTGGGGTGAGACTTTGTAATAACTTGAGCTGGTCAGCCCATATCGCCAAAATGGTTTTAAATCTCAAAAGGGTTGCAGGAGTAATTCTTAAGAACCAGCGTCGATCTTTCAGTCGTCCCATAGCCCCCACCCTGGCAATTTATGAAGGGAAAGCATTGGCAGCGGCAGTTTATGGTTCAGAACTATGGGGGGCGGAAAATACAAAAGGTTTAGCGGTGGCCGAGAATAAGTTTATTAGAGATATGGTCTCGCTACCCTTATCGTCCCCTCTGAAACCTCTTTTTCTTGACATGGGTAAAAAATCGGTTGTTGATCTAGTGCAAATTCGCCCCTTGTTATTCTGGGTTCGTCTTAGAAGGACCCCAGAACTTTATAATTATGCTCAGGTTCTGGATGAGCTGATTAGTCTAAACGTAGCAAACAAAATCAAATGGCTCAACAATTTAAAGAGGCTTGTAAAATCAATAGGTCTGGAGGAGAGTTGGATCTCGCAACTGCCACCCCCAAAAGCAATTGTCAAAAAACTTTATTGGGATTGGGTTGTTGCCAAAGAACACATGAATCCAAACTGGGGTCATTTAACTAGTACCTTCCTTGATCACAAGCCCCTTAGGAAGTTAGAGCCCTTTTTGGATTTCATCCAGGTCCCTCGTGATAGAACACTGTTCCTGAAACTCCGATATGGTATTCTACCCCTTAACACATTCAAGGCAGGTTGGAAGGGATATAGAGGAACAGAGTACAAATGCCCAGGTTGTTCCTGCCCAAAAGAATCCTTGGGCCACTTCCTATTTGCATGTGTAGCCTACAAAATACCTAGAGGAAGGTGGTTGAAACCTGTCTGTAGGAACCTAGGGGTGAGGGATCATAGATTAGCTATGCGTATTTTTTTAACAGACGTTTCTTCAATGTATATGGTCTGTGGGGTGGCTAAATATGTGGCGAATGCTTGGCTCATTAGGTCAAAACTTGTACCCATTGTCTGAATTGTTTTATGTTTTGTTTTATGTACAGTTTATTATGGATTTACTATGGATACTGTATATGTACTTTTATGAAATTTTGTTTCGAATAAAGTATTTTCAAAGAAAAAAAAAAAAGAATACAAACTGCCCTATACATTTCTCAGAAATGTTAGGTCATTTCTTAAAAATGTCTGATACGAGGGGTATTGTACACGTATTTAAGACCGCGTGTTCTGGACTGTTAGCACCTTTTCAAGCAGTCCTCGGAATAATTGCAAACTTCATGCACTCTGTGTTTGACGGACTGTCACTACTTTTTGGACTCGTTGCAGGGATACTATTTTTGCTCCTACTGCGAAGATATGGCAAGCCAAATCTCCAGCAACACCCAATTCACTGTGAATGGAGCTCTACTGCAGATGAAGTGTCGTGAGCGCATTGTCCAAATTTTGGGTTTACCACATGGTTTCTGTCATTCAGACCAATCTGGCAAGATTGCATCTTACCTGTTCTGTGCTGCCTGCTTTGTGGTGAAGCATGCGTGCTAGACATCTGTCTAACACTCCCATCAGTCATGCCTATGGAGGTCGATACTCAACTGGACCTTGTAACAGCCCATGCTCTGTGTTGTCCCCAGCGGCTACCAGTCCTGATGACGGCATTCATTCAGGTCTCACAGACGCAAATTGCAACTGGTGAGGTACGAGAGGAATCAACAGGCGCGCAGGTAACATCTGATTTGAACATTGCTGATGTGACCAATGCTAAAGGCGATAGTTCACATCTATATGCGGTTAATCTTCTAAACGAGGTATTCCAACTTTCACCTACAACGGTAGATGACTTTTGTCTACAGAAATAGAAGATTTCTTGTTTTCTCCAAGCCCTAACCCTGACTTTTGATTTTGGCACACAGTTTACTGAGAGACTCCGAATTTGACATTCATTTTTTCAAAACAATGTACTAACTTTGAAACTTATTTCCTATGATTAATTTATTTTCTTCAAATTTGTATTTTTTCATTTTTGACACAAGTAATCTGCTTATAGTAGAACTATTCATAGAGAATAGAATTCTTTGAATACTTCCAGAGACAATATATGACCTTGTCCACAAACAAACAGTATTATGTAATCTGACATGAAATGGTTTCGGCCTTTTTTCTTCTGTATTTACGAGCCATTTCATAAATGTATATATTCATGATTCATTCAGTTAGCATTCAAAATGTCAACATATGCTTAGAATGAAACTTTGCTTTAATATGTACAGCACCAATGCATTTTTTATGCTTACAACCAGTTCTAGTGCATTTTACAATGTATTCTGGACATGCTTTTAGCACTTCGTGTATAGATATATTTTAGATATGTTATCATGTTTAGGATTTAGTAATGTCATTCATACAAAAGTGGAGTGTTGTGTGCTGATTTAGATACCGTATATAGATTTCCCGATTTATGCCCTTATATAGGTACAATTCACATTGCCCTTATTTAGGCATAGCAATCCAGCCCTTATTTAGGCATTGCTTATGCTAACCAAATACAGGCATGGTCAATCAATCAATCAATCAATCAATCATATCATTTGTAAAGCGCACTACTCGCCCGTGAGGGTCTCAGTGCGCTGGGGTGGAGAATGCTGCTACTGATGGAAAAGCCAGGTGTTGATGAGTTTTCTGAAGGTCAGCAGGTCTGCTGTAGGTGGATGGGGAGGGTGTTCCAGGTTTGGCGGCCTGCTGGGAGTACGATCTGCTGCGGAAGGTCACTCTTCAGAAGCTGTGGTGAGGGTGAGGTCGGCAGAGCGGAGCTGGCGGGTGGGGGTGTAGAAGCGGAGTCGTCTGTTGAGGTACGTTGGTCCGGTGTTGTGGAGTGCCTTGTGTGTGTGGGTGAGGAGCTTGAAGGTCATTCTCTTGTTGATCGGGAGCCAGTGCAGGTCTCTCAGGTGGGGTTTGATGTGGCTGTGGCGAGGGATGTCGAGGATCAGGCGTGCAGAGGCGTACTGGATGCGTTGGAGCCGTCTCAGGAGTTTGGCCAAGGCTCCTGCGTAGAGGGGGTTTCTGTAGTCTAACCTTCAGCTGATGAGGGCCGGGATGACCGTTTTTCTCATTTCAGTGGGGATCCACTTGTAGATCCTATGGAGCATGCGGAGGGTGTTGAAGCAGGAGGTGGAGACGGCATTGACCTGTTTAGTCATGGAGAGGGTGGAGTCGAGGATGACTCCTAGGTTGCGAGCGTGGTCGGTGGGTGTTGGGGCGGTTCCCAGTGCGGTCGGCCACCAGGAGTCATCCCAGGCCAAAGGGGTAGATTTGAGGATGAGGACCTCCGTCTTGTCCGAGTTCAGCTTCAGTCGGCTGTTCCTCATCCATTCAGCGACGGACTTCATTCCTTCGTGAAGGATTTTTTTGGTGGTGTGGGGGTCCTTGGTGAAGGGGAGGTTCAGCTGGTGTCATCAGCGTAGGAGATGATGTTGAGGTCATGCCGACGGGTGACGTGGGCGAGCAGTGCCATGTAGATGGTAAACAGAGTTGGGCTGAGGGATGAGCCCTGGGGTACGCATCAGATGATCTCGGTGGCTTCGGAGCAGAAGGAGGGAAGGCAGATGCTCTGTGTTCTGTCGGAGAGGAAGGAGGTGCTCCAGTCCAGGGCCTTCTCTTAGATCTCGGCGTTGTGGAGGTGTGTTCATAGTGTGTGGTGGCAGACCATGTCGATGGCAGCTGTCAGGTTCAGGAGGATGAGGGCCGCCGTTTCTCCGTTGTCCAGCAGGGACTTGATGTCATCAGTGGCAGTGATGAGGGCAGTCTCGGGGCCATGGTTGCAGCGGAACCCGGACTGGGAAGGGTCCAGGATGTTGTTCTCCTCGAGGTAGCGGGTCAGTTGTTCATTGACGGTCTTCTCGATGACCTTTGCCGGGAACGGGAGCAGGGAGATGGGCCAGAAGTACTTGAGGTCCTTGGGGTCCGCCTTAGGTTTCTTGAGTAAGGCGTTGATCTCGGCGTGCTTCCAGCTCTCCGGGAAGGTGGCTGTCTTTAAGGAGGTGTTGATGACTTTTTGGAGATGGGGTGTGATGGCTGTGCTTGCTTTGTTGAAGATGTGGTGCGGGCATGGGTCTGACGGAGATCCAGAGTGTATGGTGTTCATGATCTTGATGGTGTCGTTGTCGTTGATGTTGGTCAAGGAGAGCAGGTGGTTGGTGTGGATAGTGGTCATGGGGGCGGAGGTCTCATCGGTTGTCGGGTCGGTCATAGCGTTGAAGCTGTCGTGGATGTCTGCGATCTTGTGGCGGAAGAAGGTGGCCAGCGAGACGCACAGGTCTTGCGAGGGTGGGACGTCATTGGTATTGGAGCTGGGGTTGGAGATTTCCTTCACGATGATGAAGAGCTCTCTGCTGTTACGCGCATTGTTGTCTAGGCGGTCTTTGAAGGAGGCCCTTTTGGCAGATCTGATGAGATGATGGTGTCTGCGGGAGGCGTTCTTGTGGGCTGCGTGGCTGTCCGGTGTTCGTTCACGGAGCCAGATCTTTTCCAGCTTTCAGCAGGTTTGCTTGGAGACCCGGAGATCGTCAGTGAACCAGCTGGCTTTCTTGTTGGTGTGACTGTTAGAGGGCTTCTTGATCGGGGCGAGGGTGTTGGTGCAGTCATTGATCCACTGTCTGAGGTTGCGACCATCGGTGTTGGGGTCAGTGGGGTCGGTGGATGGGCTCTGGACGAGGGTAGTGGTTAGCTGGTCTTCGGTGACTTTGCTCCAGCAGCGGCAAGGCATCTATTGGGTGCGGTGGTGAGTTTCTTGAAGGTGAAGTGGATGCAGCGATGGTCGGTCCAGTAGAGTTCGGTGGTGTGGTTGAAGGAGATGTGGGGGCTTGCGGAGAAGATGGAGTCAAGCATGTGACCGGCAGAGTGGGTGGGTGTTGTGATGAGTTGTATGAGTCCAAGGTTGGCTAGGTTGTCGATCAGGGTGGTGGAGTTGGTGTCGTTGTTGTTCTCGAGGTGGAAGTTCAGGATGTAGTCCATGGAGACGAGAGCGTGTGTGCTGACGAAGTCGGCGATGGAATCGCTGAACTGTGGTCGGGGACTGGGGGTCTGTAGATGAGGGTTCCTCTGAGGGTGGTGTTGGGGTCGGTGTGGATCTTGAAGTGCAGGTGTTTGGCGGTGCTGAGGGTGTCGTCGGTGTTGGTCAAGACTCTGAGAGTTTTCCTGTGGACGATGGCGATTCGTCCTCCTGCTCCGTTGGTGCGGTGCCTGTGGGTGATCTTGTAGTCTTCCGGGAAGGCTATGGCTATGTCGGGTGCCGAGGCGGGGTTCAGCCAGGTCTCCGTCAGGAAGGCGACGTCTGGGGAGGTTGAGCCGAGTAGGTCCTAGAGTTCAACGGCATGATTGCGGGCGGAGCGGGTGTTGAGAAAGATGCATCTGAGGTGGGTGGGTTCCTTCCTGGTCTGCAGCATGGTGGGGCAGATGCTTGTGAAGCTGCAGTTCCGGCAGGTGAAAGCTCCATGGGTGCGCTTTGGGGTGGACAGGAAACAGGTGTGTGATCATCCAATGCTGAGTGCGTGGCGGGTCCTGGCATCATAGCGGTATTGGGCATCGTAGCGTTCACGCGGTCCAGGGGTCCTGGCACTGGGCATGGTCCAGGCGCAGACGGGCGCAGATGGCCTTGCCTTATGCATGCCCGGTGCGCGCGTTCGCTGCGCGGCCGCTGCAGGGCCTCCATATGAGGGGATGTGGGAGGGAGGAGCATCTGGGAGGCGGGAGCGGGGCAGCGAATGGGATTGCAGGGGGGCGGGAAGCAGGTACGCAGTGGCGGAAAAAACGGGCAGGGGCTGCGGGAGAACTGGGCACAGGCAGGAAAAACAAGTTTAGGCAAGAAAACAAGTACAGGCACAGAGGAATAAAAACAAGTCTGGGCAAGAAAGCAAGCGCAGGCACAGAGGAATAAAATCAAGTCTGGGCAAGAAAGAAAGTACAGGCACAGAGGAATAAAAACAAGTCTGGACAAGAAAACAAGTACAGGCACAGAGGAATAAAACTAAGGCTTGGCAAGAAAGTGAGTACAGGCACAGAGGAATAAATACAAGATTAGGCAATAGTAATGCAGGCAGAGCCCTGCAGCAGCGTGGGGAGTGACATGCCTGCGAGGAGAATCAGAGGTCAACTACATCCGATCCTCTTCATCACAACGAGTTCTTGGAAAACCAGACTCTTAAGCCTTTAGGACTTCCCCTTGCCTGGATATTGATTTCTCCAAGAACTCATTTATTGTGCATGAACATCTATTCCTTAGGGGTTCATTCATGTTGTTCTTATGCCCGACTTGTGCGTCAATACTGGAATTCCTAAACACCTTCAAGGTATAAATATACCTTCACTTGCTATGGCAAGGCACGGTGCGTTTCGGCTACCTACTTGCACGACGCGGCTCGCCACCGCAAGTCCCTAAGGAAGTCCCTCCAACTGATGCACTGACCAGGCACTGTCATCCTCCTCGCCGAGAATCCAGCTCCAGTGTTTCTCACTCCCATTGCGAGGTGCTAGAGATCAAGTCCCGGGAAAGAGATACCAACCTCTCTCATTCTAAGGAATGGAGCTGATTAGAACCTAGAGAAACTTTTGGCAACTCTTGGCACAACTAAACTAAACTTTAGCTAAACAGCACCTACTTCTTCCCTTGTACTATACTTAGGTTAGGTACACTGGGGTAGGATTATTTTTAGAAGCACCAGTTGTGTATTTTAGCCTCTGTTATTCATCTATTTATTTTAATATATGTCATAGCTACAGACCATGCTATTACAGTAATATTTTATAGTACTGCTAAAGCTGTACATATTATCCTTCGCATTCTGTCTTACGAATGTAGCAGTTCATATCTCTTACATGAGAAATAAGACTGTTCAATAAACCCTTTTAGTGAAACGCCCGTCTCTCTATTTCTGTGCAACTCTGTAAAAACGAAGCATGCACGATTGACTGAGTGAAACAGTAATCTATTATCTGAAGATATTGTTCCGAATCTAACGGAATGTGAGTGTTTGATTGGTTCAGATGCTCTGTCCATCACCACCCCCTTTTGTACCACTCTGTAGAAACGAAGCATGCATGATTGACTGATTGAAACTGTAATCTATTGTTTCCACGACTCTGAAGATATTGTTCCGATTCTAAGGGAAACAAAGTTGTCACGTTTATGCGGTTGTCAGAAACTAATCCCTTCTTGTTAATTCAAGAAGTTTCTAGTGACCACTGAGTTAGCTGGCACACACAACTAATTAAGTTTAATATACTCGATAGAGATATACTGACCTCAGTCCTATGTCAAATCTATAGTGTATATTATTCCAATGCGCAGAGCCTATCAGGGATATAGGAACAACACTACACACTTCTGTAAAAATAATTAAGTAAATAAACAAGCGTGGCTGAAGCGGACTGCGCTGAAAATGATAAACAAGCACGGCCGAAGCAGACAGCGCTAAGAGGGAAAATGAAAGAGTGCTTACAGACTTATAAAGGAGACCAAAAGGAGACTCTGTAACTCCGCCAGTAAACGATCCAGTCCGGGTGGGCGGGGCCAAAAGGAGACAGGGAGGCAACAAGGAGGAACTAAAAAGCCTCACGCACAATGGAAAGCCAGCGTTTTGCATGCACGATGACGCAAGCCAATGAAAAAAAGGGGCCGAGCCTACACTCACTTCTAAAATTGTATTGATTACAAGAAGCCTTGCATGCGCGCTGCCACGTTAGGCAAGACCTACAAATGGATACATATCACTTTCAGTATTCTCATGCTTGAGTCATATATACAATATGCTTGCATTACAATGAATGTTCACCAGGTGGCAAACTTGCTCCTTTAATAGAAATGTAAGCGCTTGCTCTTTAATACAAATGTATGTGTGTGTCGATTTCGATACTGTATATAGATTTCCCGATTTATGCCCTTATATAGGTACAATTCACATTGCCCTTATTTAGGCACAGAAATCCAGCCCTTATTTAGGCATTGCTCCTGCTAACCAAATACAGGGGGGTGGTGATGGACGGAGCATCTGAACCAATCAAACACTCACACCCAGTCAAAAGATCTGGGTTTAATCCATGGCCATGTCTGAACTGGGGTGGCAGAGTGGGCTAAAGAACGGTGATGGATTAAACCCAGATCTGTTGACTGGGTGTGAGTGTTTGATTGGTTCAGATGCTCTGTCCATCACCACCCCCTTTTGTACCGCTTTGTTCGCCATAAGTTGGCAGTGTATGCTCAGACGTGAGTCCCTTGCTCACTTTGCCACTGGATTCAAGCAAGCCTGGCTGAAGACGGCTGAAATGCCAGAAACCCGTGCTAGGAAGCTTGATTCCGGTCCAGGGAAGACATGGCTTGGCAGTTCGGGCTGGACTGTTCCCATGAGGCACAGGGTCAGACTGATTTGCATATGGCCATGTCTGAACTGGGGTGGCAGAGTGGGCTAAAGAACGGTGATGGATTAAACCCAGATCTGTTGACTGGTTGTGAGTGTTTGATTGGTTCAGATGCTCTGTCCATCACCACCCCCTTTTGTACCACTTTGTAGAAACGAAGCATGCACGATTGACTGATTGAAACTGTAATCTATTGTTTCCACGACTTTGAAGATATTGTTCCGATTCTAAGGGAAACAAAGTTGTCACATTTATGCGTTTGTCAGAAACTAATCCTTTCTTGTTAATTCAAGAAGTTTCTAGTGACCACTGAGTTAGCTGGCACACACAACTAATTAAGTTTAATATACTCGATAGAGATATACTGACCTCAGTCCTATGTCAAATCTATAGTGTATATTATTCCAATGCGCAGAGTCTATCAGGGATATAGGAACAACACTACACACTTCTGTAAAAATATTTAAGTAAATAAACAAGCGTGGCTGAAGCGGACTGCGCTGAAAATGATAAACAAGCACGGCCGAAGCAGACAGCGCTGAGAGGGAAAATGAAAGAGTGCTTACAGACTTATAAAGGAGACCAAAAGGAGACTCTGTAACTCCGCCAGTAAACAATCCAGTCCGGGTGGGCGGGGCCAAAAGGAGACAGGGAGGCAACAAGGAGGAACTAAAAAGCCTCACGCACAATGGAAAGCCAGCGTTTTGCATGCACGATGGCGCAAGCCAATGAAAAAAAGGAGCCGAGCATACACTCACTTCTAAAATTGTATCGATTACAAGAAGCCTCGCATGCGCTAAATCAGCTAGCATAAATAAATATAAGGAATGTGGATTTTTTAAGAAATATCTTCTCTGCCATCGAAATCTAATTGCAGAAGATAATGATGGATATAAGAACCGTTTTGGAAGGTGGCATCGAATTGAGGCTATCGACTATTGAGACTATTGCATCGCTTTTTTAACGTTCCGTGTCGCAATGTGCCACTGGCATATTTATAAGCCCACGTAAAGCAAGCTTTCATTGCTTTTCATGGCCTCATAAATATGTGCTCCTTTCATGCAGAAAACTGCGTGAAAGGGGTGCTACATGGCTGTTACTGATGGCGTTCCCAGCAACATCCATGGCTTTTTGACACTGGCCCAGATTTACGAGAAATCGTAAGTCTGAGGCAGTGTCAAAACTATCGCCTTCCATTGGGGGGGAGGGGAGGTGCTAGAGGGAGGCACAACAAGGATAAATATCTTTATTTCTTCTTGTTTTTCCTTTTTCTATGTGTGCAGCAAGAAAGAGGAAAAGCCTCTTGTGGTTGTTTTTGTGCAGGAAGGTTTCCCATCCTGCTCAAAAATGATCATCCACGAAACGCGATCACCCTTGCCCCATGGTGCAAAGTTGCTGCCGTTGGCGCACAGCATCCCATTGAAGGCTCGCACAGGGAAAAGGACAGGAATGCACCATATCTTATAGATATGGTGCATTCCTGCCCTTTTCTTTTGCCATAGGGCAGCGCAAAAGGAAGGCCTGCTGCACTGCCTTATGCAATGAGGCCCTGGATTTTCAGTGGGATAGCGGGGGGATTGAGATAGAGAGGGACAGGAGAAATACTGATAGAGTGTATGATAGCCAGAAATATACAAAGAAAATATGAGTCACAAAATATAGGACAGAGAAGGAGTGATTGAGCAAAAGCGAGATGGACAGAGAAAAAGAGAGAAGGGAACCAGATAGCAAGAGCGACTGAGAGGGATGGATGAAGAAAGAGAATACAAAGAGGGCGTGGCAGAATGAGTGCGTTAGAGAGTAGGAGAGAGAGAGAGCAGAATTTTTAATGAGGGAGACAGCAAGCGGGAAGAAAGAGAAAGTGCAAAGTGTTGAGGTCAGGGGATAGATAAGAGATAGAAAGAGACGGAAAGTAACAGAGAGATAACGATTGACTATGGCTAGATTTTCAGACAATCTAACATTGATTTGCTGCTTCATGGTGTCTCTACACTTGGAATTGTTTTGGTATAGAACTGGTATGGAAGTAAAACCTCTCCATTGCATGTTTCCAATGACCAATCTTATGCTTTGACTAAAATCCGATACCGGGTGAATGAATGCTTCGTGATTTCCACGGCCAAATTATGGAATTCACTTCCACTTTCCATCAAAACTGCCCCTTCTCTCCTTAGCTTCAGGAAGCAAGTAAAAACCTGGCTGTTTCCACACTAAGAGCTGTTAATTGTCTTCATCTGATCAGATTAAGCGCCGAGACACCCCTGGGTATTTGCGCGCTCTAAAAATTGCCGAAATAAAATAAAAAATAAATAAATAAATAAATGCTCTCTGATATAAGCGTCAAGAATATTTAACGCTTGGATGTTTCTTGGTTGTATTGTTCTCTTGCTTATACTGGATATTTAATATGGTCTTGCAGCCTTTATGAATGCCTATGTAGGTAAAATGCAGCCACCACACACATTATTAGCATCAGTTATTATGCAGTCGTTATGCAGAGCCAGCACAATGTACTACAGAGGAAACAACAAGAAGCGCGGGTCATATTAGATATGGTGCTTTGTGAAAATTGATGCATTGTAGTACCAGTTATGTAGCCAAAGCATTTTACAGCACATTTCCTCATTACAGAAAAGGTGTCAATCAGGGCCAGACTGGGAACCAAAACCAAAAAAAAGTGCTCGGCCGCCCCCCCCCGGGGGGGAGGTTGGGGGTGCGACCGACCTCTTTGCTGGGGCCGGTTTTCAGCCGAATTTGTTTCAGGGATGATTTTGTAGCTATGCTGTATAAACTGCCCTGTAACAAAAATGGCCCCCAGGGGCCCAAAACTGTCCCAACCCTTGCGGCACACTGAGGGATTGCCCGGTGCCCGCAACGGGCAGTCCGGCCCTGTTGTCAATGTTCAGTACAGTTGTGTTGGCCCAAGAGAACATTGGGCCTGGGAGTCATTTTAGTTATACCGAAGTAATCAAAGTAGTTTTGGTAATTCCACAGGACTCTTTGATGGAGAATGACGGAGGATAACATGATTACGCCTGCTCAAGTAATTAGGAGTAATTTGGAGGAACAGATGAAAACGCAAGAGCACATTTAGTGAGTTGAGCGCCTGTTTGTGCTGCTTTTCATTTTCATCCCTGGTGGTCCAGTGGACCTCTGTCTCCATTCTCTTGCGCAGCTTTCTCTCTCCTTTTTTACTCATTTTTTCCCTCACTTCTATCTCCCCCCTTCACTCTCCTTCTGGGTCTTCACCTCCATTTTTTTCATTTTCCCCTCATTTCAAGCTCCGCCTTCACTCTCCTGTGTCTTTCCTCCGTTTTTCACTCATTTTTTACCCTCATCTCAATCTCCCCCTTTCAATCCCCCGTGTCTTCTGTGTCTTTCCTCCACTCTTTCTTGCACTTTTGGTGCCTTATTTGCACTTTTCTCTCTCTTTTTGCCTTATTCCTTTTGCCTTTTTTAGCCCATTTTTCTCCACTGCTGCTGCCCCCGTGGCCCCTCCCCCTCAAGACAACCGGCCCAATCCAGCTCCGCTCCCAGCGCCCGACTCCCAGCTGTCCAGCTCTCCCTGACCCCTACTTAATGACGGCCACTGCGTGGCTGCTGTGCGGCTGCACCACCTGGGTGCCAAAGGCAAGCCAGTCTTCTCCCGTCCGTGACCCGACTGCGACCACCACCAGGAACCCTGGATCTCTGCACCGCCAACTTCACAACCTAGCCGCACTCCACGCTCTCAACCCAGGCCACAACAACAACTGCAAGCTAGCATCGTCAGCAACACCCACGGACCCTTCAGCTGTCACCGCTGCCGGCACACCTGCAGCACCGCCAAGACCACTGACCCAGTGCAATCCACCCGCAAGAACACAACCAAACCGAAGACCCTGCAATGCATCCTCCTCAACAACTGATCCCTCCACAAACACCCACCGAAATCCAGGACCTCCTCGACAGCAACTCCCCGGGCATAGCATTCTTTACCGAAACCCGGACCAACACCACCTCCGGACCTGACATCGCCATCGCTATTCCCCAAGGATTTAAGATCTCCAGGAAGGACTGCCCCACCCCCCTGGAGGGGAGGAATCGCCATCGTCCACAAATCCCCCCTCCGCCTGAGCACACTCCCCAAAGAGCCCACAGACCTGATGAAACACCTTCACTTCAAGATACTGGCCAGCCCTACCTCCACCCTCCATGGAACCCTCATCTACCGACCCCCTGCAACCCTCAGGCTTTTCGCCAACTCCATCACCGACATCATCTCCCCACATGCCATCGCGTTCACCAACTACACCCTACTGGGAGACATCAACTTCCACCTCGACAACCAACTGGACCCCAGCACCACATCCCTGCTGGACAACCTCCATAACATTGAACTCCGCCAGATCGTGACCGAACCAACACACTCAGCAAGACACACCCTCGACCCCCTCTTCACAACAGGAAACTCCATCACCTTCAGCCACACCACCGAACTCCCGTGGACTGACCATCGATGCGTCCACTTCACCTTCAGAACACCCACCATCCACAGACACCAGCACCTGCTCCCATGAAGAAACTGGACCAGAATCAATGACGACCAGCTAACCTCGTTACTTAGCAACTCCACCCCAACCATCGCAGAACACGCCGACGCCAACACCGCAGCCCGAATCCTGCACAGATGGATCCCCGACAGCTCCAATGCCATATCCACCCTCAAGAAAAACAACAACACCCACGCCAAGAAAGCTAGATGGTTCACCACAGAACTTCGAGAGTCCAGACACACTTGCCGTCGCCTCGAAAAGGCCTGGAGGAACACCCAATCCACAGAAGCCCACAACAACTTCAGAGCCGCCTCCAATGCCCACGACCAACTCATCAGAAAAATGAGGAAAAAAGCGATTGAAGACAGAATCTCCACTCATGCACACAACAACAAAGAACTCTTCAACATCATCAAGGAGTTCGCCCGACCCACCAGCGAGTCCATCGAAATCCCTCCCTCACAAGACCTTTTTCATCAAAAAATCAAGAGTATATACGACTTTGACGAAGACAACCAACACACTGAACCCTCACCAACCATCCCCGACACTCTGGAGCCAGCGATCGACAACTGGACAGCCCTCACCACCAAAGACACACTGAAGACGATGAAGTCAATCCACTCCGGAGCCCCCACCACATTTTCAACAGAACGGCCAACGCCATTGCACCCATGCTCTGCCACACCATCAACCGCTCCCTGGCAACCGCCTCATTCCCTGACAACTGGGAACATGCTGAGATCAATCCCCTCCTGAAGAAACACTCGGCAGACCTCATCGACCTCAAAAACTACAGATTCATCTCCCTGCTCCCGTTCCTAGCTAAAGTCATCGAGAAAGCCATCAACAGCCAACTCGCCACATTCATTGAAGAGCACAACATCTTCGACTCTTCCCAATCCGGCTTCAGAAAAAACCACAGTACGGAAACCGCCCTTCTTGCCGCAACAAACCACATCCGTACCTTACTGGACAAAGGAGAAACAGCAGCCCTCTTTCTCCTCGACCTCTCAGCGGTGTTCGACACAGTCTCTCACCGCACCCTAATATGCAGACTCCACGATACAGGGATCCAAGATAAGGTCCTCGACTGGATTCCCTCCTTCCTCTCCGGCAGAACGCAGCGGGTCAGACTCCCCCCTTTACTCTCAGACCCTGCACCTACCAGGGGTCCTCCCTCAGCCCTACGCTCTTCAATGTCTAAATGGCTTCGCTCGCCCCCATCGTCAGAACCTCTGGACTCAACATTGTGTTATACGCAGACGACACCCAACTCATCCTCTCCCTATCCAACAAACCCAACACCGCCAGACACAACTTTCGAGACGGCATGGAAGCCATCGCCAAATGGATGAAAAACAGCTGCCTACAACTAAACACAAAAAAACGGAAGTACTCATCATGGGCCCAAACCCAGATGCCTGGAATGACACCTGGTGGCCCCCAGTCCTCGGAAGCCCACCCACCCCCACAGACCACGCACGCAACCTGGGAATCATCCTGGACTCAGAACACAGAATGGACCGCCAGATCAACTCTGTCTCGCCCTCCTGCTTCCACACCCTCCGCCTCCTACGTAAGACCTTCAAATGGATCCCCCTCGAACATAGAAAGACCGTCACTCACGCCCTGGTCACCAGCAGGCTTGACTACGGCAATGCACTCTATATCGGAATAAACAAAAACCTCACCCGCAAGCTACAGAACATCCAAAACGCTGCCACAAGATTGGTCCTCAATTTGCCAAGCCACTGCCACGTCTCCCAGCACCTGCGCACACTCCACTGACTCCCCATTGAAGCTAGAGTCACCTTCAAGATGCTAATCCACGCTCACAAGGCCCTCCACGAAACCGAACCAGCATACCGGAACAGCCGACTCTAATTCCAAGCACCGCAAAGGACCCTACGATCAGCCCGCTGTGGTCCCTCGCACCAGAGAGACCAGATCGGGAGGCCGCTTCTTCTTCTTCCGTGTGGCCAGTGCCTGGAACGACCTTCCGCTCCACCTTAGACAAATAACATCGCTCCCCATCTTCGCAAGAAACCTCCAAACCAGAAACCCTTCTTGATGGACTGGAACCAGTCGTCTTGTGCCTCATATTCTAAATTTCTCACTCCTGGGGCCTATTGTGCGATTGGTTTTTGCAGTACATCTTGAACTGTTTTCGCTTACTATTGTATTATGTGTGCCATTACCTACTGTACAATAAAACTTAAACAGTTAAAACATTGTCAGCCTGTGCATGCAGATGTCACTATCATTACCTCTTCCAGAGTTGGGGGAGGGAGCGGCCATCCAGATATCAATTATGTTATGTAGATCTCAAAGTCTTAACAACTATCTGTGGTGGAAAGAGGAGGGTGGGAGGCGAGTGGGAAATGTGTGCGTGGGAGCCCCCATTGGGAGAGGTATCATACACCGAAGCTTGTCAGTCGGAGCTACTCGATGTAGCTCCATCCCCCTCCTCTCCACTATTGGAGCAGCTCAAATGTTCGCAATTAAATAAGACTTCCCTCCACACCTCTGCGATAGGGCGCCTGCGTATGCCTTTCAACTCTTCTTTATGCAAGGATCTGCCCTCTGCTGCCACCCAGCTATTCATCTCTAGGTTCCAAACCTCCAAACCACAGTCTGTGGCCCCATTGCCAATTTCCATGTTATCGCGATTCGCCTCTTGGCCAGGGCCAAGGACAGATCGATAAAGCAGTGGCCCACCTTACGTTTAGTTTAATATATACAATGGTTCTGTCGAGTATGTAACCTGATTACTTCAAAATGCATATACATCCTTCCAAAATTGTTTCTTAATTAATCATAGGTTACTTTAGACAATCATCAAATGAGAACATGGTCAAATAGCAAATCCCAAACCAAGAAGAACAGGGTAACAATATATTTTTAATCAATGAATTGTTTTCATTCATAAATACCCTGTTTATAATACATGTAGATTAATCAAAGAATCAAATATTACTTAGTAGAAAACGGCGCATATAAATACAGTGCGTGCATTGTGACATATAGTGCACTCGTGAAAAAGTGAATTATGTAAAAGTGAGTGAGTGAGGGGGGGGTTGAAAATAATTTTCAGGCCAATTTCAGTATTTAATTATAATTCATTCAGTATGCCACTTCAGTTGGCCTCGATAACTGAATATTCTGTACTGGTCCGATGGTTTTAATATCGTCGACGTTTCGACCCTTGGACGCCTTGATTATGGGTCTGGGGCGGGTCTTCTTCAGGACATAGGTCGGGTGGGGTAGTGAAATAGCGCCTAAGGGCCCCTTCGTGGATTGGACCCTGGAGGGTATGTGGAATAATCACCCATTGATTTGAGCCATCCGGCTTCTAGGAAGTTCGATTCCTGATGCTTGAAATTAGCGGGTCCCTGTACAAACTTCACCGCTGATCGTGTAGTTGGAAAACATAGAGCCCATTGGTATCATGGGCGCTCCTTGCATAGAGTCCCAGCCGCAATGAATAAGCGATCTGGTTTCCGAATAATAGTTTCTAATACTGCAGTCAGCACTGGGTCTGATTCCGTCTGTGCGCCGCAGAAGTGCTCCACCAGCAACCCTTACATTTAGGCAGTTTGGGGTATAACCCCAGAAGACAAACCTCAGCTGAGCGGGCTAACATACGCCCCAATGTATTATTGATTTTAGTCATTACTACGCACCCAAATCCCTGTATTTATTTATTTATTTATTGTAAATTGGCAGCACCTGAGTTAGCATTTAGCTCAGCTACACGAGCTTTTACGTTAACTTGACCAAAACGTGCGGGAGCCATTTTGTATTCGTTGGCTTCCATTTTTGTATGAACATGCTGCCTCGTGGTCAGCATGCCCTCTTGTCCTTTCTCTGTACCTATGACCATAAACCCTGCCCAGCAACAGGCTATTTTTAGTACTGGTCAAGCTTACGCATGCGCATTTATATAAAGACTGGTCACCTCTTAGGAATGTTCTCCAAACTGACCAGTGGCACTAAACTCCTCCCACATGTTGGCTGTGTTCCAAAAATGCCCTTATATGTACCTAAACTGTACGAAAGTATACCGCCTATTCTTTTTATTGCTGTTAAACTGTATAAAAGAGGTCGCACACCGATGTTCAGTGTGATACTTCTTGCATTGCCGAAGGGTGCTGTAGGAATGTACCACCACCCCATGGGGTCTTAATAAACTTGTCTTTTGCATTTCCAGTTTCCGTGCCAATTTCTGTTTTAAGGTATTCATGAGTAAAGCAGAGTATGTAGACCTGACTGAACCCGATCACGACAAATTGGCGACCACGAAGGGACTCATCGGCGACTCGGATGCCCGAAGGAGAGGTCGCGACGAAGGATTGGAAACTCGCCATGGACGCGTACGCTGCCATTGAGTGACCCGAGTCTTGGCACCCACGGTGTTTTTTCCTTTCCTTCTGATCTGACCTTCCAGGTGGCGCCGGTCCTCGACTGAGATCCTGATCGGTTGGGTTGTCGTGTAGTGCCCGTTTGGCCGATTCGATTAAAGAACTTGGCAGTTGGAACCTGGACGTTTTGAGGATACTTGGTAAGCTTGTGATTGGTAAGGTAGTCTACTGACACTTACTGTGGCTTTTTGAATTTGTTTGAGTTAGCTAACGTTTGGACCTATGAATTTGATTCATATGTGGAGTGCACCTCACATAGGTAGGCATGTAGGGATATTTCTCTGACTTTGTATTTGATTGAACGGCACACCGTGTTTAAAGCATAATTAAGTGCCATTTTATGTAGTATCACGTTTTCGTGATATTTTTGACATGCCTGTTTTCAGCACACTTCGAGGAATGTGCTGTCTTGGAAATGGTACCAGTTATCGATTAAATGAATCTCAGCTGGCTCCCCCAGAGGGGACGCCTAATCGCGATATGTACGTAAAATGTGGCCTTCCGCCTATAATGTTTAGTACATTATGGCATAAATATACCAAAGCCGATCATGAATTACAATGGCCACTACATGGGTCATTCGATTTGCGAAAGGTTCAATACGTAGAGCAGTGTTTGTTTCAGCGCAGGTCTAGGCAGGATATGTTTGATTGTGTGCGTATGTGGGAGAAAGCGGTGCGCGAACTAATGAAGCGTGAGGAAGCCTTGGCGGATAAGGAGCAGCGAAAGGCTGCTCGTGACAAAGCTTTACAGCTACAGGAGAAAGAATTGCAGGAACAGAAAGAGAGGGAGACTTGAGAACGTAATTTACAGGTTAATGGTCAGTTCCCTATTCGACGTCCTCTTTATCCTGTCCTTACTAATGAATCAGATGATTTTTCATTATTAGATCGTTGCCCGCCTCCATATGTTCCGCCTACGGCCCCGGATGAGGAATTGGATGAGGATGATCAGAATACATAGCGTACTAGGTTAACTGCTGATCGAACTGCGGAATTGCGGTCGCTGGCGCGCAAACTTAATACAAATTCTATAACTGTTTCAGAGATTAATGAGTACATGAGTAAATGGTCTGATAAGGAACGATTGTATTTTTTAGATCATTTTGGAGATGAAGTTGTTGAACGGTTTAGACGGTATTCCTCTGAATTAGAACCTAAAGATATATCAGTTGGTTGTGATAATTTTCGTAAAGGTCTCTTTGTTCTTACAGATGCGGATACGTTTTTCCAACGTTTGGTTCAGCTAGGGGATGAAGCATCACGGCTACGGGAGTCGAAAAAGACATCGGGTTCGCCTGCGTCTGGATCGACGGAACTATCCAAAGAATGCCCTATCTTTGGAACAGATAAGAACGCTGCGATTAATGTTATGCCCATGCGAGAAGCTGCGCCTTTGTATGTTCTCCTAAATGCCAAGGTACAGATGATAATAAATCATCTGCGGATGCAAAGGGTTATTGTATATATAATTGGGTTTATACGCCTTGGAATAGAGCAGATGTTATGGCGCTTAAGAATGCTTTGCCTGACCCCCGTAAAAATCCAGCAGCTTTCTACGAAGGTGTGGAAGGTGACATTTCTTCATGTGTTATGACATTAGTTGATATTGATCTTTTTTATGGGATGATATTGCCTCCTGATATGTGGAGGGCGATTCGTAAGTTTGATGATCGAACGATTTTTGGTGCAGATTGGAAGGACATAGTTCAACCTGATTTAGACAGGGAACCCGCGTGTAAACCATGCCACTTAATATTAAATCTCCCAGAGGCTATTTTGACTAAATTGAAAACGCTTGTTCCCCCTAAGAAAATTGATTGGACAATGTTAGCATTGTGCAAACAGAAGCCGGATGAAACGGTCTCTGATTTCTTTTCACGTTTCGAGGAAGCGTTTCATGATTACAGTGGTCAATTATTAACAGAAGATACAGGCAGGCACTTGTTCGATGATAAGTATGTGGCTAATCTCCTACCAGAGATTGCAAAACGATTAAAGGCTAGTGAAAGTTCATGGACCACGGCAACCCCTGCTTCTTTATTGACTATGGCTCAGTACTATGAGCGACAGGAATTGGAGGCTAAGGAAAGTAGTGATAAGAAAGCGAAAGATTTGAAGACGAAGGTGATGTTGGCTCAGGTTTACGCTACGCAGCCGAGAGGAAACGATAGAAGTAGACGAGGATCGTATAGTGCGTCTTCTCCCCGTTCCGATATTTCTGAGGATCAGTGTGCATACTGTAAACAGTTTGGACATTGGGCTTCGGATTGTCCCGTGCTTCGAGAACAGCGTAATCAGCGTGGTCGAGGGAGTGGAAGGTCTAGGAATAGTTATTCAGGATCGAGGGGTGGAGCGAGTGATCGTGGAAGGTTTGAAGCAAGGGGTCGTGGACAGGCAGACCATAATACCTTTGACCGACGGAATCAGTATCAGATAGCTGAGGGTGAATCTTCGGAGTCACAGGACAATCGTTATGCATAGGATTTCGTAGGATGGGGTGTGGAATCGGTTGAAGTACCAGTAGATCAAAGGGGTCCATATATATTAGCACATGTCTTGGGTTCTACTGATCAGTTTCTGGTCGATACAGGAGCTACTCGTAGCGCTTTGTCCAAACACTTGGTTCCAAGGGCTCCCCTGTCTGGCGAAACGATTACATCAATAGGGTTCGATGGAACACCTTCTTTTAGCCCACTATCTCAACCCGTTACACTTTCCATTGATAAATTTGCTGCCCCATGTCCGTTTTTGTTGTCTCCGAACACACCAGATAATATTGTGGGACTTGATATGCTAAAACATTTTCGAGCAACGATACGCTGTGCCCCTGAAGGGGTGCGGGTTATTCTGAATGAGAATTATCCAGAAGTTGAGAGATTGTGCCTCCTTTAAGAGGCCGATGTGTTAGCTTCCCTTCCAAAAACGTTGTGGGCCACCTCCGATACTGATGTGGGACAGATGACTATTCCTCCAGTACGTATTACTGTAAAGGAGGGAGTATCTCTGCCGCGTGTCCCCCATATAAAATTTCCAGAGAAGGCGAAATTGCATTGACACACATTGTGAATGACTTGATTATGGCAGGGGTGGTGGAGGAAGTCCCCTATAATGTTTGTAACAGCCCAATTCTTCCGATCCTCAAGAAAGACACAGACACCAAGGTCTATCGTTTTATTATTGATTTGAGGGAAATCAATAAGATAGTAGTGCCTCAGTACCCGGTGGTGTCTGACATTACCACGTTACTTACTTTGGTTCCGCCAACAGCGACTACCTTTACGATCATTGACCTTAAAAATGTTTTTTTCTCGATTCCCATACATCCTGATAGCCGATATCTCTTCGGTTTTACATTAAATAATAAATCGTACAGATTCTGTAGGGTTCCTCAAGGCTACACAGAAAGTCCTAGCATTTATAGTCAGGCTTTAAAAAGACAACTTGATTCTTTCGACCTACAGTCTGGGGTGGCTCTTATTCAATATGTAGATCACATTTTGCTTGCAGCAGACACACAGGAACAATGTGAGGAGAGCACTTTTTCTTTGCTTTCTTTTCTTTCTAAGCATAATCACAAGGTTTCAAGAAAGAAGCTGCAATATTGTAGACCAAAGGTGACCTACCTCGGTCATCTTTTGTCTAAGGAGGGGCGAGCATTGACATCAGATTGAATTCAAGCAGTTTTAGCCACGCCAGTCCCCCGCACTCAGAAAGATGTACGTGCTTTCATAGGTTTGACGTCCTTTTGTAGGCAATGGATACTAGGATTTTCACACATTGTAAAACCCTTGTTAGCATTGTTATCCAGCACTACACCGATTCCTATTGAATGGACAGATGAATGTCAGAATGCTTTTGAACAATTGAGACAAGCTCTTTGTTCTGCACCAGTGCTAGGTACACCTGATTACACAAAGATCTTTACATTATATGTCCACGAGAAAGATGGGTGCGCATTGTCAGTTTTAGTGCAGACACACGGAGACAAACAGAGACCTGGTGCGTATTTCTCAGCGGTACTCGACCCTGTGGCTCGAGGACTGCCTGGATGTTTTTGAGCAGTTGCAGCAACAGCAGTAGCTATATGACAGAGTGAGGGAATAGTTTTGTCACACAAATTGTTGATGTTAGTTCCCCATGCGGTAGATGCTTTACTGAATCAAACAAAAACACAGCATCTAACTAGTGCCCGTCTAACAGGATACGAGTTAACGCTGTTGGCGCCACATATTACTCTGAAGAGATGTGCTACTTTGAACCCTGCTACTTTATTGCCATATCCTGTTGCTGAGACCCAGAAAGAAGAACAACATGATTGCGGTAGATGCTTTAGATGCTTTACTGAATCAAGCGAAAACACAGCATCTAACTAGTGCCCGTCTAACAGGATACGAGTTAACGCTGTTGGCGCCACATATTACTCTGAAGAGATGTGCTACTTTGAACCCTGCTACTTTATTGCCATATCCTGTTGCTGAGACCCAGAAGGAAGAACAACATGATTGTGTTTTTCTGACTGAGGAACAAACAAAGGGTCGTATCGATTTACAGGATACACCACTTTCAGATGTAGATGGGGAACTGTGGGTTGATGGATCGTGCTTAAAGTTGCCAGATGGTACGCCCTCTGCAGCCTATGCGATCACGACACTCAAGACAGTGGTAGAAGCAGCACGAATACCGCAGAAATCGGCCCAAGCAGCTGAATTGATAGCCTTAACGAAAGCATGTGAGTTAAGTGCTGGACTGTGTGTGAATATCTACACTGATAGTCGTTACGCTTTTGGAGTAGTGCACGATTTTGGCCTGCTCTGGAAGGAACGAGGGTTCCTGACCTCACATGGAGTGCATATTATGCATGGAGAATTGGTACGTGATCTCCTGAATGCACTATTATGTCCAAAGAAAGTAGCAATAATCAAATGTAGTGCGCATAAGAAAGTGACAGACAAAATCGGACAAGGAAACGCTTTTGCAGATCGCATAGCGAGAGAGACTGCCATGTTACAAAATGTCTCTCCCATGTATGTGGTGAAATCACAGGCTGAGTGATGGTATGATGCTAGAGAGGAAATACTAGATATACAGAAATCAGCATCTGAAGCAGAACTTGCAACCTGGGCAACAGAGGGAGTGTTGGATGATGAGGGTTGTTGGCGTAGCAAAGATATGGAGAGATGGAAATTGCCCGCCGCTTATTTGCAAGCAATGGTCCAAATGACACATGGGCTGGCACATGTTGGAGCTCTTGCAATGACTAAATTGCTTACACGAGTCTGGGAGCATCCTGAGATTGCTAGTACGGCCAAGAGAATAGTGCAGACCTTTCTGATATGCTTACAGCACAATCCTGCTAAAGGGACTTATACTCCTAAAGGAGGGTTTGTTTCACCTACTGCACCATTCGAAGTACTGCAAATGGATTACATCCAGCTGGAGCGCTGTAATAACCTCAAGTATGTCTTAGTGGTGGTGTGTGCCTTCAGTAAGTGGATTGAGGCCTACCCCACGAAGGATAATACAGCATTGACAACAGCTAAGGTGTTACTTAAAGAGTACTTCCCACGCTATGGTGTTTGTAGGTTTTTGTGGAATGATAATGGTCCTCATTTCATTGGGAAAGTGGTGGAGTACGTCTTGAAAGGATTGGGAATCAATCAAAGATTTCATGCTGTATTCCATCCGCAGTCAGCAGGTCTAGTAGAAAGGTATAATGCGACTCTGAAGCTGAAGCTAGCAAAGATTGTGGCATCCACATCTTTGAAATGGCCAGACGCTTTGCCTTTGGCATTACTGTCTATCAGATCAGTGCCACATTCTCGTTCTGGCCTCACACCTTATGAAGTGGTGTTTGGAAGGCCTATGAATATTTGGGGAGTACCTAAGCCTCGTTTAATACATGATGTGCCTTGTATAATGATGAACAATTATTTGGCACGATTAACAAATGATTTACTTTCTATTCATCAACAGGTTCGAGAAGCGCTCCCCGATAATTCCAGTGGAGAGGCTCACGATCTCCGTCCTGGAGACTACGTGATGATCCGCGTGTTTGAGAGAGCCAGCAGTTTGGAGCCGAGGTGGCGTGTCCCTGAACAGATACTGCTGACAACTCGGAACGCCGTGCGAGTTACGAACAAGAAGCGGTGGATCCATTCTACTCACTGCCGCCGCTTTTCTCCTGATCTGGTGAATCATGCAGTATTGTGTGACTATCGAGACATCCTGGATGCAGAGAAGAGCCCAGCTGCCACGCCTAACGAATCGGAGGGAGCCTTCCCGGACCACACTGTTTTTGGTGGAGTGAAGTATAATCTACGTTCAAGGAAATAATTTTTGTTCAAGACTGGTTTGTTATTGTTCTGAGGTTTGTGAAAACGGAAGCCGGGAATATCAAGGGGGGGGGGATCAGTTCTGTCCAGTGTAGCGACACCCATCTTGAATCTCGGAGAAGACACCAGCGGCAGCCTCAGTTCTCAGCACTAACTTTTTATTTATTTTTTAGTTTTGCTTTTGAAGAATTTTGTTTTGTGAACTATGGCACCTGCTACAACGAGAAGCAAGAACATTCTTGGTGCTGTGCTTTTTGTTACGACTATAGTGGTAATAGCAGTAATAGCTTGGACTATTGAACGATTGCTTCCTGCACGAGAATATTTACTGCCTACCACTCCAAGCCCATCTGAACATTTTCATTTTACTTTGCCTTATCATGAAGAGAGACATAGACAGACTTATTTGAATAACAGTTTCATTCAGTTTTTGCATTACACCCACAACATGACTAATACTACGAACTGTTGGGTATGTGGGATGTTGCCTGGACATCAAAAGAAAGGAGGAACTCCACTTATTCCTCTCCCGTTTTCTCATAATGGTTCTTGTAATGCTTGGTACACTCTTCTTTTTACTTTAAGATGGCCAACAAAAGGTGGACTACTCTTTCGATTGAACAAAGTCTGTTACAATGATAGAGATGGCTATCCACAAGCCGAAGGAACTAAATTTGAGTGGGAAGAATATCGTCCGGACAATGTATCTACACCTCGCATCTTCACTAATCAAAGACGTATAAATATGTCTAGTTTACATGTGATTACTGTTATTGATACAAAAGCTGATCTATGCATCCGTAACAAAGGAACTGTCCCTGTAGGGAAAAGTGAATGTAACACTACTCTCGCTTTCGATACACCAAATGGTATTACTTTTGTAGCATCACGTAACACGTATTTTATTTATGGAAATAAGGGATACCACCGACTTCCCATTGGGTGGTTAGGAACTTGTTATATATCTTTTGTGCTACCACCTGTGTTTATTGCTCCACCTATGTATCATAATGACTTTGTGTTGTATCATGATTTTATACTGAATAGAGTCAAGAGAACATTAGATATTGAAACTATAGACCAAACTGATACCTCTTTACAGCAATATGTAGATTTTAATTTAGGTTTGTTCTCCTTTGTTGGTGCTGCATTAAACAGTAGGAAAATAAGACGGCTGACACGTGTTGTGGAAGCTGTTGCTAATGAAACTGCCTCTGCTTTGGGAAACATAACTGAAGAACTTCAGATTACTAGAATTGTAACGCTCCAGAACCGAATGGTTCTAGACGTAGTGCTAGCTGACCGTGGAGGTGCATGCCGCATCATCTGTAGTAGTTGTTGTGTATACGTGCCAGATAACTCACCTTCTGTGTACGAAGCTATCAAATTGCATAAAATTGCTGCTGAAATTCATCCCGAGAATGGTACATGGACATTCTCTAGTTAGTTCTGGACTTTACTTAGTACCTGGGGTTGGAAATTATTAACTATTCTATGTATAATTATTGGAATACTCTCTTTTCTTTGTTTGTGTATTCAATGTGGCCCTACCGTATGTACTGTATGTGTTACAGCCTGTGTTCCATCCAAACCAGCTATTGCCAAAAGTAAGCAGATGATTAATGCTGAAATGATGAACATCATGGTGATCAATATTGACGATGAGTATCCTGATTACTTTCATTATGAGGTAGCTTCAGCTAAATGCTAAAAGGGCCGTCTGTCGTAAATTGGCAGCACCTGAGTTAGCATTTAGCTCAGCTACACAAGCTTTTACGTTAACTTGACCAAAACGTGCGGGAGCCATTTTGTATTCGTTGGCTTCCATTTTTGTATGAACATGCTGCCTCGTGGTCAGCATGCCCTCTTGTCCTTTCTCTGTACCTATGACCTTAAACCCTGCCCAGCAACAGGCTATTTTTAGTACTGGTCAAGCTTACGCATGCGCATTTATATAAAGACTGGTCACCTCTTAGGAATGTTCTCCAAACTGACCAGTGGTACTAAACTCCTCCCACATGTTGGCTGTGTTCCAAAAATGCCCTTATATGTACCTAAACTGTACAAAAGTATACCGCCTATTCTTTTTATTGCTGTTAAACTGTATAAAGGAGGTCGCACACCGATGTTCGGTGTGATACTTCTTGCATTGCCGAAGGGTGCTGTAGGAATGTACCACCACCCCATGGGGTCTTAATAAACTTGTCTTTTGCATTTCCAGTTTCCGTGCCAATTTCTGTTTTAAGGTATTCGTGAGTAAAGCAGAGTATGTAGACCTGACTGAACCCGATCACGACACCCTCCAAACGCAACCTGTATGCAATGTGGAATCATATATGTCATATGAACATAATTGAACTCTAAATATTTTAGTACGGTATTGCGAGATATCTTCTTAGGCAAATCCATAATGGGGCGCCATTCCGCATCTGTGAGTGTTCTACCAGAGGGTCTCTCACATTCCCCCGGAGGAACAGCATCAGTGACAGGGACATTTCTAGGAGCGACGCATAGAACCATTTTATTTGATGGCCAGCCGTTCCCAGTGTTATCAATGAGTGGAGAACCCTTGTGTAGCCGGCTCTTCTCTTCCGGCACCCCCAGCCATTCGAACGTCCTCACAAGCGTTTCATACATGAGAAACTGGCCCACAGGAAGTCCATAACTCTCCGCCAGGTCTGCGAAGGGGAGTGGGCAGTGGTCTTGAAAGCAGTCCCCGGTCGTCTCGATCCACGCCCTGGTCCAGGCCATCAACTGTTCCATCCCTATTGTCGCCTGAGGTTCCCCATATGGTAACCTATCAATGGCAACACCGGTATGTACCTGAGGCCTACTGGCAGTCTACCATACATCTTCTCTAGCATTGCAAAGCCTTAACTTGCAGAATCGCTGTGCAGGGGACTTTTGTGGCAGGATTCAGCAGTTTGGCTAGTAATAGCCGCTAGTGTTGTCTAGGCTCCGCCAGTTATGTTCCCACTTGATTCACTCCCTCCAACCAATGCCGCACCCATTGAAGTTGCGCAGCCAGCTGGTAAAATTTGAACTCTGGAACCCCCAATCCACCCTCAATCATAGGGCGCTGCAGAGTCTGCAACTCAACCCTACGCCTACAAGGTCTTGCACCAAGGCATTTAGGTGCCTGAACCAACCCACAGGCATCTTCACTGGCAAATTTACAAAAAAAATATAGGAACCGAGGCAGCATGACCATCTTGGTCAGTGAGATCCTCGCCATCAGCTGCAATCGCAGCGAACCCCAAAAGGCCACACTAGAGCGCAGGGAGTGAACTGCCCTTCCCAGGTTACCGTCTCTCATATCCTCCAAGGTGTGTAAGATCTGAATGCTCAGGTATCTAAAGGAAGTCCAAGACCAGTTATGTTCATCAGGGAGGTCCCTAGGTCTAGGGAGTGGGCCGGCTACTGGGAACAGGTGTGTTTTGTGATGGTTAACCAGCAGATCAAATTGCTGCCCAAAGCTCTCCATTAACTTAAAGGCTGTGTTCGTTCTTGTGCAAGCGTCACACAGATAGATCAACAGATCATCCGCCTATAAGGAGATTTTATATGTTCTTCCATTCAGTGGTATCCCAAGTCCCTCCCCTTCTCTATGGAAACACTCCGCCAGCGGTTCAACTGCTAGTGCAAACAATAGCGGGGACAATGGGCATCCCTATCGAGTCCCACGCGATATTGCATGTTCTGGGGAAATAGTACTGCCTGTTTTGACCCTTGCCATCGTGGAGGCGTGTGATAGTTAGACCCATTTTAGCCAACCCGGTCCCAGTCCAAATTACTGCATAACTCCCATTAGGTTAGCTGGCGCACCCTGGACAGTAAGAGGTCAAGGGAACAGATAGAGGCCCGGACCCAGAGATCGGAGGGTGGTGAACTAATCCAGCCTCCAGTCTGATCATTACTTAGACGGGCCCTGTTTGGTGGAAACACTAGTTTTGCCATAATCGGTCAATAGTTTTAGTGTATTTGGGGCTTAAATGGAGCCGCCGCGAGCTGGGGATGGACTGCCTGACCTTTGTGCCTGACCATGACATGGCAGCTGTGCTCAGTCTCTTAGCCAGTCAAATACTGCGTGCGGAGAGTTAGTCTAGAGAAAGTGGCATGGTATGCTAATCTGAATCTCCACAACGGACGTGCTTCAGAGGCGGTGAATTGGGGAGCGGAAAACAGCAACTTGCGATCCCAATGTTGGTTCAGAGGTCCTGCTGAGGCCTATATTTATCAAATTCGGCAAATACTTTTAATCTGAACTCGCCGAGCCTCACCCCAACATGGCACCCGGCAAGGTATTTCCACCTGAAAGGGAAGATGTCCCATTAGACAACGGGGTCCGGATGTTCTAGCCGGAATAATGGCATAGCTAAATAAATGAACCACAGAACATGAGGCAAGTCTTCCTGCGAGGCTCCCCTCGGGCTGTGTATAATCGTGTATAGTATGCCTGGAAGGCTCCATTTATCTTATCCGAGTGATGCTTGTTCCTGTCCTCCGCGGTCCGGATCCAGGTGATCGGAGATCCCTGTGATTCGGGCCTAACAATCCATGCCAGCAATCGCCTAGCTTTCCCCTCCTCACTCTGTACTCCATCCATGTATGTTCTGTAATCATGTGAACGAAGGCTCTATAATGCCTCATCATATTGCTTCTGCTTTGCCACTAATTGCTCACATGTTTGGGTCGCCAGCCCTTGTATGTTATCTACGATCTGCAGTGTGCCCTCAATCCCTGTGAGCTCTCTATGAAGCTCTCTTTGTATCCCAATGGTTTGCACCATGCAATGTCCCCGCACCACCACTTTAAAAGCCTCCCATTCCACAATTGCTGTGGAGGCGGTATCCACATTTTCAGTGGAGTAGCTGCCCACTGTAGTACGTAGGGATTCCGCAAAACACAAATCCTCTAATTCCAAAGGGCTAAGTCGCCATGTGGGTATCAGAGATCTGCGCCTCTGAGGGCAGTAAGTCAATATAAGGGGACTATGATCTGAGTATGTGCGGCCCAAGTATTCGGTAGAATGGGTTAGAGAGCCAAAGGTCTGTGAGCACCAAAATGCATCTATTCTCGTATGGAGATGATGTAAAGGCGAGTAATAGGAGTATTCCCTAATCCCACTGTGCTGTATGCGCCATATGTCATACAAATCCCAGTGTGCCATCCATTCTCGCAGCCCGCTGCTAACCTATGTGCTTGTTCTGTGTTGGTCGTGATTGGGGGCATAACAACAACAGATTGTTATCTCCTGCCCTGATAGTCGCCCCACCACTTGCACATACTGTTCCTCAATATCTATCAACGTGTGAGTTGTCTCAAAGAGAACTCTTGGTCGAATTCACACCATCACCCCCCCGGGCAAATGCAGAGAATCCAGTAGCAAAAATGAGCCCCTTCCATTGCTAT
Organism: Lissotriton helveticus; assembly: GCF_964261635.1. Lineage (NCBI taxonomy): Eukaryota > Metazoa > Chordata > Amphibia > Caudata > Salamandridae > Lissotriton > Lissotriton helveticus. The sequence continues at coordinate 1,890,529,605 of NC_136063.1, read as the reverse complement.
TTCAGTCTCTCAACCTCCCCCTTGGTCAAGTGGGTCTCCTGCAATAGTGCAATTTGCACACCCGGTTGTTTCAGATAATTATAAATCTTAAAACATTTAGACATGGAACCCATGCCCCAGATGTTCAACGTAAGCAGTTTCACCTCTTGATGCACCATCTACCACCCTTACATTGCACAAACCGTTTCGCCCACCCACTCTCACCTCCCCAGAGACAGCAAAAATCATCAGTGTGACACCCTCACATGCATTAGAATCGGGACTGTACAACTGTAACAATCCCAAACTTAAAACAACTCCCCGGCCCCGGAGCATATTGGCAATGGCCATCTGCCCAAACCTCCCTTTATCAAAACTACAAAGCAGTGAAAGCCTACACCATATGCAGTGAAGGCCTTCAAGGGGGTCGCGGTTATGCTACCTTATCAATTCTGTCACAACCTGTAATAGGTCAGGTCCTGTATGTACCACTGCTGACTCTCCAGTACCCTTCATGGATCAGGAACCCTGTTCCGATGGGGACCAAGCTAAACAGCGACCTCAGATTGAAAACAGTCTCCAGTCCAGTTCCAAGGTCTATGGGTGAATTGACATAGGAATCACTGGAGTGGTCCTGATGCAAGCCTGTCTGCTAGAACAAAAGAGCAGCCCCTCTCACTTGTGACTACCATTTGCCCTTTAGAGGCAGGTTCCCCTTAAAGCTCGCCTTTTGGGCTCACAACCTGCCAGGGGGAGGTTACACCTCTTCCAATGGCAAAGCTTTTGTGTTCCTTCTTGAGAGCCTTTCACACCTCTCGCCAGGAGGGCAGAAGATGGTCTCAGTGAAACAGTTTGTGTGCAACTGTAAACTGTCTCTTAAAAATGTTGGGAAACACAGTGTGTTGTAATCAGCTTATACTAAAATGTTATTTACAGTGGTACATGGGGAGATGTGTTGTAACCTGCCCTTACCTTTATGTATAATTATAGTGGTACATTCCTTCCCCCCCCCTTTCCCCATCCCGATGGTATGTTCCACTGGAGTCTGCTGTAGAATGTTGACAGCCACCTGGCAGTCTTGGAGAGTGGGTGACATAATAAAGACAAGTCCTTACCTTTCTGCTGTGTCAAGAATCTTCATACAACACTGGCGACGAGGTGAAGAACGTGGCGCAGGGGGCCATTATGTCACCACCCCTTTCAGTGCTCTCTCCATTTTATGCGAGTTCCTGGTGAAGATGTGAAGGAGTTATCGTTCTGCAAAGGTTACAAGGACTTGTGATTGGTCACTGGTGATGGGTACTTGAGTGATAATTGTACTAATTCAAGAGTTGGAGAAAACGGAAGAAAGTACTCAACTTTGCCTCAAGGAGGGAGCTGGTATCTTTAAACCGGTGTTGTCTCCTGTCTGACCCGGCCCTGGTGGTGCCATCCTTTTAGCATGAAAAACGCAGGGACTGCTGATTGGTTCCAGTGTCTGAAAGATTTTAAGGATTTTCTAGTCTGTCCGTAGTGCACATGATCTGGACTGAACCTCTCGGGAGTGGTGAGTGAGCAGCAGACCTTTGGTGTGGAAAGGGAGTCTGTGTCTGCCCCGGAGGAACTGCATCTGCGCTCACATTTGCTGCCTCCGCTGAACTGAGGAGAGCGGTCAGCGAGGAGCCTGTGAGTTCCGGGACCTAGTGTTGTTCCCGTAGTCCTGTGGAGTAAAGTGCGGGGGCAGTGTCCGGCGCTGGAGGAGGCATTTGGAGTTTACGGGGTTACCGTTGTCGTGCTGTCGAGAACTGTCAGTGTGGTACCTATGAGTTGCGGCAGTTTGTTCAGGTTCCCGTAATTAAGTCTTACGCCGCTCTAGTCGCCTGCTCCAGAGGTGCTGCCCACTGCGGGTGCTTGGTGCCTCGTACATTACAACCTCACGGTTGGCCTTCACGTTCTGCGACGGTATTTCCCTTGGCTGTGCTGAAGTGTTCCCTCAGACGCGGTCAGCGTGGATCGCTGTCGCAGTCAGTATTTGTGCTTCAAAGTGCCTCTCAGCCACTGTCGACATTCAGAGCGCCGGGAGATCAGAGCGCCTAAATTGCGTCAGGAATTTCTCCCTCAGCGTGCCTCTCAGGGTCTGTGAGCACAGGCGGTGCACACCGGATCCTCCAGGGGGCAGCTTTGCGCTCGTAGGGCTCCTGTCAGAATCAGTGAGTTAATTCTCTTCAGGGCACATCTTGTCAGCCTTCCGGCGCACCAGCCGCCTCAGTACTGGTCTTGCCTTCCGGCCATCGACATCCTCTGTTCTACCACACCGTGCTCGTCTATTACGAGGGACAATCGTAAGAGACTTCCACTTCGTCAGGAAACATCCCTGCGCTGGCAAATGAACCCCATCTTCTGAGTCTGCGGTGTACTTCAAGTAAGACGGTTCTGGGGTCAAGGAAAAGTGAGCCGGTTTTTCACGTAGTTACAATTAACTTTTCTGGTGCTGTGTTGAGGGACGGATTGTTTTTTTTAGCCTGCGCAGAGTTTTCTATATATATAGAGCTCCCTCCTCAAGTTTCACAATGCCTTCTCTGTGAAGAATACAGCGGTACACATGTTCTCCAGAGAACCACGAGGTAATTTACTCTGGTCCTGATGTGCTCCGTCCACCGTTAATCTATACCCCTCAGCAGTGTGTCCCGGCGTCATCTCGGTGATACACACACCATCTACTTGCCCCTCATAGATTTACGTCAAGAAAAAATAAATAAATAAATAAATAAATAAATAAAATAATACCACCACACCCCCAGGCTAGAGTTGACTTCAAAGCGGTATCCTATTGTCTGGGACCCATTGTATACTTATGTCATAGTTCAAAGAGAGAGAAGTTATATCCTGTTTCCCTGTATTGTGTAATTCTTGTGTCAGATGATAATGTGCATTTGTGACTAAGTAAAATACATTTACAGCCCAGCTGTTCCTTATACATTGTGATTCTGAGCTTTTAAAGGGTCTTGATTTAGGTTTTATCGTGCATTGGGGACAGGTCTCCTCCCCTAGTAAGCTGCATTTTTACCTTATCCAGCCTATTACATTCCTAGGGTGACATATCCACAATAGGGCCAGAGATACGGCTGAGTTATTTTCTAGAGGGTCCCCCTCTACTCATTCTCCTTTTCCCATCTGCGTGCTCCATCCATAATTTTTCCCCCTCCCAGGTATGTCACAGCGTCCTCACGGAGATCCTCAGTCTAGTTTACCTTACTCCCTTTCCAGATCTTTCAAGGGTATTTATCTTGTTCCTACAGGGACACCCACTCATAAGTTTAGTGTATTTCAACTATTCGTTGACCTTCAGTTCACCCGGTACTGAGCCATCTAGATGGGTATTAATGTATTACTGGGAATGGATTTCAAGTGTGTGCATTCTTAATGTTATCAGGATTTGCAGTGATATCGTACAATTTGTGACAGCTAGTCCGAAAGCGTTTGCAGTTTAACCTGTTGCTTCTCAATCTTTGGGTTGTTCTGTTATTACATACAGTGTACTTATTCGAGAGCAATTGAGGTTGGCACCTCCTGAAGGAAAGGCACACATCTCTATCCCTCCCACTGCCTGCAGCCTGGGTTAGGCGTGTAAGGACCTACCACCACTGGGTGCCTCTGTACCTCTTTCAATTTAGATAGTGAGCACCTTTATTGTACCCTTGCACCGGGCTTTACATTAGGGAGCTTTCCTCTTCCTTTCTCCATGGATGCTCCGTACAATCCCCTTATAAGAGAGAAATTTAGTGAAGTGATTATTTGGGTTAGACTATCCATTCGTTATGTATCCAAACCCAAGGTATCCCTGACTAGCTATGCTGGCGGGCCCATACACCTTATGGGCATGGTGAAGAGGAAGACCTAACTCGTTAAGGGAGGTTGGTGAGTGTTATACTCTCCTTTCAGGGAACCCTAGTAATAGGTACTCTCCTTCCCCATAAGAGTAGCTATCAGTTGGACTAGTCTATTGTACACTGCTAGAGTTTGTTGGATAAGTATCTACCTTAAGGACCCGTCAGTAGGGTAAGCCGTGCTAAAGGTACATGTAGGATCCATAACAAGACTGTGCCTGCATAACAAGAGCTTAGGGAATGATCTTTTATTCAAACAGCATGTACTTAGCCATGTTTCCTCTAGCAAGTGTGTTTATTATGCATTCGTGTTCGCTATTATGCTGCGTGTTCTCTGGTAACTTTATGATGGTATGACTTTTTGCATTTGTTCTCTAGCCCGACTTTACTATCCTAACTGGCATCCTGTCCGGGATGCTTTCTTTGCTTTCCTCCCTCCCGCACTCTCTCCCTCTTACCTCGTTCTGTCTTTCCTTCCTTCATTCTTACCTTCCTTACTTCTTTCCTCTTTGTTCCTTCATAACAGAGGGAGATGTGTTGTAATCAGCTTATACTAAAATGTTATTTACAGTGGTACATGGGGAGATGTGTAGTAACCTGCCCTTACCTTTATGTATAATTATAGTGGTACATTCCTTCCCCCCCCCTTTCCCCATCCCGATGGTATGTTCCACTGGAGTCTGCTGTAGAATGTTGACAGCCACCTGGCAGTCTTGGAGAGTGGGTGACATAATAAAGACAAGTCCTTACCTTTCTGCTGTGTCAAGAATCTTCATACAACACAGTGGCAACGTTCTAAAGTTGCCATTGGTAGAAAGGTTACATTAAATTTGACTTGAGATACAAGTCTGGTTTAATCCAATGATTCATTTGATACATTGAAGTTCATATTTAGAAGTCCAATTCAGAAGTAAGCACATCTGATTTGTCAGTGCATATCTCAGTACTCTTCAATGGGGATACTAGCCTTTCAACAGTAAAAATGACAATGTGGGGGTTTCATTGTCAGGACATCTAAAAACATGTCTTACTTTTTAATACACAGAACTCTGTCTTAGGGCTCATCAGGCCTTGGCTCAGGTGTGACCAACAGATATTAAAAAGGAAGATTTGGGCTTTGCCATTACTTTAAATGGCAACATTGAGTTAGATGTTTAAAGCTGCTCTGCCAGTGAGCAGTGATGGCTGGGAGTCATGCTTTGCAACATGTGGCGGCACAATAAGTGTTGAAGTCAACAAGAGAAACTAACTTACAGGCCTGGGTAACCATGGTTCCATATACTAGGGACTTATAAGTAAGGGGAAGGAGCAGGGTGGGAGGTAGTAAACTCCGGCATATGGCCGATTGGAGTTAGGTAAAGAAATACATAAATAAAACAAATTAATATTTAAATTGTGCGCGCTGCAATGCAAAATGTGTAGCAGTGCACGCAATTTAAGTCGTTTTATTTATTTATTTCTTTACCTAACTCCGATCAGCCGTATGCCGGAGTTTACTACCCCCGCTTCGCAGCACTCCCTCCAGGAGCCGCTACTGTGTGAAGGAGGGTAGAAGGGGAAATCTACGGCATCTTCAAGACTGCCATGACATGCTAGGTACTCCACTAAGCACGCCTAGGCATGAGGTTGAATGGAAGAGATGGGGGAAATCAAGGCATGACAGAAAAGAGAACAAACACGTTCTGCAAACCAAGATGTGCACCTAAGGCAGTACTAAACAAGTAATGACATTACAAAAAGTAGATTGATGTCAGCGGTGGGAAGCTACACCATAGTTAATCAAATCAAATTAAATCAAAAAAGACTTTATTTGGTTGTTCAATTTGTAAGAACACCATAAAAGTTCACATCATACATTTTATACACTTTTTCACAAATTTGAAAGATTTAGTTAAAAAAGTTTTAAAATACAATTAATATTTTACATTAAAAAGGCAGATTGAATACAAAAGTCTCTCTTTATAGATCTTAAAGTATATCGTGCAGTTTTTACAGTTTTAGTCCTCATTTCAAAGGTTTGAGCGATGACGAATGCAAAATTTAAGAAATCGCGCCATCGCTTTTGCTATTTTCTCATCTTCCAGATATTGAAGTGCCAAATATGCTGGACGGCATTGGCGCAATCCCCAGGTTTTCAGTATGGGCAATAGCCAGCGCTTTCGTGGTTCTGTATAGAATTTACAAAATAAAATTGTATGTATAGTCGTTTGTAGTGAGACAGAATCGCATGGACATGGGGTTAAGTTTGATGACCAGTCATTTTGAGTGGGAAAAGAGACCATTAAATGAAACATATTGAGTCTAAAACGAGTCAGCAACATTTTTTCAAATTGGGTTAATCTGTACATAAGATATGGTTCAATGGAGAACACAGTCTGTACCAGTAAACTCTGTTGGACAGATGGTTTCTGTACCTCTTTTAGTATGCGTATCTGTCGCATGTGAGCTAAACATGTTTTTTTCAGTTCCGCCTTAGAGATCTCGGTTAATGTTAATGGGAGATGGAAAAACTTTTCATACCCTAGGTCCTTTAGTAGAGCTTTAACCTATGTTAACCATTTAACCTTTCCACAGTAATCAAGAGTCAAGATATCTTGTATTATTGATCTTGTTAGGTGGCATTGTTCAGTTACCCAAATTCGACGCCACAACATTACGGGTTGGGTTTTTATGATATCAGATATATAGTCCATACCTAGCTCTGAATGGCAGGCGTATGTGGAGGAACTCTTAGGGACACCAAGTAAATAGCGCAAAAATGAGCTTTCTACTTTTTGTAATTCGTCCACATTCGCAAAACCCCATATACCTGCTCCATACGTGGCAGTGCTGGCGCTTTTGGCATTATGTATTTTCAAAAGTTCCAGTGATGGTTTCTGGCCAGTTTTTGTGCAAACGATTTCAACGCTGTAGTTGCTCTCAGAAAGGCCAGTTTCCTGGCATTAATCGCTGCCTTCCACTTAAATTTCTCGTCTATCACAATTCCCAAATATGGATATGTTGCAGTTCTGTCCAATATCTCTCCTTTTACAAACAATCTTCTGTTTTTTGTAGAATTTTTCCCCGCATGCATTGTATATTTTTTTTTACGTTCAGGGTCAGGTTTAGTTTTAGCATAAAGGCACAGTATCTGTCTAATGCTTTCTGTAGCTCAACAGGAGTTCTTGCTAGTATGACCGCATCATCGGCATATAACAAAGCTGGTATCTGGAACTAGAACAGTTTCTGATTGAGAGTTTATAAATTTCGCAGGTTTAGTAACGTTTGTTTTTGGGTCTATAGTAACTTTAGGAGCAGTGCAGGAAACTTTTTTATTATAGACAGTTAGTTCTTCAAGCTGCTTTTCTATGCGGGCAAGCCTAGATTCAATTGGTGACATGAAGATGCTTAAGAGGTCTCCAAATCTTTCGACCAACTGGTCGTTTGCTAGTGGTGTATCAGGCTTGTCCTTATACACATAGGCGGTCCCCTGCGTATCTGCATTTAATGTCTTAGGGCGTTGAATTGTTCCAGTAGCATTTAGGTGCTTAATCGAGCTATTCTTGTGTCGAGTATTTGCTGTATTACGTTTTCTGCCTGCATAAGAAGCAGGTTTCGTAAGTTGTTTATTTTGTTTGCGTATAGCACCCTCTTGTCTTGTTCTTGGATTGGTCTCACTGATGTCCTCTACTATTTCTGGTGTTGTTTCTATGTTGAGATCTGGAGTTCTTTCTAGATCAATACTCGAATCGGAATCAGTTAAGGGGTTAGATGCCGATAGATTGACCTCATTAGGTAGTGTATGAAGGTCTGCTTGTATTTCTCGTGTGCAGCTTGTATATAGATTTTTAGAGCTGACTGGAGTTTTTGCTAATTTAATGCTCCCTAAAGAGGAGCGTTTGGCAATTTCCAGATCACGCGAAACCCTTCGTTCGAGGAGTGAGATGCTTAAGTCAATTGCATCATTAGTCCTTGTAATGAAGCTGTCTATCGGACCGATCACCGATGCAGCTCCTTGTGGACATATTGTAGTGAGTGATGTTAAAACAACCCAATAGCAGAGGTATAATATAACAGCTAATTTAATGTTGCACAATACAAGAGATAGGTCAGAAAGTCTTACTTGCTGGAGGACAGCAGATGTAAGAGGGGTACACCCAACCCGACCTCCTCAACCTCTGAGGGCCTCAGAGGGCCCGCCCTTTGCCCGGGCTTCGCCCGGCATCCCGCGAGACGGGTCCGATGATGTTTTTAAGTGCCTCCTGGCGCTCCCTGGTGACGCGGAACACCGCAAGGGCTTATGGGTGTTGTAGTTTGCCCCTCGCCGGTCTCCTCTCGGCTGTCCCGCTCTTGGTGGAAAACGAGCAGCCGGGCAGCGGGAGACAGGCGGGCAGGTCCGCGGCTAAGACAAGGGGTCGGCAAGGTGTTCTTGACCAGAGATTTTCCAAACAGCTGCAAGGGCAAAAAGTAGTTCAAAAGAAGTTCCCCCACTCGATGGGGCCGATGACGTTTTTAAGCGCCTCCTGGCGCTCCCTGGTGACGCGAAACACCGCAAGGGCTTATGGGTGTTGTAGTTCGCCCCTCGCCGGTCTCCTCTCGGCAGCCCCGCTCTTGGTGGAAAACGAGCAGCCGGGCAGCGGGAGACAGGCGGGCGGGTCCGCGGCTAAGACAAGGGGTCGGCAAGGGGTTCTTGACCAAAGATTTTCCAAACAGCAGCAAGGGCAAAAAGTAGTTCAAAAGCAACTGTAAAAGAGATTTGTTCCAGGAGAGGAAAACACAGATTAGTGATAAAAGCCAGCAATAAAAAGCAAGGAACTGAGATTCACAAGAAAGCTATCTCATCATGAGCAAGGGTTCACTCTGTGAAGTATTGTATACAATACTTACCACAACAGACAGCTGGCGCATCCATATTCCTGACTGAGTTCCTGCATATGCATATATGAGATTTTCATATGCAAAATCCAGCCAACTAAATTGCTTAAAGACATCCTAAAAAACCTGAATGCAATTCTTCTGTTTGGTCTTAAATATTGATGAAAAATATATGTGATGGCTTATATTCTTAGAGATTACATAAGCCGAGTATTGTGCAAGGAATGTCCCCTGCATGGTTACAGTTGTGTTTCCCAGCCCTGGGTGCCCGAATGAGTGTACCTGTTATCTTGGTTTTTTATTTTGGCCCTAGACTCACCTAGGCCTAGACTTGTCCCTGGACATGAGTAACATCCTAGACCTGTTCTAGAGTGGTGCACCAAGCATGCCATCATTAAACAAACAGTGAACTACTGTTTCTGTTGTGGGTTTAGTACATAGAGTGCTTATGGTAGCATGTCTTGTTTGGTTAACGCCACTTGAGGAGAGACCTACTTGCCTGCTCATGTGAAGTACTGCTTTTATGCACTGTTAGAAAGTCAGCCATTCGGCCTGTTCACCCCCAATTTTTTGTCCTGATGGTAGCTGACGCCGATTGTGCCCTAAGCACTGCTAGTCAAGCTCAGGGCCAGTGCTATGTTAAAAACACACAAATGCCTTGAGGTGCACTTATAATTGGCATGAACTACCCTATTAGTCCCTAGCAGATAATAGGGTGAGGGGAAGAAATGTACCTATAATTCCCCAGTATATAATAGGGTCTGGCAGTTGAGAGTCCAGCAGCCTTTTCTGCACTTGCATGTGTGCACTGCTGAGATCCTGAGGTCATTTTTAAAGCAGCCCTGAGCTGCAGCACTGCTTTTGAAAAGTAAATTAACTGCAAACTCAGCTTTGGTGGCAGGGGCACTATAAAAGTGATAATCTACATTATGTTTACACATCAGATACCCCTAAGGTCTCCCCTAGGGTTTCCAGGGTGGGGTCAAGTAACTATAAGCAGGCTCCCTATAAAGATGTTTTATAAAACCTGATGAAGGAAAATTGCCCATTTAGTTGTCCCCAGTGCAGGAAATCCCCTGCAAAGTCAACTTTGGTGCTGTGGGCACTGTGAAATATTAATCTACATAATGTCTACATATTAGGCAGTCCACAGGTCTCCCATAGGTGTTCCATGGGTGGGGGTGTCCTGTAACTATGAGTAGGGTCCTTATAAAAGATGTTTTATAAACCCTGGGGAGGGAAATCTGTTCATTGTACTTCTTTTCCCATTGTAGATACTTGGTCCATAGGCTAACATTTCAATATTTTATGCACAAATAATGATTGTTAGGAAAGGAAAAAATATAAATCAAAGACTGAGCAGAATGAGCTTGATAAATCCAACAGATTGCTCTTGTTGAATTTATCCTAATTTGTACAGAAAATAAGTTATAACAATTTCTTGTCTGTCAGCTAAAATTCAGCCTTCCTTCAGTCTTTCCTAATTGGTCAGTGTTAACAGTCTTAGCAAGGCTGCCTTGATTAGCGAATATGTGGTTATCTAGGGGAGAGGCTCTGCAGCTACATAGCAATGCCAGGGCATGGGAGAGGGGTTAAGCATGAGGCTTCAAAGGAGGACATGCAGGGAATGCCAGGCTTACGTACTCCACGGCCTGTGCCACAGCCAGATAGCAGGCTTACGGTAGGAACTGCAGAGGGAGGAGTGCTGTAGAAATGAGCCACACTGAAAGTTTGTTTAGTTAGCTCTTATTGCTCTGCTGAAATTTCAGCCATCATGGATTTTTGAATAGTGCTTTATGGGACAAGATGATGCCACACGTTGGAGGAAGTGGTCATGCGCCTGGCTGGCACCCTACAAAAAAGCTCAAGAAAAGTTTTTAAGTGTGAAGGCAACAATTTGAATGGGGCCTCCTGCGTAGTGTATCTGAGCAGGTCTACATCATGGTCTGCCTGAAACTGACTTTGTCCCAGTCAGCGAGATGTCGCAGAGTGACGCTATTAGTTTCAAAGCACTAGTAATGTGTTTATTCTTTAAACATTCATATCTCCGGGTTTCCTATATTAGAATTTGGTCATTTTGCTGTCATTGTAAAGATAAGAATATTTCCTGATTGTATAAATTCTCCCTAAGTGGCCAGGGTATGCCCAGACATGGGTCCCTTGCTCATTGTGCCACTGGATTCAGGCTTGCCTGGCTGACGAGAGGTGATAACACAAAACCAGTCCCAGGATGCTTGTTTCCAGTCCAGGGAAGACCTGGCCTGGCAGTTCAAACTGGACTGTTCCCATGAGGAGCAGAATAGGACTAATTTGCATTTGGCTAGGTCTGAACTGGGGTGGTGAAGTGAGCTAAAGAATGATGATGGATTCAACCCAGATCTGTGACTGGGGGGTGAGTGTCTGAAAAGATTCAGTGCTCTGTCCATCATCTAGTTGCGCTTGCAGTTTTGACAAGCCCTGCTCAAAGAGGGTTGTCAGTACCGTCTTGAGCTCTGGGCCCCATTTCACAGCTCTATCCTAGCCCTAGAGTCTGCATAGATACTTTCTGAGGTACCTGGGCACTCATTGAAAAGCTGATACACACCCACATCACATTTGCTTGGTCAGTAGCCAGCAAGACCCCATAGGCAGGTTGTATTTCAACTGACTCTTGTGGCTCCCAGTCATGGAGTCCCTCTCAGTGAAATACAAATTCATTGAGCAGTTGTAACTTATGTCCCAACAATTCTGGTGTGTTAGCATCATCCATGAGGACTACATTAGTGAAGGCAGTCAGGTCAGTAGGGGACATTCTAATTGGTCCATCCATACGGTGAGGGCATTTTAAAGGTTTATGTCGCAGTGGCGAAACATCAGAGTAGGAGCAGGTCATCGTCCCATTGTCAGAGAAGTGAATAGTCATGTTTAGTCTGGCCATTAATCTCATCCCAGGATATTAGTTGGAGCCGAGGGGTGATATAATAATTGTCCTTTCATGCACCTCCCACGAAAGTCCAATTCTGGGGGTTTTGTGAATGGGACCCTCATCACTGCACCCGAAAACCCCAGCAAGTCCATGGAGTCTTTGGAAAGGGGGACTACTCCTTTTTTTTAGGCATGACTTGGTTGTCCCTATGTTGATCAGGAAGCTGTAAGGAGTGCTCTTTACTTGTATTGTTACGGTGGGTTCCTCTGTGGATCAATGCGTGACTGATAAGACAGGGAATGTGAGGGAGTATGGGTGTTTCCCATCCACTGTATGTTGGGTCGACCATTGTTGCCCCTGTGGCCTATCTTCTTCTGGTAGCTGAGGAGGAATTGCGACCATGTCCCACCACAAGGGAGTTCTGTGATGTCTAGTAGCCTTTCTCTGTACTACTTACTTTGGTCTTTCTGCTAATTACTTTATCGTTTTTAAACCTCTGCAGTGGTACCCCAATCAGTGCCGCCGCCTTCTGTGCCAGTGCTGCTGCAGCCATTCTACCCAGAATCACCCATTTCCCGTTATTTTGCCTGGAGTTTGTGGTGGTCTCTTGGTACTGTCCCAGCTTTCCTCTGTAATTCCTCTCCCTTTATCTTTATGTTAAATTTTTTCCCATCCTGTGGGGCATTGCTGAATGTAGGGAAAGCAAAAAGATGAACAAGAAAAAACCTCTTATGACGACCTATATGTGTTTATACAGTTTTGGCAATTAAGTCAATAATTTATACTAAGGATGCATGAGATGACACATTAGACTAGTCTCATACTTATTTTTTATTTATTCTTCGTTATACAAAAATATATACACTTTTTTGATTTTTCTGCAGTTTTCATTTATATGACATACATAAATAATACATTTCAATGACAATTAACATACATTTGTTCAGGTACATGTGTTATTTGAAATTGATGTTCTAAATGGAACCCCTTGTATGCAAGTGTAAGCATTCATTCACACATACATACACATACTTTCTCACACACAACCGATAGTGACAGAAAAACCTTAAAAATTTGCAGGTTTTATGTTGAAATAATATTGTTGTCCAATACAAGACTCCTCGTAATGTGATATCAATCTGTCAAGAATCACAAAAGACAGTACATGTGGGATCGTAGTAATCTCTGTTTAAATTGTTTCTCACATTTAGTCTTTATATTATTTCATTCTGTTGTTTACCGAGGATCTTTGTATGCGTACAGCCTACGTACGTTTCGGTGATGTAATATTTGAAATCACCTTCTTCAGGGCCAATTTGGACTAAACCAATATCTGTAAAGAACATGTGGGGTTCTCTATGGTCTGAAATTAGAAAAGTTGTGTCATTATTCAGTATTGATGCATCCTAAAGATGTACACAAAGTATGATACCAAGTTGTCTAACCTTAGTTTGGCGGACAGAGTTGACACCAGTTTAGGTTGTATACCTTATGTACCACAAGTCGGGCAGTTTGGAAGAACTCAGTTGTGCATTTTAACGCCGGTAGAGGTGCGAAATGATAATACCCAAAGGGTTTTTAGGACCTTTATATCCCCGAAATTGGAACAGATAGTGGGTTAGGATTTGTGCATTTAGAAAGATAAGAAGACAGAATGTGGTGTTTGTTAAGCTATTGGTTTGTGATCCTGATCATAACCTCGCCTAAAGCGATGTGGGATTAGTATCCTACGTAACTCAATTGAAAAATAGAATGGAAGTACCTAATGAATTACGGCGGAGAGATGAAATAAATTCTGCTGTAGCATTGCTGAAATGCTTCCTTTTGCTGGTTGATAAATGTTCTAAAAGGAGATAAGACCATATCTCACATTATATATGTTCTCTGTGATAGTACGATTTGTTAGAGTTGCAAAAGAGACAGCTATCTTTATATTACCTTAAATTAACACAGGCGATTAGCTTAGAAGTCTAATGGTATGTTTTCCTTTAGTAGTAGGACATGGGGAGAAAGAAAGAAATTGAAAAATAGGAACTCCATTAGCCTTATATAGGGACTACTGGCACTGCAGAGGTAGCTCAAGTGTCTATAGGCTTACCTTTTGTATCAGATGAGGCAGAGTTCTCCTTGTATTTATAAGTGTTATTTTTTATATAGTCCTCTTTACGCAATTTGCCGTGCTTCAAGGGGAGACATATGTCAGGCTACTTAGTCTGAAATATGAAATAAATAGAAGTAAATCTTTTATTAGTGACCACAGTAGCTGTTCCTTATTAGAGATACATATTACGGTCTAGGTCTATTTTCTACGGCTTCTGTTTAATTTTATGATCTCTGTTAAGTCATAGTGAGCTAAACCGGGATTGGATTATTTTTATGTATATTTATAGAAAATGTAGATATAAGACATAATCTACAGAGCATTATGAACCTTTATACGCGTTGCGCAACGTGAGAATAGATACGACAAAGAATGTGAGTACTTTATCAGTATATAAGTACAAGCAAAGTTGTGTTTGCGTTATTAGTGGTCGTGATTGTTAACAATAAAGTTACGTTATGTCTCATTATCAAGGCTGATAGCGCTTTTTCTTTTATCCTGCTATGCTAGTAATTATAGCAGGTAGCTGTAGGTGTGCGAGCCCTATCAAAGGGGAGAGTATTGTTGGTGGATATAACGGCCAGGCTTGTCTTGTCAGTTGTGCCTTATCGCCTCAATATGCAGGTTGCTAGCCATACGTGGTAGTTGCCCATATTGCGATTAATTCGCAATTTTATGCGCAGTACTTGGTAGAGTGGGTGATGTTAATAGTACATCTAACATAAAGGAGCTAGTCTATGGATTGTCTATGGAAGCTCTTGTTAACAAAACGTTAGCCATCCGTTCAGACAGAATTATTAGAAACCTGTCGATAACGGGCAAAGTTTTTAGACTATACGTCAAACACTTACTGCTATCAGGTATAGAGTCCCATCATACGCGGGGTGCCGAACGTCGTGTCTCTGCCACCGACAACCTGCCCGTAGCTAGCAGAGTGTTTATATACGTTTGTATTCGCCATAGCACGTCAGGCAGCTGTTAGTAATTCTGGCTTGCACGTGGGAGTTTTCGGCCAATAAGATTGTGTATGGTTCCCATACACGTCTGAACGGATGGCTAACGTTTTGTTAACAAGAGCTTCCATAGACAATCCATAGACTAGCTCCTTTATGTTAGATGTACTATTAACATCACCCACTCTACCAAGTACTGCGCATAAAATTGCGAATTAATCGCAATATGGGCAACTACCACGTATGGCTAGCAACCTGCATATTGAGGCGATAAGGCACAACTGACAAGACAAGCCTGGCCGTTATATCCACCAACAATACTCTCCCCTTTGATAGGGCTCGCACACCTACAGCTACCTGCTATAATTACTAGCATAGCAGGATAAAAGAAAAAGCGCTATCAGCCTTGATAATGAGACATAACGTAACTTTATTGTTAACAATCACGACCACTAATAACGCAAACACAACTTTGCTTGTACTTATATACTGATAAAGTACTCACATTCTTTGTCGTATCTATTCTCACGTTGCGCAACGCGTATAAAGGTTCATAATGCTCTGTAGATTATGTCTTGTATCTACATTTTCTATAAATATACATAAAAATAATCCAATCCCGGTTTAGCTCACTATGACTTAACAGAGATCATAAAATTAAACAGAAGCCGTAGAAAATAGACCTAGACCGTAATATGTATCTCTAATAAGGAACAGCTACTGTGGTCACTAATAAAAGATTTACTTCTATTTATTTCATATTTCAGACTAAGTAGCCTGACATATGTCTCCCCTTGAAGCACGGCAAATTGCGTAAAGAGGACTATATAAAAAAGAACACTTATAAATACAAGGAGAACTCTGCCTCATCTGATACAAAAGGTAAGCCTATAGACACTTGAGCTACCTCTGCAGTGCCAGTAGTCCCTATATAAGGCTAATGGAGTTCCTATTTTTCAATTTCTTTCTTTCTCCCCATGTCCTACTACTAACAAGGAAAACTCGCCGTAATCAGGGTAGGAGAAAATTATCACCATTTACCTACATACCATTAGACTTCTAAGCTAATCGCCTGTGTTAATTTAAGGTAATATAAAGATAGCTGTCTCTTTTGCAACTCTAACAAATCGTACTATCACAGAGAACATATATAATGTGAGATATGGTCTTATCTCCTTTTAGAACATTTATCAACCAGCAAAAGGAAGCATTTCAGCAATGCTACAGCAGAATTTATTTCATCTCTCTGCCGTAATTCATTAGGTACTTCCATTCTATTTTTCAATTGAGTTACGTAGGATACTAATCCCACATCGCTTTAGGCGTGGTTATGATCAGGATCACAAACCAATAGCTTAACAAACACCACATTCTGTCTTCTTATCTTTCTAAATGCACAAATCCTAACCCACTATCTGTTCCAATTTCGGGGATATAAAGGTCCTAAAAACCCTTTGGGTATTATCATTTCGCACCTCTACCGGCGTTAAAATGCACAACTGAGTTCTTCCAAACTGCCCGACTTGTGGTACATAAGGTATACAACCTAAACTGGTGTCAACTCTGTCCGCCAAACAAAGGTTAGACAACTTGGTATCATACTTTGTGTACATCTTTAGGATGCATCAATACTGAATAATGACACAACTTTTCTAATTTCAGACCATAGAGAACCCCACATGTTCTTTGCAGATATTGGTTTAGTCCAAATTGGCCCTGAAGAAGGTGATTTCAAATATTACATCACCGAAACGTACGTAGGCTGTACGCATACAAAGATCCTCGGTAAACAACAGAATGAAATAATATAAAGACTAAATGTGAGAAACAATTTAAACAGAGATTACTACGATCCCACATGTACTGTCTTTTGTGATTCTTGACAGATTGATATCACATTACGAGGAGTCTTGTATTGGACAACAATATTATTTCAACATAAAACCTGCACATTTTTAAGGTTTTTCTGTCACTGTCGGTTGTGTGTGAGAAAGTATGTGTATGTATGTGTGAATGAATGCTTACACTTGCATACAAGGGGTTCCATTTAGAACATCAATTTCAAATAACACATGTACCTGAACAAATGTATGTTAACACCTTAGGAGCTAGTAAACAAACCTCCCCAGTGCTGCGCTGTCCATTATCCAGTGCTGAACTGGACGTCCAGCGGTCGCACGCAGCACTGGGGAGGTAGTGCCCGTGACGACCGTTGGCCGACGGCAGCACCTAAAGGGTTAATTGTCATTGAAATGTATTATTTATGTATGTCATATAAATGAAAACTGCAGAAAAATCAAAAAAGTGTATATATTTTTGTATAACGAAGAATAAATAAAAAATAAGTATGAGACTAGTCTAATGTGTCATCTCATGCATCCTTTGTATAAATAATTGACTTAATTGCCAAAACTGTATAAACACATATAGGTCGTCATAAGAGGTTTTTTCTTGTTCATCTTTTTGCTATTTGCTACTCCCACCTCTTGACCGCAAACATAACTAGGAGTATCCCTGTTACTATTTGCTGAATGTAGGGAAAGCCCCAGTTGGGATTTTCTTCTTCATGTCTGATGCAATCCTCCAACTACAGCTTGGTTCTCTGGCTCTAATGATCCTTTCCTCAATCAAGGCCTATCATAGTGGTCCCTATCCTTAGTCCAATAGGCTAGTATGTCACAAAATGGGAATGCAAAACTCTTGCCTTCGTCTCTTACTACTATCTCCTTGGTGGCAGGTCTATTCATGCCGTGCACCCATGTGGAGCAGCGCACATTCTCGTCACAGCTTCCCTTGTGTGCACAATCCTATTTTATCTGCTTATTGGGTATGTTAGTACTAGGCTACCATGCTCTTTTAATTGGTGGTCAGCCCCTCTCCTTTGTCGGCCGAGCAGTGAGGCTCTGCTAGAAGCCCCGCATTTAATTCTGCCTCCGAGTCCTCCCAGCTATGCACCCTGTACTTACTTCCACTTCCTTCATATGAAGGGTGTGCTGTCTTATATTCTTGCTGTACTCCCAGGTTGCGTGCTCTCTCTCTCTATTCCCAGCTCATACTTCTCTTCTTTCCCCCATATGGTTTGCCTCCTTCGCTCAGAACTGTGTGCTGCTCTTTTTGGTCTAGCTTCGTCTTCAAACTTGCTTTCTGTTGTCTCCTCAGCTACCTGAGAAAATCCTGTAGCCTAACCCTCGTCATCAGTTCCCATGGGACTGGAGCTCTCTCTCTCTCACCTAATCGTTGTATCGCTATCGAGAACCATTACAAACCTCCATGTCACTCGAGTATATTCAGCTGAACCAGTGGGAGTGTTTTTTTTCCTTGCTGTTGAGGTCCTTTGTGTTGGATATAGTAGACAGGGGGTCGAACTTTTGGGGACCTTTCAAAGGGATTTGGGTTGCGTTGAAAGCATCTGGTCCCGCTGGCTTTTTGCTCTCTTGTGCTTGGGCCTAACTGTCTTTCCTCCGCTGGGGGAGGGGCTCCTCTGCTGCTATTATTTTCAGATTTGAATATCCTATTGCAGGGAGAGCTAGCCTGAGCACCTCCATTCCTGAATATGGTGGGGAAGGCGCTAACACCTTGCTTGCTACCAGCATTGTAGGGCTATCGCTTGTGGCCTCTTTGAAGATGGCCCATAATTCCAAAAACACCTCTCTCTTCTGACCTGTATATTTCGTTTCTACATGTGTTTTAGTATGCTCAAATATGTTGCTGTTAAATGCTCCCTAATTAGGCCACTGAAATGGTTGTGCCTTTGTGTGTGCATGCCATTCTCAGCAAAATATTTAATGTTTCTTTTCCTGTTTGGGGAACCTCACTTCCATGTGCGTTAATGGGTAATCCCTAACAATTTTAGCAGTTTAGTGGACAAACACAACTCAAATCTTTTGGGGTTTTCTGTTTGTTCCAATCATTGGGGCAAATGCACGTGGTGCACTCCTACAATTTTACATACTACGAGCTCAGCGCTGGCAATTTCTTACATAAAACAGTTCAAACAAGTAGTTACATGAATCAAGATGAGACTGCATATGTAGTATTGTAAATCAGGGTGAATATGCAATCGGTTAGTACAAATCTGCATTTATTTTTACACAATGCAGTTCTAAATGCCAATAAATGCAATGACATTGTATACAGCAATATATTTCATCAATTATTGACAGAGAAAAATTACTTTGTCCCAAAAAATAAATGGATATGTTTCAACACATTTTATCCTCTATTAAGAGAAGACTACTGTGACACACATCCCTAAGTGAACTGAATAGTCTTCCACAATCCGACAAAGGTGGTAGTCACAGGCACCAAAGAGTAGCAACTCGGGAATCACCAGCACTTCTTGGCCACACACAAGATACGCCCAGTTTCCTGGGTCCAGGTTTTTCCTAATGTCCAAATCACAGCACGTGTCACACCTAGGGATCAATCGTATGCTCTGTACCAGACCCAGATGTCCAAGCAACCAACACCTCTCATGCCTTTCAGATAATAAAGGTGGTAAGAAACCTGTTAGCGCTGAAAAATCCTTCTAACTATAAAACGATGAGACTGAGGTGCCAACTCCATCTATCCAGGATAGCTGTATTACAAAAATTGCTCCCTGGGAGCCATAAAGCGCTATATAAATAAATAAATATTCACCTTTCCTAGCGTGCTAAATATACAACAAAACTGACTTCTGTGGGATCACCTCTGAAGCCCCCTTACGACTGATACAGTTGAGACATATAAAATAGGTACTATGCCAGGCACAGTTAGTGACAGGGCACTCAGGTCATTGTTTTTACGCTTCTTCTTAGTTTGCCATAGGCCAAATGCTTAAAAAACACACACAATGTTTCTGGCTCAGAGGTGTTCTCTTACTCTCTGTGTTGGCTGCTTCAGGACAAACCTCTGCCCCATTAATTCAGCAGAACTTCCAATCAATTGTGGTGTCTGACCACCTTTGTCATTGCGAAATGTGAATCTGTCCGGGTGAGGTCACTTTTCTTCAGCTGGAGCCGGGTACGAGGTCCCAATCCTCCTAGGGGGGCTTGCCAAAATGTTTCTTGAGTTTGAAATACCTTAAAAATAACAAGAGGCATTTGGCAAAACAGGAACAGTTTGTTTAATTAAACACAGTCACCGGGAGAACAGTTACAGCCACAGGGTCTGAGGAATGTCTCAATTTACATTCAGTTGGCATCCTTCTTCAAGACAATTTTCGTCAGGTTGTAAAGTTCTCCAGTGGACCATATATGGGGAGGATGGTTGGATCCTGCCTTAGAGTAATAAAGTAATGATCAAATGGTTACAACAGGTGGGCCTCGACCTCGCGTGAACACAATGTGGCAAGTGGGTAATGTGTCTGGATGTCCGGCATGGGGATCACGTGATCACTGTGTGTGTTGTTCCTAACTCATGCAGCATCTGACTTTATGGTGTTTTAGGAGGGCATGTACCCCCTCCGGCCAGGTGTTCTTTATAAGGGCCATTCTTCCTTGACCAATGAAATGTCTATGTGCAGACCTGTGGGACTGATCTAGGGTTTCCTGTTCATGCGGTTATCTGCCAGCTATGGGCCATCCCACCTGTGACCTATAAATACTTAGCCCCGAGCCTGGGTCTTAGAGCTTGCCTGACTATGTATTTGCGAGTCGGAGTTGATGTGCAGTTCACAACAGGTGATTTCGTTAATAGGTCTATGATTTCTTTTCCATAAATTAATGTATCGTTTTCTATCGTACCACTATCATTCTTCATATTAATACTATATTGCAATGATTTTAATTAGTTGGCAATAAAGAATATTACTTATTTACAGCTGTTAAGAAAAACTCTAGCTCTGGGTTTGAGTATTTTATAAAAGAAATAAATCTTGGGCCAAAACCAAACCAGTAAAGGGTAGTGAACAAACATTGGATAGGGTCTCTGCTCATTGATGTTACCAAAGGCGCGGAGATACTCCTCAGGGAGTCGAGTTCCTAGCGCGGTATAAGTCAGTAAATAAAGAAATAAATAAATCAATTCAGTCAATAGCTTTGTCCACATCCAGAGAGAGGGCTGCAAGAGGGGTATCAGTTTTTCCAGCAAGATGAACAATAGTGGAAAACAGTCTGGCATTATCTGCAGCAAGTCTTTTCATGATAAAGCTATATTGGTCAGGTTTAATAAGAAGAGGTACAGCAGATTCTAGGTGAGAGACTTGAATCTTGGCAAAGGTCTTGCAATCATACTTGATAAGGGAAAATGTCTATAGTTTTTACAGAGTTTTGTATCTTTGTCGTTTTTGGGGATTATGGTTATCAAGGCTTAAAAAAAAAATTATAATAATAATACAAGGGTTATTTATATAGTGCAAACAGCTACCTCAACCAGAGGTGTCCCGGCGCTTAGCAACAGACAGGTGAATAGATTAGCACAACGTCTAAACCTAGCCAAGGAGCTACATCTTGAGGTGCTTAAGGAAGGCTGATTTAGAGTCTAGCATGCAGAGTTGTAGAGGTAGTGCATTCCATATCATAGCTGTCCTGACTGCAAAGGCCCTTCCACCCTTTCTTGTCTTGACAAACCGGGGAACGCACATTAGGAACTTAGAGTTAGATCTAAGAGTGCAGGCTGATTGGTATGGGAGAAGTCTTTTTCTGAGGTATCTAGGTTCTATGTTGTGCATATCCCGAAAAGCAAGGGCCAAGGCCTTGAATTCAATGCGTTTTACAACCGGGAGCAAGTGGAGGGACCTGATGTGAGGGGAAATGCGATGATGAAAAGGCACTCTGCGAATAAGTCTCGCAGCCGCGTTCTAAATCATCTGAAGTCTGTGAATCAGATAGCTGGGGAGACCCAAGTACAGGCTATTCACATAGTCTAGATGTGAAGTAACCGTCTCATGTACTGCTGTCCTCCTGCTATCTTCTGGCAAGAGGTGCAGACATTTTCTTTACATTTTTAAAGAAGCCAGTATCTTTGGAGTCAGAAAGAAGAGAGTTAAAAAGTTCTAATAATTTAGGAGCAAAAACTGAATAGGATGAAATAAGTTCAATAGAGAACTCATTTAAGCCGTGTGCATTTTCTCTCTTCAGGGATGTAATTGCTTCCATAACCTCTTGAAGTGAATATCAGCCTCCAACTCAGCAAATGTGTCTGTAAGGTGTGGTGCTCTAGGGAGGCCATCAAAGAAGTTCTGTGTATTAAGTGGAGAAGGAGTAGTATCTTCTGTATATAATGTTTTATAGAAGGATTGAAAGGAGTTAGATACATCAGCATTGGAGGTTGGTATAGAATTGTCAAGTTCATTAGTAATAGGATCGATAGTCTTCTGCTAACTTTATTCTGCCCACCCCCCCATAAAAACTCAGATTTGATTTTATGCAAAATGCTACCAGCATCGGCGATAGCAAGTTTGTTAAAACTAGATTTTGCTTTAATGAAATAATGCAGCATAGTTGAAGATTTAGAGGTAACATTGGCATATTCAATTGTCCTAATGTGCTTGAGTATTTAAATTTCTTTTCCTCTTGGCAGAGTAAGCTATGGTGAAAGTTTGAAAGGAGGCTTTACATACACCCCCCAATAGAATTGTTAAAGTGAAAAAGTGAAAACACTATTGTATAAAAGGAGTAGCATCAATAATAAACTTATCATCAGATAATAATGAGTTATGAAATCTCCATCTGCCAGTTTTGGAGTCATTATTATAAATATCAACAGAGGACAATACTGGAGCATGATCAGAAATAAAAATTGCGCCAATTTCAGAGAATTGTAGAGTTCAATGCAATGATCGAAGGACTAACATATCATCAATGTTTGGCATTGTATGATGAACATTAGAGAAAAAAGGAAATTGAAATTTATCAGGATTGCAGGTTTTCCAAACATCAAATAATGTTCAAGACGTACCAGCCGATTGGAATGCTCTATTTGATTTGCCTGATTTAAATGTATATTTAGACTTTTTATCTGTAAAAAGGATCCAACAATTGGTTAAAGTCACCTGTCATAATGATATTGGAATTGCAGATAGTGAGACGTTTCACCTTAATAGAGAGCCAAAAATCAGAGTCAGACTTAACTATGTATCACGTTCACAAAATACTAGTGTTAGGTTTCTTTGTGTGTACTGGAGGCAGCCCCTTTTGAAGTATAAATAAATAAATATTCACCTTTCCTAGCGTGCTAAATATACAACAAAACTGACTTCTGTGGGATCACCTCTGAAGCCCCCTTACGACTGATACAGTTGAGACATATAAAATAGGTACTATGCCAGGCACAGTTAGTGACAGGGCACTCAGGTCATTGTTTTTACGCTTCTTCTTAGTTTGCCATAGGCCAAATGCTTAAAAAACACACACAATGTTTCTGGCTCAGAGGTGTTCTCTTACTCTCTGTGTTGGCTGCTTCAGGACAAACCTCTGCCCCATTAATTCAGCAGAACTTCCAATCAATTGTGGTGTCTGACCACCTTTGTCATTGCGAAATGTGAATCTGTCCGGGTGAGGTCACTTTTCTTCAGCTGGAGCCGGGTACGAGGTCCCAATCCTCCTAGGGGGGCTTGCCAAAATGTTTCTTGAGTTTGAAATACCTTAAAAATAACAAGAGGCATTTGGCAAAACAGGAACAGTTTGTTTAATTAAACACAGTCACCGGGAGAACAGTTACAGCCACAGGGTCTGAGGAATGTCTCAATTTACATTCAGTTGGCATCCTTCTTCAAGACAATTTTCGTCAGGTTGTAAAGTTCTCCAGTGGACCATATATGGGGAGGATGGTTGGATCCTGCCTTAGAGTAATAAAGTAATGATCAAATGGTTACAACAGGTGGGCCTCGACCTCGCGTGAACACAATGTGGCAAGTGGGTAATGTGTCTGGATGTCCGGCATGGGGATCACGTGATCACTGTGTGTGTTGTTCCTAACTCATGCAGCATCTGACTTTATGGTGTTTTAGGAGGGCATGTACCCCCTCCGGCCAGGTGTTCTTTATAAGGGCCATTCTTCCTTGACCAATGAAATGTCTATGTGCAGACCTGTGGGACTGATCTAGGGTTTCCTGTTCATGCGGTTATCTGCCAGCTATGGGCCATCCCACCTGTGACCTATAAATACTTAGCCCCGAGCCTGGGTCTTAGAGCTTGCCTGACTATGTATTTGCGAGTCGGAGTTGATGTGCAGTTCACAACAGGTGATTTCGTTAATAGGTCTATGATTTCTTTTCCATAAATTAATGTATCGTTTTCTATCGTACCACTATCATTCTTCATATTAATACTATATTGCAAATGATTTTAATTAGTTGGCAATAAAGAATATTACTTATTTACAGCTGTTAAGAAAAACTCTAGCTCTGGGTTTGAGTATTTTATAAAAGAAATAAATCTTGGGCCAAAACCAAACCAGTAAAGGGTAGTGAACAAACATTGGATAGGGTCTCTGCTCATTGATGTTACCAAAGGCGCGGAGATACTCCTCAGGGAGTCGAGTTCCTAGCGCGGTATAAGTCAGTAAATAAATAAATAAATAAATCAATTCAGTCAATAGCTTTGTCCACATCCAGAGAGAGGGCTGCAAGAGGGGTATCAGTTTTTCCAGCAAGATGAACAATAGTGGAAAACAGTCTGGCATTATCTGCAGCAAGTCTTTTCATGATAAAGCTATATTGGTCAGGTTTAATAAGAAGAGGTACAGCAGATTCTAGGTGAGAGACTTGAATCTTGGCAAAGGTCTTGCAATCATACTTGATAAGGGAAAATGTCTATAGTTTTTACAGAGTTTTGTATCTTTGTCGTTTTTGGGGATTATGGTTATCAAGGCTTAAAAAAAAAATTATAATAATAATACAAGGGTTATTTATATAGTGCAAACAGCTACCTCAACCAGAGGTGTCCCGGCGCTTAGCAACAGACAGGTGAATAGATTAGCACAACGTCTAAACCTAGCCAAGGAGCTACATCTTGAGGTGCTTAAGGAAGGCTGATTTAGAGTCTAGCATGCAGAGTTGTAGAGGTAGTGCATTCCATATCATAGCTGTCCTGACTGCAAAGGCCCTTCCACCCTTTCTTGTCTTGACAAACCGGGGAACGCACATTAGGAACTTAGAGTTAGATCTAAGAGTGCAGGCTGATTGGTATGGGAGAAGTCTTTTTCTGAGGTATCTAGGTTCTATGTTGTGCATATCCCGAAAAGCAAGGGCCAAGGCCTTGAATTCAATGCGTTTTACAACCGGGAGCAAGTGGAGGGACCTGATGTGAGGGGAAATGTGATGATGAAAAGGCACTCTGCGAATAAGTCTCGCAGCCGCGTTCTAAATCATCTGAAGTCTGTGAATCAGATAGCTGGGGAGACCCAAGTACAGGCTATTCACATAGTCTAGATGTGAAGTAACCGTCTCATGTACTGCTGTCCTCCTGCTATCTTCTGGCAAGAGGTGCAGACATTTTCTTTACATTTTTAAAGAAGCCAGTATCTTTGGAGTCAGAAAGAAGAGAGTTAAAAAGTTCTAATAATTTAGGAGCAAAAACTGAATAGGATGAAATAAGTTCAATAGAGAACTCATTTAAGCCGTGTGCATTTTCTCTCTTCAGGGATGTAATTGCTTCCATAACCTCTTGAAGTGAATATCAGCCTCCAACTCAGCAAATGTGTCTGTAAGGTGTGGTGCTCTAGGGAGGCCATCAA
Organism: Lissotriton helveticus; assembly: GCF_964261635.1. Classification (NCBI taxonomy): domain Eukaryota; kingdom Metazoa; phylum Chordata; class Amphibia; order Caudata; family Salamandridae; genus Lissotriton; species Lissotriton helveticus. The sequence continues at coordinate 1,890,504,288 of NC_136063.1, read as the reverse complement.
AGAAGTTCTGTGTATTAAGTGGAGAAGGAGTAGTATCTTCTGTATATAATGTTTTATAGAAGGATTGAAAGGAGTTAGATACATCAGCATTGGAGGTTGGTATAGAATTGTCAAGTTCATTAGTAATAGGATCGATAGTCTTCTGCTAACTTTATTCTGCCCACCCCCCCATAAAAACTCAGATTTGATTTTATGCAAAATGCTACCAGCATCGGCGATAGCAAGTTTGTTAAAACTAGATTTTGCTTTAATGAAATAATGCAGCATAGTTGAAGATTTAGAGGTAACATTGGCATATTCAATTGTCCTAATGTGCTTGAGTATTTAAATTTCTTTTCCTCTTGGCAGAGTAAGCTATGGTGAAAGTTTGAAAGGAGGCTTTACATACACCCCCCAATAGAATTGTTAAAGTGAAAAAGTGAAAACACTATTGTATAAAAGGAGTAGCATCAATAATAAACTTATCATCAGATAATAATGAGTTATGAAATCTCCATCTGCCAGTTTTGGAGTCATTATTATAAATATCAACAGAGGACAATACTGGAGCATGATCAGAAATAAAAATTGCGCCAATTTCAGAGAATTGTAGAGTTCAATGCAATGATCGAAGGACTAACATATCATCAATGTTTGGCATTGTATGATGAACATTAGAGAAAAAAGGAAATTGAAATTTATCAGGATTGCAGGTTTTCCAAACATCAAATAATGTTCAAGACGTACCAGCCGATTGGAATGCTCTATTTGATTTGCCTGATTTAAATGTATATTTAGACTTTTTATCTGTAAAAAGGATCCAACAATTGGTTAAAGTCACCTGTCATAATGATATTGGAATTGCAGATAGTGAGACGTTTCACCTTAATAGAGAGCCAAAAATCAGAGTCAGACTTAACTATGTATCACGTTCACAAAATACTAGTGTTAGGTTTCTTTGTGTGTACTGGAGGCAGCCCCTTTTGAAGTGCATGTGGGACAGGGAATAGCTGTCACCACACATTCTGTCAGGATGGCCCATCCTGCCCACACGTAAGCCCTAATGTCTCACTGTCTGGGAAGAATACACAATGCCTAACAACAGGGTTATGTGACCTAGGACACTGGCAGGAGGCACCAAATGGTTAGGATAAGAACATGCCAACTTTCTAAAAATGTATTTTTCAGAATTATGACTTAAAAATATAACTTTACCATCCATTAAAGAGGGTTTTGCATTACAATTCATTTGGTACCGATCATGACATTTCTACCAATTCTCAATAAAAAAATAGCACTTATTAAATGTTATAAGGCAACCCATTATTAGCCTATGGGAGATGCAGGCCTTACAGTAATGCAAAACAAAACGTTTTTCACTACTAGGACATGTAAAACTTATAAACACATGTCACACTTTTTAAATACAATGCGCTCTAATCTATGGGCTGTTTTGGGACTGCCGTAGGGGTGACTTATATGTATTAAAAGGAATGTTTAGGCCTGGCAAAAGGATCATTTTGCCAAGTTGAAATGGGAGTTTAAAACTGCACACACAGGCTGCAAAGGCAGGTAGATAGTCTATGAAGTGTGTAGCACAATTAGTGCTGCAGGCAGGCTCGTCACATTTCATTTACAGGCCCTGGGTACATGTAGCACCACTTTAGTAGGGACTCATGAGTAAATTAAATATACCAGTCGGGTATAAGCCAATGTACTATGTTTTTAGGTAGGGAGCACATGAACTTCAACGCTGGCTAACACTGCATAGAATCCTAATGCAAACAATAATGAAATACAGTTAACAGGAGGGCAGAAGGGAAAAATGTTTGAAAGAACAGTGCACAGGGGCGGTGCGTCCATTGGGGTGTATGGGCGTAGCCCTACCGCCCGCAGCTGCTCCCTCGGCGTCTCTGAACTTAAGTAAACACTAAGTTTACTTAAGTTCAGAGATGCCGAAGGAGAACTGACAATCATGTCAGTCAGCATGACGTCGGACCGCCCACCCCCTTCAGAGTCTGAAGGGGTGGGCGGTCTGGCGTCATGTTGACTGACATGATTGTCAGTCAAACGTCACCAGGGGCATGCACAAGTGCGCATGAGTGGGGACGGAGGCCGAATTTTCGCACCGTGCCCACTCATGCACACTTGTGTTTTGACTTGTTTGCGCATGCCCATAGGATCCTTTCGGGCTCCTAATGGGCGTGCGGCGGGCGAATAATAGCTATGCCCTGGCGCTGCTGGCAGTGCCAGGATTGGCTGAGAGGGGATGTAGGTGCCAACGGACTCGGGCGGCACAGACCTGCTGAAGATCTCAGGTAGGATTTAAACATTTTATTTTAATACCCCCCGAGCGACACGCCAGCGTGACACCCCCCCACGTGACCCCGACCCCCACAAGACACCCCCCTGCGAGACACCACCCCTGCGAGACACCCCCCCGCGAGCCTGTGACGAGTTGACAATGGCAACCCTTTATTGGGTTTTAATTAGGGGCCCCCACACAAGGACTGCTCGGAGCGTCAGATTTTCACACCTCTGCCATTTCACTGGCATGTTTGGAGAGTTGCTCCATTACTTGATGTATTCACTTCGCCCAAAATATGCAAACAAAGCGCTAGCGCCGGGGCCGGCCTCGAGGGGGCAGCGCCGCCCAGGGGTGCTGTTTGCTCACCAGGACCCCTCTGCACACAAGGCGCAGAGCTTGTTTGTTGCCATGTCTTTCCCAGGAGCTCCTTCTGATCTGTTTAACTTACTAAGCAGGTGCGATAAAGCCGTTAGCGAATCAATAAAATCAATTTTTGCCCCCTTGTCTTTCCCTGGGACGTCATTAGTGTTGTTGCAAACGAGTTAACGCTCCTTGTTGTAGTGATTTGAGGTGAGGGGCGCTAGGCCCTCATGACGCAGCAAGCACACAATGAGGCAGACACGGACACAGTGGTATGAGACGGGTGAATGGGCCCTCAGCACGTGCACTCAGTCCCTTTTTATTGGCCAGGGTCATCTGACCAATGACGCCTGGTGGTGGGTGGGTGTTAAGTGTCCTGACATCATGCTGAGACACTAGACCGTGTCTTATGATAGTACATCCCTCCCAACCTTAGTTAAGAAAATTAAACTAACTAAAGTCCAACCTGTGGGAAAGAATATAGTTAACACAAAACCCATAACTCAATCACGACGACTCCCACGTAGTCTTCTCCACTGCTGGTCATGTCAAATACTGGCAATGGTGTTTCTTCTTGCCTTGGCAGACTTGCAGCTTGTAAGTGGGCTGTACAGTCTCTCTCGCTTTGTTTCACATCGTGTGAACATGTAGAGGTAAGAATTGCAGGTCCTGAGTGTGTTGCTTTCCGCTGGACCGTCCTGGTCAAGTACTTGGTTCACACTGGTGTTGGTTCCTGATGGGATCTTCAGCTGCAGGTTATCCCTCTCACGGATACCCCTCTCTCGTGGGTGTCCCCTCTCACTGGACGACCCGGAGGCCTTTCTGCCAGGCCCCCACTGGACCGGAGGATGTGCCGCCTTGTCGCTCCAAAGTGTTGAAGGACGTCGCTACGGGCTCCCTTCTCCATGTCTGAGTTCCACCTGAAAGGGTGCTGTTGGCGCTGGTTCCGTCTTGTGCGACCTTCGGTCTTCCAGAATCTTCAGCGCAAGCTTCAACAGTCTGTCTCTCGTTGGGGACCCGCTGCCACCGGTGTCCCTGAGGCCTCTGCCCCTGGATTTCCGCGGCCCTGGTGTCCGTTCCATCCCAGAGGTGGGTGTTGCCAACAGACCGGCCTGCTCGCTTCTGTCATTCCTGGATGACTGTCGGGTTCGCACGTGGATGCTTGCTTCCAGTGATGTTACATGTGTCCCGGTTGTGCGTGTGGACTGTTGTGCACCTCTCACGTTCTCCTCGGTGTTTCCCCTTTTGTGTGTCGTAGTGTCTTGGTCCACACTCCTCTTGGTTCTACTCCATTCTCTTATCTTCCTGTCGTCGTGCTTCTCAGACCTCTTCTCCTTTTCCTTCTCTTTGGTGGTGGCAGACGTGCCACTCAGACCTCTTCTCCTTTTCTTTCTCTTTGGTGGTGGCAGACGTGCCACTCAGACCTCTTCTCCTTTCTTCTTCTTTGGTGGGGGCAGACGTGCCACTCAGACTTTCTCTCCTTCCTTTTCGCAACGCGGTCTGGTCACCTTGCTGTCTTCCTCTTCCTGACCAGACTTCTCCAGGCAGCGTGCACTCCGCCTGCTTCCATCCGGTCTTGTCCTGGTTCACGGACACTGTCTCTACTCGTCTGTGACTGGACCGGGCGTTGCGATCTTCTCTCTCTCTCCTTAGACATTGAGTGTTGACTTGTGGCTGGTGAAGTTCGTTAGTCGCTGATCGTGGACTGTGTCTTGGTGTTCGAACTTCTGGGACCTCTGGCCGGTCCACTCTGCTGATGATGGCAGGCTATCTTCTGTCCTCTTGTGGGATACTTGCTGTGTTGCGGTTTGTTGACCCTTGCTTCGGTCATCTCCTTTCGCGACCCCCGGTGAGTCGGGTTTTGGTGTGGCAATCTGGCTGGCCGGCTTCTTGGGTGCGTCACGTCATGTGACCGTCCGGGTTCTTCGTGCGACCGTCTGAGGGGTCGGCTTTCTTGGGTGACCAGAGGGGTGGTCTTCTGCGTGAGTCCTCACGCTTTGCTGACTTCGATTTGGTCGCTGTTCGCTCCGTTCCGGTGCTGTAGCGTTGGCGCGCTTTTGTCCGCGCTCTTCTTGTGCTTCTTTGGGTGAGGAGGGTTACGTCACCGCTCCGAGCTTCTTCGTGTTCAGGTTGCACCCGTAACATCACGGGGTGTGCTTGCTTTCTTCGGGGACCTTGGAGCAGTGTCGGCGGTTGTCGCGCTTCCTCCATGTGTTGCACTTGCTTGGTGGGGCGTCTTGGGACCTGTCTCTTCCCGTGGTGGTGGTGCTGCAGTTTCTTCTCTGCGGTTGCAACGACAACCTGTGGCCATCAGGTGCCGCTCCGCTTGCAGTTGGTCTCTGCTTGTCCCCTGCTCCTGGTGCTGGGAGTTTCTTCACTCTTTGCGCCGTCTGGCGCCGTGCTGGGCTGTTGCTTTTCCTCCTGGCACAACGTTGTCTCCAAGCTCCATAGCTCATGTCAGTTCATTGCATGCAATCTAGCTGCCAGTCTTTTGTTCAGTGGACGCGATGATGCACTCTGGCCACCAGATAGCAGTGCTGCCTTGTTTCCAGTGGCGTAGTCGGCTCGTTCCTCTCCGAGTCTTCTGATGCCTTCTCACTTCCTTCGGAGGAATGCCGGTGCAGGCTCCTCGTGGCCTGGGCTCGTCCTTCCTACTCTATCCCCGGGGCACAGGCCCTCACAGCCAGGTAGGTGCCTTCCTCTGTGTTCTCCCTGTGTGTGACACTGCCAGGTTGCTTGTTGCAACGCAATTGGGCACACTTCTCTCTGCTGTCACACTGTTCACCGGTCCTGCAGCAGTGCTCTCGGTGCTCTGCAGCGCATGTCTGGGCGGCGCTGCGCACTCACTGTCCTTTGTGGCACTTTGCTTGCCTCTACCGGCGCTCGGTTCCTCCGGGTGGCCCCTCACAGGGCCCGTTTATCACGGTGCTACTGGCCGTTCTGCACGGCTACAGGCTGCTTGCTGTCACTTTCTTACGCTTGCTGCCTGGACCGGGGTGGCTGGCCTCAGTTTGTCCTGGCCGCTCTGAACGGCCATTAACTGCCCGCTGCCTCTTTCCTCCCCTATCTCTCTCCCCCTTTACAGCAACTTCTCCCAGTTTGGGGGGGTCTGATCAGCTACGGGCCGCTGGCTGTGTCCTTGTCCCTGTACCCTCCCGCGGCAGCTTCCTTGTTCATGCGCTGCGCGGGGGGGGCGAAATGTGAGCACCGTTGCTGGAGCGTGCTCAGCTGTGACGGAGTGGGGCGTTGCGGCTTCCGTTGACTCCGCCGCACGCTAGCTTCTTTCCCGGTGTCTTCTTCCCACCCCAGCAGCTTTACTCGCTCACATGCTGCGCGGGGTGGGGTCCGGGCCACAGATGCGGGGTGAGTTTCTGCTTGGTCCGTCTCGTGCACTGGCTCACCTTCTGGCCGGCAGGCCTCGCGGGTCGGCTCCACTTGTGCCTGGGAGCTCTTCACACGCTGCAGGCCATTACACCCCGCCACCGCAGCAACCTCTGTCACAAGATGCGCTGCGGGGCAGGGATCGCTGCTGGCCGGTCGCAGGTGGACTCCGGTGGCCGTGCTTCTTCGGGTCGCTTCTCACCTGCCGGCGGACCTCTTCAACCTTGCGGGTGGGCACCGCGTGGTTCCTTCATTTTCCCTCAGGGCGCTCAGTCACCGGTCGACGCGGGTAGGCTCCGCAGTGGTCTCCTCACGTTGGGGCAGTCAGTCACGGCCCAGTTCTGGCCGCTGCAGGTGGGCTCCGCGCGGCCCTCTCTTTATCCCACGCAGGGGGGGCAGCTCACGATGTGCTCACGAGGTGCGGGGTCGGCTCCCGGTCACCTCCTCGGTCATGTCGGCCCGGGGCTTGGCTCACGCCCCGCGGGCCTCTCGGCGCGTCGCGCCGTGTTGCAGGGGGTGCCCTCCAGGCGGGCAGCTCTCTTCCCCCTTTTCATTAGATTTGGGTAGTGGCACGCATGGGCGCACATACCGACCTCGTCGCCATTGTAGTGATTTGAGGTGAGGGGCGCTAGGCCCTCATGACGCAGCAAGCACACAATGAGGCAGACACGGACACAGTGGTGTGAGATGGGTGAATGAGCCCTCAGCACGTGCACTCAGTCCCTTTTTATTGGCCCGGGTCATCTGACCAATGACGCCTGGTGGTGGGTGGGTGTTAAGTGTGCTGACATCATGCCGAGACACTAGACCGTGTCTTACGATAGTACACTTGTGTTTATCTAACAGTCTGATACACCCATCACCTGAGCTCTGCGTTATATGCTCATCCGGGTCTGAGATTGCATGTAATCGGTATGGCTGGTTGTTCTCTCACATATATTACACCAATGTGGAACTTTAAATATTAAATGCATTTGTAAAGTGTAATGATGTACAATAAGGCACAAATTACATATAATTTCTGTTCAGTATATACCTTTTGCAACTAGTCTGAGCATGTCTGTTTCTTTCTCTCACTATCAATGTCTGCGTTTCACTCCTGTCTATCTCTCCCTCTAACTGTGCTCCCCTGCCTGTGTATCTGTCCAACAGCTCGCTCCGCCGGCGGCTGTCTCATTAGGACGAGAAGTAGGTTTATCAGTAGTAAACTAGGGTGTCAGAGAAGCCAGGAGAACTTGTCAGCTAATTAGAATGTTCTTGTTGTAATTGCCACAGCACGTTTTTTATGCAGATCTGGTGCCAGGAAGGTGATTTCCCAAAGTAAACATTCCTGTTCTGCAATCTGGCTCGGTTTTCGTCTGTTGAATTTAACATGTCAAATACATAAAGCGGCTCCATCTGTAACTGGTAAACCCCCTGCTTGTAGACGCAGTGTTAGGCCAGAGTGCTGAGGACATATTAAAGATTTTTACTTGACCTTTACTTTTTTCACGCATCGGACAGCCTCTGGGGATTGCTGCCTGACTACAAAGCCCAGGAGACAGCGGACTACTTAGCACATCTGCAGCCCCTCCCGCACCACTCCCGGAGCTGCATATTAAACTCTCGCGCCTCCCGCTTCGCGGGAGACGCATCGGACAGCCGCTGGGGGATTGCTGCCTGACTACAAAGCCCAGGAGAAAGAGGGCTACTTAGCACACCTGCAGCACCTCCCGCACCACTCCTGGAGCTGCATATTAACCTCTCACGCCTCCCGCTTCGTGGGAGACACATCGGACAGCTGCTGGGGGATTGCTGCCTGACTACAAAGCCCAGGAGACAGCGGGCTACTTAGCACACCTGCAGCCCCTCCCGCACCACTCCTGGAGCTGCATATTAACCTCTCGCGCCTCCCGCTTCGTGGGAGACACATCGGACAGCTGCTGGGGGATTGATGCCTGACTACAAAGCCCAGGAGACAGCGGGCTACTTAGCACACCTGCAGCCCCTCCCGCACCGCTCCCCGAGCTGCATATTAACCTCTCGCGCCTCCCGCTTTGCGGGAGACGCATCGGACAGCCGCTGGGGAATTGCTGCCTGACTACAAAGCCCAGGAGACAGCGGGCTACTTAGCACACCTGCAGCCCCTCCCGCACCACTCCCGGTGCCGCAGCGCTTGAGGTTTTCATATCCAGTGGTTGCTGAGAGGCTTTCTGGGAGGCTGTGAGGTGACCTGTCACTCCCCTGATTGCAGCGGACCAAGTTGGAGACGCGAAACGCATACATGGCCTGGTGAGAGACACTCCAATATCTTTGGCGGACTGCAAGTCCCAGGACTCTTTGCCGGCACACACCCAGACCTGGTTCCTGCTTCGCCCACAGCCCCAGGCGCTATTTAATCCAGTTATTTCCCCCGCGCCGCAGGATAGCGCGGGTAGCATCCCGGGAGAAGCCCGGGACAAGGGCGGGACCGTCTGTGGTTGTCAGAGGCCAGAAGAGGCTGGACTGGGTCACCCCCCTAACACCCGCACTCCTTGCCAGGACATTGAAGTATTCCCCAAGGTATTCTTAAAATAAAAAAAATTGTAACTGGAAAATTCTGTGTTGAAACATACATATTTGACCATAGGGTTGATTGTTTATTTAAAAATCTTTTCTATCGTCGGGAGGGAAAATCGTGTACAGTGGAATTTGCCCCTCAAATCTATATGAATGATGGATATGGGTAAAAATAATATGTCTTGTGCTTCCCGCCCCATGACAAGGCACCAGGCTGCCACAATTCAACCCCTCCCGAGTCTAACAGCCATTGACAAGATGCTCCAGAAAATGATTGGCGTAGTGGCTACAGCCATAGAAAACACAGAAAGGCGATTATCAATTACCCCTGCTGGTCTTCCATCACAGCAAGCGGGGGATTTATCTGCAGCTACAGTCAAACCTCCTGACTGTAGTTTTTTCCTTACGTCTTCTTTTGCTGAGTTGCCCTGTGCACAGGCTGTTACTGATGTTATTGATGTTGTTGATAGTCCGCCTGTTGCTAAATTCCCCCCACATGTTGTAGGGGAAAAAAGTTCTTAAACCCCGCCCTAGAAATAAGAATTCTAAACTTTAAAAAAACAACTAAAAAAAAATGTCTATTCATGATTCTATCAAAGTAAAGAAAAATGTTTTCCCTGAGGGAGATCAAGAGATCTCTTGGTCAAACTGGATCCAGAGACCTACCACACTCTGTCTGCATCACTCACTCAACTCTCAATTGTTCATGTGGGGAACACTCACCAGAAGGAAAAACAATATTTATATAAAAATGTACATTTTATTTCAATAAAAAACATATTAGAATTGTTATACAGTTACTAGTTAAAAACACAATGTTAGACAAATGCAAAAATAGAATAAAAACCACCTAATGTGGAAATGGAGAAAGAATGGGACAAGACAATAATGTTTGTCTTAATCTTACCAATTCGGACCCCCTGTTTGACAACACTGGGAAGGATTTTGTTTCCTTTTAACCAATATCTTTGTTGGAAACTCCGAATTTGACTCTTTGTGAATGCGTCGACGCGTTTCGGAAGCCTTGAATGGTTATAGCCCCCTTCCTCAGGACAGTATGTATAATTTTCTCCACAGACTGTATATCACCTAATGCACAGATAAAACATAGCCTTTAGCCCACAACATGTATATACTCGAACTTAACATATCATTATTCCTACTACAATATTTGTACAATAGAATTCTAAAACCTTTCATGCATGAGGAAGGGGGCTATAACCATTCAAGGCTTCCGAAACGCGTCGACGCATTCACAAAGAGTCAAATTCGGAGTTGCCCGGAGCCCCTGGGTGGTGGGGATGTGTGCCACATTGAATGGCACGAGGTTATCACTTTGAAGGAGGTTGAGTCAGCAATAACAAGGCTACTTCCTAACAAGGCCCCCGGCCTAGACAAATTGCCCAGGGATTTATTTCGCTCCCAACCTAAAATATGGGCACCATATTTGGTTGTCTTATTTAATGAGATTCTAATGGGGACTGATCCACCAGGCACTTGGCTTGGAGCTGAAATTGTCCCCATTTACAAGAAAGGTTGTCCGTTAACCCCATCCAACTATAGGCCCATTAGTCTTATAGATACAACACAAAAACTAATGGGCAGGATCATCTTGGATAGGATCCTGGGGTGGATGGAGGAAAATGAAATATTGACCACACTCCAGGCTGGATTTAGGTCAGGTATTTCTACATTGGATCAAATATTTCGGCTGCAGGTTTTATTTTGGAAAACGGCAAGTGTGGAGGGTGGCAGCCTCTACCTTGTCTTTGTTGACCTGCGGGCAGCTTTTGATCTTGTTCACAGGGAAAAGGTGTGGAAAGTCTTGGCAGACTTGGGGCACCCGCTCTACCTATTGACTATTTTGATCAGACTACACACTGGCAATTATGCCCAAGTAAGGTGCGGGAGGCACAGAGACTTTTCAGGATGCTTTCCTGTTCTGAAGGGCGTATGCCAGGGGTGTGTCCTGGCTCCAACGTTATTTAGTCTTTACATCAACGGTCTTATTGACCATTTAACTGGTGTAATAGACAATGACGCCCCTAGGTTGGCCACTGGGAGAGTGCCCGCTCTGATGTTTGCGGATGACACTTTGCTGTTATCCAAAACATCATCGGGCATTCAGCGTATTGTGGACGGCTTTGCATCGTTCTGTGCTTCTCGTGGATTAGAGATAAACTTGGACAAGACCAAGTTCATGATTTTCTATCCACCGAAGCAGACCCGCCCAAACCCTATTCTCAATGGTATCTCCCTGGAAAGGGTCAAGACTTTTGTCTACCTCGGTATTACCTTGACGGAGAACTTTGACTGGGGCTTCCAAATTTCCAAATCAGCCCTTAAGCTATCCCAAGCAACTGAGGGTATTAGTAAATTCCAAAGAACATCAGACCTCAAACCGGAAGCTCCAGTTCTTGAAATATACCGACTCAAAGCTAGAATGGCCACAAGATATGGTGCTGAACTTTGGGGCCATAAAAATATTTCCAATCTCATGAGGAATCTGGTAGGTTTACCACAAAGTACACCACTTATTCCTCTGCGATTTGATCTAGGGCTGGAGTCAATTGAAGAGCTGGTAGCTGCACGGCCTATGCTCTACTGGAAGAGGTTGTGGTCAGTCCCAGAACTGGCTTCCTATAGAGCGGAATTCTTGGCGGTTTGGGCTCTTCTAAAAAGTAAAAATATCCCATGGCTGCTTCATATTAGGGCTCTTAGCACACAGATAGGTCTGCCACAGCTCTGGGAGACTCCTGAGCGGTGTTGCCCGGGGATATCTAAATCGGACCTCCAAAACCTGTTGAGGCGGCAGAACTTATTAGCCCTACAGAGATCAGCAACCCTGGGTAGGCTGTCTGTAGAGTTCCTCTTAGTAAAAATGGATTCACGATTAGAGGAATTCTTAGATGTAATACAACCACCTCTTGCGAGAAAGTTATACATCCAGCTAAGGCATGGCAGTCTACCGCTCAGGGCATTCACTTGTATATGGGCAAAATCGGATAAGGAGGCTTGTCCGGCATGTAACTTTAAACGTGACGATGTCCCTCATGTTATGTTCTTTTGTCCTGCGTACGTAACGATAAAAAAAAGTTGGCTGATCCCGTTATGCAAGAACTTTGGGTTTCGAAACTTTATGCAGGCCTGTCGGGTTTTAACCTATGATACCCACCCCCCTATTGTTTTCGCTGTATCCCGCTTTTTGTTTGGCATGTGGCGTAGAAGGAAAAGCTTTGTATAACACATGTGATCAATTATGAATTTTATATTTGCCGGTTTTTGATAACTGTCGAGTTTAATCCACTTTTATATTCATAACTGACTTGTTCATTATTTATTGTTTTAATGATTTGTGCTTCTGTATGTATTTTATCTGCACTTTTATGGTCTGCCGACCGAAATAAAGTTATCAAATGAATGAATGAATATTAAAGCTTGTTACTTGGCCTTTACTTTTTTTTATCCGGTTATTACAGCTATGTGGTGATTTCTCTCATCACGTTTACGTGCCTTCGCCATTCTCGAGGACTGCTTCACGAGGCAGTAGCCTCTGTGGGATCCGTAATGTACCTCACAGAGGGCGGAGAGGGTGACTGGCCATCATTATAATAAGACAATAATGATCGCCTCTTTCATGAGTTACAGGGCTTTGACCTTCCGATTTTAGATGGCATCACTGCAGCTCTTAAACCACCTTTCTACGTACCCCTCCTAAGCCTAGGCTGCCTTGGAAGTAAAGCGACGACTAAAGAATTGGAAAGACTGCAGGTAAAGGCCGCTTTAACCTGAGTTGTGCACAACACGTGATAAGCTGCAAAGACCCCGCACTTCACAACAAATGACTAGCTCATAGTGGCACTTACCCCTCCCATATACTCATATCTAACCATATCTATACTCTTACCTTAGCACTAGCCCTAAGTTACGTGACACTAACCCTAACCGTGTCCCCGACTCCCCTACATTAACACTTGCCCTAACCATACTCCAATCACTCCTCCTCACCTCTAACCCTAAACATTTCCTTATGCCCTCACATTTCCACCTATCCCAAACCTAAAACTTCCCCTTTATTTACCACTACACTTTCCTTAACTACCTACATTTATTTCAGTTGAGGTAATAGGATTGGCTAAGTTATGGTATTTCAAGGTAATACAGACAATTAAAAGGTGCTCCCGCTCTCCCCAAGGTGAGTTACTCAAATTGCCTGATGAGTGGAAGGCTTGCACCAGCACAATGTTAGCTGCTTGCGTTCAGAGAACTGGTCTAGTGAGGACAATATCTTCAGACTGCAGAGGAAAAAGTAGGCTATGATATTTGTTCACGTAATAAAAGACCATGCTTGATTTTAACCGATTTGTTTCATCCATGTTGGCCATCCCAGATTGCCTCCAATCTCATAAGAAGCAAAGTGTGAAGGTTTGAAATGTAAATAATATCTGGTATTAAGTCATTTATTACTTCCTTGAAAGTAGCTGTAAAGAGTTATTGGTAACCATTGAAATTATTTAGCTTTAATTTTATTGTGCCGTCATTTATTATGCCACCCTCTTGTTTTTATAATTAGTTCTCGAATCTGTATTGATTTGTGGTTACACTGCAAGCGTTTCGTAAGTTTATGACATGAATTTAATAAAACGCTTTAGAGTTTGTCACTGCAGACACTTTCAGGAACAACATGTCTTTGTAAAGAAGGTCAAAAATCCTTGCTCTAACAGCAGAGAAAAGAGGATTCAACCTCACGACCCTTAGCTCCATCAGGCCCCCTCAGAGGCTCTTGTTAAAACATACATCCTCAGCATGGTGCTAAGAGTCTGAGAATCTCCTAGGAGCTGTAGCAGGTCTTAGAGTCGCTACTTCCAGCATCTGACCGCAAACTCACATACCATAACAAAGGGCCCCAGAGTACAAGATGAGAAAGTGTGAATCTCATAGTGTGTCAAAGATGCTTGGACTTCGCCTGCAGGCATCAGATCCTCTCAAGTGAATTGCAGCCAACAGACTAGTAGTAGGTGTCCCATAGATGGTTGAAATTAGTTGGGCGAGGACAAGCAGTTGCATTGTCACTCCACTTTTCTAAAGTTGTCAGAATGTCTGAGATGGTTTAAAATGTGGTAACAAAATGTGGCTTTTTATTTGGCACTTAAGGCTTTGAAATAAAAAATGTACAGTTACATTGTAATTGTGTCCCATTAAAGATCGCATGATACGTAATATAATAGTGTGTTCCCTTTTGCAGTGTATCTTTTAGAGACAGCATATAAGTTCAGGAAAAGTGTTTTTAAAGATTCACATGTCTAAACAGAATACTGAAATTTATGGAGTTGACTTCTCATCTGTGTTTCTTTCCCCGGTCTTCAAATGCTTGTGGTGTGGCTTTTTGTGTTTCTCTATTACTGTTCAGTTTATTTATTTTTGCATTAAGTGTTTTTATGGTACTCAAGCAACCAGCTGGTTGCTTCAAAGAATTCGTTAAGGGGACGAGGGTCAGGAATTACCATTAAACAAGGTGAGATCTGCAAGTAGGGTTGGGTGGCCAGCCTAACAGTCTCTAAGATGTGATGAGATGAGGAACTTGTAGATAAGCCTGTGAGGGCAGTTTAGGCCCAGCAATTTTTGCTTTAATAATTGCTTTATTAACCTTTCTGTTTCCTCAAATTTGCTTAAATATGCCCACTCTTTTTAAAAAAAAATTCTTGGGGGAGAATCCCCAAACACCCCGTAGGTACAGTGTGACAATAATGTTACGCCTTACCACTTTCAAATGTCACCAGCCACCACTGACGGTGCACCAAGGATGCCAAGTATAACACTAGGACACTAACTTGAATATATCTGTACTTAGAATTAATGTGAAATAAACATACTTTTCTCTTTGAATGTCTATTTCTGGTTTGGATGTTCCTTTATTATATGGATATGAGTATGCTGAGTGTTTACCTCAAGCACCCACACACTACTTGCGGGTAAGACCAAACAGCCCCTGAATGCCAAACCGGTCTTGCCATATGAATGTGAACAACTACCATTCAGACAGCTAGATGTGCTGGGGTGTGAAACTCAGAGAGTAAATGTTGCCTACTTAATTTCACAATGAACCTGTGCCAAATTTAGACTCAGCTGCAACACAGCACATGTGAAAAGAAAGACTAAAGAAGGAAAAAAAAAAATTTTTGAAAATAACACGCAGAAAAAAAAGACAATGAAAAAAGTAGAGTTTCACCGTATTTGGTGATGAAGATTGTCCATTCATTAATATCTCTAGCAGAACCTATAGAGGCTTCACGATGCCACTACTGTGTTAATAATAAGCAGAAGACCATAAACTGACTGTCTTTAACCTGAATTCTCACTAGCTACCTTGAGCTAGGGAAAAAAATGCAGCACTTCACCTAATGATAAATCACTGTTTACAACCTATGACGTTTTTCAGTTGTCTTTTCAGAATCATTGACTAATGTCTAGGGGCCAGATGTAGGTCGCCAAATACCGATCGGTAACGGCCGATTTCGGCCGTTACTGACCGGTATTTGGGATTTGACATGTAGGTGGCCTTTAATTTACAGAATCGGTAAATTTACCGATTCTGTAAAATACCGAATCAGTAAATTTACCGAATCGGTAAATACAGATGTAGGTGGCACTTCAAACAGTGCCACAGGCCATTACCGATTTGTTATTTACCATGTAATACGATTGCATGGTAAATAACGAACTCCATGTGGCATGTGCCATGTGGCACACATACATGCCAAAATCAGGGGTGCAACAGGGTGTCAAAGTGACACCCTGTCCCCCTTGCAAATTCTGTATTTTTACCGAATCGTTAATTACCGATTCGGTAATTGACATTGAATCCTATGGGCCTCAAGGCCCATAGGAATCAATGACAATTACCGAATCGGTAATTATCGATTCGGTAATTACCGAATCCTACAGATTCGTTAAAAAATACCGAATTTTTAACTACATCTCATTTACCGAATCTAGAATACCGAATCGGTAATATTCGGTATTCTAGAGTCGGTAAATGAGAATTAACTACATCTAGCCCTAGATTACTTACTGGTAATATTCATTACTCTGATTCTTCATTCCTCGGTCCGGTACTTACTTGATGAGGAGAGGCCTGTCTCTCCTCGACTGGTACCTGTTAAAAAAACATAATCCCTTAAAAGAGGAGTTTACCCACCCTCCCTTAACATGTTTTACATGGTCCCTGAAAAGGGTCAAGCTCAGCAAGCACTTCCTTTCAAAAGACTAAAGGCCTGGTTACGACTTTGGCGCAGCGGTGCCGGCACAATGCCATCTCCGCTGCACAAAAGCCACCTAAGGGATTTAGATCGAAATACAAGTTGAAAATGTTCAACTCGTAATACGGTTGGCGGTCCTTTGGCCGTTCCCATGGCGGTGCTTGAAAACAGGCACCACGTGGGAATGGACAAACGTTCCAGCACGGCATGGACGGTGACATCCATGCCGTACTGGACTGGGAGAAAGCAGATGGGGGCACATGCTCTGACCCCCTGAAAGTAAACCACCATAGCTCACTGTGGGTAGTGAACCACCACGATTTTTAATAGTTTGGTTGTGCTTAAATGTTATGCACACACCACTGAGTATTTGTAGTTTGAAGACACTACAGGCACAGTCTAGCATGGTTTATCAATGTACTTGTCTGTAATATATGCACCTTTTTGTCTCCAATAACAGGCAGATCCAGCTGATCACAGGTACATTGATACTCTAGACATTGCATTGTGTTTTTTATGAACCTATATACAAAAAATATAATTGTTTAGTGTAGATAGTTCCATTCCGTTTTGGTCCTGAAGAATCGCGAGTCAATAGACTTATACGCGAGAAACATGTTGACCGTTACAACTATTTCCCTCTAACTGACACATAGATAGGAGACATTATACTCCGATGAGTGCCGGTTATACTCCTTTTAATTAGGGCAGGAGACCCCCAGAATAAAAGTTAGTTTCAGGCACTCCCAGCCCTATTTTATACTCACTTTTGAGTCTACACTTCTTTGGCCCCATACCTGCACTTCACAATACGGCTGTTGGATAAAAGATCTCTGGTAAATTGCCCCTGTTTGAGGTGAGCCCATTGGGTATTGCACCGCCGACCCGACGAGGAGCAGCCCATATGATGAAGCATGTAACCTGCAAGGGTGTGTTAGGGCATTAAAATCCAACCAATGGATTTCCCATTGTAGATTTCATTGAGACACAGTAGTTTCCAACTCCTGAGTGACTTCGACAATACCTTCATGAAGAACAGCACAAACACTCCTTCCTTGATGTTCGAACCCCTGAATGTATCCCCACAGCATGGCGGATTAGGGGCCCTGTAGGGCCCGCTTTGTTCTTGCACAGCCAGCTTTTTCATGGCGGGGCTCCACCATGAAAAGGCTGGTGGGGCAAGAGCTCAAAATCTGCTGAACAGGACTGCACCAGTCCCTGCTCAGCATTATGCATTGTAGCGCTCCTGTGCCACTGCCAGGAAGAACTGTTCCCTGGCGCAGCAGGCAGTCCACCCCGATACAGCTTGGTAAGTAATAATCGGCAAAACTGTGGACCGCCACTTATGTGTCACCATGAGCCTGGCAGTCGCAAGACCACCATACTAGTAATCAGGCCCAAAGATCGCAAACAAAACCTCAAGTTCGTAAGTACTGGGACAAGGAAGAAAAAAATAGGAGTAATGAAGCTTGCTGGTGAGTAATCTAGACATTTTCTCCACATCTCCTTCCTTGTCCCATTCCTTACTTGATTAGGGTCTACTCAAGCAGCATGTCTTCATTGCAATCCACCCACCTGATCAGAATACATATAAAAAAAAAGCAAACAATGTCCTGTTTTGGCAACAGCATTAACCAATGAAGGACGCTTCAGAAAAAGCAAAACAAAAAAAAAAGCCCTAATAGAGTCACTAGTGACAATGATACTTCCAAAGCTACAAGTCTTATCAAAAGTTACGGGGGAAATAAACATGAAGGCAGCATCAATATGTCTATGATGTTGCTAATTTGACAGTGCATTAGACCACCAAGAAGAGGCAATTTGACCAAAGAGGTTACAGAAACCACTCAGCTGCCCAGACTGTAAAAGAGATCTGGGATCACTTCAAAACACCCAGGATTCTAAAAAACTGTTCATTGAAAGGTAAAACCACAGCGGTCACGTTAGCATAAACTGAACCAGTGTATAGTAGACGTCTGCGCTACCTGAAGCAAGAGTACCTGCCACAGGACCAGTTTCCCAAATAGAAATTCTCAAGGCAACTTGCAAAGCTGCAAAAAAAGCTATATAGAAGAGAACACTGTGAGAAAGTGGCTCTATATATACTGGACAATCAGGTAGTACAGTGTGTATAGAGTCCACCAACCCCAAAGGTATAACAGAGGTTAAAGTCAGAACTGAAATACTCTCCAAAGTGGTAGCTTGGTCGAGCAGTAAGGCAGTACCAGAGGACACTGTAAAGCATCTGTTGTACACACTCAGTCAGCGAAAGGTTTCACACACTCAAGAACTGAACTCCAGGGCAATTGTTGTTATATCCTCAGATATAGTTGTTTTATTTTTAGAACCAACAGTTATAAAAAAATATACTTTTCGAGGTACGAATACTCTCATGTAAATACTTTGCAGAGGAGCAATTAGTTTGTGCACACAATAGTTACAGGATAGCTAATAAGCAATACAGTTCTGAAACACACTCTAGTATTGAGCTCAATGGGTTTTTCATAGGAAAGTACAGTTGATTACTTTAAGGATTACTTTGGTAGTTCCAGGACTAGATCGTAGATTCAGTCCTGGGGTCTAAGCTGAAACCAAATTAGCAAAAACGTGTTAGTTACTGTGATGAAGTTTCCTGAAAATAAAGCTGTTTTAAAAGTTGACACTTAGAAACTTTTCAAGGTGATTCTGACAATGTTATCCAATGGAGGAAATTCAGGTTACAGGTAAAGTACGATCGCGTTACTTTTGTAACCCAGCACTAGTCTCCTAGGGCCAGCACTGGGGGCTTAACTCAAAACAGGTAGGTAATTGCGTTTTAGTATTTTGTACGATTTTTAAAGAATATTTGTAGTTTTCAAAAGTAGACAGAAGAAATTTCATGAAAAGCAGACAATGGAATCCTATGGAGAAAATACAGGTTACTAGTAAACCCGCTAAGGATTACTTTCACGGTTCAGTACTGGGCTGAAAGGTACAGTACTGGCTTCTCCCCTGATCACAGGTGAGTACTTTCTAATTCGGACTTTGGCTGATTTTATAGAAATATTTTCAGTTTTCAAAACTTCCCACTTAGAAAATTTTCGAGTCAAAATGTGTCAATGTTATCCAATGCAGGTAAGTGAATTACCGTTTTCCAGGTGAGTACTTGGTTGGTGAAGTTAGGGTTCTGGGCGTAGAGTCAAGGGTCCCCCAGGGTCAGGTAGGTACAGTTAGTACACCCTTAGCGGCACAGGGGCAGCCGGGTGCAGAGGTTATGCCCAATGTTAGTCAATGAGAGGCAGGGGGCCTTCGGTTGGTGGTGGCTGGCTAGCAGGCCACGCGGCTGTGGGATCTGGGCTCCTGGTCACTTGCCCAGGGCAAGGGGAGAAGTATATTAGGACAGAGAGGTCACAGCCATCGGCGCTCGGGCGGCGGGGTGCAGGGTGCTTTTGAGACGTCGGGCGCTCAATGTTATCCAATGAGGATCTTGACAAGAGAACAAATGCTGCAGGTTTGGGGACGGTGACTCTCCAGGGGCGACCAGCACTTCGAGAGGTAAGTTGGGATCTTGGAGCACAGGTAGGTACACCAAAGGGAGGCCCAGGGGGCACAGGGCGCCGGGTGCAGGGGTGTCTTTAGGGGTCGGAGAAGCTTACCCTTGGCTGGTCGCGGTTGGGGTGGCCCCTGGTTCTGAGTCTGCAGGCGTCGGCTGGTTCGTCGAGGAGGGTCTTTGGGCACTGGAATTCAGGTCCCAGTCGCCGGGGGGACGTCCTCGTGGTCTTGGTTCGGGTTGGCCCGGCATGGGCTCGGCTGGTGCAGAGTGGCCTGGTCCGGAGCTTCCTGGTGGGCACCAGGTGGGTTGTTGCAGCAGAGCCTCTGCTGATGGGAGTCCCAATCTTCAAGAGGGTCAAGGCAGGCAGGTCCTCTGGGTGTCCCAAGGTTGCTGTCCGTGGAGGTCACCGGGAGTAGGCAGGAGCAGGTTCCAGGATGAACAGGCCGGTAGGGCTGGGGCCAAGTCAGTTGTTCTTGTCCTGTTGTTAGCAGCTACGTGGCGGGTCTTCTTCTTCTTGATCTTCTTTCTTCTTGTTTGTATCGGGATCTAAGGAAGGAAGGTTCAGGGGGCCCCTAAATACTAAATGTAGGTGCATCACAGTAGATCTAAGGAAGGAAGGTTCAGGGGGCCCCTAAATACTAAATTAAGGTGCATCACAGGTAGGGCAAGGGCAGGGACCAATGGGTCCCTGTCCTGGGGTGAGTACACCCCCTAGCCTGCTCCTCTCCTGTGGGAGGGGGGCAGGAGCCTAGCTGGGATTGGGCAGGACCCCCCATCTACAAGATGGCCGGGGCCCGGGGTCGTGCTTCACATCGCCTCCTCCACCTGAGGGGTGGAGTTGGCACAGGTTGGCACAACCCCCTTCCTGATGTAGTTTTTCCCACCAGTCTTCCCGCCAGGGTGGGGGTAGGCCTCGTGGGGGGCTGGTTGCTGGGTACAGCAAATGGTCTGGAGAAGCTCTCGGAGGCGGTATGCCTTTGAAGCTTCCCCCTGTCCATCCTGGGGGAGGAGACATAGCACCTCGCCCAGGATGTGCTTTGTTGCAGACCCCGGAGAGCGGGGGGCTCTCCACCCAGGGGTCCAGCAACATGTCTGCTGTGTGGTAGCCTCTGCAGCCACTCAGCCCAGACGTGGATTGTAGGTTCGGGTTTTTGGAGGGCATCTCATGCATTTTACATTAAATCCCACACTGGCATCAGTGCAGGCTTAATGTGCTGAGAAATTTGGTACCACACTCGTCAGTCTTCAGTGAAGCCATTATGGTGCTGTGGAGTTCGTAAATGACAACCTCCCAGCACCATATACTCCTAAATGGCAACACTGCACTTACAGTGTCCAGGAATGGCCCAGGGTGCTGTAGGGGCACAGGGCTCATGCACCTGGGCCCGCACCTCTGGCATAGGGCACCCAGCTAGAGGGGTGACTGAAGTATGCCAGGGCAGTGGGGTCTGAGGCATGGCACACAGGGATGTGTGCGATGTCGACTCTCGTTTTTGCTCTGTACTTAGGCACTCAGCCTGCAAAGGCAGTGTGTGGGTGCCAGGGTACAGGGCCCCTGAGGGTGGCACAATAAGTGCTGCAGCGCTCAGGGGTCTTCTCTGGTCACCATGCCCTGGGTACCATTTTCCAGGGTCTGACAGGTGGCCAGAGATGCTAATTGGGTATTTTGTTTCAGCATAGCTTTTCTCTGTAGGGAAGGAACACAGGCCCTGGGTACCTGGTTGGCAGGGACCCAGAGCACCCTCAGTCAAAGTACATAAGCAGTTCAGAAAACAGTGGGGGCATACCAAGGCAAGAAAGATGGCACTTTCTCACAAACAATAAAATAAAAACACTCCTGCATGTCTTCTTATCTCTTATCCTAACCAATGTGTTACCAAAGAATTACTACCATGGAACAAACCCTTTAAAGAAATTAAGCACTAATTACGATAGAAATTTGGGCTGTAATGTGGTTCTGTGATATCACTTACCACAAAGTCTAACTCTTCTATGAGAAAGTCTTCCTGTGAGCCTGGGTAAAGAAGACAAAAAAACTACAGGTGAGAGAACAGCCTCCAACCACAAGACTTCCCTAGAGGCTCCTAGGCAGTGCCCAGATACCCCTAAGGGTGACAGTGTTGCACTTTACACATGCTGTTTGATTGATTGATTGATTGATTGATTGAGAGGAATCCTGAACAACTGATGTTCTAACTCATAAAAATGAGTCCAGAACTATTGCCAAGATTCAGGATAATAAACACCCCCCAGGAGAATAAAAGAACGATCCTCATAGCAGAGTGGCCTGGATTTCATCATCCTTTATAAAGGCAAGTACAATAAGCAAAATTACTTTGTTTAGTGCCTCTAGGAACCTGTTGAATAAATAACAGATTTAGAGGAAATCATTTGTTAAACTGTAAAACTACGTCAGTCTAATCTACGATATATTTTGTGCACAGAGCCATTGCTCTACCCTTGACAGCATGAGCAAAATCGTTGGAGACTTTAAGAACCAAGATTAAATCTACCAAGGGTTGGATTATGAGTCTGGTGGTCCACGGACTGCCAGACTCATGGGGGAGCAGTGGTGACAGTCTTACAACCACCCTATTACAATTCGGGTAGTCAGACTGCCATTTCCCTGCCACAGCTACCAGGAAACCACCATTCCCTGGCAGTGTTGCAGCGGTCTTGAGACAGCAACATGTTTGGCGGGACCTTTGTCCCATCAAGCATATTACAAGTTACCTCTCCATCACGGTTTTCATGGTGGTTCCTAATCAGTGGCAGAGAGGAAACAAAGAAGGCCCTACATGGCCCCCTTGTGCCTTAGGGCAATGTGGTGCTTGCATGCAGGGAAGCTGTAAAGACTGTAAAGTTCATGCCGTTGCGGAATTGTTTTGGCGTTCCCAGTGCAGTGCCCATTTTCTGAGGAACCGCTATAGGAACATAAAAAAATGCCCACCCGAATCGAGAAACACTCATAATCTGGCGGATGACCGGACCACGGCTTTGGTGGTGCGGTGGCAGGGCGGACCTGATGCCGCACCACCAAACTCATAATCAGGCCGCAAGCCGAATGAGCAAATTATTCAGTGGATTATGGAGACTCTGCAGAAACATAAAAAATTTATGAAAACTCTACAAACTGCCCTGAACAAACTACATGAGAGTAAGAAGAGATCCCTGATATGCATTCACATAGGTTCTATTGAAGAATTCACATGCAAAAAGATGCTTTAATTTTTAGTGCAATGCAGCCCATTATGAGAACCCAGGTTTCGGACACAAACGCCTCCCAGTGCACAAGAAAAACACAATATAATTTACAGAAAGAAATAAGCACTGTTGGAGAATAAATGTGAGTTCTTACCAAAAACAAAATTCACCATGCTACACTACCATAAGCCAAATGCTGAATTAGGAGTAGTCCTGTGGCCAGAGAAGAAACAGTCCAAATCAGGGGTGCTGGAGGGAGTAACATAAAGCCCATCTAAAAATACTCTCCCTAAAAATACCTTCAGGGGCAGGGATGGCATAAGTGAAGATTCATGAGAAACCATACAGCTGAATTGCCTAAATGGTTCAAACAACATCTCAGGGGATTACGCAAAATCTAAAACATACTCACTTAAGCGTAATTATTGTCCTTTAACTCCACATGGTTGTAACTAGTGTAAGCTAGCCTGAAGAGGTCTAACAACACATAAGAAATGGCAGTAGTATATTTTACCATAAGAAAAACTGGTAGATGACTGTGTTTCTACGCGGAACTTTAGACTTGCCTTACCAGAGGTAATGCCTATGGTTCTAATTCTAAAACCAGATTTGGCTAAATGCCAGCCCAAACTGAAATAGAACTCTGGATGAAGAAGGCCTTGTAAAAACATTTAGCAAATATTCCATCATGATGAAACACTTTCTCCCAGAAGACAGTGGAGACCATTAAGACCCCTACTGTCAACATATTGGGAAACACCCCAATAGGTTTTATGAGAAGAAAACCAGTTGCATGTTCTCCTAATGATTAAAACTAGGATAGCCAACTAACACAATTATTCTTTAAAACAAGAAAGGTAGATTTTAACCAGAAATGTATGGCTACCAAACTCTATTCCCACAACCTAGAAGTGAGTAGGGTCCTGGTTAATATAAAAAAGGCATATCCCTACTTACATGAATACAATGTAGGATCCATAATACAGTTGGTACATAGAAGAGATAATCCATGACCTCTGACAACAGATACCATAAACAAGTCTACATTCACAATACCTCTGTATTAAATGGGCAGTCTGCATAGTATGGATTACAAAAAATGACCACACAACCCAACTTCAACATGAAGTCATTGATCAGTTATTGAAAAATATTTAAATCTGCTTGAAGCCTAAAAGAAATACATGCAGATACTTTACCAATAGGCTCAAAAGAGTCCCAGCCTACACAGCCTATAATCAGCAATCAATGATGTTACAGAAAGTAAAGCACACAACTCCTTGTTGAAGTGCTGAAGCTCCCATCCAAAAGTAACTTCTCATCTAGTGAAGTCATGCCCAGACGAGGAGGTATTGTGACAGGATCATTTCATATCCTGTATTCCTTCAGTGCACAATTACCATGAGAAATGCATTCTCCACAGGAGAAAAACTTTGAATGATTAAAAACAATCCATATTTAATGAGATCTTTAAAAAATCTAGTAAGAAAGGTGAGACGAAGAGGCGCTAGGGGGCGCACAGCGGAATGGCTGCCTAGACGTGCAGCTCCGCCGGGCGGATAACAAAATCACCGAAAATGCGCGGAATTTCGTGATGGAGAGGAGCGCAAAACATCTCGAACTGTAGGTGGATGACCGGAGCCCTGGTGGATGTGAAGGGTGCCATAACAACAGCGCAGGCACTTTGATGTGGACGTTTGCTCGGAGGTGATCGGAAACGGACAAGATGGCGACCGGAGACCGGCGGAAAACGAAAGCGGTGAGTCTGCTGAGCGGAGACTACCGGCGCTAGTGGTGGCAGAGACATTGGGACCTGATTGCTCGGCAGAGTGGCGGGACATGACCCCTTAATTGCTGGCAAAGCATAGCCACACATGGCGCTGGACCCCTCCAAGGCAGCTGAGACGGCCGTTGTCAGTGTGGGGGAAGGGTGGCCCTGAGCATTACGAGCTGCCGCGCGAAGGTGAAATTGAGAGACTGGCTGCCAAGTGTTGATCGCGGGGGATCTTACACGCCAGGGCGATATCGGAGACCAAATGGGAAGTACAAAAAATAAGAACTCAGGCTAAATGGAAGAATTGGGCTGGCATACCGCATTAGACACAGAAACCAAAATGGCGGCGCCCAACTACATGATAATAAATTCATGCAACACACAACAGTAGAGTGCTTCCGTGACAATCAACTGCGACCTCAGTGGCTCCTACCAGGGACTATTGCCTGCACTAGCAAAATGGGCCACATTAGATGACCTCGCCATCCCATTCTGGATGTAACAGCAAAGTGGCGGGGAAACAGCGGCCGGAGAGCGGGAACGCAGGGTAACTCGCATAGCGGAGGTACACATCCATGGAGCACTAGCGACAACCATTAACGAGCCCGGCGGGATCAGTGGCGAGGCCCAAGATCGGTGCTTGTGCTTCCACGAGGACTGGATACCGGGGCTGGCGCATCCTTCGTGCTGGAGGGAAAATACCGAGACCCCTAACAACGTATATGCACTCTGGCGATCTGGGGTGCGGGAAATAACGCACTGACACAGCACGGGTTGGGTCAGATCTGTTGCCACCGTGATCAAGATGCTGAAGGCAATATCTCATTAATACTTGTACCACCACTAACTACATCTAACTGTCGAGGCGTACGCTGAAGATCTACTGCAGGCTGCACGTCCAGCGGGCGCTCCTCCCTGATACTGCATTGTAAATCCACGGCGCTGCAAAAATGGGGAAACCGGACAGGCAGCAGCCCAAACTCACGTTTGAAGCCAAAAAAACGCCTAAGGGCCACGCGGAACCAGTCGACGAGGAGCAAGACACGGACTCCGCGGCGACCAATGCTATGGACAACATTCTGAAGGCGATACAGGAGTCACGGCAGGAAATTAATGCTAAACTTGATCTTCTGACGGGCAGAGTGGATAGCCTAGCATCGAAGATAGACAAACATGGCGAGCGGTTAGACACAGCTGAAAACAGGATCTCCGCGGTTGAAGACGAATCGCGAGCCACATCAGCCAAATGTACAGGGATGGAGAAAGTCATGGATGTGATAAAGGCTAGGTCGGAGGAGTTGGAAGCGAGGTCAAGAAGAAACAACATACGTATAGCGGGCCTGCCAGAATCCACCAATACGGGACGCATGGAACCATACGTTGAAAACCTCTGCAAAGAACTGTTTGGCGCCGAAAACCTGTCGGACATTTTCATAGTAGAGCGTGCTCACCGCTCCTTAGCTCCACAACCAAAACCAGGGGCCCCTCCCAGACCAATAATTGCGAGAGTCCTCAATTATCGTGACAGAGACACTGTGTTAAGACTGGCGAGAGAGAAAGGGGTGATCCAACATCAAGGTAATAAGCTGGAGTTTTACCCGGACTTCACGGTGGCGGTACAGCAAGCACGTAAGGAATTTAACGCTGTTAAGGCCAAACTGCGAGACCTGCAAGTGCCATACGCCATGTTGTATCCGGCGAGGTTGAGGGTCATCTGGGATGATAAACCGGTGTTCTTGACGACGCCCAAAGCTGCCATGGACTTCATCAAAGCGACGGTTGGTAAAGGTACAAGATCTAATCGTAGAGACCACCAGCAAGAAACGGAATGAAGGTAAGACTGTCCAATGATGTGGGTGGGAACTCGGACCTCATGCAGGCCCCGCAGGATCTGCCGACAAAAAGTGTGGTCCAACGGTGACTGATCGGCCAATGTCCACGTAAGATATCAGGTAACAGGCTAGAAATCCACAAATTGTACCTCCCCGAGATACACGAACTATGAACATAGACACCGAGGGTCCCCCTCGGCGATGGCAGGGAGGTGTTTGAAGTGGCAGACATTAAACTTTACTGGACGCTATGGATGACTCTTCGACGCCCACTTAGGCAGATGGTGATAGCGTGTTCGCCGCGATTAACACTGTTGCTGGCCTGAGGAACACACTAACTGTGCACTGGCGTATTGATGCGGGCCCCCCACTGGGCTCACCGGTCACTCACCGAACATGAATTAATGCTTGGTCTAGACCTCAAAGGGACGCTGATAGGCTTTGACGATATATTCTGTTTACAGGTTATTGATCCGCCCCCATCCTCTAATCGGGATGGTGGGATGCGCCCTCGGCGGACCTCTACTAGGGTGGTCCCCAAATAGTTCTAGTACTTCGAAAAGTTATGAGGGTAGAATGGCTTCGGCAAAATTGGGATGCTGGAGTGGGTGGGATAGGGGAAAGTTGGGGTTTGTTGTTGTTATTTTCTGAGCCGAAGGAGCAATCAAGATACACTGCCGAATACCATATTGTAATGTATGATCACCGAACAGCATTTCACATGATACGTATTAGCGATAATGTGCTGTGTTCAAGGGGATGGAAGGCCACTGTCGGATACACTGCTGCAGGACTCACAGTCAGAGGTGTTATTATAGCGAGGACTAAGGGTGATTTGTCTGGAGGTGACACACGGGGACGTTCTATAGAGGTTGCAACCGCAGCACAAAATAAGAAAGATGTGAGAAAATGGTAAATGCTAGTGACCTGAAACTGATAACATGGAATGTGAGAGGATTTACCAATCCCAAGAAAATTAGACAGGTTTTCGCTGCGCTTGACAGACACCACATAGATATTGCATTGATCCAAGAAACACACATAGACCCTAAGACACATAGAGCTATTGGCACACGCTGGGCAGAATCCACATATGCAGCAAACTACTCTTCTTACTCGAGGGGGGTCATGATTTTGGTGAAGAAGGGAACCAATTATAAGATCACCAGTACCATTACTGATAACAATGGAAGATATGTAATTGTGTCCGGGGTTTTGCGAGGTCAAAAGGTAACAATAGTAAACGTCTATGGTCCGAATGTGGACGCGCCGGAATTCTTTCAGGAATTGTGGGATCGTGTGTTGGAATTCAGTGACACTACTATGGTATGGGGAGGTGATTTTAATATAGGGTTATGTAACGAAAAAGATCGATCCACTTCTTCAATAGAACCACACAAGAAGGCCAGGGTAAAACTCAGGGATATGATGGAGGAAATGTCGTTGTCAGACATATGGAGGTTACGACATCCGACAACACATGGCGCAACACATGTAAATTTGGCACATGGAAGTTGGTCGAGAATAGACTATTGGTTGGGAACTGACAACATGGTTCTATGGACTGCAGATATTGTTACACTACCACGCACTCTGTCTGACCATAGCCCAGTGGCACTCACGCTACAAATACCCCAGTACACACCGCCACCATTCAGTTGGCGATTCAATGCACAAGCACTACTAGACCCGCTATATCTCACAACCGTCACCACTGCCATTCAAGATTACTTCCAATTAAACACTGATTCAGTAGACGATCCCTGTATTGTGTGGGAGGCATTTAAGGCAACACTCAGAGGAGTATGCATAAGCACGACTGCGGGGATACTTAAAGACATAAGGGCACAGATTACCAGACTGGAGAGAGACATGTCCTCCCTAGAGCAGGAGTATGCCCGCACTGGAAATGTGGAGCTACTGGGGGAACTCAAGATAAAAATCGTTGAACATCAACAATTCACAGAGGACGAACTGAACTATATCACCAAGCGACCACTGGCCAGACAATTTGGCGAAGGGGGCAGACCTGGAAGGGTGCTAGCGCGGAAAATATGTAAGGGGAGAGGCCCTCAGGGGGTGACTCAAATCAGGGACAAGGGTGGGACGCTACACTCCCACACTGACGAGATACTTCGCAGTTTTGTTGATAATTATGCAGAACTATATACTTCTCAAGACCCAGCCCCGCCTCAAGAAACACTTAAATATTTAGAAGACATAGCCATAGCGTGGTTGTCTGACGGTCAGCGAGAATATCTGGCACAACCGGTAACAGTAGAGGAGGTTACCGCGATTATACACGCACTCCCCAACAGCAAGGCAACGGGCCCTGATGGATTCTCATGCGAATTCTATAAAGAATTTGCTGACCTACTTGCCCCACATTTGGTTGAAATGTACGGCACCGCATTTGACCAGCAGATACTGCCACCGACGCTGAGGGAGGCGGTGATTATTACCCTATTAAAACCAGGAAAGGATCCAGAGCTATGTGACTCTTATCGACCATTGTCACTCCTGAATGTGGATTCAAAAATTTTAGCTAAGCTCTTGGCGGAACGGTTGCAACCTTTGCTGACAAACCTGATACTACCTGACCAGGCAGGCTTTATTCCTGCGAGATCCACATCACACAACACAAGAACGTTGTTCGCACTCTCCCACTACCTCACACTTCAAACTAAAGCTGTTGCGGTAATGTTGGACGCCGCAAAGGCATTCGACTCTATTGAATGGTCTTACATTAGCACAATTTTGCAGAGAATGGGCTTCCCTCCGCGATTCATAACATGGATTGCATTACTCTACACAAAACCCGTGGCAAGAGTAAGAGTAAATGGGTACATTTCTAGCCCTTTTGACATTGCGAGGGGAACGAGGCAGGGGTGCCCGCTCTCGCTTCTGATTTTCGCTCTGGCATTAGAGTCGCTAGCATGTATAATCAGGCAAACCCACAAACATTCAGCCCTGCAGTTCCCTGGGAGACCTCTGCATATTTCGCTTTACGCAGACGACATGCTGCTATATGTACGAGACCCGGAACAGAACCTGAGTCCATTACTCCGTGACTATGTACGATTTGGACGGCACTCCGGGTTGCAAATTAACTGGGAGAAAACGTTAATCATCCCACTTACCGACTCAACAGAACAATATGACCCAGAGTTCCCACTAGACTGGCAGACGGAACCGACTCGATACCTAGGAGTTTGGTACAGTCGAGACCCAGAAGAGGTTATCAGGACAAACTATGGTAGGGTACTCGCAGAATTGGAGGGGCACGTAGCCAGATGGATACAACTACCACTGTCACTGGCAGACCGAATCGCGATAGTGAAGATGAATATCCTACCCAAACTCCTATACCTGTTCAATAATATACCCATAACACCACCCAAAGCCGCTTTCAATAACATAAAATCGCTAGTATTAAAACTAATTTGGGCAGGTAAACAAGCTCCCATCGACCTGCACACACTCACACTACCCTACGAGAGAGGGGGGTTCTGTGTACCGGACTTTAAACTCTACTATTTATGCGCACAGGCACAATATGCATCACATTGGTACCACCCCACGACATACCTGACGCACACTGCGGTTGAGGAGGGTGACGCCTCGCCAATCCCATTGACAGCGATAGTGACACACAAAAGGCCTCCACTACACTCTAGAGATATTAACACAATAGATACTACCGCACGACCATGGCGGACGCTGGGGAGAATGGCCCATAAGCTACCTCTCTATGTACCAGCACTCCCACTCCATTTCCACCAAGAGGTGTCGGTAACGAATGAAAAAGTAGGCATGGACATATTGCGGAATATAGGGATAGAAAAATTCGGAGATTTATATCATG
Source organism: Lissotriton helveticus (assembly GCF_964261635.1). Taxonomy (NCBI): domain Eukaryota; kingdom Metazoa; phylum Chordata; class Amphibia; order Caudata; family Salamandridae; genus Lissotriton; species Lissotriton helveticus. The sequence goes on along the minus strand of NC_136063.1, from coordinate 1,890,474,256 downwards.
AGGGAACATTCTGCAAAACAGCAGATTTAACATATATTAGCAACCCAACATTACTCTTTAAATTCACGCATTATAGAGTGCAAAGGGCCATACAGGTTCTATATCCAGACTTCCCACAGGAACCGCCAACCCTGCAATCGCTGCAATTCATTATAACGTAATCCAACACAGCACATCTGGTGTCTAGATTGTACAAGATAGCCCAAAGTGAAATCCCACATGCCTCTGAGAAAGCGATGCAGAGATGGAATGATGTTCTGCCAGAGGCACTACAAGAGAATGAATGGTTGACTGCATGCACGCTGCTTAAACTACTCACTCCGAATGGGAATCTGCGTATCACGCATCTGAAGTATCTACATCAAACGTATCACACGCCGAAAAGATTGTATAAATATGGGTTGCGAGACAATGCCAGATGCAAAAGATGTGGATGTGATGAGGCGGATTTTGTGCACCTGGCATGGCACTGCCAGAAAATTCAGGAGTATTGGGTGGGGGTTACGGACATGCTGGGCAAGATGGTGGGTACTGAGGTAGAATGCGACATGAGGGTGTGTTTGCTTGGCCTCCTATCAGGTGTTAAGGCGGGGAGGAGAAAGTTCTGTGCGGTGGCTTTATTGATTGCTAAGAGGCAGATATCAAAATGCTGGGAAGGTAGAAATGTACCTAAAATCAAGACTTGGCTAACAGATATGACGTACTGCAGAGATAAGTTAGTCACTTATGAAGAGGATCTGCCAATTAGATCACGCCCGAAGGACTTTTGGTGTTACCTGTCGGATTATCTATTAAAAATAGACAGTGATGGGGAATCAGGATAAAAATCCAAGAGGTGCTGAAGTGGCATGTGCTAAAATGTGGCAGGGGATATCCGGCACGTTCATGAACAGTTGCGATTAGGCTGTTATATTTAAATGTAATGCTGCATACAAGTGGCGTCGGAGTGTGGAATTGACCGAGGCTCTTTAAGTTTACTGTTTGCAATAGTTATGCCCAAACACTCGGAATCTGGGCAAAAATTTAAAACCAAAAGTTCATGTCATAGCAAGAAAAAGGGGTACCAGGGTAGAATGATATATCTTGCAGTGAACATTGACATGACGCCGCTGGATCCCTGGGTTATCAGCTGAATGGCTGTGTGCTACAGACTATTGTGAAACTGCTATTGGCGGCCGGCCTCCGGGTTGTAGGCCATTGGCGGTTAAAATTGTGTTGCACTGGCAAGCCAATAAAGATTTTGTTGAACTCCAAAAAAAAAAAAAAAAAAGAAAGGTGAGACATCCAAATAAATTTCTGCACAAGTCAAACACATTGCATCTTGAGACCACCGGAAGAATTAGATCATTTCAAGTCCGATAAATGCCATTGATGGCATCTACACTTACAAGCTAATGGTGCTAATGAGACTTGAGGCACATAGAGCTGCCACCTGCTATAGCTCCCACCTCCAAGGTTATATATTAACTCTCATAGTGACATAATACCAATCAGTGCTTAATTTGTAAATCAATACATGTAAATCAATAAGTGCCTCAAGCTGGAGCTTGGCTCAAGAGATTCTCAAAAACATGTCCAGTGCTATCAAAAGTCAGAGGTGTCAAACTCCAGGGCTGGCAAGTAGTGATTTCACCTCTTGCCTCTCTCGGCCACAAGTATGCTCTTCCTGCCCCTTTATTGTACTCTTGTAGGGTCTTTTTTGTCCATGCTTTTTCCCTTTGTCACAGACTCTCCACTTCTTGTTTGTTTACCCACTCTTGCTCAGGGCCAATGTCGTTTTTTAGTTTAAAAAAATAAACTTATTTAAAACATAATGAGACGTAGAGGTAAGAGAAAATACATTACAATAAAATGTCCATAAATTATACAGTACCAAATAATACAATCATTTTATAATGAAACTTCAAGAATAAAGTCAAATAAGAGACAAAGGAGTTTGGTAATGCAAGCATGTAAAAAGAAACTTATCATGTATAAGTATTATACAAAAATGGATTAATAATTATTAAAATGAGTAAGACTAAAACGAAAAATCAGGGGGGGGGGGGTTTAGGAACTTCCAGTTGGGCTGGTGTGCATACCAGGGAACTATGTGCTCAATCATCTAAAAATTGAGTAATGGGGTCCACAAAATCTGACGTTTCAAAGCCAGAGACATAGGAGAGATGTAGTTAGTGTCCAGCCTGTGATTGTAGCAAACTGCATTCCACCAGGCTTGAAATAACCATTTAGTGAAGTCCTTCCAATTTTTTGTGATTTGGTGAAAAGCTGCTGCTAACAATAAATCCAGAATACCAATATAACAAGATAGTGGCGTCCAAGCATCAGATATGCTACCCAAAAAGAGATTAGGAATAGAAAAAGCAACTTCCATGTGAAAAGTTGAATTAATTTGAGCCCATATTTGCAACCAAAAACGCGTAACATGAGGACATGTAAAGAGTAAATGCTTTAAACCAGCTTGTGGTGAAGAGCAAGTCCAACAAGTATGTGGTGTGTCTTGATGTATTGTATGTAGAAGTGCAGGAGTCAATAATATTCTGTTATATATGAAAAAAGAGATTGTTTAGGATTATATGCACTCAAAGGTTTTCTGATTTTATTCCAGATTTTAGCCCAGATATTAATACCCCACTCAACCTCAAAGTCAGATTCCCAGGCCAACTCCACTTTTGTCTTGGGTCTACTAGAGCCAGAAGCAGATAAGTGGGAATAAATAGTAGATGCACTTGGAGAAGAGTGCAGCAAGCTAGACCAGAGGTTACCAATAGATGATGATGCAGATATGAAACATTGACTTTGTTCATAGGCAACACGTAGGGCGTTAAACAATACTGTATATTTATTCTCAAACGTTGGTGGAAGATCAAATTTCCGAGAGGCATGAGAAAAAGACAGGAAGGCATCATGTTCAAGAAGCTGGTGCACCCAAATTAAACCTGTATTCCTCCATGTTTTCCAATAGAAGGGTAACGAATTACATTAACGAATATACATTTGTGGTGCCAAATGGTGGAATTAAGAAGTGTACCAATATCTGAAGAATTGATATATAAAGTAGAATCCAACAATCTACATGAGTGCTTACGAATGGGGGTAGAAAGAGATTATGGCTTCTGAGTAAAGGATAAATATTTCTTAAAAGAGAAGGGAAGGAGTAATGATTTCTCCACATCCATCCATAGTGGACCAGGTAGTAAGGGTACAGAAAGCCATCTGGATGACTGACGCAATAATGATAATAGGAAAATACGGGTCGAGTTAATTTGGGTAAGGACATACGTGCTTTTTTCAGAAAATATTTAAGATATATGGATACCATAAGGTTAGATATAAAGAACAATATAATGGGACTTAACATCATATTTATGGTGTCCAAAGGACCCCACCAGGAAAGATAAAGAGGATGCCATCTAGTAGTTAAAGTTGATAGCTTGTGTATTCATTTCTCTATATTTAGCGAAACCGAAGAGGAAATCGAAGAAGTGAACCACACACCAAGACATTTAATGTGCTGAGGGCTTTACTTGAAATTAGACCTAGAGAACTCTTCTTTGAAGGTAAACTTAGTCAAGGGCAATAATTCGCATTTTTCATTATTCAACTTATAGCCCGAGGCATTGCTATAAGAAGTAACCTCCTGCAAAAATGTGGGGAGAGACGAGGCGGGTTGAGAGAGGAACAGAAGGACATTGTCTGCAAAAGCAGCAAATTTAATCTGTAGACCATTAAAAGGAAAACCTTAAATGTCTTGGTTCCGACGTATACGGGAAAGAAAAGGTTCTAGTGACAAATTAAAAAGAAACAGTGAAAGTGGACAACCTTGGCGAACACCCCTGGCCAAAGGAAAATAAGAGTAGATAAGACCATTAGCGCAAACTGCAGCTCTTGGGGCAGAATAGAGAAGAGAAATAAGGGAAATACTTTTTGGACCAAAGCTGAACCATCGAAGAGTATGGAAGAGAAAGGGCCAATAAATACGATCGAATGCTTTCTCAGCATCTAGGGCAATCGCTGTGACAGACTCATTTTTAAAAAGAGACTTTTAGAGTATGTCAAAATAAAAACATGTTATCTGAGAGTTATCTTTATTTGACAAAACCAGATTGCTTCTTGCCAATTAAATCAGGGAGATAGGAATCACGTCTTAGGGGCTAGAGCTTTAGAGAAAAAGGTATAATCGACATTAACCAATGATATTGACCTATAATTGTTACAGAAATTAGGATCTCTACCTTCCTTGGGGATAAGACAGATTAAGGCATCTAAGAAGGAACCAGAAGTAGAACCAGAGGAAAACAAAGAGGACACTAGAGTTAACAATTTGGGAAGAAACAATTTAGCAAAGTGCGAGTAGAATTCAGTGGTGAAACCATCAGGACCTGGGGCCTTATCCTTTTTTAATGTATTTATTGCAATGTGTAATTCTGACTGCGAAATGTCATTTTCCAATAAGAAGAGGTCGATACATTTATCAGCAGGTCTATGAATATAGAAGGAAAATTGGGAAATATTCACATAAAAAGTCTAATTTTCAAGTGCATACAAGGACTTATAATTAGGGCTCCCGGTTTTATGGTATTTATTTTTTGGCCATTTCCATCTGTATTTATCCACATTTATTTGTTGGCTATTTTATCTGTATTTATCCATATTTATTTTGTGTTTTGCTTATAAATTAAGTTGTAAAACTGTACATTTCCATATGTATTTAACTGATAGACGAGCACCTCTTACTTTGAAGTCTGTCGTGTTTTAGCTTTTTCAGCTGCCAAATATTACATAACAATACATCCATTGGTAAATACTAGCATTATACCATACATTTCTTATTTAAAGAAATTTCATCATGGTTTTTAATTAACCATGCCGTTTATCTGCTCAGCTGCTGTCATATAATTCATGAAAGATAGTACGTAGAGTCACGTAAAAGAAGCACACATTTTTGTATTTATACACTTTTAAAAATAAATACAGATAGAAAACACATTGTTTTCTGTCTTTATTTATCTGTAAAAATCTGTAAAAATGGAAAACAGGGAGCCTTACTTATAATATAAAGCAAAGTTATTCAGAATTTCGGAGTCTAGATATTTTGGTACTTAGTCTGCATCAATAATGGAGTCGATATTACATTTGTTATTTTTGTCAGGCACGGCTCCGCAGGATTCAGTCGCAGCAGAATAAATGGTCCACCTCCTGATATTTCCAAGTCCCTGATATGGAATTATCCACAGGGCTTTCAAATTATCAGTTGAGGGAAAGGAAGGGGAAGGGACAGCAAGGGAATAGGCTCTGAAACAACAAAGGCAATGAGTTAATACAGCTCTACTCTCATGTACTTCTCGCTAAAAAGACACCATATAGATACCTGGGTAGATAACAGCAGAAGGCTTGGTATATGGGCTAATGTTATGCATTGAACACCTTGACCTGTAAATAAAGCATCCATAAACATAAATAACATACCAGACACTTCTATGGTTCAATATATATAAGTTCTGATAGGTAACACCTACCCACAGTAGTTCAGTATCTGACCCACATATAAGTCCATAACGAATTGTATGTACACTGGAAACCATTGCATAAAGTCACAGACTAGGTTAACATCCCCTCAGAGACTGCTGTGAGAGTCCCCAAAAAAGAATGGCTGAAACAAGGGCCTTCACAGTACTTAATACAACCAGAACCAAACATGTGGTAGAACACTATCTTCTTGATTAGCAGAAGTATGTTCCAAACCAATAGCATACCATGGACTGCACACGGAAGTACACGGTTGCGACCACCGCCGTACTCCGCTGCACCAGTTGATCCAAAATACAGATGAGCTGAGTCTGCTCACGGAATTACGCGGTTGTGACCGCCGCCGTACTCCGCTGCATATGTATAATTCAAAATAAAGATGAGCTGAGTCTGCCCACGGAAGTACATGGTTGTGATAAAAGTAATACCTAAGAAAGATCCCCGGACTACCCGGCAATACGTGGTTGAAAGTCACCAGCGTATTCTGCAATAGCCGATCGTAGGTAGCAGCTTAAGCAAGGAAACGGCAATGCGAGAAAAGCTACCTCCTCACACCACTCCTGCTAACACATGGGAATTCCCCAACGTACTTACAGGGGTCTTGGCACCATCATAAGCTAGGAAGGGACTCCACACTCCTGGAACCCTTGGGCGACGTACTCCTCTCTCCGCCGAGAGAGAATCCACACCAGAAAAGAATTACGCGCAACTTCCGGTGTGCGTCCGATCCCTAAATCCCCCTCCTGCCAGCAAGCATTCTGGGATTTGTAGTATCTTCGCTAAGTAGGCAAAAAAAATGGCCTGAATCCTGATAATTTTTAACTTTAAGGTAAGGTAATTTGCCAATAACTTACCATTCTTATTCTGACCATCATAAAACGTGGCATTAGATTTTAACAGGAACAATGAAGCATTTTCTGCGGACTCTCTATTAAACTGTAATTTGGCACAAATCAGTTCAGATAAGCATTCTTTTGAGTTGGAGGTATACAAGGAGTGTTCCAGTTTCTTTATCTGGGTTAAAAGATCGAATGTATAAGCACGCCAAACTCTTCGCCTCTTTGCAACATATGAAATGATAAAGTCACTGTTGCTTTAAAGGCATACCAAATGACATTGAAAGGCATGCCCTCTGTTTGGTAAAGAAGAAAATAATCTTGAAAAATACTTCAAATGAGGAAGTAAAATGATGGTCCAGGAGAAGTGAATTATTAAAGCGTCATCTACCAGGAGTACCTGAATGTAGAGAGAGATCCAATTGAAGGGAAACAGGGGCATCATCCGAAATCAAAATTGACCCAATGTCTGCAGATCATAGCAATTGTGAAATATAATGGGAAACAAAAAAATAATCAATACAGGATTGAGTATGATGAACAGGTGAAAAATAAGAATATTCTCTTAAAGTAGGGTTACAAAAACGCCACTCATCTTCAAGCTTCCATTGTTTAATAGTAAGGACAATGAGCTGATAGGCAATATTTGGGATACAGGTTACTTTGGAGTTACGATCAACAAAAGGATCAACACCTGATTACAGTTGCCAGCTTGGATAACATTTTCGTCAGAATAATTGGCAAGAGTCTGATGCAGGTTGGACCTAAAATGGGACTCACTAATTGTGGGGGGCATATACATTTAACAAAGAGTCTGGAGAGGAGGAGCTTCGCGGGCATACAAGATGGTAGCGTGAGCACAGAGCTCCCCGGACCCGCGCCGCCCTTCACGGATATCCTGACTACATCCTGATTTCGAGGATGGGCTTTTGTTCGTACATCCTTGCTGATCTTCGTACCCTTTGAAAAATCGAATTTGGACGCTGGGGTCCACTTTTGTATCGTCTCTACTTTTTGCGGCCCACCCCGAGACGGACCGGGGGCTCGGTTGCTTGGCAGGCCGTGGAGTAGTGGATCAAAAACGGCTGAGAGGGTCCCCTCTGGTCGGCCCCTCCTGACTTTCGGTTTCGTTTTCTGCTCCTGGCCCTGATTGGCAGTGGTGTAGCCCTGATCCACCTTCGGCTGGCCCGTTGTCTCTTTGCTGTTTGGTACTGGCCCGACTGCCTGCCCGCAACCCGGCCTTTTTTGTGCCTACTACCATTGGATCTGGTCTTGTTGACTGTCTGGGCACTCCACGACCGGCCCTTTTCACCAGGTCGCGAGGACCCCTTCGGGGTCCCTTTTCCAATATGGCCACTGGGCCGCCTCTTGAGAAGCGCACGACCAAGGCACCTCTCCATGGTGGCCAAACTCAGACGAACATTATGGACCACTATTCGCAGGTTAAGGGATCTCCTGGCGCTGCGGGCCGCGCTTCGGTTAATCCTAAGACTGTCTTTTCATCATCTTCGGAACCATCCTTGCAGGATGTCATGGGTGCCATTGCCAACATGCAGGCCTCTATGGGACAGCAGTACGAGGCCCTAGCCTCTAAGATCGACACGGTGGCCATTGATATTACGCTGATTAGAGCGGATCTTGCGAAGACCAATGAGAAGGTCGAGTCATTGGGCTTGAAGACTTCTAGTCTTACTGCAGATGTCACGGAGGCCCAGACTGAGATCGGTAATCTGCGTTCCTCGCATGACCTAATGGCTCGTCGTCTTGAGGACTATGAAAACAGGGCCCGTCGCAACAATGTGCGCCTTATTGGTGTCCCGGAGAATCCCGAGATCCTGGGGGTCGACCTCTTGGTTGACCCTCAGGTAATCAAGTCCTCTTGGAGGACTTGATTACCAACTATCTTTCTCCCACTGGACTCACCAAGTTCTTTGCGGTTGAGCGCGCTCATCGTGTCCCTGGCGGGAAGGCTAAGCCGGGTGCTCCACCGAGGCCCAATATTGCCAGGTTGTTCCACTTTAGAGACCGGGACGCTGTTCTACAGGCCTCACGGGATAAGGGCCCAGTGAACTTTGAAAATGCCTCCGTTTCTTTTTATCCTGACTTTTCACCGCTTGTCCAAAAACAAAGACTCGGATTTCAGGGAGTGAAGAAACGTTTGCGGGACTTGGGTCTCAAGTACGCCTTGTTGTCCCTACCAGGCTCCGGATTGAATATCGGGAACGTGTATTCTTTTTTGATCGCCCTGAAAATGTTAGTGACTGGCTCGACTCTCTACCCATAAGAGATGAACATACTGGGCACCCTGAAGGCGCCGACGGAGGTGTGGCGGAATGATGATTTTACTTGTGGATTCTGGCGTCTGAACTTTTCTGCTGTTTCAGCTGAGTCTGACTTGGGTCTTCTGTTAGGCCTAGATCAGCCTGGGGGCGGAGGGGAGTGAATGGGGACTCTTCCTCCTCCTGGGTTCTTTGCGTAGCTTAGTTTAGTAATGGGGCGACAGGCATACTGCAAGTTGGGGTGGCTTATTAGTCTTACGCAGGGGTGCAGGGTGGGGGGAGTAACATGTTCGATTTGGGGAGTGGTGGGGGTGTGTGTGTGTGTTTCTGTTTACTCACGAGGCATCGTATTGTTTTTCTCATCTGCACTGATCATGGGGTTCTATGTGGGTCCTGCTCTGTCTACTTTTCAGGGATGGGGGTGGCGAGTAGAGACTGTTATCCTGGTATGTCAATGGGTTAGGGGACAGAATTAAGCGGAGTATTGTGTTACGATTCCTTAGGCGTCATTCTCCTGATATTGTCCTCCTACAGGAGACGCATCTCATAGGCAACGCATGTCAGGCAATGAATAGGCGTGGTGATCGGTTGGTGGCCCATGCGGGGTTTACTTCTGGGTCCAGGGGGGCTGGTATTCTCATTCGGTCCTCTCTCCCTTTTGCAGTTGACGAGGTGAAGCTTGATGACAGGGGGCGCTATGTGGTGCTCACTGGTAGGTGGGAGGGTAAGACATTATCCATACTTTCAGTTTATGTCCCCCCGGGATTGCAGGCTTTAACCTATGCTGATCTGTGTAAAGTTCTTTTGGATCTTCCCTAGGGTCTTCTGATTTTGGGTGGGGATTTGAATTCGGTTGTTTCTGGCACCTCTGATCGTCATCCTCCCAGAGATCTACCCAGGGCACAACGGTGGTTGAGTGACTTGCTAGAGACCTTCGGGCTTGTGGGCGCCTGGAGACTACTACACCCTACGCAATTGCAGTACACCTTCCACTCTGGGGCACATGGCAGCCTTTCTCGATTGGATTATTTCTTAATGCCTGCGGTCCAATCCTCCTCCATCAGGGAAATTCGTCAGCTCCCTAGGGGTATTTCTGATCACTCCCCTTTGTGGCTCCGGTATGAGGTTGGGTCAGGCGATGAGGGAAGAGTTGCTCCTATTAATCCATGGTACTTTCGCAACCCCAAGACCCGCTCGGAACTTGTAAAAGCTATTGAGCATTATTTTGATGAAAATGTGGGGTCTGTTTCTTCTGCTGTTTCGCTATGGGAAGCATTTAAAACTGTTATACGTAGTCAGTCCCTATCCCTGATTGTCGCTGCTAAGAAGGCTGCGAATGTGGAGGTTGTGCGATTGGAATCTGAGATAGCCGCTTTGGAGGACGATCTTCGGTTGGGCGTCTCCAGTATGAAGTTGCACTCCCTTGCTTTGAAACAAGCTGACTACAAGGCTCTTGTAACTGATGCTGCGAAGGTGATGTATAGGGAGCAGCAGGGACGACTGTATGATGTGGGTGATAAAGCGGGTAAATTGCTTGCGTGGTTGGACAAGAAAGAGAGAGTGAATCGTGTGGTTCCCGTGATTGAGCAGACTGATGGTGAGTGTGTCACTGACCCGGCTGGGATTGTTCAGTGTTTTGCTGACCACTTTGAGACAGTGTACACCTCTGTTTGTGATAGGGATGAGGAGGACTCCCGATTGCTGTTGCGGGACATTGCTTTGCCTCGCCTCTCTGACGCAGACAGAGATCTTATGGATGCTCCGCTTACAGTGGATGAAATTGCTGTGGCTATTCGTTCCCTCCGCTCGGGAAAGGCGATGAGCCCCAATGGTTTGCCCATTGAATTGTACAAGCTGCGACGCGACTAAATGGCACCCTATTTAAGGGACATGTTCCTTGAGGCCCTTGAGTCTGGCTCCCTCCCCTTGGACCAACGACTCGCTACTATCGTAGTCATTCCTAAGGAGGGCAAGCCCCGGGATCGTTGTTCTTCGTACAGACCTATTTCTTTACTTAATGCCTAACCCAAACTTTTGGCTAAACTGTTGGCTAATCACTTAGTAACTGTGATCGGGGACATGATCAATCCAGATCAATCCGGTTTTATCCCACACCGCAACACTGCTTTGAATCTGCGCAGACTCCATGGAGTTCTCGCGAGAGCCGAGACACTTACTGAACCGCCCATTTTGGTTTCTCTTGACGCTACCATGGCCTTCGACACTATCGAATGGCCCTACCTTTGGGCGGCCCTCTCGAAATTCGGGTTTGGGCCGGGCTTCAGAGCCTGGGTGAAACTTCTCTATGAGAGTCCCCTGGCCTAGGTAGTTGTTAATCGAAGAGTGTCCTGCGTTTTTACGCTTGGACAAGGTACTTGGCAGGGCTGTCCGCTGTCCCCTTTGCTTTTTGCTCTCGCTCTTGAACCTTTGGCGGAGTGGCTCCATTGGGAACCGTCTATGCGGGGCATCCGATGGTCTCCTGATTTCGAGGATCAAGATTCGCTATACGCGGACGACATCCTCCTATATCTCACTTCCCCTAAAAAGTCCCTGAATGTAATTTTTGATGTTCTGACCTCTATCGGAAAGAACTCCGGTCTTGTTATTAATTGGGCTAAATCCTGCGTCTACGTTCTGGCGGGAGATCTCCCTCCACTGCCGCGTAGATTTCCGATTCACGTGACGGAGACCGGTTTCAAGTACTTGGGGATTTATGTTTCCTTGGACCCCTCTAGGTGCTAAGAGCTTAATTTGTTACCCCCCCTTGAGCGGCTCACACTCGATGTGGCTCGCTGGCGTAGGTTGCCGCTGTCGCCCCTCGGTAGAGCGGCGCTTTTCAAAATGATGTCTCTGCCTCGATTTTTGTACGCACTTCAGAATTCCTTTGACCCGATTGCCTCGGGCTATTTTCGTGAAGTGGAGAGTCTACAGAGACAACTGGTCTGGGACGGGCGTGCCCGTATTGCTCTTTCTAAACTCACACTTCCGTGGTACGACGGCGGTATAGCCCTCCCAGACATCAGACGTTACTACTGGGCATCCCAGTTAAGTGCGATTAATCATGCGACCTACGCACCGGGCCCTGCCCCGGCGTTCTCCATGGATAGATTTGTTCTGCCAGGGGGGACCTTTAGCAGAGCGTTGTACTCTGGTGGACTCTGTGGAACACTGACCGGTCCCACTAAGATTGCAGTGAGAGTGTGGCGTGATGCGAATGCAGCCTTGGGTTGGTGTGGCAGGTTTACTCGAGCCACCCCTTTGTATGATTTGGAATGCTTGGGCCATCTGTGGAAAACGAAAGTCTTTGATAAATGGGACATGATTGGTATCAGCAGAGTGGGCGATCTGTGGTCGAAGGGTACTGTCAAGTCCTTTGACGTGCTGCGAGTGGAGTATGAATTTGGTGACAATTAATTCTTTAGGTACGCTCAGATCCGTCATGCTCTGTTGTCTGTGTTTGATGCTGGTGATGATATTCCTGAGTCTTCCCCTCTGGAGGACCGCATTTTGGATGGTTATGTGCCCGACAGCACGATCTCTTTGATTTATAAAAAAACTCATTAATAACAGAGCTGACTTGCTGGTCCGCCTCAAGGCTGCGTGGTGTGCGAACGGACTGGAATTGGATGATGAGGACTGGCAATCGGCTTTGTCCTCGCCCAAGGAAGTCGCCATTCCTGCTCATTTGCGGTTTGTCCAGCTTAAGGTACTTCACTGAGTGTATGTCACTGGGCCCTGTCTGGTTCGAATGGGTTTTTCCTTGGATGGGTTGTGCAAGCGTGGCTGTGGGATGTCTGGTACCTTTCTCCACATATTGTGGGAATGCCCGGAGATGGTTAGGTTCTGGTCCCGAGTACATGATGTCATGGAAAGTGTCACGGGTGTGTCCTTGCTGCCCGAGGCCAGGCGTTGTTTGTTGAATGTTTGGGAGCCTAATGATTACAGCTCAGCACAGATTGTATGGGCGACTCTTGGAAATATGGTCGCCCTGCTCTGGGGTTCACATAGGCCGCCCACCTTATCCAAGTGGAAAGAAAACATGGACTGGTGCATGTTCCGGGAGAAGACTGTGTACCTCTCCCGGGGACAGCCCAAGAAATGGGTTAAAATCTGGTCCCAATGGAACGCCTATCGTGGTAATATATGTACTCCCCCACAGGATGTCACCATTGATGTGTCTTCGTCCCCCTAATTGACATTCACTCTTCATCTATTGTCAATGATTCCGTTTGTTTCCTTGTCCGCCCCTATCCCTATACTAGCCGATTGAATTGGATCTATCTGTCCTTTGAGCTCTGCCCGCACGGACCCATGATGATGTACCCTTATGTTTCTGCCTTGTGAGGTTTGGTTTGTTTTTATGTATGTTTGTTTAATTTCAATAAAATATTTTTAAAAAAAACAAAAAAAAAAACAAAGAGTCTGGAATTCCTCCGAACGACAATTTAGTATACAACCATCTTCCCACCTCATCAGAAATTTGCGACATCAATTTAGCCCCCAACCATTTATGACACATGTTTGACAACACCATTTCTTTTACCATCCCTAGGAGAAAAGAAAACAGGACCTACCAACCCTCTCTTGAGTTTTAAGGCTTCATGTTCTGTCAGATGAGATTACTGAATCAAAGCAATATTCGCACCAAGATGTGCCAAATGGGATAAAACAGTGTGCCTTTTAATAGGAGAGTTTATACCCTGGCATTCCATGAAATGATTTTGAAAGACATAGATAATTAATAAGGAATAAAAATAAAAAATACAACGATTCATACCAAACAAGATAGAAAAGTGTTATATACCTTATCATGATATATGTGTACCAAAAAATCATGAAAGAAAAAACTGTAAGAATTAGATATGGGAATAGATAAGAAAGAAGAAAGAAAAAAAAGTCAAGAGAGGAGAGTAACAAGAAAAATCCATAAAGTAGAAAACAATACGATGATGACAAAAGGGAAAATGTATAGAACATACCTATGAGAAGTTGGATCCAATGAAGGATTGGAGGGGAATGAGACCACATGGAAGGGATGGTACGTCGGGGATCCACGGGAAGAGCACGAAAGGAGCACAAAACATACTATAGAATATGGGGAAGACCACAACACGAATGATGAACCTGCAATGAAGCAAAGAAGGATTAATAAACAGCATTAAACTATGGTTATACTATGAAAGTAAGGAAGATAAAGTCCCTGAATCTTATATGGACATAACAAAAAGTTAGAACATATTATCTTCAACAATTAAGTAACACTCAACTCTTAAAAGTTAAAGATTAATGACAGTGAAAAAGTAACAATAAAAGGAACACCATTTAAGGAACAGTAGAAGGTCCAGAAGTGTCCATGTTTTACATTTTGCAGGTATTAATAAAGCTCTTCAGTCGAATTGGGTCTTCATATGTACTAGGCTTATTCTTATAGGTGACCTTAAACAGTCAAGGATGTAGCAAGCCAAAACGAGCACCATGTAGACGAAGATCAGGCCTTAGGTTGAGGAGCTCTTTGCATCTGTCAGAAGTAGATTTGGCATAGTCCTGGGAGAAAAAAAGAGGATTGCCTGACCAAGAAATATGCTTCAGAGATGTAACAGCTGCTTGAACTTTGAGCAGGTCAGTGTATTCGAGAAAATACATAATAATTCCTTGTGGCTTGCGTGCATGCGAAACATATGCTGGCTGATGTCCCAGTCTGTGAAACCTTTGAATGTTAAGATGGGTGTCCTCAGACAGATGTAAAAGCTTGAGAAGAAAGGACTTAAAAAAGGATACCGGATCTGAGCCTTCCGTACCCTCGGGTAAATCATAAAGGCGTAAATTGTTCCTTCTGCTCCTATTTTCCAAATGTTCAACTTGTTGGTGAAGAGATGAGACCTGGGTTTGAAGGGATTGAATCTTGCCAACAGCTGAGTCAAGAAACGTACTACTCTGTTCCGATGCATTCAGCCTTTCCTCCATTTGTGACCAATTATCAGTAGGAACTTGTAGTTTAGAATTGGTTACTTCCATAAAGGGCCTTAATGCACATATTTCTTCCAGCAAAAGCTCCATTGAGACAGGCGAAACAGATTTTGTAGGAGAGGGAGGATCCTTTTGTAGGCGCTTAGTGGTAGCTTTTCCAGCAGAAGATAAGGCAGGAGCACTATTAGACCCAGAGGAGGGGCTACCCTCAGAGGAGGGGCTACCCTTGTGCAGGGCTACTAAAGAGTCTTAGATACCTTTGAGAACAGACTAGAATTCTTGACAAACTTATGAGTAAGTGTTGACCCTTGGTTATTTGCCCTTCATAGTCATCCCATAAATATTCAGAGACAGAAATATACTGTAATAACTCATAAAATAAAAATGTCAACAGTGAAGAGCACTCCAGCACCATAAGGATAAACCACACTTCAAAAGTGAAATAAAACCGAGTCACAGAGAGGGAAATAGTTCACCACCACATGAAAAAAGTGAGGAAAATCTAATGTTCAGCAAGCAAACAGCAGTATAAAATAGAAAATAGCCCATAAAAACAAGAAACTCATGCATGAAAACTGGTATAGGCAAGGGCATTGAAGAAAAAATTATGAAAGTGCAGCTGCAGATGCAAAGATTCATTCCTTTTTGACAGAAATCTTTGGTTGCACATGACCAGTAAATATGCAAATAACCAACAACTCTCTGAGGATAACAGACCGTCAGCCAAAGAAGAGCTCTGCTCGCGAAGAGAAGGTTAACAAGCTTCAGTTTCATCCTCGAGGCTTCACCGCATCATTGTACACCCCAGCTAGGCATAAAGAAGCCACAGGAGGGGTAAGGAGTTGTAGTGTAGTTCCTATCATCCCAATAGGCTCTGCGCATTGGAATAATATCTTCAATAGTATAGACCTAGGACGGAGGTTAACTATGTCTTCTACTGACGATATTAGACTTAAAGTTTTGTGTGTGCCAGCTAGCTCAGAGTTCACTAGAAACTTTCTCGAATAGGCAAGGAGGATTTTAACCTCCCTGGATAGACAAGAAGCGATTTAGTTTCTGACAACCATAGAACATGACAACTTTGCTCTCCCCTAACCAAGAGTGTATCTCTAGAGTCGTGTGAAAACAAAAGACAACTTATTTTACTCAGTCAGTTCAGTGCATTCTTAGTTTCACCAGATTGTCGAGAAAAGGAAGAGACGGGCGTGTTCAATAAAAGATGGTATTTATTGATCAGTCTCTTTTCTCGTACAAGAGAAATGAATCGCTATTATTGCAATACTTATAGTTAAGTAAAGTGCATACAGTAAAGACAGAATTATAAAATAATACTGAAAAAGCATTGATATGGTTTCTGAGCCATATGATACTTTAAAATGGATAAAATAGATACATACATATATACATTTGACTAATCGTACTCAACTGGTGCTTCTAACCACGCCTACCCCAGTGTACCTGACCTAAGCCTAATACGTGGGCGGGAGTAGATAAGTAGCAGTTTAAGTTAAGTTTGTTTTGCCAAGGGACTGACTCAAGAATTCTCTGCAAGGGGTTATTCAGTTCTGTACCTGAGATCTAGAAAGGTGGAGGGCTGGTATCTCTTATCCCAGGTCTTGATATTCCAGCTGCCTGCGAGGGCTGCTTGGAAGCGCCGGAGCTGGATTTCTCGGCAGGAGAAAGGCAGCGTCTCGTTCTCAGCGCGTCAGGAAGGAGGGGCAGCGCCTGTGGGCTTCGCTCTCTGCTGGGCTCCTCGGCAAGTCTCGCTGCTCCAATCTCGTCACCACCGCGTGTGTTTGCTTAAGGCAATGTCGGTAATATTTATACCTGAAAGGTGCCGAGATTGACGTAAGGATGGACATATATACGTCACTAAGGATGTCATACGAACGGGTTCGTTCGCACATTCTTTTACTGAAGTTCTCGGTGAAATCAAAACAATGGCTACGGGAATTTCCCAGGTCGCTGTAGGTTTGATTTGTTTTGAGAACTCCGTATTCCTTATCAGGGGCTGGAGGAATATTGCTTGCTTAATTAGATGGCATGCGTTATGACCTAATCAGATAACGCACTTCTGTGCCGTGGTGTGGCTTAATCAGATAACGTTTTTTGCACCGTTGGATGGCTGCTAGTTAATTATTAACCAAACCAGGGTCAGGAATAGGGGAATCGATACAGTACCTATAGAAATACATCACACCCACTCCACGTAGACTATGTCCATATTTACAAATCTAGGCATAGTGAAACTAGTAGCGTTTGTGTATACCATACCACCCCAAAATACATTCATATGCATTCTGAAAATTTGGAATTATGAAATATACGAAACACAATCACATGTACTGTATGCATAAGCAGTATAATAATGCTAAACATATAACGCATATTTCAACTCAGCATGAATAAATGCGAAACTACACATGAAATGGCTCTTAATACAGAAGAAAAGTGCGAGACCATTTCATCACAATCATAAAGTTTTGTATGAAAATGCTAGAGGGTAGCTAATGTCTCTTGACTACCTAAAATAGAAATTCAGTTCTCTAAGAATAATGTCTACTTTAAGCAGAAGATAAGTGTCCCAAAAAATTGTAAATATTTTGGAATTGAGGGAGGTGAGAGGAAAAAAAAATATTGTTCCATTTCATTGCTCTACTTTTAAAGTTGAAGGCCAAATTCAAGTCTGCAGGGAACTCCGTGTGCTAGCTCGCTCAAAGTCATTCCTTCTGCTCTGGTGAAAACATCATATCATTTAGACTGTTGAAAAAACTGTCAACAGCTTCTTGCGAAAGTTCCACTAAGTCTGAAAAAGTTGTTACCATGCATTCATGAGCATGATTGCCTTCATTGATGTTTTGATCAGCATAGCTGACTGAAGGTCGTACCTGATCGATGCTGCTTTCATCTCGTACTTCACTACCCCTCAATCGTAGTGGTGAAGTCTCCACGAATGCCGTCATCAGGATAGGTAGCCGCTGGGGGCAGCACAATGCATGAGCCGTTACCGGACCCAACAAGGTTTCTGCGTCCAATGGCACATCCGATTGTAGTGTCAAACAGGTGTCCAACACGCTTTCTTCGCCGCATAGCAAGCACCTTAATACAGGCATAACACAACGTTGCCACATTGGTCTAAATGAAAGAAACCAAGTCATGTTCAAGTCCCGTAGCCGTGCTAGTCCAAGGACTCTAGTTATGCGGTCCCGGTAGCCAATGGCTAGGATCGTTTCTTCCCTTGTCACAGGTGTTTTGTCTGTGACATGGTTTGCCATAGCGAAATAACAGGATCAAAAATAGGATGCCTGCCACTAGTCCCAAAAGGAGAGGAAGTCCGCCAAAGATGGAATGGACAAAGTCTGGAAAAATACCCAGGATGGCTTTGAATGGTGTCAAAATTCCTGAAAACACTGTCTTAAATACACTTGAGACACCACTGGTATCAGAAATATTTAAGATTTCGTTCAGTATTTCTGCGAAATGTATGGGGGAATTTGTTGATAACAATAAATGAATCTCTGCTGTTGTCCTTGCAACTTGGCGATCATACGTTTCTTTTGATGACGTTAGCCTGGTCGGTGTCTGTAGGAGCACTGTCTTCATTCTGCTTAAAGTATCAATTCGAATAGAAGCAATTTTCAAATCGGGCCATAACCTTGCCTCCCTGTCTGGGGAATCGTTCGGGAACAATACCCGTTCACAGCACATGACCTTCCTAGTCACGGTTATGAGATAAGGTTTTCCGGGCAGCAAACTACAACATCTGCGATCTACTATTAGAATGTAACTCCCGTTCGAGAGTCTCCTAAAGAATGGTTCTATTTGTGTTGCAGGTGTGCCTAGCTGGTAACATGAAAGGTTATTTGAAGTCCCTTCACAGGCTCCATGCAAGCTAATACCCTGACACAGAAGTGTACCGCTTAGTGATCTTGCACAATTATCGCCACTAAGAAACACTTTCTGGCCTTTATTACTGACACATTCGTGTGTATAGGGCAAGTTCCATGTTGACTTAATGTACCCTTTACCCAACCTTTCATACTGGCCTGCCTTTATATATTTTTGGCAGTATTGAAACTGGAAAGTAGTTATCGGAATATTTATTATTCCATGTATTATCCATTCAATGACAGGTCGTTCTGACATTGTCAATGGTAATCTCTCAAGTTTTTCAATGCTCAGAATTGTATAGTCAGCACCCTTCTGTGCCAAACTGATTTGTATATCAGTAAGGTTAAAGATATAAAATAATGACGTTGTGTTGATTAAACGCCAAGGCACATAGCCTGAACGCAGATTTTGTAATGTCCAGCCAAGCTGTACAATAGAACGCAACTGGGACTGACCATGTTGTAACAACAGTAAGTCTTGCGATATTATATCGATTGCTGAAGACACAATGCTGTCCAGAGAATATATTCTGGAGGACAGAGTCATTAACCCATTGTCCACCACAGAAAGTGATTTTTCAAAATTAATACGGTCAATTTCCCGTATTTTCTCTGCTGTCTCAATTTGAGTTTCTTTCCAGGCTTCGTTATAAGCTGCATATATAGAGGCCGCTATGAAACGTTTTTGACGCTGTTTGCGTGGTCCCATAATGAAATCACGCAAGTCAGCACCTTCTGCAAGTAAAGTTAGGTGTTGCTTAATTTCTGCCAGTGTGGATGTTTGCAGCCATTGAAGGCAGGGCTTGCCCACGCTGTAGGTGGTTACTATCCCTGGATGTTGTCTTTGGGAATATCTAGGGTCTGGCCATGTCAATGTGAACCCCTGTATTTTGTTCAGGAATCTGTCTTGACAGTTATTTGTATCTGTGGGCCAGATCAACCATTGTTTCCATTCAGGATGTGTTCTGTTTTGGTTTAGTATATGGTTTACGTCTATCTCAACATCTATAGAGCTATTATCGTTCACTGTTGGCTTTGGAATAGACGGTTTGTTTAAATCTTTGATTTTGGCTAAGCCAAGACAGGAAGTTTGTTGAATAGTGTCATTAAAAAATATAATTTGTTCTGGGATCATACAGGCTCTAAACAATGATTCTATACCTTGTACTTGCCAATCTCTTGTACCCCAAACAGTTTTTGCTTCAATATTATTGTTCCAGAAATCAAAACCAAATGTATTAATTTGCTCAAAAAATGAATCTGAACATATCAATTTTGTGTTTGTAAGCATGGTCTTCATACCTGTCTTATTTGACAATTTGAAATAAAATGTTTCTGCATTACTTGTGTTAAACCCTGAAAAGTATGAATATTTATCATAAAATGTTTTTCGAGCTACCTTTTGGAGGAGTAGCACAATGTTCCCATTGGTTATAATTTAAAACATTTCTAGGTTGTGCAGATTTGTGTAGATAATGGTTACCATAGTGGTTGTAGCAGAACATTTGATCATAATTAGACGAACCCTGCAAATAATCATGTTCTGTAAATTTAGCAGACATCACAAGATCAGACATCATATCATTAATACTTTCAAAGTCCCAAACATCAGCAAATGTGCTTGGTTTAACAAAGTCACTCAATGAGATCTTGAATTGGTGTGGATACTTCAGGATTTCAACCGGACCATAGATTTCATAATCAGTTTTGTCCCATGCTACACCGCCTGGTATAGGATTGGCTGTGAAGTTCACTGAAGAAAGTTCTCTTTTCTCGACGTGTGAAGATGTGTGTGGTTTAAGGACCAAGTTGATTTTCTGGCTTGCTGTGTCCATTTTAGCATATTTTCCTTCAATGAAATGTCCCAAGCATAGTACCATGATGAGCCAAAGTATGAGGATAAATGCACCTAAGGCCACCCAAAATTCAATCCATGGGGAAATCAGATAGGTTTCTTTAAGCTGTTGAAAAAGTTCCTTAGCTTTATCTTTAAAAGTTTTTGTTGATGGCTGTTTCTTAGATTCACTCAGATCTTCAGATGAATCATCGAAGTTCATGAAGTAGCCGGATGCTGTTCTGTCAATTGTTCCAATTGCTTCTGGATTACTTTTTGTTCTAGAAGTTTCCTTTGTTTTATCAGCATACTCATATGTTACTTCATTGTAGGTTGGTGTGTCTTGACTAAATGTTTTTATTTGGGTTTTTAGAGGTTCAAGTTCCATTGCTTTGTTGCATATTCCTTGTTGATGTTCTGTGGGCATTTCGAATGTGATTAGCCTCTTAGTTTGAACCTCTGGATTTGTAGCAAACATCGGTGTTCTACTACTTCTTGGGAGTCCACTTGGCCTACTGTTTGTTATCAGCCACATGATTGTGGTTTTACAAAGTCGATGGATACAACTCTGTTCTCCTTTTCACCAGCAAGGGGCGGTAGTACTACTGATCTTGTCCCGTTGATAGACAAGACAGGAACTGCTTTCCTGTAAGAAGGCCCAAATTCCTTCTTTACCGCGATCTTCTCTCTGACTAGATCCCCGACTTTTGGAATCCAGACAGGTCTTGCTGGGACAGGTGGTTTCTCTTCAGTGGTTGTTGGCTGTTGTTTCAACTTTATGTTGCTCAGGTCTTTTCTTGTTTCATTTAAGTCCTGCAAAATAGCCAAACGATCTTTGATATCAAAGCATTTATCTTTAACCACTGAAGTCTGACTGTCAAGATCTTGGATCATCATTCTAGTCCCGAACAATAGTTCGTACGGACTGAATCCCCTCAGAGAATCTCTTGGCAGGTTATTTAGACTACGTTGGACACTTATTAGATGTTTGACCCACCCAGCTCCCGAACCTAATACCTTTTCCATTATAGATAGCTTTATGCCTTGGTTTTTTCTTTACACCATCCCGTATCCCTCAGGAAGGAAGTGAGAAGAGTCCCGCTATGCAATGCTCATTTGGCCATGCTTCCCCATAAGCTTCCGGGCTAAAGGGAAATTATTAGTCAAAACGTAGCATGCTCCTAGCGTATATGCCATTATAGACTCGCAAATCTTTTTATAACAGTCCAGACGTCAGCCGAGCGCTGGGGGTCTACATTATAAGTGAAAGTTAGTCTTTTTATGTTAATCTGACGCTTTTTTTTTATATTCTTTTTTGTTGGTTTTATTGACTATTGTCTAGCCCGTCTGGAGTGAAACGCCATGGTAATACACCGTTTCTCTCGCCGCTGCGCTCTCTGTTGCAGTATGGGCAGTTTTTTACAAAAATGTGGTGATGCAGGCTCATGCCTGGCCACCAGTACACTGATTGTAATTCTTCTAGAGAATCTTTAAGCTTGAGGTGACTAAGACCCTCGCCCATGTGTGCGTCCGCTATTAACAAGCTTCTCCTGTCCGTGTTTGGAATTACTCTATCCCCCACTCCAGGGATTCGAGCAAACGGAACATTATTTGCATCAGTTATGTATAAATACTTTACTGGGAAGCCTTTTGGGAGTGTTTCTATCGCTTCTTTTACTGTAGCGCTGACAGCCTGTAATATTTCGCTGTCTATTTTTGTTTTTGACCGGGTGATGGCAGCTACGGAAGCCGTTTGCACAGCTGCCTTCGCGGCCTCATCAGCCAATGAATTCCCTGCAACGTGAACGCCATCACGTTGATGACTCAGTGTATGTATCACGTGAGTCTTTTGTAGTTCTTTTTGTAAAAGAAGTACCTGTTCCCAAAGCATTTTATGCTTGATTGTGCCACCTTTCGCATCTTTAAAACCATTCTGAACCCAGATCTGCAAGTATTCATTGTAAGACTGAACGCAATAATACGAATCGCACACTATGAGTGTGGGGAATTCTTGATCGGTATTTTCAAGCGCCATCTTGAATGCCAGTAGTTCTGCTCGCTGAGCTGTACAATCTCCTAGAGATTGCGTTTTAGTGACCAGTGGATTAAATTTTCCTTCGTGCCAGTGACCTTTAACAATCGCGCACGCAGCACTGTAAGCTTGTTTACCCCCCACTGCGGGTTGTGCTGATCCGTCTGTATATATTATACAGCCGTAATGTTCTAGAGGCAGAATTTCGGTTGGCGGAGGACATTCAAATTCATATTGGAGAAATTCTTGTGTTTTTAAGTTGGGATCAAATTCGTATACCACGTCTGTTGCAGCAAGAGAGTTAGCCCACTGTATCCACCTTGGATGGAGTGCTTTAGCATTCGGAATGCTTGCCTTCGTTACCGCCTCCAGGGCTGGTATCGGTGTCACGATGATTATTCGTTTACCTTGTGCTAGGGCCCGCTCCTTTGCTACAGCAGTC
Organism: Lissotriton helveticus; assembly: GCF_964261635.1. NCBI lineage: Eukaryota > Metazoa > Chordata > Amphibia > Caudata > Salamandridae > Lissotriton > Lissotriton helveticus. The sequence goes on along the minus strand of NC_136063.1, from coordinate 1,890,451,447 downwards.
TGTACCGCGGTTAGAATTTTTTCCGTTGGGCTAAATTTCATTTCAGCTTTTGTGTACAAGTGTGATTTGTATGCAATTGGTACCTTTTCTCCCTCATTAGAGGTCAGGTATGTGAATCCGCATCTTCCTGGGATGACTCGAATCACAAGGTTGCGTGTGTTATCACGTGTTTGTAATTTTGTTTTAATTAACATGTCTGTTTGTAAAGATCTCAAAATTTCTGTGTGTTTTTGAGTCCAATTGATTCTTTTAAAATCTGGTTTTATTAGATCATAAAGTGGTTTGACCCTTTCTGCGTAATTTATAATGTAAGTTCTTCCGAAATTTAGGAAGTCTAGAATTGATTGTAGGTTTTTTAGTGTTCTAGGTGCTTGGATTACAGCGCATTTCTCTAGGAAATTGTCAGCCAGGCTTTTGCCTTCACTTGATAGTTCATATCCTAAAAACAGGACTGTTAGATGGGCAATTCTTGATTTTTTTAAGTTGAATTTGTAACCCTCTGCTGCGAACCCAAGTATTATGGTGTTCACTCTCTTCAAGTGAGTATCCAAGTCATCGTCTGTTAGATAGATGTCGTCGACATAAGATAATGCCTCTTCATCATATGTTTGTAGTAATTCTGTTACTCTCGCTGAGAATAATCCTGGGCTGTTCTTGAACCCCTGGGGCAAACGACAGAATTTCTTTTGCGCGCCATTTATTGAGAACGCGGTCAAATATCTGCTTTCTGGTGCTATATTCTGACAAAAGAATCCATTAGAGATGTCTAATGTTGTTTTGTATTTTTTGCGCACTATGTTATTCATTAGTGCAGCACTATGCGAGTTTTGTACTGCAAAGGTTTTGCAACATGAGTTCAGGTGTCTGTAGTCCAAAACAAGACGATATGAATTGTCTGGTTTGGAGACAGGAAACAAAGGGTTGTTCATTTGTGAGGTGCAAGTTTCAATCACCCCCTGGTATTCAAGTTGATCTAGGATCTCTTTTACCTGTTTTTTAGCTTCTTGCTTAATCGGGTACTGCCTCTGTGCAGTAGGTTGTGATTTTAACTGGATTTTGTGAGGAGGAGAGTCCTCATCCCATCTCACATGATTTTTATATAAAGCAGGAGCTTGAGCTACTGCCCACTTTCTTGCAAGTGTATATTTTTATGAATTGGAATATGATTTGAGAAGGCAGGCATAATTATTTCTTCGCCATGTGGGCACTCCCTGACAAACTCGGGTGGCCAGTCTCGTTCAGCTAGAAGGATGTCATAGCCCTCGGAGAGATTATCCCAAAATAGACCCTTTATTTTTCTAGTCTTATCCCCCTCTATACGTAATGTTATTTCATATATTTTATGAGGTTTGCTAACTCTTTTATCGGCAGTTTCCACCTGAATGTATTCATTCGTGTCCACTGTCTCCAGATGATTCATAAGGACTTTGCGAGCTATGCTCACTTCTGCTGCGCTGTCTAGCATTGTCTGAGCCCATTCTCCGTTTTTCAGCTGTGTCCTCAGTATTCTCGGCATTGTTGATTACTTTAATACTGGCTACCTTCTTTTTTGGAAATTGTAATTTTTTATTCAGATGAGCCGGTTCCTTGTCCTTGGATTTGACGTGCTCTTCCCTGTGTTCTGATAGTCTTTTTCTTTCCGATTTCTGCGAGGAAGTCTGAAAAGATTGAGAGGGACGTGTATCAATATCTTGATATCTATCAGGTTTTTTTATATTATCCCTATTTCTAAGGTTGTATTTTTTCACAGAGGGCTCCCTTTGGGGAGACTTGCGTCCTTGGTCAGGAGATCTTTCTCTCCGCCGAGGAGACCTTCCTCTGGACTGGAATCTTTTTTCTTTAGGATTGGATTGTTTATTTCCATCCCAGTTCTTTTTTTGAGTGTTTAAATTATTTTTAATAAATACCTTTTAAGGACTTTCAACTAGTTGGGGTTTCACTGGTATTCCACCCAAACTATCTCTTCCTAGTTCTTCATAGGATTTTTCTATGATTCTGGCAATTTCAGATGGTTGGTCTGCTATATTTGTCTCTTTTAACCTCTGGCAGATCGCCACATTTGCTGCTTCTCCCTTTATGTTGGCTAGTAATATTGCCGAGACCTGCTTGAAGTCTTTCAGTAATTTCATACCGAGAGTTAAAGCGGGTTCTGGACCATATTCATCTTGAATTTGTTTTAGCACATCTGTAATTACTGACATGGATGGTACACCATGTGTTTTTGTGTAAATGGAAGCAAAGACTGTTCCCCAAGTGTCACAGTCCTCCACATGTGGTGCGATTCCCATTGGAAGACAGATAGTCAGAATCCTGTGTTTCTCAACAGAGGTGGTATCTGGGAACACAGCCTCTATTTGAGTGATTTTTTGTGCTAGCCAGAAAGGTATTTGTTCCCGTTTTGCGGGTACTTTACCTAGACAGGACTGTATGTTCTGTGGTGTAATTTTATTTGTGTTCCCCTGATGAGGGGTCAGCTGTGGAATTTTAATTGCTGGTTGGACTGTTGAAGTCTGCATTACATATTGGACTAATTGTCTATGTATTTTTATTAATTGTTTTAGCTGTGCTAAAAGGTCTGCTGCAGGCATTTCTTCAATGTCTGGATGTGGTGTGTATCCGGCTAGGACCGGCCACGTTGCTCCTGGTCTACCTAGTGGACCGAGCCTGGTGATGTGATTATTATGTTTTAGGGCGCCATTAAACAAGAGCAGGTGCTCTTGGAATTTGAGTGGTATTTCCACCTCCTCAAAAGGAATGTACTCATTAGGAGGTTCCTCTGTTTTGTAATAGTGGAAGACCTTTGTTACAGCGTTTGCTGCTGGAAAATTTATCCATGAATAGAATACCTCTGTCTGCCAATATTCGTGTGCCTCAATTACGAATATGACTGTACTACCTCTCGATGTCAGTCCATTTTCTATAAGTTTTAAAGTTATAGATTTTCTTATGTTGACCGGGTTGAGTATTATATCCGGGTCATTTCCCTGCATAGTAGTATCAGCTGCTACTAGTTCAGCTGCTATTCTAACTGTCTCTCTTTCTTCTTCACTGTCTGTCATTTTACCGACAGGAAGGTTCTTTTGTTTGTTCACAGATCAGGTTTCTACGGAAACAAAGATTAGATGCACAATATTTTGGAACAGTGTATCCTTCAACGTTGAATAAACCAAGAATCATACATAGGAGTCTCCTCCTGCGAAGTTTTGGCGGATATGACCTTTCACCCACTCCAGACGTCTTTGGAGTATTATGGGAAAAAAAGGGGGTCTGTGTGAAAAAGCACGACTGAGTTACTCTAATGTCTTGCGTTAGTTTTATTGCCTATCCAAACCGTTGGGCGCCATGTAGTGTAGTTCCTATCATCCCAATAGGCTCTGCGCATTGGAATAATATCTTCAATAGTATAGACCTAGGACGGAGGTTAACTAGGTCTTCTACTGACGATATTAGACTTAAAGTTTTGTGTGTGCCAGCTAGCTCAGAGTTCACTAGAAACTTTCTCGAATAGGCAAGGAGGATTTTAACCTCCCTGGTAGACAAGAAGGGATTTAGTTTCTGACAACCATAGAACATGACAACTTTGATCTCCCCTAACCAAGAGTGTATCTCTAGAGTCGTGTGAAAACAAAAGACAACTTATTTTACTCAGTCAGTTCAGTGCATTCTTAGTTTCACCAGATTGTCGAGAAAAGGAAGAGACGGGCGTGTTCAATAAAAGATGGTATTTATTGATCAGTCTCTTTTCTCGTACAAGAGAAATGAATCGCTATTATTGCAATACTTATAGTTAAGTAAAGTGCATACAGTAAAGACAGAATTATAAAATAATACTGAAAAAGCATTGATATGGTTTCTGAGCCATATGATACTTTAAAATTGATAAAATAGATACATACATATATACATTTGACTAATCGTACTCAACTGGTGCTTCTAACCACGCCTACCCCAGTGTACCTGACCTAAGCCTAATACGTGGGCGGGAGTAGATAAGTAGCAGTTTAAGTTAAGTTTGTTTTGCCAAGGGACTGACTCAAGAATTCTCTGCAAGGGGTTATTCAGTTCTGTACCTGAGATCTAGAATGGTGGAGGGCTGGTATCTCTTATCCCAGGTCTTGATATTCCAGCTGCCTGCGAGGGCTGCTTGGAAGCGCCGGAGCTGGATTTCTCGGCAGGAGAAAGGCAGCGTCTCGTTCTCAGCGCGTCAGGAAGGAGGGGCAGCGCCTGTGGGCTTCGCTCTCTGCTGGGCTCCTCGGCAAGTCTTGCTGCTCCAATCTCGTCACCACCGCGTGTGTTTGCTTAAGGCAATGTCGGTAATATTTATACCTGAAAGGTGCCGAGATTGACGTAAGGATGGACATATATACGTCAATAAGGATGTCATACGAACGGGTTTGTTCGCACATTCTTTTACGGAAGTTCTCGGTGAAATCAAAACAATGGCTACGGGAATTTCCCAGGTCGCTGTAGGTTTGATTTGTTTTGAGAACTCCGTATTCCTTATCAGGGGCTGGAGGAATATCGCTTGCCTAATTAGATGGCATGCGTTATGACCTAATCAGATAACGCGCTTCTGTGCCGTGGTGTGGCTTAATCAGATAACGGTTTTTGCACCGTTGGATGGCTGCTAGTTAATTATTAACCAAACCAGGGTCAGGAATAGGGGAATCGATACAGTACCTATAGAAATACATCACAGAGTGTGCTCTCAGACGCGCCGGGTCCTGGAGCTCTACCCGGGCGCCGCCATCCACTGCGCGTCCAAAACCATGCCCCTCAGGGTCAATGACTGATGAGGAAAAATAAGTACCCTAAAAATTAAAGCCGGCTCGCTTCACCTGCAACCACTGGCTGCAATTAAGCCCTCAGTGTTCAGTTCCATAAAAAGCCAGTGGGACTTGAACCCGCACTTCTTTAGAATGTCTGATGAGAAAGGACAGGTAGAACACAAGAAGAGGGTTTTGCCTGCCCTGCATGCAAGCCACAATGTTCAGTGAATTAATTTATAAATGCTAAAATAAGAGTACAAAAAAAATGAACACATAAAATTAACCACTCATTAAAATTGGCTTGCCTGATTTCACCTCCAAAAGGCAAGAAGCTGAGTGGAACCGCCTGACTTCAAACCAAGGTCAAAGAATCAGCACAGGCCTCTTGAGTGGTGGTTGCATTAGCTAACTGAGCCACCAATCAGGTTTAGTATTCAGAATGATCCAAATGATAGGCAAGCATCACCTGAACACAACCTTAAAAGACGCTAAGGCTAAGTGAGTCCACCTGTATTCAAACCTTTACAGAGTGAATACATTAGTCCACTGAGTTACCAACTATCAGAATACCTATCCAGAAATGCTCCAATAGTGGGCCTAAGCACCACCTGAATTCGACCTTACAGGAATGAAAGGCTGAGTGAGGCAACCTGGATTCAAACTAGTTGTGCCATGAGCACAACTAGGCTGCCGGAGTGGATGCATTAGCTCAATGAGCCACCAGCCAGAGCTGGTTCTCTGACATCATATCAAAACTAAAAATATTGTGATACAGAACTATTGTGACACAAATATTAATCACAAAAATATAGTTTTTCTGTACATATAATGGTAACTTTCTAAAGGGCTTAAACACTTGGCTCTTTAATCAATAGGCTTGATTCTTTCTTTTGCTTCTATTAGGCGGCGCCGGGAAACGTTCGGGTAGCTGTTGCACCTTATAAGAATAAATAACATAACAACAAAAAATTACATAAGTACACGGATATCGTAAAAAGTTAACGTGTTACACTAATATCGAAAACATATATACACAAATATAGTTTTTTCAATATTTATAGTTAAAAACAGTAAATAATAAATATTTTAACATATGGCAATACATGTTTAAATAATATAAAGGTATGTATAAATATTTAATTAAACATGCATGTATATGCATATATGTATATCTATATATATATATGTGTGAAAGTATTTTTTTAAAATTATAATCTATATTTTAGTTTTCTGATATTTGTTAAGTATACCAATATTACAACTATATACACACACACATAAAAAATAAATAATAAATACAACAAATAAACTGCAATTTTTTTTTCAAATATTTCCAATTTAATTATGCATACAAATACATAGATAAAAATATGTTTTACCAAAAATATGTGAAAAAATAAATACATTTATATATAAATATAAAAGTACATATAATAAAACATAATAGTAACATACATATTTGAATAATACTAAAACGAACTATTAATTAAACTCTAATAAGAAATATACTGCTCCCACTACAGTATGTGCAACAGCATGGAAAGTGTTGGACACTGAAGAGGTCAACTTTACTATTCACACTCCAATGTGTGCAACAGTAGGGAAAGCGTTGGACTCAGGAGGAGTTACATCTACTATTCCTACTGCAGTCTGTCCAACATTAGGGAAAGCGTTGGACTCAGGAGAGGTCCAATTTACTATTCCCAAACCAGTCCATGCAACCGTAGGGAAAGCGTTGCACTCAGGAGGGGTTAAATTTACTATTCCCACTACAGTCTCTGCAATATTAGGGAAAGTGTTGAGCTTAGGAGGGGTACATTTTACTATTCCCACTCGAGTGTGTGCAACAGTAGGGAAAGCGTTGGACTCAGAAGGGGTTCAAATTATTATTCCCACTCCAGTCGGTGCAACAGTTGGCAAAGCGTTAGAGTCAGCAGGGGTAAAGTTTACTATTTCCAATCCATTCACTGCTATAGTACACTTGACTTGACTTAAAAAAAATAACACATTTTACTAACTCTATAAATGCACAAAAATATCAAATTCTAAATAAAAAAATTAAGGACCTCATTAGGATAGTGGTCAGATGAGCGTCCGACTGCCATAGCTGTGGGCAGGTGACAGTCCTACAAGGAGTCAGTAGACGCACCGGCCCTATCACTGTATGACTGTGTAACAGGGGGGGGTCGGACCGAGAGCAGGGCGGACCTACCCAATAACCGGGGGAATGTGACTATCACCGTTTCCTCTCTTCTGTCTCAGCAGCAGGAGTGGACTGGCCCGGATGTGCAAGCCCATACCGATGATAAGGATAAAGGACACTGTTTAGTGGAAAGACTTTTCTCTAAACCACGCCCCCAGTGATGACGAGGAGGAGGCTTGGCCTTCAAAGTCAGGAAGAAGGCAGATGTCGGTGTGTGTGAACACCAGAGGAGTTGCGGAAGCAGTGGGAATCAAGAACGGAGAGAAGCAGGTGGTATCCCAAGGAGACGCAGAGGCGGAGCGGTCACAAGTCCACCAGGAGCCAGGAGGCCAACTACCCCGTGTGTCGCCCAGCCACGCTCCAGGAGGAGCGTGACTCTCGCAGGTACGCAAGCATTTTACGGGTTGGGGGTAAAAGGGGGAGACCGCATACCTAGCTTTAAGGTCCCCGTTTTCCCGGTATTCCCGCCCTCAGTACTGTCCTCACCTAACTAGAAGTGCTGCGCACCGTGGGACTCCTCACTTCACCTTCTTTTATCATCTCAGTTTGAAAGCACCACACTTACACCGAGTACCTTTGTTTTTTCCCCCCTGCACCAACACGCTTCCCACTGACTGGGCAGACTCGCGCTGAATTGAAGACGGAGAGGACGGACCTCACCGCTGGCCCGAGACACCCCAGAGAGACCATCAGAGCCGCCTTTATACTACTAAAGACTGGTGCCGTAGCGCAAGCGTGTATTCAGGCCAACAAAAGCCTCTTTGACCCCATCTAGTCTCCCAGTTTTTTCTCCTACCCCGCGACAAGTGGTGGAAAATGCGGGCAATTTAACATCCTTCTGTAAACCCACAATGGAAGCCTTAATACAACACCTGGTGAAGGGCCAGGAGCAGCTTGGATGGGCAGTAGAACAACAGCTAACATCGGCCCAGGCAGACAGAGACACTTTTAAGAACACCGTAACTGCTCAAATAGAGGGATTACATAAGATGATGAGTGATCAGCCCTTCCCAACACCTCAAGAGCATCGGAACCCAACCCCTGTGCCCTCTGGGATCTCCCTACAAAAATACGTGCCAGGGGAAGACCCCGACACCTTCTTGCTCAGTTTTGAATGGGCCACACGGGCCTGCGGCTGGCCTGTGGAGAAGTGGCCATTTTTCCTAGCCCCCCTGTTAACCGGAGAAGCGCAAGCCGCCTATCAGGTGGCCAACGCAGCACTAAACACTCCTTATGCTGCAACAAAAACAGTGATACTGGACCACCTAGGACTTGACGCTGAAGCATACAGAGTGCGCTTTCGAAAGGAGAAAGGTAACACAGGAGATATTCCGAAAACCTTGTTTTTTTGTCTGAAGATGGCAGCTGATAAATGGCTAACCCCGAATACCAGCACCAAAGAAGAGATAATGGACAAAATGTATCTCAAACAATACTTGGATGCCCTTCCGTTTAACACGCAAAAATGGTTACGCCAGCACTCACATCTGACCACAGAACAGGCCATTGATATGGCCTCTACCTACTACCGAGCTCAACCCAAACAGTGCGGATGGGAACTCGAGAAACCAAGTAGGCCTCTGGCGATCAAATATGACAAAAGGACCCGCGCAATCATGGAACCAAATAAACCACATCCCAGTAGCCCAGAGATACCTTTGTTTAAAGGACCCCAATGTTTTGAGTGTTGGGGCCTGGGGCCACATCGCAAGAATGTGCCCCCAAAGAAAACCAACTGAAGAGCCCTTGGAGGTGGGATACGCCCCCAAATCCATTCTCTACACCGCTGAGATGGGGAGTGCGTTTCACATGAGTCTACAGGTGAATGGGAAAGATGTAAAAGCCCTCCTAGACTCAGGTTGCCGGCAATCGGTTATACAGGGAGTATTAATAAAGCCCACGCAGGTCATTCCCGACACCATGGTTCACATCAGATGTGACCATGGGGATGTCAATCCTTATCCACTGGCGACACTACCCGTGGCCCATTCCGATGGTAGAAATGATGTCATCCGGGTGGGAGTGTTGGAAAGTTTGCCAGAGGAACTTATAAAAGGAACGGATAACCCCAAGTTTCTAGAGATGTTCCTGCACACCTTAAAGAGGCAGACTATTTAAGACAACCTAGGGCAGAGAGTAAATGCCCCAGTACCAGCTCTAATAACTCCCGAACCTTGGACATTAGATTAGCGGTTCAAATTCGCCAAGGCTAATGACGCCTCCTTATTCAATGCCTGGGATCAAGCACATAGAACACAGGATTGTACCAACCCCGTTTTCCCCCAGTTCCTTATCAAAGAAGGTCTGTTATATCGAAAGGGTAGGAAGGAAGACCCCCATCAGTTGTTAGTCCCGATTACTCTTAGGGAACAGATCATGTTCTTCTCACATTCCCATGTGACGACCAGTACACATAGGGAGTGAAAAGACCACCCAGAACGTCCTAAGAAATTTGTTTTGGCCAGGAGTCTATAAAGACATAAAAACCCACTGTCAGGCCTGTGAAATGTGCCAGAAAAGGAACACTCACCGCCCCCCAGCGGTATCATTACAGCCCCTTCCAATCATAGGTACCACTTTCGAAAGAATGGGGATTGACCTGATAGGCCCCCTACCCAAGACAAGACGGGGAAACGATATGCTCTCATGATAATAGACTATACCACAAGTTTCCTGGAAGCCTTTCCTTGAGAGCCCCAAACACGTGCCTGATCTCCGAGAAATTTCTGAAATTGTTCTTTCGAGTGGGGTTCCCCAAGGAGAATCTGACGATCAGGGAACCCCATTTGTGTCCAGGTTGATGAAGGAGGTTTGCCGATTCTTAAATCTTCAGCAGATTAGAACATCGGTCTACCACCCACAAACCGATGGCCTTGTCGAGAGGTACAATGGGACCCTCATATCCACCTTGAAGAAAATGCTTACAGTGAACGGCAGGGAAAGGGACCAGTTTTTACCCCAAGCATTGTACGTCATTAGGGGACAGACACAGAGCAGCCTCGGTTGCTCATCTTTTGAGTTGCTATACGGGTGACAACTCAGGTCTCTCTGAGAGATGACCAAGGAGGCCTGGGAGAAGGAAGAGGCTGATGAGTAATGGGGAATGCTGGAGTACACCCAGGCCTTAAAATCAAAAATAGGAAAATTGAGAGATCTGGCCTATTCTAACCTGGAAAAGAAACAAGAAAAAAAGAGAAGGTTCTATGATAAAGGAAAAAGATGCAGAAGACAGGAAGTTAATGATTGGGTTCTTGTATTGTTGCCCTCATCCACCAAGATGTTCCAGTCCAAATGGAAGGGACCCTACAAGGTTGTGGCGACCATTGGGAACACCAGCTACAGGATCCAAACAACTACACGAAGAACCAGACTTACCACATAAACCTATTAAAATATGGTTGGGACCCCCACCAAAACCAGCACACCTCACGCTACCAACGTACACCCTCTCCTCTTCTACCTAGGAACATTTGGTTGTCAATGAGAAACTAAGAGAACAAGAAAAAGAAGACCTCTAGAAAACCCTGTTGCAATTCTCCTCTCTGTTCTCAGATAAACCCGGAAAAACAACCCTGACCGAACATAGGATTGAGACACCCACTGGAAGAATCATTAATCAACATCCCTACCGCATACCAGCGGCCAAAAGGGCAGCAATACAAAAAGAAGTACAGGAGATGCTACAGCTTAGGGTCATAAGACCATCTAGGAGCGAATGATCCTCATCCATCGTTATGGTGCCATAAGTGGATGGAAGTACAAGATTTTGCATGGTCTTTAGAGCTCTTAACGACATTTCCTCTTTCGATACCTACCCCATCCCACGTTTTGATGAACTAATCGAAAAATCAGGGGAGGCCAAATACATTACCACGTTGGACCTGAACAAAGGCTATTGCAGGTCCTCTTGCCGGAAGAAGATTGGAAGAAAACCGCTTTCGCCACCCCGAATCGGTTGTTTGAGTTCAATGTTCTTCGTTTCGGCCTGCATGGGGTGCCGGTACATTCCAGTGCCTCATGAACATGGTACTCCAAGAATATCAGTCGTTCACATCTGCTTACTTAGACGACATAGTAATATTCAGTCCCAGTTGGAAGACCCATCTATGTCATCAACAGACCATCCTAGATGCCCTACAACAGGCAGGGTGACACATAAACTCAAAGAAGTCTAGGGTGGGTTATCAAAAAGTGAACTATCTAGGATACTTATTAGGACAAGGAATGATTGAACCTCAGATTGAAAAGATCAGAGCAATAGCTGAGACCCCTTTTCCCAGCACCAAGAGAGAAATGAGAGCATTCCCTAGGTTTCATCGGGTACTACCGCCGTTTCATCCCCCAGTTTTCAGAGGTAGCTGCCCACTGACAGACACCCTCAAACAGGATGTGAAAGAACAGACCCTCTTACATCCCACACCCTTAATGTGGAAGGCATTCAACTACTTGAAAAGAGTTATAACCACTAGTCCTGTGTTATCTTCCCCCGATTTTACCTGACCCTTCACATTCCACACTGATGCATCAGACTATGTTATTGGAGCCGTTCTTTCGCATATGGTATAGGAGCCATTCTATCGCATCCTATCCTCTATATTAGCAGGAAGCTCTTTCCCCGAGAGCTGAGATACCCTACCCTTGAGAAGGAATGTTTGGCAATAAAATGGGCTGTCGACAAGCTGAGATATTATCTCGAGGGCCGCCCCTTCACCCTGTACACTGATCACGCCTCCCTCCAGTGGATGAGCCGGAACATCGCTCTGAACCCAAGGGTCCTCCGTTGGTTTCTCTCCCTTCAACCCTTCTCGTTCACTGTGAAACATCGGAAAGGTGCAGATAATAGTAGTGCTGATTACCTCTCCAGGTTTCCTCTCCCCAATCAGGAGAATCCATGGGGGGTGGTATGTAACAGGGGGGGTCGGACCAAGAGCAGGGCGGACCTACCCAATAACCGGGGGAATGTGACCATCACCGTTTCCCCTCTTCTGTCTCAGCAGCAGGAGGAGTGGACTGGCCCAGATGTGCAAGCCCATGCTGATGACGAGGATAAAGGACACTGTTTCTTTAAGTGGGAAGACTTTTCTCTAAACCACGCCCCCAGTGATGAAGAGGAGGAGACTTGGCCTTCAAAGTCCAGAGGAAGGTGGATGTCGGTGTGTGTGAACACCGGAGGAGTCGAAGAAGCAGTGGGAATCGAGAATGGAGAGAAGCAGGTGGTATCCCAAGGAGAAGCAGAGGCGGAGCGGTCACAAGTCCCCCAGGAGCCAGGAGGCCAACAACCAGTGTGTTGCCCAGCCACGCTCCAGGAAGAGCGTGGCTCTCACAGGTACGCAAGCATTTTACGGGTTGGGTGGGTAAAAGGGGGAGACCGCATACCTAGCTTTAAGGTCCCTGTTTTCCCGGTATTCCCCCCTGAGCACTGTCCTCACCTAACTAGAAGTGCTGTGAACCATGTGACTCCTCACTTCCCCTTCCCTTATCATCTCTGTTTGAAAGCACCACACTTACACCGAGCACCTTTGTTTTCTTCCCCCTGCACCAACACGCTTCCCACTGACCGGACGGACTCGCGCTGGATTGGAGACGGAGAGGACGGACCTCGCCGAGGGACCGAGACACCCCAGAGAGACAATCAGAGCCGCCTTTACCCTACTATAGACTGGTGCAGCGGTGCAAGCGTGTATTCAGGCCAATAAAAGCCTCTTTGACCCCATCTAGTCTCCAGTTTTTTTCTCCTACCCCACAACAGACCGCCATGCAGGTGGTCGTAAAATACCCTTTTCTAGTGCGGCTTGTGCTGTGGCTGAAAAAGGGCCGCAGCACAAGCCACTGTAGAAAAAGGCATTTTTCAAAATCATTGCACTGTGTTCAAGGCCCCATGTGGTGCCTGGCACACAGTGCATGGATGTTTAGGGGGCTCCCTGGCCACTCATCAATGGCTGACGGGGGCCCTGCTTGGGGTCATCAAAGTCCCTTTCCGGCTGCCTTTCCATGGCAGTTGGACCGCCATGAAAAGGTAGTTGGAAAAGGACATCCTAATCCCTATGGGGGTGCTTGAGCAGTTACGGCCCTCATGGTAGTGATAGGGGGCTTGGCTTGGCTGGAGCCGATGGCGGATGCATGAACGATGAGCTCCACATCATCCTCGCTGTAATCCTGTGAGAATTGGCGCCCTGCCGACAATCCCAGTGAGGCGCGAGTACCCGGGAAGTGTTTTTGCGAGCCAGGGGCTCGATCTGGCGGTATCGGAGGAGAACGTCGGACGAAACACCCTGCAATGTGTATGAGGCACAAGATGGTGGCAATCGAGGTGCAGTGCGGCTGATCCACGGCTCGATACAGACAGCAATTGCCCCGAAGGTGGTAGCGAGGTGACGCCTGAGTGATGGGCACCCTGCGGTGCCGATCGGTGAGAGCTCGGGGAGCTGGCGCGGGACCACTCCCTATGTCCGAGAGTAAGCGGGCCCCGCCGGCAGGGCGGTGTCGGAGCCCATGGAAGTGCCGTAATGTGGCCGTAGGAGGCTGGACTTGCCATGGGGCTCACCTGAGCAGGCACTTACTGAAAGATCGCCTGAGGCACACAGGTGGAATAGAGGGGGCACTGGCCTGAGAGTGCGCGCAAGCACAAAATAGCGGCGACCATGGCAATGCTGCGTAACTGAAGCAGCACCGTGCTATACACTGAAATTGCCCCAGGAAGCTGAACTGACGTGGAGCCAGGCCTAGCGGTGCCCTGAGGTGCCGATCTGCATGCACTGCATCGAGCGGAGGGCCAAAACCAAACTGCTCCATTGCTCTTGGAGCGAATAACCTCGCCCTGTACCACAGCACCGTGGACCTGATATGCACTGTTATAGGACCACTGGAGGCCTGAGACTGCCGGGGAGATATTCGGACAGGTGGTAAGTTAGGGGCTGTCTGGGGGCAAGAGGACAACCTGGGTAGAGAGCCCAGCAGGGGCGAAGTTGATGAATGGGGAGAAGAACGAGGAGGCTGGGGTACTGCCAGTCTCCGTTTGGTTGAGGGGAGCTGTCCGACCCTCCTGGGAGTGCCTAGAAGTTTCCAACGCACGGGCGGTGTGAGGGAGGATGAACGGCTGAAAGATGTTGACAGCTTGGCGGCCTGAGGACAATATTAAGATGTCCAAGCTGTAGTGACCTTGGGGCGATGAGAGAGGTGGCTGAACAGGCTGACACCCACTGTACTGGGTCTTGTGGGTGTGCGGCTAGACGAGGAAGATCCGAGTTGGGAGAGCCTGTGCAGGACAGCGCTGTTGATAGAGGAGGTAGCCCACTGCCGACATCAGGGAGCAATTGGGGCCAACGATAGGAAAAGCCAGGGAAGAGCGGAGCAGATCGCTGACAGCATGAGCAAACCCAGGAGTCGGGGGGGTGGTGCGCCCCAGGAACGGAAGAATGACACTGCATCCCAGACCCGGTCACCCCCGGTTGAGCAGATGCAAGCGCAGTTTCAACAGATACTTACGGCAATAGCAGACACGAAAGCGACGCTCCACCAGGACATCAGTACAGTGGCTAAGGGTCTTGGTCTACTACGGGATGAGCATAAGAAATTGTCAGAAAAGGTCAAGAAGAATAAAACCGCCATCGCGGAAATGGCACCGGCGCATCTTGACATGACAGTTGAAGGCCTTAATGGAAAGAATACGTGTGCTTGAACGCAGAGCCTAAGATGCAGAAGAGCGCAATCTCCGGAATAACGTCCGAGTGGTGGGTTTGCCTGAGGGGACAGAAGGAGACGATATGGCGGCCTTTCTGGAAAATTGGTTTTGAACTGGCATAGCCCGAAGGGTCTCACAGATTTTTACACGCTTGAAAGAGCACACAGAGTACCGGCTAAACCGCTGGTCCCTGGTAGACCACCGAGACCGGTGGTGGCTCGACTTCTACACTTTCCGGACTGGGATTTGCTTCTACAGAAAGCAAAACTGGGGGGGCCCTTTGCAGTGGACAATGCTAACGGTCACATTGTTTCCCGACTACACATTGGAGGTGCAGCATAAACGGGACCCCTATCTGGCAGTAAATAAGGCGCTTAGGGATGACGGTCTTCAGTATTCTTTGATGTCTCCAGTGTAGCTGCGCATAATCCTAGATGGCACCACACATTACAGGGTCTCCCTTAGCGAGGCATGGGACTGGCTGGAGTCCTATAGAAAGGAGACGCAGATGGGTGAGAATCCGGAGAGAGCACGGGATGGGAACGCGAGCAGGCTGAGGGGCTCTCACAGAAGGCCCCGTAATAGTACCCAGAAAACCCCACAGACTTTCAGACGGTGCGGGAACGAGCAGAAGCCCTGCAGGCAGTGGTGGCTCAGGCACAAGAGCGAGCTGTTGTGTCGACCGAAGAAGCGGGCACGACAGGGGATTCAGTGGGCACTGATTCAGACACCTCAATGGGTAGCTGGGACGAATGCCAGAGGTGACACCACAGACGGCGGATGGCCTCATCGGATGAGAGAACGGCCTGTCGAGGGTGGACAGAGAAGCCTTGTTTGTTAACTGAACGAGAGGGGATGCAGATATTGGGCTGGGGATGCTTTCTCTGCGAGGGGGCTGATGCGCATGGAAAAAGTGATCCAATCCAGCTGCGTGCCCCAGCTACTCTGTAGCTGACAGAGGAATTTGTGTGTTGTTGGGATTTGAATGGATACCAGTTTCAGAGTAGCTGTCCTTGGGAGGGGGAGTTGGGGATGTTGTTTAGTTTCAGGGAGCGTTGGGGCCAGGCATGTCATTACATTTGCTTTCAGTAGTGATTATTTTGTGTGGCTGGGCCGGGATACGCCAATAATTTGAAGTGTTTATCATGGAATGTGCGGGGTATGCACTTTATGTGACACGTCAGAAGTTGCATGCCTACCTGATACGGAGAGGAGTGCAAAGAGCGTTCTTACAGGAAACACACTTACAGGAGAAAGAGGATGCGGCATTACAGCAAAGATGGCGAGGTAAATTGTTCTACACAACCTACTCTGCTTTTGCCCAAGGGGTGTAATTTGGATCAGAGCGAGGGTGCCCTTGTTATGCAGGGAAATGGTCATAGACCGAGAAGAGCGGTATGTTGGTGGTCCTTGGGAAACTGGATGGACAAGATATTGCACTAGGGTGCATTTATGCGCCCAACACGGAGCAGTCGACATTTATCACGCACTTATCTGGGAAAATGTCTCCTTATTTCACGGGCTCTGTGTTATTGGGAGAGGACTTTAGCTGTGTCTCGGACGTGTTGTTAGATTGCTCATATCTCCCGCTTCCAACAGCTCCCACACACAAGATTGCAGAGATGAGGCATAATTGGCAGCAGAGGTGGGGCTTAGTGGACACTTGGAGGGTTCAACACCTGGAGGAGCATGATTATTCATATTTTTCTGCACTGCATGACCTTCATGTGCAGCTGGATGCGTTATTATGTACTCAGGCCGTACATGCAGGAGGGCAGAGGAGCGTACATA
The DNA here is from genome assembly GCF_964261635.1 of Lissotriton helveticus. NCBI lineage: Eukaryota > Metazoa > Chordata > Amphibia > Caudata > Salamandridae > Lissotriton > Lissotriton helveticus. Next base: position 1,890,435,003 of record NC_136063.1, on the reverse strand, counting down.
TATGGCTAGGGCATTTTCAGACCATAACCATGTCTTGATTTGGATGCAGTGGTCGTGAGTCCGTGCCCGAATACCGACCTGGTGCCTGCGCCCAGAGACCTTGGAAGACCAGGTATATAGCGAGGTTGTGGGTGAGGCTATCACCCAGTATTTTGGTGACATTGGAGGTACTGCTTCCACACCCCTAGTGGAATGAGACGCCTTTAAGGCAATGATCAGGGGCTGCTATATCGCTGAAACAGTTGGGGTGCTGAAGATACTGTTGACAGAAGTAGCAGATTGGAACAGCGACTAAGAGGGGTGGAAAGGGACCGACCTAGGAGACCCGACAAACAAGCAGAACTTCTGGAGGCAAAAAAGGTGGTATTAGGACAGGTATAGCGCATGCGCTACTTTGACTATCAGCCTTATCTTGCCCATCCCCATGTGGAGGGGGATAAATCGGGAGCACTATTGGCCTGGTTAGCTAGCACGTCGTGAGAGGGACGCCAATATTGGAGACCAGAGATGATCGAGGGAAGCCTGTTTTACTCAAGAGGGCATTAACAGGTTGTTCTATGAGTTTTACAGGGAGCTCTACAGGAGCAAGACGCCTGCTGCAGAAGATGATTTGGTCGAGTTTATGCGTGGACTTCAGTTCCCGCGATTAGACCAACCATTGGCAAAGTGCTCCGCTCCGTCCACGGAGTGTGCGTAGTGTTGCCTACTTCGAGATCCGCAAATTAGTCATAGTAGGCAGGCTACGCACACGCCGTGGCGGAGCAAAGTTGCCCGCTTCCCGCCCACCCTCTTTTAAATGGCCTTATAATCTCTAAAAGCATAATAAAAGTAATTTAAAAGACTTACCAGCGATGCGGCGTCCCTGGGCTCCCTCTTCATGCTTTATCGCAAAGTCGCGATAAAGCAGGTAGAGGGAGCCCCGGGACGCCGCATCTCTGGTAACTCTTTTTAATTACTTTTATTACGCTTTTAGAGATTATAAGACCATTCAAAAGAGGGCAGGAGGGAGGCGGGTGGCGCGTAGTGGGGCTACGCGAAGTGTGCTGGTGTGCGTACATTCCCCCCCACCTTCGTGATGCTCCGCGTAGCCCCACTATGCCCACTACGCCCATCCTTAGATTAGACGACGAGCAGGCAGAGGCATTGGGTGGAGATATTGAACTGAGAGAGGTGCGGGCGGCGATTAAACACATGGCACGGAATAAGACACCAGGATCAGATGGCCTTCTGATTGAACTTTATTTAGCCTATTCTGAATTCCTATCTCCGCACTCAGTAGTATTATATAATGAGGCCAGAGGCCTGGGCCACCTCCTGACCTCCACGAGATAGGGGGTCATTATCCCACTACTTAAGCCAGGAAAGCCATTTTGGGATAGGGCAGAGTATCGCCTGCTCTCCAAGCTTAACAAGGACTATAAGATACTAAGTCGCATTTTGGCCACTCGGCTATTACCGCACATGCCGACCTTAATCCATTGGGACCAGACTGGCTTTATCCCTGCCCGAAACATGGCTTTAAATATTCGGCGCTTACTGCAGGTGCTTGAATCGGACACCTATCCGAAATATACTGCTGCGGTGTTTGCTGTTGATATAGAAAAGGCATTTGATTGTTTAGAGTGGCCGTATCTGTTCCATGTCATGGCTGGATTCGGGTTAGAAGACGCATTTACAGCATGGACAGCATTACTCTATCAGTCCTCCACGACACGAGTTAGGTCGAGAGGGGTGATATCTGAGGCCTGCGGAGTGAGTCGGGGAATGAGACAGGGATGCTCGCTGTCCCCGCTCCTGTTAGCACTGGCTATGAAACTATTGGCGATGAAGGCTAGAACTGAGAGGTACTATCGGGGCCTTCAGGTGAGGGACCAAACTCACCATATTGCCTTGGACGCAGATGATTTACTCATGTTTTTGGTGGACATGGAGCAAGCACTAGAGGGGGCGAAGGTGCTGTTTCATGGACTGGGAGAGGTAAGTGGCCTCAGAGTTAATTGGTCCAAATCTTGTCTATTCCCAACAGACACTAGTACAGGAGACTTGCAGAGAGTAGCAGGAGTGCGGTGGGAAACCAGATGCCTCCCATACTTGGGGGTCCAGATTGATCAGGAAAGATCGGATTTGCTAGAGGGGAATGTGATGAGAGCGATAAGAGGGCTGATGGGCAGTTTTGAGTTCTGGAGCACTCTGCCATTATCGTTGTTGGGACAAGCGGCCTTACTGAAAACTGTGGCTCTGCCCTGGTTCCTTTATTATTGTATGACCTTACCGGTGCGGGTTTATAAACAACTTACATCTATGGTCACTGGTTTTTTATGAGGCACTGGGAGGCGCCGGATATCCCTTAAACTATTACAGCGTCTGCGCTCAGAGGGTGGATGGGCAGTTCTGGATTTCGAAACTTATTACCTGGCTGCGCAGCTGCAGTGGCTGACACATATAGTGGTGGCAAGGTTGAGGAGCCCGGAACAGGAAAGAGGGAGAGTTCTAGAGCTGAAGTTGCTATTGCAACTCCTTTTGGACCTTCCTGTTTGGCTGGGTGACGTGCCTGAAGGCCTTAAGACAGCGAGGCAGTGCTGGAGGAGAAGTGTTAAACGAGCGGGCATGGTGTTGCCATATGCTCCTGATATACCACTCGCTGTGTGTGAGGCGCTCCCTCACGGGGGCTCATGGTGGGATCTGAGCGAGCAGGAGTAGAAAGGGTTGATTACTATTGGGGACCTCTATGAGGACAGGACTATGCTGCCCTTCCATGTGTTGCAGGAGCAGTTTGATTTGCGAGGGGGAGACTTTTTGCTGAACGCGACCCTCACGGCGGCTATTCGGGTGCATTGGAAGGAGGGCCAAACTGAGCCTAGGACCTCTTTGGGTTGTCAGTATGTTGTGACTGCTGCAGGGAAATATAAGGCAGTCACCTGCGTCTATAAGCTATTGACCATGGAGAAGTTGGCCCCTTTGGATGGGTTTAGGCACCAATGGGAAGTGGATGTGGGTGATGAGATACCAGATAGGGCTCGGGCTGACATAGTAGCACAAGCGTGTAAAAGTACTAGAAATGATAGGTTTCAGTTTGTCCATTTCTGTATTCTGCACAGGGCTTATCTCAAACGGCAAAGATCAAATCATATTTTAATACAGATACGGTTGATTGCCCACGCTGTAGAAGGGAGAGAGCGGACTTCTCTCAGATGTTATGGGGACGTCTGCTATTGGCAGCTTTTTGGATGGAGTTGATTGACCTGCTGAATGTAGAAAGGACAGAGGGTTGGATTTGGCTTTGAGAACATGCATTCTACACTGGTTTCCTCATATGGCTAAAACTAAAATCACCAGTAAATTCATAGATATGGGGTTACTGTTAGCCAAAAGGGAAATCACAATGCACTGGAAGGCGAGAAACCCCCCTGGAGTGGCTAAATGGAAGAAAGAGTTTCTTAAATGGGTGGAATGTGATGGAGTAGTGCGGCTCCAACTGGCAAAAAGATCTGGAAGCGAGAGGGCACTGGAGATGGAAAGGGCATGGGAGCGCGTGGTAGGATTGCTAAAATACCCGGACAATGATAGTGATGATGATACAGCAGCGATCATACAGGGCCTAGAACACCTCCACAATGGTTCACAATTATAATGAAAGTGATGCACTTGCAACTACCATGGCTGGCAGCTGGGGATGGGGTCATGCACATGCACATGTCCATAATATTGGGTCATGGGTCTACTACAAATTATGTGATGTTACAGATTAATGACAGTAAGGTGCAATTCTAGAAGCGACATGCCTTGGGGGATGGAGAGGGAAGGGGGGGATATTTATGGGAGTTATTGGTTTAGCTTAAATCAGTATGTTTTACAGTGGGCTTATACAGTACAGATGTTGCATGATGTGATCGACAGAGCTGTGTTGGGTTAAGATTATTGTTTAGTTGTTGTTTTGATTTATAGACCCAGGGTGAATGGGTAGGAGGGAAGAGGGCTCATCACAGAATAGGGACTCATTTGAATGTAATGGGAACTGTGATTTATGTAACCAAGAATTGACATCTAAACGCGCCTAATGGGTGTACATTGAAAAACCAATAAAGTTTGTATAAAACAAAAATGGTACGGATATGATTCTGGCCACTGCCCCGACGGGCTCCTTGAGCCTGTCGGAGGCATTGGTCTTTCCCCCAGACCGCTGCGGTCCAACCGTCCGCATTGTAATGCGGCTGTCAGCTGATGGCCTGGATGTCGGTGGGACCGCCACTGACTGACTTTCGGTAGCAGTCCCACTGATATCAAAATGAGGCCCTAAATGTCAATGAAAAAAAATGTATTAATATAAATAAAATACCACATTATAATCCCCAAACATAACATTCAACAATTAAAATGTAATTGAAATAAACAAAGTATAACTCAATTATAATATGAAATAATTAAAAAAGAAATTATTAAATGAATACATATTTTTTATTTATGATCACCTAAATAACTTTCCACCCTATTCCTCTACAAAGTAAAAAATGCAAAACTAAAACATAACTTAACAAATATGATAATTTCACAATTAACATAATTATCAGTTATATATTAATAATAAAGTACTAATTAATTATCAATAAATTAATTCTTAACTAAATTATCAGCCTGTAACCCTAAAAACACAATTTACACCAGAAATATATATGAACAATTATAATATTTATAACATTTACAAAAATACCATTTCCACAATTAATAATAAATAATGAATTATTAATGAATTATAATGTATTTACTTCCCACCCTGTACCCCAGCAACCCCACAATCCACAGGTGAAACATAACTTAAAAAATAAATGAATTGCATAATTTACATAATTAATTCTCAATGAAATATTAAAAAATTAATTACTAATTATAGTTACTTTACGTCTTGCCCTGTACCCCTACAAACCTCACTACCCGCACCTAAAACATAACTTAAAAGATAGAGTAATCACATAATTTACATAATTGTCAATCACATAATTAGTAATTACAAATTAATTTACTTCCCACCCGTGCTCCTACAAACCCTGCAACCTACTATGGCACTAAAAATTACAATAAATAATTACATTAAATTTAAAAACAACTAAAAATGTGCAAACTTGACTAAACAAAATTAATAATAATTATACAAACAATTAAAATATATACAAAAATGAATAAAAGTAATAATAAAATGATGTCATTAACAACATATTTGTAAATGATATTAACACCATAGATATTTTTAACATTGATATTAACAACATAGATATTTTTGTAAACGATATTAGCATCTATATTTTTTACATCAATAATATTTACGTTAGAAAATCAATATTATTGTCAATGATATTCCTGCATCACGATATTTGTGAATCACAATATTAAAAACTTAATATTTCTGCATCTCAATATTTTTTACTCTATATTTTGTCTAAATACCCCCGGTTCTATATCCCAAAAACAATCCAATGGTGGTCCCATGTACCACCTGAATTCCTTTGAGGCTTCTCTTACCGCTTTCAAAATGTCATGGTTCAAAATATGAAAAGCAATGTGGGACCACTCCACCGCCCTTGAATGAGAAAGTTCAGAGCAAACAGGAGCTGATAAGAAAACCTAACAGAATTATGTTCTGCTAGTAGCCAGACCCATGCATCCTCTGCCAGCTTGAATGTAACATTTTACATTTTCCAAAATGGGAAATAAAATAATCCCTAGAATTAGAGTACATCGAGCTCAGACAGGAACATGCCCTTTAAATCCAAGGGTGACATCCCATGCTGCATCCACATTCCACAATAAGCAGACTCAGGTACTGTTGTTACATATTACGTGTCTGTGAGGGACATCTGTGGGCACAAACTGTAAGCTGAAAACAGTCATGTTTTTTTTTTAAGTAGAAGCAAACCCAGGACAGGCCTCTGCACTGCCCTGTGCCCATGCTTGTACACAGTACAGGATCAAAATAGATGTTTTGGAAATTGGAATAGACAAGAACTGTGTCCCTGCCGGAGCTTGTGAAGCCTGCCCACAGACAGGCACAAAAACAAACAGGAAGTGCTCGCTGAGGTAATCCCTTTTCAGGGACAATCTAAGGCACGTAATGAGAAGGTGGGTTAACTTTCTTTCTAAGGGATTATGCTAAAAGAGCACCTATGTATAAGGTGCCCATCGAAGAGAAACAGATCTTCCTTAGCAGGTCCTTTGTGACAGTTCCTGCTTTGCTGCTTAACTGCCTTACTGGTTACTGAATTGTTCACTTTGTTATTTTGCTATTGTGCTCAACTTTGTGCAACTCCTCTTTGTTTTATCTTGTTCAACTTGTTTAGTTTTGTTCTGCTGTTGTCAATTTCTGTTGTTTCTCCGCCCACTCTCTTTCTCACTACTTTTTCCCACCTCTTTTTTCTGCCACATTTCTCTCCCACTTCCTGTCCTTGCAGGCCCCACCCACCACTTTCGAGCACACTGAAGGTGCGTCAAAAGAAAGCCCGTCAGTGCCTGGACAGCACCCAGCCCCAGAAACCCTGGTTCTCCTGCCACCTGCTGATACACCACCACTGAGCCCTGGACCACAGATCATGAACAACAACTGCTGCCACATTTCTCAAAAATCAACTGTAGGACCTTTTTCCTGCTGACACTGTCACTTATACACCGGAGCACCTGCACACACAATGACCTCCACCACCATGCCGACCACACCAACCACGACTGCTTCAGAACCACTTCACTACCTCATGCTCAATGCATGTTCACTCCGCAAGCACACCACCAAGATCTGGAACACTATCACCTCCCTCACCCCCAAAATCATCTTATTCACCGAGACCTGGCACGAACCTCCAAATGGCAACACGCTAACACACCAGGACAGCATTAACAAACAAGGAGGTGGAATCACCATCATCTACTAGGAAACCATCCACTGCATCACTGCTGCAGATGGCACCACCCTGATCATGGAACACCTCAAATTCCAACTCCAAATCGACAACAAAACCATCATCAGAGGCACCCTTGCCTACAGACCTCCAGGATCATGTCCCAGTTTCTGCAATGTCATCTCCGTATTCATCACACTACTCCCCATTGACTCCACACTACATCTTCCTCGGAGTCCTCAATTTTCACATTGAGGACCCTGAACGACACCAACACTGCCAACCTTCTCTAAAACATGAACATCAGTCTCACACAACTAGTCATTGATGCCACAAATTATCCAGGTCGCAAGCTCAACCCCATCTTCACAGCTAGTGACAGAGTTAAGAACAGCCTTGTCAGTAAGCTCACCTGGACAGCTCATGCCATTGTCCACTTCACTATGATAGGATCCCCCTGCGCCACCACCAAGATCTGGAACACTATCACCTCCCTCACCCCCATAATCATCTTCTTCACCGTGACCTGGCACAACCTCCAAATGGCAACAAGCTAGCACACCAGGACAGCATTAACGAACAAGGAAGTGGAATCACCATCATCTACAAGGAAACCATCCACTGCATCACTGCTGCAGATGGCACCACCCTGATCATGGAACACCTCAAATTTCAACTCCAAATCAACAACAAAACCATCATTAGAGGCACCCTTGCCTACAGACCTCCAGGATCATGCCCCAGTTCCTGCAATGTCATCTCCGTATTCATCACCCTGCTCCCCATTGACCACACTACATCTTCCTCGGAGTCCTCAATTTTCACATGGAGGATTCTGAACGACACCACACTGCCAACCTTCTATAAAACATGAACATCAGTCTCACACAACTAGTCTTTGACGCCACAAATTATCCAGGTCGCAAGCTCAACCCCATCTTCACAGCTAGTGACAGAGTTAGGAACAGCCATGTCACTAAGCTCACCTGGACAGATCATGCCATTGTCCACTTCACCATGATAGGATTCCCCTGCACCACCACCAAGTCTCCCAGCACCTCACACCGCAGCTGGAACAAAGTATCAGAGAGCCAGTGGACCGACTACCTCATTATATCCCACCAACCTAGAGCAGGTTGTCAAGAACTTCTCTACCTGGATCGCTGATTGCGCCAACAGAGTCACTCCTGTCAAGCCATCCAAACTCAAGAGAGCCACCAAAAAGAACAGTTGGTACACCACAGAACTGAGAACCGCAAAAAGCAACTGCAAGTGGTTAGAAAGTCAATTGGGAATTGGAAGGAGCCCACAGATCGAGCCACCGTCAAGTCTTCCCTTGACCAATTCCACCAACTACTGAAAGAGAGGAAGAGGAGCGCCCTAACCAACCACATCAAAGCCATTTCTAACCACAGAAAACAACTCTTCAACATTGTCAGAGAATTTTCCAACCCCTCAACCATCGAAAACATCGTCACCCCTTCCCAGGAACTTTGAGACACCCTTGCAGACTTCTTCCACAAAAATATCGCCACCATCTACAAAAACTTTGAACTCCAACCCACTGCCGCCAACACCCTCCGCCTCCTCACTCCCATAGATGCAAACCCTGATGATATCTCCGCCCACCTGCTTACTGCCTCAGACCAGCTTACCACAGCCATCATGAACTCCTTCCACTCAGGAGCGCCCACATACCCCTGTCTCCACCAAAATGTTTGGGGGGTAAAATGATCAGTAGCGTACTCACCACCATTTTCAACTCATCCATACCCCCGACCATGTTACCCAAAGTATAGAAACACACAGAGGTCATACCCCTTCTCAAGAAACCTTCTGCCAACGAAGGTGAACTTTAGAACTGCTGTCCCATCTCTCTGCTCACCATTCACTGAAAAGGCCATCAAACGCCAATGAACAGAACACCTAGAGATTAGCCATCTTCAGGACCCCTCTCAATCTGGATTCTGCACCAACCACACCATTGAAACTGCCCTGATCGCTGTCCCTGAATACTTCAGAATCTTACTCCACCGGGGAGGAACAACGTCACTGTTCCTCCTTGACTTCTCAGCAGCATTCAACACTGTACCGCACCACACCCTTATCAAGAGGCTTCATCACATCAGAATCCAAAGAGACGCCCTCAAATGGACTGCATCCTTCCTCACAGGAAGAACACAAAGAATGCACTTATCACCTTTCACCTTGGAACCCAAGAACATTATCTGCAGCATACCTCAAGGCTCATTCCTCAGCCCTACACTGCTCAATGTCTACATACCCACCTTGTCCAAAATCGGCAGTGCCCACGGAATGAACATTACATCCTATGCAGATGACATCCAGTTCATCCTCTCACTATCAGAAGACCCATCCACCATGAAGGCAAACTTTCACAGGTGCATGAAGGGCATCGCCAACTGGATGAATAACAACTGCCTAAAACTTAGCACAGACAAAACGGAAGTGCTCATCTTCAGAAACAACACCTCCCCGTGGAATGACTCCTGGTGACCTACTGAACTAGGACCAGCAGCCACTCAGATAGGCCACGCTCTCGACCTTGTCATCATCCTGGACAGCAAGATCACCATGAAAAAACTGATCAAACCAGTCTCTGTCCAGTCAGGTTAATCACTGTTCCCATGCTCTATAAGATCTTCAAATGGCTCTTTGTCAACACCAGACAAAATGTTACTCAAGCCCTAGTCACCAGCCGGCTGGACTACGGCAACACACTCTACACTGGAATCACCATGCACCTTCTGAAAAGAGTACAGTCCTTACAGAATTCAGCCACCAGACTCATACTGCACCTCCCCAAATTGACCCACACCACCCCCACCTCAAGAATCTGCACTGGCTCCCCATTCAAAAAAGATGTCAATTTAAGATGCTGATCCACACCTACAAGGCCCTTCACAATCAAGGACCAGCATACATCAACCACCACCTGTACTTCTACCAACCCTCCAGACACCTGCGCTCCACTTCCAATTCCCTTGCGTCCACCAAAGCAACAGTGGAAGATGCTCCTACTCCTACCCTGTGGTGAAATCCTGGAAGGATCCCCCCCCCCCCTTCATCTACAGACCTCATCTCCTGTTCTGAAATTCAGGAGAGGACTCAAGCCCTGGCTGTTCAACTGAACTCCTTAGCAGCTATGTTCTCAGCACCTGGATACCCTTGTGGGTGCTTAGCAGTCCTCTATAAATTCTCTTTGATTAATTAATTGAAGTATGGAATCAGAGGAGGAAGGAGATGAGGAGGTAATGGGCAGGAGTCACTAGGTTACACAGGTCACTGACAATACAATTTACACATGCACAAAAGGTCTATAGTTCCTTAGGTTATATTTTCTTGAACAAATCGCAACTTCGCATATTTGCAATGCAGCTAAATTCTTAATTCGCTCGTTTTCTGGCTCTTTATAAACCTTAAGTGGCATGAGGTGTTTTATTTATAGAAAGCAATTAAATTATGAAAACGTGACTTAGGAAATATTCAAATTAAAAATATTACAGACATACTGGCAAAATTGTGGTTGTAAAACGTAATTATAAAACAACAAACGCAAATGATGAAAATATACAGTACAAAAAACAATACTTAAGTAAAATAATGACATCTACAGAGAGTTGTTTTCCTGAAAAAGGGTTGTCTCAGAGTTGAAACATAGGCGGCTGTAGCAGCCAATAGATGTCCTATCAAGTTTGCATTTTATTGCAGACTCCTGTGCGATCAGAACACAGTGGCGGCTCCTTTACAGGGGACAAAAGGGTGGTGACACCCAAAACCATCATGCCTCACTGCATCTAATTGCTATAATATTACAGCTTTTACATGAAAGAAACAATCTCACGGATCATTTGATTTACATATAAAAGCTGTAATAAAGCCTTGCACCAGAGGAAGACTCTCCTGGGCTGTATTGCGCATGTGTCAGGCGTGGACTGTTACAGCCCATTCTTTCACAGATACAATACAGATCTGACATGTTGCACTAGCTGCAGAAAGTGCAGCATCTCAGATAATGGTGAATTGGGACCTGTTAGTCATGCATCCGTATGCCCCATCAAAAGCCATGACAATGGACAAGGACAGCCTCCCACCCTATCAGCCTCTGATTGGGTTATATGGCTATGAGCCTCGATCTGGCGCCCTGTTTATTAACTCTGGGAAGTTGGCAATCCTGATTTGTGAGATGCATGTCAAGGACTACCTCAAGTAAGTTTCGCCTTATGTGTATGACTGGGAGCATGTCTATGTTGTTTATGTGTATGTCTGTGAGTGTCACCACTCGCTCCCTTTGTTCTTGTGTCCACCACCAGGGGGCTGAACTGTAAGACTCTCCAGTGTTCAAATGAGCTTCCAGGCCCTCCCCTTCATGTACATACTAAGTTCCAACCATTTGGACACTACTTGAAAGTTGCCCTCCATTCCCAATCCATGCCGGTTTTTGTGGAAGCCAGCTTGCTCATGCCTGAAACTCCATTACCTAGAATTCCCTGCTCACTGCAGGCCAAGGATGGGTGGAGGAATTCAGCTCACCTGTGGCTGACTGCTGCTAGCCTGCTCACATCTGATGCATGTTATTACTGTGAGCTCTTTTAAGCCCCAGCTCCCTTCAGTACAGGGTTGGTCATTGTAGCTGTGTTGCGGTGAGACTGAACCTTGTTGCCTGAGGTTCTGATAGTCCATGATTCCTGAGCTATAGTTAAAACTTGTTCCTTGATTCCTGAGCTATAGCTATTCCTTGTTCCTGAATTAGCACTGCCTGCAGTGCTACCTTGTTTCCTGAGTAACTGAGCTATAGTTATTATTTGTTCCTGACCTTCAGCTATTTCTTGTTCTGATTAGCACTGCTTGCAGTGCTCGCTTGACTCCTTGTCTGTTGAGATATAGTAACTTCCTGCTCCTAAACCAGCACTGCCTGCAGTGCTACCTTGGCTCTTGAGCTGTTGCTCAATTCTTGTCTCTGCTCCAGCAAAGCCTTCAGCGCTACTGTGTTTTCTTGTCTTCTGATTCAAAACTATTCTAGTATACCCTTGTAGCCTCCCCTTCTGTATATCCTTTTCCAGTCCCTGCTTTTATTCCCATTTCATTGGTTCCAGTTCCTGGTTTACTGTCCTCTATTCCTGCTGTCTTGCTTATTTTACCGTGTATGTTTGTTACTTGCGTTCTGCCAAGGTTGCTCTGTGATTCCTTCCTTTCCTGTTAAGCACTTCTCCTTGCCAGCTCCGAGTCTAGTGTGCTTGTATTTAGTTCTACCCCTTTGCTGTCACTGCCTTGCATTTTCCTGTTTGATCACCAGGATCCGTGGGCACAGCTGATTGCCTAGGTGGTTTTTCTTGTTCACTGTGAGTATTGTCTTTGAGTTACATTTATAACATCACCATAGGTATCTGTTCCACTGCCTTTGCATGCATATCCTGTATGTGGGTATTTGCAGTCAGTATCTGTAACAGCAATTGTGGGTGAGGAACTTACTGAACTTCAGTCTTATCGTGTGGAGCTCCCGAGTGCTTTACCCCACATTCCCTTTATTGTTAATGTTATGTTGTTTGTGTGTATATATATATTCACTGAAAAAACCATAGGTTTGACACTCGATATAGTTAGGAATTATTAGCATTTAAAAAACCTTTGAAATTCACTGAAAAAACCATAGGTTTCACACCAGTTATAGTTAGCTGAACATTTTACTCATACAAAACCATTGAAATTCCCACGTTATAGTTAGTTGGACTCACTATAACTCGCGCGCCCGCAATCCACTGCTGATGATGTCACATATGACATCATTCATGACATGGTCAGTGACATCACTGATGACATCTCAAATGACATCACTGATTACATCTCAAATGACATCACTGATGACATCACTGATGACATCATCCAGTGACTGTGTGTTTCTGTAAAGTTTAAGTATGTTTTACATATTGAAGAATGCGTGCATGTATAAGTGTCTGGATGAAGGATTTAGTAGGTGCGTTACTGACTGTATGAGTGAGTGAAGTGTGGCTCAATGGTTAGAGCAGGCAGACCTCGATGCAGAGCTCTGGCCAGGGACCAGGGTTCGATTCCCGCCTCGGCGGGTCTCAAGCTCATTAATTCCCCTGACCGGATATTCTCGCCTCAGTGCCTGTTCTGATCATGGGTCCCACGCTGCAACTCTGGGCAATACCTTGCTTAGTCTCCACAACGGCCCCCACAACACAAGGGATGCCTGGTCTGCACCATGGGGATGCCCAGGAGTGGACACTTCACAGGGAAAGCCAGGAAGGGTTCCCTTGCGGTATTCGTACAAGCGCCGGGAAACCCACTGCGGGTAGCTGTGCGCTATACAAGTACAAAAACATTTACATTTACATTTATGAGTGATTAAATGTGTCTTACTGAAGGCATGGGTTAGTGAGTAAACAGTCTGAATGTGTGCATCATTATGTCTGTTGTTGAGTAAGCTGCTGCATGTGTTGATCAGTAGCTATATGAGTGGCTATATGGGTTATTGATTGGTTGCCCAAGTATTTGTATGTGAGGCTGAGTGTGTGTGTTGGTGGCTGGGAGTTGTGTGACTCTGTGCATAGATGTGTGAGCTGTTGATTCACTTGGTGTATGGGTTCAAGAGTGTATGAGGAAACAACTGTATGGGCGGTTGACTGTGTGCATGGGTGTGTTGGTGTGTGAATGGATATCTCAGTGCTACATGTCCAAGTAAGTACATATGTAAAACACAGTGCATGTGAGAGTTGGCATATATAAATGACTATACATGAGAGCCTGTGATTGCGTAAGTGGCTGTATGGATCAATGTGTACTTGTATCAGTGATTGTAAAAGAGAGTAAGTATGTGTTAGTATATGTTTGAATAAGTAAGATTTTGTGTGTATAATTGGATAGATGAGGAAATGAGAGTGTGTTTGATTCTTTTCATGACTGACTAGGTGTGTGAGTAACTCCATTGATGAGTGGCAGTGTGTGAGTGTCTGTATAGGTGTATGAGTGCATATGATAGTGTTGTATTGATGAGTGACTGTATGTATGAGTGATTGTATGGGTGAATGAGTGGATGTGTGTGTAGACTTAGGAATCAGTGAGTGTGTATGTAGTAACTGGTATTGGTGTGTCAATGGTTTCAAGAATGGTAGTCTGTATTTAATACTGGGTGTATCAAAGGTTAGATTAGAGTGTGAGGAGGTGTCTCATATTATCTCATGAATGATGTCATCAGTGATGTCATCAGTGATGTCATTTGAGATATCATCAGTGATGTCATCAGTGATGCCATTTGAGATGTCATCAGTGATGTCATCAGTGATGTCACTGACCATGTCATGAATGATGTAATATGTGACATCATCAGCAGAGGATTGCGGGCGCGCGAGTTATAGTGAGTCCAACTAACTATTACGTGGTAATTTCAATGGTTTTGTATGAGTAAAATGTTCAGCTAACTATAACTGGTGTGAAACCTATGGTTTTTTCAGTGAATTTCAAAGGTTTTTTAAATGCTAATTCCTAACTATAACGAGTGTCAAACCTATGGTTTTTTCAGTGAATTTCAAAGGTTTTTTAAATGCTAATTCCTAACTATAACGAGTGTCAAACTTATGGTTTTTTCAGTGAATTTCAAAGGTTTTTTAAATGCTAATTCCTAACTATAACGAGTGTCAAACCTATGGTTTTTTAAGTGAATTATTAAGTTTTTTGAATAGCTAATTTTTATAGCTATTAATTATTATATTTTTTTCTAATTATTCCAAAATTCTATATTTTTATAATATTCTTTTTTGAATGTATTTTTCCTGTTTTTTTTATATTTATACCCTGGAGCACTCAGGGAGCGCGTACCGGTAAACGCAGCTGTACACGTAGCGTGAGCGCTATTCCCGCGATCGAAAAAAAATAAATGTATGTATTTATAGTAAATAATAATGCAAGACATTCAGTGGCATACTCACAAAAGTAGTATTTTTGATTTTTAATCACCGTATTTTGACTTTTAAACACATTCCTGAAAATTGAGCAAAACGTCATTCATTCGCGCCGCGTAAGCGCCCCCGGAAGCGCCTTCGTAAGCGACTACGTATGTGCCGCGTAAGCGCCCCCGGAAGCGCCCCGGAAGTGCCCCGGAGCACATAGCGTAAGCGCCCGTCAAGCCATGTGACATTAAAACAACACTTTTGATTGGTTAATAACAGTTTTTTACACAACTATGGAAAGTCTCCACCCATTTCCCTCACTACCTCTTTGCAATTGCTGAGAGAACACCTCTTCTCCATTCTTCTTGAAAATACTTCTTTTTTTTAAAGATGTCTGGTTCCAGGGAGCCCTCTTCAGACTCTGATCTGGAATTCCTACCTGAGGACACCCCCCAGAGAAAAGTGAAAGAGCACTTAATTTGGAAGTTCTTTAGTTTCCCAGAGGGGCAAAAAAAAGTTAATGCAGCAAAAGTGACCTGCTATATATGTGACACAACTTTGTCACGTGGGGATCCCACCCGCAAATATAGTTTTGGGAATGCCAACTTGATCCGGCATGTACAGAGGAGGCACCCAAATAATTTCGCACGGGAGAGCACCAGGGACCTGCCACGCAATCCCCCAAGAGATGGCGCCAGCACCTCCACCGGAGCAGCAACACCTTCTGGAAGAGAAGCAGCACATTTAATCCCGAACATACAACCGGTGTTTGCAGATTTAAAAATAAAATGCAAACAGTGTGATGAACTACTCTGCTACGGGGAGAAGAGCATTGAATTAATTGTTCGAAAGAAGGAGGAACACCGCTGCTCCACCCATCCCTAATTTTCCCCCCTTTTTTTGCCCCTGTTGAGCAGTTTGGTATTCCCTAGTTTTGTTTTTGTTCTGAAAAAAATATATATTTTTTAAAACGTTCGGAAAAAAAAACTAAAAAAGAAGAAAAAAACAGTTCTTTTTAGAACTACCTCCAATTCTCCAAAAAGAGCTATATTCCTTACATATTCTCAAGGAGTGAGTGAAGTGGAGTACAGTGAGAGAGTAAAGGAAAATGAGTGAGGCAGCGAAGGAAGGGAAGAGAGGGGAAGGGAAGTGAGCAGGGGGACTGAAAGAAGGTGAGTGTGGGAGGTGAGTGAGGGGAAGGGGAGTGAACATGGGGAATGAGGAAAAGTGAGGAAAGCGGAGTAAGGGAACGAGGGTGAGGAAGGGTAAGAGAAGAGCAGTGAGGTTGAGGAAAGAGTGGTGATAGAGGGTGGATAAAGGCAAGTGAGCGTGAGACAAGGGGAGTGAGGAAGTGAGGAGACAGAGGGAGTAAAGGAAAGAGTGAGAGAAGGGGACTGAGTGAGGGTGCACCCTATCGCCGCCATTTTGTGTAGTTTCAGAAGAGAGTGAAATTTAATAGTTCAGAACGTGAAAAGGGGGCAGAGTAGAGTGCCCCTGACCCCCTAGGCCTTCTCAGGGGGTCCCAATAGGATCTGTTTCTGCTTTCCTGAGAGACTATGGTATGGGTTCCATATACCACAATAACTTGCATTACTACATGCACGATATCTACAGAGGAGACGGTGTACATTTCTCAGATGAGGGGAACAGAGTCTTTCTGTTGAATTTTAGACTCTGCATCGGTACCTACTTGTAGGTACTTAAATCACCCACATAACACAACAGCTCTTTTTAGAGCTACCCTACCTCTAAGCACTCCAAATTCTTATTTTACACTATTTTTTTTCACTGTTTTTCCCTGTGTAACGCTCATGGTACGCGTACCAGGAAGCGTACATGGGAACACACCCTTCAGGGTCCTTCTATGCCCCCCTCAGAAAACCTAGGGGGTGAGGGGGTGTCTACCCTGCCCCCTTTTAATCATTTCCCCCTTTTTATTTTCACCTCTTGTGTCTCGATTCTACCCGGACACAAGAATGCGGACTCTCCGGACTGTTTGGAATGTTGACAGACACCCGAGAGCCAATCAGCTTTCCGCTCGCGCACTTCCGTGGCGTGCCGGGTGCGCTTACAGGTACGCGTATCCGAAAGCGCTCGGAGCGTGCCTATAGATATATATGTGTTTTCGAAGTAAATTTTCGTAAAAACCACTGGAGCAATTTTCACCAAATATAGTAAAGGCACTTCTGTGTACCAGTCCCTACAATTCTGCAAAGTTTGGTGTAATTCCATTCAGCGGTTCAGGCTGTAGCTGTGTCTGAACGTCCTATGGAAATTAACATGGGGAAAACACATTTTGGGACCCCCTTTTTTCTCTGCCTCCGCATAACGAATCCCCCCGAAACTTCCAGGGAAGGAGCGAAGCGGAGCTGGCCTAAATTTTGGAAAATTACAGTCAAATTCCTCAACCGGCGCCAAAGTTATTCCCAATAGAATGTTGCGGATTTCGTATGGAAACTAGGTCCTCACTATAACTACCTACTGGTGACCGCCAGTAGGTAATATATATATATATATGTTGGAACGGGAAGTCTCCTGCATGTCTCTGGAGAGAGTGCTTCCCCTGCCTTATGCTAATCTCCAGGCAAGTCGCTCCAAAGCTACTGTATAGTTTCTAGATCCCTACCTCAGTGAGCATGACAATCATACATGTCCACTGAGGGTCTCCCTGTTTACATGGATTGAGACCCTAGAGCTTAGCTCTGAGGTCGAAGGGGCATGCCTAATGCACCCCTATTTTTCAGATAGTGGCTACTGCCCTCTCTATTAAGGCTGTGGTAGACTGACAGTGGTGGCAGCAAGAAATCTATAGTCAGGAGGGGTGAGTCCCTAGGCACCATCCTGACCAAGTCTGTGCAGTTTGCCATGCCTGTGGGCCTGTTGCCTTTGTCTGACTGATGTGTGTTTGAGGGCCTGTGGGTGTACAGGGGAAGAATGGTGATTTGAGCCAGTGTGAGGAATGCGAGCTGTTCTGCTGGACATCCCAGCTCCCGTGCCCCTCCCTATTTCCTTAGAAAGGCCTGGTGGGCTGGGGTAGACACTCTGCTCTTATCTGGGTTTAGCTGCACTAACTTTGTGGAGAGAATCCTCCCTCACTGGTCAGGGCCTCCTGGGCTGGAGTTAATAAAAATTCCTCTCTAGAGGGTTGCATAGCCTGCGACCAGAACAGGACCTGCTACATGCTTTACCCATGCATTGAACACACGGTGAATGGTCTGTGATTGGAGGTGTATTCAGAATGCACAAGTAGCAGACCCTCTGATTGGATGAGCCTATCAATCAGAGGTGATAAAAGCCTGGCCTGAGTGGTCAGCTGTTGTTCAAAGACTGGTCTATGACAGAGAAGATAGCCAGGCACGGACCCCGCAGCGTGAAGACAGGAGATAAGACTGTTCACTGCAGTCTGGAAGGAAGGCATCAGCAACATTAAGGACCAGCTGTTTTTGTGAGGCTTGGAGGAGCGTTCGCTTTGGACCAAGGAAATTACAGACAGCTGCTCAAGGTGTGGAAAGGAAGCTTGCGGCACATCACCCAAGGTGTGGAAAGGAAGCTTACAGCACATCACAGAGGCTGGTGGAAAGAAGCTTGCAGCACATGACGAGAGCCAGAGAGGAGGATGCTTGATTCTAGTCTTTGAAGGTGAGATCAAATCCCCTCTAGGCTCCTCCCTTGCGCTGTGGGAGCCTGTACAAGCAGTAACTGGGAATAGAGGCCAGTGAAGCACCCCCCCCCCACCTTTCTTTTTGTGAACTCTGAGGGTATCAGGGTGAACTGGCACTCTGCCCAGCCACTACCCTCCTACAGCTAGCCAGTGACTAGTGGGACTCCAGTAAACTGTGCCAAGACATCCGGCACCTCTGATCAGATCCCTGACACCACTAGAGCGGTGTCCTCACTCACAATGGGAGGGCACTTCTGTTGCTTTGGGTGGGGGGTTATGGGGCTGATCATGAACATTTGACTTCACATCATATGCTGAAACTATATCCTTTCAATCAAAAGATTGGTATCAAGGCTCCAGTGAATGAGAACAGCCCTGTGTAACATGATCTGTAATTGGCAATGCTTACTGTGTGTTTTCATGTTAACTGTGTTTTTATAGTGCTTGGCGACTAGGTGCTATAATACTGTTTGGGGTCAGAACTCTGCCCCAGAGGGTTGTAGAGACTTCTGGTTTTCACTGTTTATCCTAGTTTTATGTGTAGAATAATTATCTTATGTGTATTAAAGTACTTTTCTTTTATAAAAAGTAAAGCACTAACGGGACATTGAGTTTATCAGCTGGTGGTACGGTTTACACTGTATTCTGAATGTCTAACCCCACCTCACCTCCTTGAGTAAGCCTTGGACTGCTCTGTCTCGCTACCCTGAGAGAGTCAAGTGCTGGAGAGGGGTACTTAGTTATCCAGTTTTGGGTCCCTTAGTACTGAGGCCCCAGGACACCAATGAGGGAACACTCCAGTTGATGCGATTGGAGTGCAGTTACCCCTGAGTGTCCTGGGGCCCAGGAAGCCGGGTCTAACAATATATATATATATGTATATATGTCTGCCTTTGTCCATCCTGGGTGTAGTTATTCTGAATGCTAAAGTGCCCCTTCAGTGCCTATTCTTTGAGTCTTAGCCATTATGTTCACTTGTACAACGTTCCCCTTTGGATCCCTTTTTCTCCTCTGACTTCCTGTCTGATCCTGGGCAGCGCTCTACTCCTCTTTGTATGTATGTTTTCTATCCAGTTCCCAGTCCGTGCCCAAGTCCCTGACTGTGTCTCAGACAGTCCCAGAGAGTCCCTGACAGTGAGCCTCAACCAGTGTATGTGTATGTGAGTTTGTATGCATGAGATTGTACACAATTGTATCAGCATACATTTTAAAAAAATGTCCTTCGTGGCAATGCTACCTCTTTGGCTTCCACTTCTCCCTTCACCCTGGCTGTGTAGTCTAGGTCCAAATAATCAGAACTTCCCAGGAAGCTATGGAAAACATTTCAAATGTTCCACCATCCTCCCACAAAACATATTTTGACAATGCTCCACGGAGAACAGACAGTACCAGAGACAAGGGGCATAAATACAGGTTTATAAGGAATGCTACAGACAGATAGATATAAGACTGTGATACTCTTACATTTCTTATGTGTAAAATTGTAGTTTCAAATTGTTTGTTTTCTTCTCTTCTACGGCGCAGCTCCACATTACCAAGCAGCATGGGAAACAATTAAATCAGGCTGTAGTCCTCAGCAGAATCAGAGGCCTCAGTGGAATGTCATGCTAGGGGACGTAGCAATCCAGCTCAAAATACAAACTCCATTTGCAGCCTTAACTGTATTTTAAATTGTCCAATGGGAATGGGCTTTGAGCTTAACAGTTTTTCACTTAGCTGCTACACGTGGTTCTAAAAATTGAACGTAATCACAGCGTTGTTTGTGTATATAAAGGTAGCCCATGCTGTGTGCCCCTGAATCCTTAGCTGCGACACCTTCATGATAAAGCATACGCTGGTATAATTAAGCGCATTACATGCCAGTAAAGCATGGACTAGAAATGGGCCCAGACAGAAGGGATGACAAAAACAGCAGGTCTACATCAAGTCTGTATAGTACAGACTGGACATGGGTGGTGATATGATGTGAACATAGATTCATAGAGTTCATTGTCCACGTCTAGGTGATAAGTCCTTTATGCAAATGATTAAATGATGACTAACCAATAATGCAAGAGAAAACGAAATGCAAATCAAAGGGTAAGTAATTTTGAGCTGGCACATACAGTACATCTGGCCTAATCAATAGATGCAGATGAAGAACCTGGGAGAGAGAAATGTAAGTAGAAATGGCCCATGATCACCAGAAGTACGTGAATATAGAACAATAAAGCGTTGTTGCAGAAGAGGTTTTTCCAGGCCATAGAGTTCATAGACCTGCACATAAAGCGACCCAAAAGCAAAGAGGTAGATAGCGGCTAAAATCATTGGTCAGGGAAGTCGCGTATTCACCATGGTAGGTTGCCATATTAACACTGTAGGAGCGGGGTACAGGAATGCAATTTCTTCATCCACAAGTCAGTTTATGCGCCATGTGGGACCTAGGATAGTTAGACAACAACACAAATGTTTTCTCTTAGCCATTGAGTTAATGAGGGAATAAACAGAATGAATGTGCAGGGTCTACCACATGTTGGGTATATATTTTGCTGCTGTCACCGATGTAGCGGAGTGTAGTTGCTTATTCTGTGTCATATTTGTACATTAAAATATATTTATGAATTCTTAATGGTTCAGCACCCCATAAGTAACAATGAATATGTTATGTTATTTTAATTACCATAGTGCCACGGTTATCCTATGATATCCTGGCACTGATCCCTGCATATCGGTTGCTGAGGTGTATGGAGTTTATAGGGTGAAAAGCCAAGTTTTCAGATCTTTCCTGAAAGAAATGAGATCGGTTGAGTTTCTAAGATGGAATAGAGGCTCGTTCCCTGCCTTTGCAGCACCTGTGATGAAACTTCTACCACCCCAGTTCACTTGTATGTCTGGGGGTATGATCACTCCTTTTGTTCCCATGGAGCAAAGGGCCCTTCTTGGAACATACCATTGAAAACGCTGTTTCAGATGGTCAAGGCCAACTCCCTGGAGGGCCTTAAAAACAGTGAAAAGGGCTTTGAATTGAGTCTGTTGTTTGACTGGGAGCCAATGTAACTGTTTTAGTTCTTTCTTAACAGAGACAAACTTGGGTGCCTCAGTCAGCAATCTGGCCGCCACATTTTGCACGAGTTGGAGTCTGTTGAGGTGCTTTCTTTGGATATTTAGGTAAAGATTGTTGCAGTAGTCCAACAGTGACATGATAAGTGCCATGACAACTGTCCTGAGACTCTGCTGGTAGAAATTACTTTATCTTTCTTATCATTCTAAGAAGATAAAAGCTAGCTGAGACAACCACATTTACCTGGTCTCAGAAGGTGAGTTTGTTGTCAACTATGACCCCCAGGTTCTTTACTTTCTTAGTTGGTTGGGGGAAGGTTCCCAATTCTTCCAGCCACCAGTCTGGCATCCAGAAGTTAGTATTGTTGCCAAATATAATGACCTCCATTTTGCTTGAATTGAGTTTCAAGCAGTTCGATGACATCCACAGCCTGACCGCTTTCATGAAATCATGGAATCTCCTTCCTGTTTCAGCCTCTTGGCCATGCCGGAGTGACAACACTATTTGTGTATCATCTGCGTAAGATGTCACCTGGAACCCAAAAGATCTTATCAGGTAGCCAAGGGTGTCACATAAACATTAAAAAGTGCGGTGCTGAGGTACGAGCCCTGTGGTACTCCACATGGAAGGGAAGAAAGTTTAGAGCAGACTTTGTCTAAGTCCACCGATTGAATTCTTTCTGTGAGGAAAGATTTCAGGAGGTTCCAGGCGCTACCTTGTACCTCACTTTCTGATAACCGGTTCATCAAAACATCATGATGGACCGTATTGAGGCTGCCAAGAGATCCAACATAATCAATTCTGTGTTACCTCCTTGGTCAAGAGCTTCTCTTATTTTCTCTGTGGATTTTATCAAGGCCAGCACTGTGCTGTGCTCTGTTCTGAATCCATATTGCATTGGGTCTAGTATTTTGTTTGTTTGGAGGAACATACTTAGTTGAGTATTCATTGCTTTTTTGATCCTTTTAGCCGGTAGGGGGAGGTGAGAGATAGGTCCGTAGTTATTAGGTTCCTTAGGATCAAGATTTTGTTTTTTAAGCAGTGAAAGAATGGATGCTATTTTCCATCTTTTAGGAAACTGGCCAGATTTGAACATGGCTTTAAACAGTGGGGTGAGTGCTGCACCAATAAGCTCTAGGACTTGTTTGATCATGGACATAGGACAGGGGTCATATGGAGATCCTGATCGAATGGAGGCCAGAAGATTAATAGTCTTGCTCCTCCAATGATAAGAATCTGTCTAGAGTGGATACTTCCTTGGTTGCACTAGACGCTTGCCCAACTGAATCCCCTGTCTCCACTGTCTGGGTGAGCGTAAATGACAAAGAAATTGCTTCCACCTTCTGCTGAAAGAAGGTGGCTATGTTCTCACATTGTTCAGGACTGCTCTGATTTTTAGAGGTGTCGGGGTGGTCAGTTTTGGTATTGTTTTAAAGAAATCTTTGGAGGAGGATATTGCCTGAGTGATTTGCTCTATAAAAGAAGTCCTTTTAGTATTAAATAGTAGTTTCTTATAGAGGGTGAGGCTTAATTTATAGGACTCTTTGTCAGTGTTACTATAGCCTCTTCTCCAAGCGCGCTCTAAGCGTTTGCAAGCGTTTTGTTGCTTTCTTAGTTCCTCAGAAAACCAGGTGGCTGATGGCTTGGAGCGCTTGGGGTCCACAGTTAGGCTGGGGCTAATTTATTGCATGCAGTATCTATCCACTCAGTGTAGGCGGTGGTGGCATCCTCTACTACTGAGGGAAGAGGGCGAGTCGTTTTCTTGAGTAGGTCTCCTAACTTCAAGCTTTTGATTTTCTTCCAGGCTCTTGTTACTATCTGTTTTTTAGGCTCTACCTTGTGTTAATGGGGGTTGTAATATGTCAGTTCAAACTGAATGGCGGTGTGTTCTATCCAGGCAAGTGGTAGCACCTTGGTGCAGGTCAAATTAGGGTTATTGGTGAAGATCCCATCCAAGGTGTGCCCTGCTGCATGAGTGGATGAGTAGGGCCTTCTACGAGTTGCCTAAGTTCCCCACTGTTAGAAATGGGGATTTCTGGTTGGCTAAGGCTTGCGCCAAAGCCAGGCAGAAACCACCATTCAACGTCAGGGCAAGGAAGTCCTCCGCCAAAGATAACCCCTGCTCACTCCCTTGGTAGCTTGGCACGCGCAATCAGGCTTATCCCAGAGGCAATGTGTAAAGCGTTTGCGCGCGCACCCAGCAACAACACCTAAGGCCCACCACAAAGGAAACTCCACACAAGGTTATATATAAAAATAGTCTTTGTATTATACCAAACACATTAGATAATAAACACACAATTTACACTGTGCCACTGGCATAGGCGGAATTTACAGGGGATTATATACACAGGACAGGGCCAAAGGGACCACTGTCAGGAATAAGCACTTGGTAGAATTAGCACTTTGTAGGAATAATGCTTAGCACATAGCACATATAATAACTGTAGCACCAAATAGCAAATGTAGCACACAACCAGTAACCACTGGTAAAAGGTAAGTACACACTACGCAACCCTAACCACCTTAGGCATGTATCACTCAGGGAACCATGAACTCACTAGCAGAACCTATATTAGAAAAAACAACCTCCTAAGCATAAACATACATTTAGAGGTATAGGCAAAAAGGCATTGCATATTATGCATAAATCACATTAGGTAGGTAATCACAGGTGCGCCAAAATCACATAGGCATAGACACAGTGCACCCCAGGCCAACGGGCCTCTCAAACGGCTCCACGCCCTATGTCCAAAATGTCAGGGCAGGCTGCGCAGGCAGCCGAAGAAGAATGCGCCAGAGAACAGGCCTAAACGAAGCAGCTGCCCACTAAGTGCTGGGCAGCTGGAGAACGGAGCTTGGCCCCAGCGTGCCTCCTGGCTCTCCTCTGGGCTTCTGAAATTAACAACTGTGCCCGTTGGAGCCTCGTAGGCTCTAATTATGATATTGCCCCCTGGAGCCTCTCAGGCTCTAATTACAAAATGCTCGCTGGAGCCTCGTGGGCTCTAAAGAAATGCCCCTGAAATCGTTGGAGTCCCGCTCTGGGGACTCGCTAAATACTGGCCCTTGGAGCCCTTGTGGGCTCTGGATAAATGCTGCTCACCTGGGGGAGCGGCCCGCTGTCAACCGGGCAGCCCTACCTCTACTGAGACTGGCCCCAAAACGTTGGAGTCCCTCCTCTGGGGACTCGGAAACAAAGGCCCCAAACTGTAGCAGCACCACTGGGGGGCGGGCACCGGCAATGTGCCACAACGCCCCCCTCTTCACCAAATAACTCACCGGGTCTGCAGGACTCCACGGGCTCATCCAGCACTCTGGTAATAAGCACTGCGGGGCTCTCTCACTCACCCGGTCCTGCTCCTGGGGCCGGGTGTCCTCACGGGCAGCGGGCGGGGCTCGCCGCACTTCGGGACCTCGCTGGCGGCTGCGGGTGCGGGGAGCACTGCCGGTCTCCCTCTCCACGCGGTGGACCTGCGATGTGCGGCATGGCTTCCCCAGGCAAACGCAGGAGCGTGTCGTAGGCTCCCGCGGCTTCCTGCTTCCGGATTCTGGTGGGGGCACTTCCGGGTCGCCGTGGGCAGAGCGGCGGCCCGTAGGGTGGATTTCTGTGTCGGCGGCAATCCGGGGTAGGCACCCGGTGAACGAAGAATAAAACGGGGTGGGCACCCGTGATAGGCACTAAAAGTCGGCAAATAAGCGGGGTGGGCACCCGCGCCGCAAAACACGGCAAACTTGCGAGGCAAAATACAGGGTGGGCACCTGCTTTGAAGATAAGCAAAAAAAAGGGGTATCCCCTTGCCGGGTAATCCCTCGAGGTAGGGATCGCCGCACCAGCGGCGCAACGCACTATTTTCTGAGGGGGAGACCAGCACTCCCCAGGCGCTGGTGGGCCACAGTAGTCCCAAAAGTCCGGGGACAAATTCCAGCAAGAGGTCCTTAGGAAGGCACGGGGGCAAAGGCTGGGCCCAGGGGCCAGCTCAGAGGGCCCTCCAGGCAGGGAGGCAGTCCCCAGTGGCGGTCCTCCTGGCACCCAGCAGCAGCAGCAGCCCCCCTCAAGTTAGGATCAGCAGACACATTTTACATGGGGTCACAGCCCCTTCTTATACACAGAATTCCTTTGTCTGGTATCACAGGGTTAGGGACAAACCAAATGCAACTGGTTTTAGAGCACTCTGTTGTGCTCAGCCCCCCTCCCCATTCAGAGGACAAGCTAGGGTCATCAGTCGCACCACAGGGGGCGAGCCAGCATTGTGTAGGGAAAGCCCATCCCTATTCAGGTCCCAAGTGCACTCCTCCCACCCATCTGGCTGTCAATCTCTCTATTCACCACCGGGGCAGACCATCCTGACTTCTGGAGCCAGGCACACCAGCCAGCTCCATCCAATCACAAGCCAGACAGGGAATTCACCTTTATTACACAGACATGCCAACTTCTAGAAGTGGCACTTCCACACTAGACACATTTATGCCGCACACATCATCGCGCAGCATTTAATCACACAAGTCCACACATGCCAAACTCAACCCTGCACTACCCACACATCTGGAAATAACATGGACACATACATTCCCCATGCATTCCTATGGGAGGGCAGGCCAATCTCACTACACGCACTAAGAGAGCGCACACACTTTACACTGGGACACAGTGAAAGTGCGCAGAAGCCAAAAATAACTAACACCAAGTCACATATAAAAGCAAAAAGTTTAGGGGTGAACCTGCCAGAAGGGCCAAGTCCAACACCCACCATTCATCACCTTGCCCAGGCTAATTGTGTTGGGGTCAGTGAGTGCTTCAAAGTGGAAGTTAAAGTCCCCAAGAACCGTGAATGAGTCTGAATATAGCCCTTAGTCTAACAGAGTTCCGATGAACTGTAGGAAGCCACCGCTAGGGCCAGGGGGTCAATAGAGAAGAATCCCCTTAAAATGATTATGAAGAGAGGCAAGAAGACTAAACGAGAGTGCTTCACAGGCCGTGTTGGAAGCTGTTTGGAAGGAGGGCTGGAGGGAGTTATGATATATAACCGTCAGTCCTCCTCCTCTCCTGAGCGGCCTGTCTTGGTTGAAACACTGGAAATCCAAAGGTGTGGCTTTGGCCAAGTCCAGTCCTGAGGCTTTATCAGACCAAGATTCCGTTATAAATGCCAGTTTTATATTATATTCTTCAATAAACAATGCACACTTTGTGCTATGCTTAAACAGTGACCTTGCATTTAGCAGTAGACACCGTAAGGGAGCTTAATCCACTCATTTTTAGTCACTCATTTCTTGCGTTCAGGTAGGCTGGTGGAGTGATACATGATATGGGGGAGAGTTAGATGGCAGTTAGTGCAGATGACTGCCGGTTCCTTAGAGATTGCCCTAAGTATTAAGAAAGGACATCTCGATTTTACACCAGTATAGCTCAATTTGAATGAAAATTCAGCACACTTCTTTTATTATTCACACACACACAAACCTTATACCCAATAATACAACATGCTTTCGATTTATATAGATGAAAGTTCTTTATTCTTTTGATATGAGCCTTACAACAGTAGCCAACATGTTGTGTCTTACACGGACTTCTTCAGGGCTTTAGTTTTCCAGTAGCTCCTGCTAGCCCTTATATGAAGAATATGCCTTTTTATTCCGCTTGCAGTCACCTCGCATGTTGTTACAATGTGGTCGTTACAATGACCACATTGTAACAGCGCATACCATTACCCCACAAGTCGTAACAATGACTTGCGGAGAGGGGCGCTGGATGTTGGAATAGTATAATTTACTATTCCATCTCCAGTCTGTGCGGACCATAGGGAAGGTGTTGGTTTTTAAATCCAACACCTTCTCCCCCGTCTGGAAGTCATTGTAATGCCTTGTGGGGTAATGGTATCCGTTGTTACAACGCAGTCGTTGTAACAACTGCGTTGTAACAACCGGCGGGTAGACGGTTTCATAATAAGGGCTGTATACCTTATATGAAGCCATGTAACGCGGATGCTATCAGTTGTGCTCATTTTTGCTTTTTGCTCATTCTGTTCTTGCTTTCTATATTCCCCTTATTTTGTTCTCCCATTGTTTATTCTAATTTCTTTCTTGCTATCTTCCCCATTTCATTGCCAGTCTTCGCAATTCGATAATCTCCACTCTTTCTCCCTTTTTCTTGTCTCTGCTTCTGTTTGCGCTCCTCTTTATTCACTTTCTTTATATGACCCCCCACCTTTTTATCCCATCTTCTTCTCTCCCACCTCTTTCATTTTTCTGTCCACCATTCTCAACGTCTTTCTCCTCTTCCCTTCCCTTTTCATGTCTCCCCTCTATTTTCTCTCCTAATTTTCTCTCTCTCATTTCCTTTGTTTCTTTTTTCCTCACTTGCTTTTGCTCTTGTCTTTCCCCTTCTCCCTAAATTTGATACCAATTCACTTCTAATCTCCTTAAATAAAGAGCCTGACAGCAAATCTAGTCCCATACAACTGAATTCCGTGCATACCTGAAAATAATTGGTCCACCAGTCTAAAATTCCTGAGAATGTGGATAAGTCATTGCAGACAGCTCCTGCTCTTACACCACCCTCATGTCACCCCATCCATTAGTGTTCTTCCTCATGCGGGCTCCTCACATTCCGCCTCACATTTAACTACACCCTGATGCTAAGGTCCCCTTCCACTCACCTCTTCGATCTTTTCCACTTTCACTCCACTTATAACCCTCTTGTCCCCCTGTCTCCCTTCCTCACACTCCCTAATCCCGCCACCTCCAACTACCTACTATACATGGCTCCTGGTCATCTTCCACATCAGAAGGCGACATCACAACTACCCACACAACAATACACCCTACACTATATCATTTCTTATAATCTCACCTCACATAACAATATGATGCTTCTGCATCTGGCTAAACTACTCTCAACGGTGGATTCCTCTCGGGGGGCTAGGCCAGCCAGCCATCATGCCGGACGTGAGTCACTAAAGCTCTGACCGATACCCCCGGACTATCCTGGGATTTATCCTGTAGAGGTGCGATTTGTGCCCACCTGGTGCGGGACTGGTGCGGGGAAGCAGTGGGGAGCCTGCACAGTCTGGTGATTTGCGGATCGCGGGGCGCTGCGACCTGGGAGAGCAGCGCAGCCCAGGAGGAGAAGGAGCACAAAGTGTCCCACGCAGCAACGGCCGTCACCAGAGCCTGAGGCTGTACCGTGCGGCGGCTGGGGACACGCTGGAGATACGGCCCTGTACTGCCCCTGTGAGCGAGGTGTCCTGGGCGCTAAGGCCCGCCAAAACCAGAGGCGCTGACTGACTGGCGCCACCGCTGGGCTATGCAGCACGGAGTGAGGCCCGGGCGAGGTGCGGACCCACAAAGGAGGTGAGGCGCGAGTGGAGGTGGCCTGGTCTGCGCCATGAGGAGATCTGCTGGCAGCGGAGTATCAGAGAGGGGCTGAGGCCCAGGAGGGAAAGCGCACTCAGTGCCCCGAGCGGTAACGGCTGCCTCTGCCGGCTGAGTTGTAGCGTGGGGCTATAGGAGACGAGCTGGGGGTCTGGCCATGGACAGGCCCTGGGAGTAGAGAGAGCCCTGAAGTGACTGTGTGGGCGATGTGCTGTTGAAGGCCGCAAAGACCCGGAAGCCTGTACATGCTGGCAACGCAGCGAGAGCTGAGGCCTGGGTGTGTCGTGGGCCCCCATCCAAGGTGAAGTGCGGGCGGCAGGAGGATTGCAACGTGCCCTAAAGGCTAGCGCACATCAACAGCGGGGCACAGAGCAAACTGGGCGGTCGTCCCCTGCAGGGCGACACGCAGCCGCTGGCAATATACCCCAGGAGCAGCCCTCTAGTGAGCAAGGAACTGGGATAAGGTGTACCTGGAGTGTCCAGAGGACCAGGAGGCCACAGAGGAGCTGGAGGGGCTGATCAGCAGACTGGTGAGGCAGGGAGCGGGCACCATTTTAGGAGAGGTGCCATTTTGAACAGGACTGAAACTAGTGTGGTGTACTCCCGACACGAGTGGCGAGCCTGAAAGCGAGGGGCTTACCCGGAGATAGTGAGTGGGGCACCTGTGAGGAGCTACCGAGAGTTCACGACCCTTGTTGGGGCACTGCCTAATTGCACTGCCACAGACGGACCATCCAAAACTTTAATGGGTGCAGCTCTGTTGAGGGGGTGCTGCACGCAGTAGGGGTGCCATAGGGCGGGTGAGCCAAGGGATTCAGTGGTCTTCAAGTGGGCTTCTATCGGGTGAGATTTGTGGGTTCGAAAAGTGCCTGTCCTGGTCCTATTCACCAACACAAGAGGCCCTGCCGGGCAGTGCACCAGAGAAGCAAGGACAGTGGTGAGGTGCCCTAGAACAAGCGAGGAGTAGCAAAGGAACTCCTGCGCTGAACAGGAGAAGCTGATAGAGGGTCGCACACCCCCTAGTGCTTGTGGCTGGCGCAAAGTGGATGCTTTTTTCCCCCCAACTATAGAGACCAGACATAGGGTCCAGGAGAAACGTGCCGCGCATAACTCCAGACATCGCACGGGGGCCCCGCAGAAAGCTCTGTGAGTCGCGTGGTGCAGCACACTTTCACTTAGACAGCGGAAGGGGACCCTGGCCCGGGGGACCTGCATCCGGTTGTGTCCTTATAATTTGCGGACAGCTTGTGAATGCCAACTGTTCAACAACTTGCAATGGGCAGACTGTGGGACAAGTTGCAACAAGGACAGACATGCAGGGGGAGCCTGGAACCGCCACATTGGTGCCAAAATGGAGACATGGAGCCGCAAGCGGCGGCCCTTTCAGCCAAGATGGACTCTGTACTTGCAGCGGTGGAGAGTATTGGCACCCCCCTGGAGCAGACTAAAGAGTCCCTAGAAACGAGGATCGACAAGGTTACGTTGGATTTCACCCTCCTCCAAGCTGGCTGAGAGAGTTACATCAAATAGTCAAACACTCCAAGAGCTCCAACCCGTTACCCAGAGCCACACCGCAGCACTGTAAGATATGATTGCCCGGGTTCACACGCTTGAAGACGGGGAAGAAGATGCGGAAGGGCGCTCCCAGCACAATATTGTCCGCGTGGTGGGCCTTCCGGAGGGAGAGGAGGACAGAAACCCAGAGCAGTATGTCGAGCGCTGGTTGCGTGATCTCCTGCCCCAGGGGGCGTTATCACAGCAATTTGTCATGGAGAGAGTACACCGAGATCCAGGCGACCTGAATGTGGGAAGCAGCTGAGTCATGTTCTTCCTGGACTATACAGCAACCATACAGCGGCGAAGAAGCAACTACATGGCGGTGAAGCATCAATTTAGGGAGCTGGAGCTGCCTTACTCCATGCTGTTCCGGGCCCGGCTGAGAATGGTCACGAAGGAGGGGACTCACTTTTTCAACTCCCCGACGGAAGTGTGGGACTGGCTGGAGGAGTAGCGGCAGTGGACAGGAATGAGACCCCCAGGTTCAGAAGTCGTCAGCCGACCGGAGAGAAGATCCAGACAGCATAGGCGGCGGGGGTGCACCAATCTGCAAGACCGGGCCCAGTAGCGCCCAGCCCGGAGAGAATCAAAATGGAACGACAATAGGTACTTGAGGGGGTGCCAACCCTTGGGACAGTGCATAACAATGACCGCATGGAGGCCTACATGTGCAGTGCTCCGGGAACCAATGGCGTGTCATCCACCGTGATCTCGGACGACACAAACCTGCCAGTGGTGACTCACAGACTGCTGATCAGATTGTGTGATAATGTGTCAGAGTGCTAAGTCCGGACAAGGTCAACACACACTAGCCAAGAATTGCTATTCCCTTGTATATGTCTGCACAAGTCGTTTTAACTGCACTGTGCACTGGAGGGGTCCTTAAAGACTAATGGGGCACATGTGTAATACCAGGGGACAGCGCTGCGCGGGGGCAGGACACACAGCATTTGATGACACACTCATCTACACTTGCGGGCCCCTGCCACTGCGACTCGCACCAGACCTACGCAATAGTTTAATTCACGACACGCTACTGCACCTCCCATACACAGGGAAGACATGGGAGGGGGAATAGTACAGACAAGTCCCCGTTGTCGCACGCACACCACCAGGCAATACACTGGATTAGCTCACCATTAACTGGAGATTCTGAGGTTTGGACAGATGCCCATTCGGGGATACGCCCTATTTGTTACACTGTTTGCAGTTGTTATTTGTTTACATAGCAGGGCACCGATATGCTCCCCTTGGACCCTACCCCAGACCCCTGGTGCCGCCTCTTCACCCCACACCGTGTCTGACTACCCAGACTCATGATGACACACACTAACATCGTGACCTGGAACATATGTGGCATGCACACACCGTCGAAGCGTTATTCAATTTGTTTCTACCTACAGCGACACTCTGTGGGGATTGCCCTCCTGCAGGAAACACACATGACCCAGACTGAGCTTGACAGACTTCATAGGTGTTGGAGAGGTCAAATCTACGGCACCACCTTTTCAGCGCATGCGCGGGGTACACTGATCTGGGTGCGTGCGGGCATTCCCTTCAATTGTGAAGAGGTGGAGGTGGATCAGGAGGGCAGGTACACGCTAGTGTGGGGGAAACTGAATGGTCAAGAGATGTTGTTGGGATCGTTATATGCACCTAATGTGGATCAGCGGTCCTTTCTAGTGTGGCTGACGCAGCTCCTACACCCCTATGCTGGGCTCCCTTGGTTGCTAGGAGGGGATTTTAAAATGGTGCTGGATGTCCAGTTGGGCAGATCTTTTCCCCCCTCCGTGCCACAGTGGCGGAGTCCAACGCGCAGGCGCTTATGGACTAGCTCACACACTGGGCGCTGCAGGACCTGTGGCGCATACTCCACCCAACGGATTGAATCTACTCCTACTACTCAGCAGTCCATGATTTACATGTCCGCTTGGATAGGATAGTGAGTTCCCAATCCGTGCTCCCACTTATTGCACAGTCAGAATACCTGGCATAGGGAAACACTCAATGAGCTTCTCTCCTTGGAAGAAATTTGGGGAGGCGATCCAGTCAATGGCATCCGGGAAAACGCCGGGGCCAGACGGTTTGCCTGCTGAGTACTATAAAGCATATCGTGAGTCCTTGGCGCCATTACTTCAAGCGCTCTACAACAAAGCAGTAGAGGAAGGATCGTTGCCCCCTTCAATCCTAGAGGCGTTCCTGGTCTCCCTGCGTAAACCGGACAGAGACCTCACGGCTCTAGGATCATATAGACCCCTGGCGATGCTTAACGTGGTCCCCCACTTAGTACATGCAGACCAGAACGGGTCTGTCCCTGCGAGGTCCATGTCTTGAATCTCAGGAGGTATTTCGGGGTGGCAGCAGAGGCCACACATGAGTGGCCCAGAGCGGGATGTCTTAGTCTAGATCTGGAGAAGGCATTTGATTGCCTAGAATGGAATTACCTGTCGGCGGTGCTGTTGCGATACGGGTTGGACATGGGGTTCCTCCATATGTCCGGCCTGCTATACAAGAATCACACTGTCCGGGTGCGGCTAAGCCCCTACATCTCTAAAGCGGTACCGGTGGGCCGGGGCACTCGGCAGTGGTGCCCCCTGTCCCCGTTGCTGTTCGCGCTGGCAATTGAGCCCCTGACGGTGGCTATACAGGCGACTCTAGGGGATGGTATACCACTGGGGGACACAGTTCATCAGGTGTCGCTCTATGCTGATGACTTGTTGGTGTATGTGAGAGACGTGGGACACATGCCGGGGCAGCTGGCCCAGCTGCTGCAGACCTTTGCCACCATCTTGGGGCTTCGTGTGAATACGGGTAAATCCTGTCTTTATGCTTTTAGCGCAGAGACCGCGGACCCGGGATACTGTCTTGATGGTACGCAGGTCCAGTGGAAAGAGGGTACCGTCCGATACCTGGGGATACAAATCTACCGTCGCCCAGCTGATTTGTTTGATGGGAACCTGGGAAGGGCAGCTACAGCGCTTAAGTCACAGGTGCTCTTTTGGAGTGCAATTCCACTGACGACTACAGGTAGGGTGGCAATTGCCAAAATGGTTATGCTTCCCCGCCTCCTGTACTACTTTGTTAATTTGCCACTATTTATCCCAGCCCCCTTCTTTAGCATTGTCAGTAGGATGTTGCGGGAATTTGCCCGGGGCGCTGCTAGGCACAGGTTGGCGCTTGCGAGATTATACCTGCCGACGGATTGGGGAGGCCTGGCTGCTCCTTGTTTTGAACATTACTATCTAGCCACTCAGCTGCAATGGGTTGCCCTCTGGCTGGCGGATAGGGGCAGGGATAATACAGCCACAACAATGCTGCCGTACTCGCTAGAACAAATAACCTGACTTTTCCATCCTCTTGCCACAGTTACACGGCTGATGCCGCTCCTCTTAGCTGTGGCTCACAAGTGCTACCTCAGGGCCCCATATCTCACCCGCAATGCTGTCCCTTACATGCCGGCCATACCTCTCGAGGGTCCTTCGCTTGTGGAATGGTGGGAGGCCGATGTTCGTACGCTTGGAGATCTATACCGGGATGGTGAGCTCATACCATACGAGACCCTGGTGGCAGAGGAGGGGCTCCCGCCCGGGGGTTTTTGGTGCACCGCTCCCTGATGGTGAGATTGATTGCCAAATGGGGGGACATGACCACGGAGCCCAATCAGCATATAACTATGCAATACCTACACGTCATGGGGAGAGGCAGGCACCTGGTTCGCTGGTTCGCGGCATCGCTGAGGGAACATGTGGCTGTCAGCTTCGGCCCGCTTCGATGCAAATGGTAACTGGACCTGGGGCGGCCACTGATGAATAAGGAGTGGGAAAGGATACTGAAAAGTCCCAGTGCGTATTCCAAGAAATATGCGGTTCCACCAAATCCAGTTATTCATTGTCCACAGGGCTCTCACACCAGAGCTAATCAACAGGTATTTTCATTGTAACGATGCACTGTGCCCTAGGTGTAATGAGGTGGTGGTGGGGGGCTTGCAAATGCTGTGGAGCTGCCCAGGGTTGGGCATCTATTGGCGCGCGATTAGTAGGCTATTGCAGGGTAGCACGGGCCATACCATACCATTTGACTGGCCCGAGTACATCTTGCATCACTTTAAGAGGTCCACTAAAGACAAGGTAATGTCCCGATTCCTTGATCTGGGGCTTGTGGTAGCAAAGCGCCTCCTTACAAGGAGATGGAATGCGCAGGACCAGCCGCACACATGGGCATGGAGTTCCTCATTTCAGACATGGGGCTAGGGCAGAGGGGACTGCCATCCAAAGGGAGGAAACTCTGGGGTTGCAGAAGGAGCCCATAGCGGCCCACAGGGAACAGATGCTCTGTGCGTTACAGCGGCTGGAAAGGGAGTGCCACATGAGACACACGGAGGAAGCAGGTAAGGACCACTCAAGCGGAGGCATGCCACGGGCCTCTGTACTGACGGGATAGTATAGTCCCACTTTCTCCTACTCCACTCTGGCACGGACTACACTAGCGCGGTTATGGCTGAGGAGCACACAAGTGGCCCGGGGGGGCGAGGGGTGGGGGCAAAGGTAAGGGGTAAGGGAGTTAAGCATGCACAAATGGTTTACGCTACCATTGTTATTGTTACTTTACTTTGTAAGTAAATCATCTGTTTCATTGATCGAGCTGAAGATCAGCATTGGACTACACGAGTAACTGGGAGGTTGATACACTGCTTTCCTATTGCAACATAGACACTGCAACAGTACTGGCAGAACAAAGTGCAGCTAGCTCCTGGGTTAGCATGCATTGTTTCATTTGCAGTAAAGTTTGAATGCATGTTAAACTAATGTGGCCACACGCCCATGTACTGATCAACAATCTATGCATGTTTGCAAACTTCTATATGCAATGCCTGTTATTACTGAGTGTAATCTTAAAACAATAAAAACTGATTTGACAAAAAAACCTGTGGATTCCTCTCTTTCTCTTGCTCTCACCTGCCACTCCCCATCCTGCTCACTGTCCACACCTGCCACCCACCATCACTTATTCAACAGCACACCACCGCTAAAACTCAATCGCCAAATAAAACTCACCAGTTACTTCATCCCTGGTCCCAACTTTGCCTTCTCTTCTTACACTACCTCAATATTCCATGGCATACAACCCAGGCCATAGCATATCATACAAACGCCACATCTAGAACACTACCTGCCTTCAAACTTAGGCACATGACTCAACACTACACAGACATGGTCAAGAGCATCACTTAATACATATCACCATACACCACTAACCCTAACAACATAAATCATCTTATCACTTGTTTCAAACTTATTTCAGTACACCAATCTATCACACCCCTTTCAGTGACCATTTAGCTGATTATGGATAATTTTTTATTTTTTATAAATTTTTATTCATCACAAGGAGTAAATAACAAAAGAAAAAACAATAGAAGAAACTGAGCTTCTAAAAAAAATCATACTACATTAAGCAAATGAACATTTAAGAAGTAAGCAGAAAGGAAAAAGGAGGGGGAAAGGCAGGAAAAAAAAGAGAAATACACTATTTTGACATGGGACAATTAGTCAATTTAATATGTGACCCCAAATTCGATAGAACTTCTTTCCAGAGCGAATACCTCTGCTCTTGGCTGTAGCCATCTCCCTTTCAAAGATCTCCCTTAACATTGCCTACCATTCATAAGCTTTGGGTGGAAATGTAGATATTCATGCGCGGGCAATGCAAAGTCTTGCTGTTGCTATATTAATTGAAATAAAAGATCTTAATCCCAGAACTACGTATGGCTTGTAGCTAAGTATCAGATCTTTTTCCGTTAGGTGTATATTCATTTTTAAGCAAACAGTTATTATACATACGACGTCCTTCCAAAAATCTGTCAAGCCAGAACAAGTAATAAACATATGTAGGATATTAACAGCAACAAGTCTGCACTTGGCACATTTGTCATTTAAATTGATACTAATGGGGTCTGTCCATTTAGCTACACGTTCTGGGGTATAATAGAGCATATATACAGTTTTAAGTTGTTGCAACTTTAAATTAATAGAACATATCGCAATATCTAAGCTCTCCATTGATTCTTCAATATCCACAGGACCTACATCTTGTCTCAGAATCTCACTCCATTTAGACGCTGTTTAAGGCTGTCGTTCTCCTATATTGGAGAAAATAATTGATAAGCCTTACTGGTGGTCAGTATAGGCAAACCTATAGGATGCCTGATTTCTCTACTCCCCAATAGACAGTTTCTCATCTGTAAATATTTATAAAACATATTTTTGGGGATGCCATATGACTTCTGGAGGTCTGAGAATGTCAGGAAGCCAGTAGCATTATATAAATGATTGCGTTGAATAATACCATATATGTTCCAAGATTTGGCTTGCATGTCATGAAACATTTCCGAAAGCAAGGGGTTGCTCTATAATGGCATGTAAAAATGCACCAAAGGTAGATTCCACCTAACTGTTATATCCCGCCATATGTCCCTCAGTGTCTTGAATTTTACTCTTTTAAAGTAGTTTGCTTCATGGATCCTGTATAAAAACATAGTACTATCATTACCAACGGCAAGACTATAGCAACAATGTAGCCTATAAGGAGCGAGAAGGTCGCTAAGACGCCCTGCAAAGGAGGCCCAGAAGTATGTTTTAAAATCGGGTAACTGTAATCCTCCATATCTGTAAGGTAGTTTCAAAAATGTTATAGCGTGTCTCTGTTGTTTATAACTCCAAATAAAAGTGCTAATAGCCCCCTCCAATTTTTTAAAAGAAATAATTCGGGACATGCAGCGGTATTGCCCTAAATAAATAAAGACATTTGGGCAAAATAATCATCTTAACACTATTACAACGTCCTATGATTCCGATAGGAAGTTTATGCCACTCCTTCATTAAAGCGACCATATCTTTAAATAAAGGCTCATAGTTCAGTTTGATGACCTGTCCTAGGTCTGCGGAAATCTGTACTCCTAGATATGTTGCTGATGTGACAATCCCAGTCAATGCCCTGTTTGCCCGAAAGTTAGGAATAATCTGGGTCTTATTGACATTTAATTTATTCCCAGAGAAGTCCCCCAAATATTCTAGCTTTGATTTGAATAGCCTCTATAGCCCTGGCTGGGTCCGCAGAAAAAACGGCAATGTTGTCAGCGTAGGCCGTGACTCTTAATTCTTCAGAGCCTAGTAAGACGGGAAGAATTTGTGGGTTAGTAACTAATGATCTAATAAATGGCTCTATGTATGAGGCAAATAATAAAGATGATAGAGAGCACCCTTGCTGAGTACCCCTCAATATAGAGAAAGGTGCGGATTGATAATTTAACTAAGTTCAAGTTCAAGTTCAAGTTCAAGCATTTATATAGCGCACTACTTACCCAGAGGGTGTCAAGGCGCTTGGGGAGGGGGTTAATTATTTATCGAATAGCCATGTTTTAAGTTCTTTTCTGAAGGAGATGTGGTTCTGTGTAAGGCGGAGGTGAGTGGGGAGTGAGTTCCAGGTATTGGCCGCCAAGTAGGAGAAGGATCTGCCTCCCATGGTGGATCTTTGGATACGCGGTACTTCGGCGAGGGCTTGATTGGCGGACCTTAGTTGGCGGGAGGGAGTGTAGAAGGACAGTCGGGTGTTGACGCATTCGGGTCCTAGTTTGTAGAGGGCCTTGTGTGCGTGGGTGAGGAGACGGAACGTAATTATCTTGTTGACGGGGAGCCAGTGGAGGTCTTTCAGGTAGCCGGTAATGTGATCTTGTCGAGGGATGTACAAAATGAGTCTCGCTGATGCGTTTTGGATGCGTTGGAGTTTTTTCTGTAATTTGGCTGTGATTCCGGCCTATAGGGAGTTTCCGTAGTCCAGTCGACTCGTGACCAGAGCGTGGGTGACAGTTTTTCTTGTCTCGGAGGGGATCCAACGGAAGATTTTTTTGAGCATACGAAGTATGTTGAAGCAGGAGGATGAGACGGCGTTGACTTGTCTGGTCATCGAGACTGAGGAGTCTAGGATGAAGCCAAGGTTACGTGCGTGGTCTGTGGGTATGGGTGCAGAGTCCAGAGCCGAAGGCCACCATGAGTCGTCCCAGGCAGAGGGGATGATCCTAGGATGAGCACCTCCGTTTTGTCTGAGTTGAGTTTTAGGCGACTGTTTTTAATCCATTCGGCTACTTCTTTCATGCCTTCGTGAAGATTGGTTTTGGCGGTGATAGGGTCTTTGGTGAGGGAAAGGATCAGCTGGGTGTCGTCAGCGTAGGAGATGATGTTAAGGTTGTGTTGAGTGGACTCATGTAAACATCGAAGAGGGTGGGACTGAGTGATGATCCTTGTGGTACACCGCAGATGACTTCGGTGGCTTCTGATTTGAATGGGGGAAGTCGGACTCTCTGAGTTCTCCCAGTTAGGAACGAGATGACCCAGTCCAGGGCTTTTCCTTGTATGCCGATGTTGCTAAGGCGTTGAATGAGGGTGTTGTGACAGACTGTATCAAAGGCGGCGGAGAGGTCGAGTAGGATGAGGGCTACTGTTTCTCCGTTGTCCAGTAGTGTTCGGATGTCGTCTGTAGCTGTGATGAGGGCGGTCTCGGTGCTGTGTTTGGCTCGAAAGCCGGACTGTGAGGGATCGAGGGAGTTGTTGGATTCAAGGAAGGCGGCGAGCTGGCTATTGATGGCTTTCTCAATGACTTTGGCAGGGAATGGGAGGAGGGATATGGGGCGGTAGTTTTTAAGTTCGGAGGGGTCTGCTGTGGGTTTCTTCAGGAGGGCGCTGACTTCGGCGTGTTTCCAGCTTTCTGGGAAGGTAGCAGAGTTGAAGGAGCAGTTGATGATCTCACGGAGATGGGGTGCGATGATGGAGTCTGCTTTGTTGAAGATGTGGTGGGGACAGGGGTCGATTGGCGAGCCAGAGTGGATGGAGTTCATTCGGCGTATGGTGTCTTCAGTGGTGATTGGGTTCCAGGTGCTGAGGTTGTTGGAGGGCGGTTTAGGTTAGGAGGGGGGTGGAGAGGATTGTTCGTTGGAGGTGTTCTCGAAGCTGTTGTGTATGTCGGCAATTTTGTTGTAGAAGAAGGAGGATAACGAATCGCAGAGGTCTTGAGAGGGAGTGATGTCGTTTGAGGCTGCGGTGGGGTTGGTGAATTCTTTGACTATGTTGAATAGTTCCTTGCTGTTATGGGCGTTGTTGTCGAGTCGATTTTTGAATGCTGATTTCTTGGTGGCTCGAATCAGTTGGTGGTGTTTGCGGGTGGCTGCCTTGAAGGTGGTCATGTTGTCGGTGGTTGGGTTTTTTCTCCATGTTTTCTCGAGAGTACGGCATAGCTTCTTGGATTTCTTAAGGTCATCGTTGAACCAGGGGGCCTTTTTGCTGTCCTGTTTGGTGTGAAGGTTTTTCAAGGATGCTAGTTCATCAGCGCTGTGAGTGATCCATTGTTTGAGTTCGGTGGCGGCTTGGTTTGGGTCCGATGAGAGGGCGGGTGGGTTTTGGTTGAGCGATGTGAGGAGTTGGTCGGTGGTGATTTTGTTCCAGTTTCTTCGAGGAATAGGTTGTGGGGGGTTGTGGGTAGGGGTGGTTTTGTAGCTGAAGTGAACGCAACTGTGGTTCGTCCAATGGAGAGCTGTGGTGTGATCGAAGGAAATGTTTTTGCTGGAAGTGAAGATTGGGTCGAGTGTATGTCCGGCTACATGGGTGTGGGTGTCAACAAGTTGTTTGAGTCCGAGATTGGCCAGGTTGTCAAGGAGGGTGGTGGTGTTGCTGTCGTTTAACTTTTCCAGGTGGAAGTTGAGGTCTCCTAGTAGAATGTAGTTCTCGGAGGCGAGGGCATGTGGGCTGATGAAGTCAGTGATGTCTTCGCTGAATTGTTTACGGGTTCCTGGGGGCCTGTAGATGAGGGTGCCTCTAATTGTGGTCCGTCGGTGTGGATCTGGAAGTGGAGGTGTTCGGCGGTTGCAAGGTTATCGTCGAAGCTGGTCGTGATTTTGATGGTGTTCTTATGGACGATGGCGATGCCTCCTCCTGTTTGATTGGTGCGGTCTTTTCGGGTGATCTTGTAATTGTCCGGGATGGCTATGGCGATGTCGGGTGCTGATGATGCGTTCATCCAGGTTTCTGTGAGGAAGGCGATGTCTGGTGAAGCAGTGTTGAGTAGGTCCCAGAGTTCAGTAGCGTGTCTGTGGACCGAGCGGGTGTTCAGCAGGATGCACTTCAGGTGGTTAGAGTCGGAGCTGTGTTTGGAGATAGTGGATTTGGTGTGGATCTTGATGGAGGCAAACTTGCAGGAGTGGCAGGCGAAGGGACCATGGGTACGACCTTGGACAGCTTTGTAGCATTGTGGTGTGCGTCCGGGGTTGAGGGCAAGGAGGGTGGAGGCGTCATACGTAATGCGGGAGGAGTGCGGTATGCGGGGGCCAAGGGGTCTGGCGCTGGGCGCGGTCCAGGTGCGGACGGGCACAGACGGGCTAACCTTTGGCGCACCTTCGGCGTGCATGGGGCGCTTCCGAAGCGCGTGGACGCTGCGCGTAAGCGTGACTGTCATAAGTGGATAGTGGGGGGGCGGACGTGGGAGGAGAAGCTGGGAGGCGGGTGCGGGGCTGAGAGGCTGGCTGCAAGGCTAAACAAACAAGATGGCAGCGTAACTCAAACTGAAACAGAGACTGGGCGAAGATTGGGGCACAAAGAAGCGTGACGCTATGTCCAGTGGCACCGGCACAATCAGGCAATGATATTCAATTTGAAAAGCATATACAGTGTGAGCGCTCCAATAATTCAATTAAAATGCCAGCAGAGTATGCGATGTTAAAAGCGCTACGAAAATGCACAGCAGAGCAATGTGGCCAAGCGCTACGATACCAGGCACCAAGATTCCTTTTTCTGCCAATCAGGGAGAGCAAGCGCTGTAGAAGTCGGCAGGGAGCGTGGGGAGCGACCGCTTCTCGCAATGAGAGAGAGGTCACAGCGTTACAAGCAGCAGGGCAAGCCTTAAGAGTCCTTGGGTGGGAGGAGCAGCTGGGAGGCGGGTGCGGGGCTGAGAGGCTGGCTGCGAGGCTAAACAAACAAGATGGCAGCGTAACTCAAACTGAAACAGAAACTGGGCGAAGATTGGTGCACAAAGAAGCGTGACGCTATGTCCAGTGGCACCGGCACAATCAGGCAATGATATTCAATTTGAAAAGCATATACAGTGTGAGCGCTCCAATAATTCAATTAAAATGCGAGCAGAGTATGCGATGTTAAAAGCGCGACGAAAATGCACAGCAGAGCAATGTGGCCAAGCGCTACGATACCAGGCACCAAGATTCCTTTTTCTGCCAATCAGGGAGAGCAAGCGCTGTAGAAGTCGGCAGGGAGCGTGGGGAGCGACCGCTTCTCGCAATGAGAGAGAGCTTAATCGAGCTACTGGGCTTTTGTACGGAGCATGAATCCAATCATAGAAGTGGCCATGGATGTTATATGCTGAGAGTATAGCCCAAAGACATTCTCAAGTTACATGATCAAATGCTTTCTCAGCATCGAGCATGATCGTTCCTAAGTCCTTATTAAGTTTGGAGGCAGCATCAAAAGCAACCAGAGCTGTATTCACATGTGAAGTTGTGTCCCTGCTGGGTGTGAAGCCATGTTGTTGGTCAGAAACTAATTGTGCCACATGAGGTGGAAGGCGCATAACCAATATTTTTGCGAAGATTTTGGCGTCGGCGTTGATTAATGAAATCGGTCGGTATGACCCACATTCTTCCCTCGGTTTGCTCTTTTCAGAAAGAAGATAATATTTGTTGTTGGAAATGGCCCTTTTTGCAGGGTTATCCCCAAACTTTTTGCTTCTTCCTCCTTTGTTTTTCCTGACCTGTGGTTGTTGGCAATAGGACTCTGGGCACTTTACAACTGCTGATAAGTGCTAAAGTGCATATGCTCTCTGTATAAATTGGTATTGTGATTGGTTATCCATGATTGCCATATTTGTGTTGCCAAAAAGTCCCTAGTAAAGTGTACTGAGTGTGCCTGGGCTGGTGATTCGAATGCTACTAGTGGGCCTGCAGCACTGATTGGGCCACCCACAGGAGTAGCCCTGAAATGGTGTCTCAGGACTGCCACCACATTGCCTGTGTGCCGTTGCTAACTGCCATGCTGACCTGAACAGTGTCCACATTACCCAGGCCTAAACCTTCCCTTTCTGTACACATTGGACACCCCTATGGAAGGCCCTAGGTACCCCCAAGGGCAGGGTGCAGTGTATGGAGAGGTAGAGCATGTACTAGTGTGGGTGACATGCTCTGAAAGTGAATTTCAGCCATTTTCGTTTTTCACTATTGAAAGGCTATCTTGCCCATAGGCTATAATGGGGAATGCTGTGTATAATGTTTACCTGCATATCTTCCCATAGGAGCAAGATAGAAAATTAAAGTCAGATATCCCTTCACTCAGAATTTAATAACACATCTTTTGGGAAAGATGTTTTTTAAATCCTGTGTTTGAAAACAGCACTTTTAGAAAGTGGCTGCTTTCTTGTCTGAGCTTTCTGTGTGCCTTGACCTGTTTGTGAATTGACTGTCTGGTTTGTGAGTGACAGGGGCTGGGGTGGCTCCCAGAGGCTGAATGAGTCATCCCTTGGCTGAATAGCTCTATCTGCATCTTGAGTGGTGGGAGGGGATAACAACTGGGCCTGAATAGGGCTGTGCTTGCCTTTCACAATGCTGGCTCCACCTCCTGCTGGGCGGCTGACGACCCTGCCCCAGAAGAAGTCAAGCAAACAAAGTGCTCCATGACTGACCAGAACTGGTTCTGACTAAGCCAAGGCCTCGCTGCCCTCAGAGAACAAAGAGAATATTGGTACAGAAAGGCTTGAGAAAATTAGATCATCCTGGAATCAAGAAAGAACCTCTGCCAATGAGAAAGCTGGAAGACTGAAGAAGAAAGACTGACCTGCTGTAAGGCTGACATGCAGTTGCTTTGCTGCCAAGGAGAGGGTAAGGACTTTGCTGTTGCTGTGTCCCCTTGCTTGAAGAGATTTCCAAGGGCCTGAGGAGAGCTGGCCGCCTGTTAAGAAGTCACAGGAACAAAAGGACTTCAACCCCAGCTTCCCCCTAAACCCTGCTGAGTGAGTTCTGCCCTTCCTAGGGTGCTTGATCCAATTGTGGGGCCTCTGGAAGATGTGCCTGCTGTTTTGGGAGCTGGACAAGAAGAAAAGAAGATCTGCAATGTTCACGCATCGCTCGCTTGCGGAGCGCATCGTCGACAGTGCGAGAAAATTCCCATCGCCGCGAAGATCGTCGCTCGCTTGCGGAGCGCATAGCCCCGGTGCGGGAAGATTCCTGTCACTGCGAGTATCGTTGCAGAGCCTGTTGTCGCTGGGTGAGATCGTCGCACCGCTTGCTTACGGACCGCATCACGTCGCTGCAAAATTCATCGCAGAGTTATCGCATCGAGGGGCCGTGAGAGGAGAAGATCGACACTGCGTCGTGCACCGCACCCGCACCTGAGAACGTCGCTGTGCCAAAGATCATCGCATTGTGCCTGTGCGAGACGCTTCCTACCGAACCTGCGCACCAGAATCCATACAAGGTATCGCATCCCTCCCCATACAGACTGGATTTGTCGCAACATGCCCGCTGCATGCAGCGGGGCTGTCGCATTGCCTCCCCAGGTGCTCAGGAGTGACGCATCACTTGTTTTTCAACGCTGCTGCTTCCATTTGGAACTTTTGTCGCATCTACAGGTACTTTGGGCTAAACGTGACGCAACTGTGGATTATTTTGACGCAAACCCTAGAACTCTTCTAAAATCATATTCTTGAACTGTGTATATTAGATTTTTGTCATTTTGGTCTTGTGTAGTTTAGATAAAGATACTTTATTGTTTTAAATGGTGTAGAGTCCATTTGAGGTGTTTTCACTGTGTTACTGTGAATGGCGGTACAAATACTTTACATATTGCCTTTGATAAACCTGTCTGCTCATGCCAAGCTACCAAGGGTGTGAGAAGGGGTTATCTAAAGAGTGTATTCCCCTTTCCCTGACTAGAAGCAAGATTCCCTATTTGGACATTGGTACCTACCTCTGCCAACTAGAGACCCCCAGATCTAACATTTGTCATATCCCATGATTTCGGCACCATCCCCTTAACACCAACATGATTTATAAGCTGGGACATGATAAGGGCTAAGTTAGTCTTAAATATTTTATAAAATTCCAACAGTATTTTGTCTTCTTCTGCCGCTTTGCCAGACGGAAGTACATTGGTAGCGTCAGAAATTTCCTCAACTGTAATATCTAAATTAAGATCTTGTGTCTGATCTGTTTCTAATCTGCGGATAGTTTCGCAGAATTGCGATTCTCCTATTACCATGACTAGAGAATCCGGATTTCATTAAAGCGACAGAGGCTAACATTATGCTTACAACTTTTAATGCAGTCCAAGCACAGCTGCATATGTCACAAAGCAAAAGTTCCAACTTAGAATACAAAAGAACCAACAATAGCATGTATCACTAGGCAATCAG
The DNA here is from genome assembly GCF_964261635.1 of Lissotriton helveticus. Lineage (NCBI taxonomy): Eukaryota > Metazoa > Chordata > Amphibia > Caudata > Salamandridae > Lissotriton > Lissotriton helveticus. Next base: position 1,890,390,108 of record NC_136063.1, on the reverse strand, counting down.
CCTCTTTTAAATATGGTGACAAAGGAAAGGAAAAGTCCAATAAACTCCAGAGTAACATCAAAAATTGAAGAAGAAGAAAGAATACACCGAAAACATCATCCATCCATGACTGATCCAAAAGATGGAAAATTCATCCAGAAAGATTATCTGTAAAGAAAAGAAAGGATGTTAATAAATCCCAACATTATGAAAGCACATTTCTGCGAATGGAAAGATTGTCAGCAAAAAATAAATAAGCATATAACCAACTTTTCCTGTAAAGAAAAGAGCATATTTAATCATTTAGTCAACCACTCAGGGAAAAGGTGGGAGGGATAATGTTAGCCTCCGTGTCTTTAATGAAATCCAGATTCTCTGGTCATGGTAATAGGAGAATCGCAATTTCATTACAAGACCGGAGGCCACCATTATGCATGTTGGTAGCCATGTAACACAACATCAGACATATGAGACACAGGTTTGCAATAATGATGAGCAAAGGTTCTAGAATTAGACCAATCAGCTGCTTTAAGAATATCATCTAACTTACCACCTGACCAGAAAGACTTACTGGCCATTGCACCTCTAATAGAATGCGGCTTAAAAATATTCAGATCGATTCCAGCAAGCTTCATGACTGTCTTAACCCATCTAGCAATAGAGGAGGAAGAAATTCCTCTGTGGGGTTTAACAAAAGAAATGAGTAATTGAGAAACATCCAAAGGACGAAGAGAATTCATTCTAACGTCATATTCTTTCATACATTGAACAACACAGAGTTTAGTACAACTATCAAAGCTAGGATAGAAAATAGAATCAGACATAGTCTTAGTTCTTCTATGTATTTCAAATTTAACTCCGAACATATCATAAGATCTGTAAGAAATATCCAGAGCTTTAACATCAGAGACTCTCCTACTTGAAATTAAACAAAGAAAAGTAGCTAGTTTAATTGAAAGATTCTTCCTACTAAGAAGAGAATTAACAGGCCAACTACAGAAAAGCTGGAGAATTAAATTAACATCCCATAAAGATTGATATCTAGGTCGAGGATGTCTTCTAAGTCTAATACTCTTAACAATTCTGCAAATAATAGGATTTTTACCTACCGTTTTATTGTTAATTAGAGAGTGTCCAGCAGAAATAGCAGATCTAAAACAATTGAGAGATTTGTAACTTAATCCTCTATCGAATTCTTCTCTGAGAAAATTGACTATATCAACAATAGGTGCCTCCATGGGATCCAAGTCCCTTTCCAAGCACCAACGTGACCAGACTTTCCAAATGTTGTTGTACCTGTAATGAGTCCCAGGGGCCCACGACTCTCCAAGGAGAGTTGAAGCTGTTGACGAAAGTCTTGCGAGATCGTTAGATCTCCTGACACCTTCCAGGCAAGAAGGTTCAAATTCCCTGTCTGTATAAGAGGGTGAATTTGACCGTCTGCATCTGTGAGAAGATCTTTCAGAGGAGGAATTAGGAACGGAAAATCGTACGTTAGTTCCAGAACTGTTGGGAACCACGCTTGAGATGGCCAGAACGGAGTTACTAGGACAAATGAGGATTGTTCTTGTCTCAGTCTCTGAAGAAGCCTCTGAATCATTGCGAATGGAGGAAAGGCATAAGCTTTGATCCCTTGCCAAGATTGGAGAAAAGCATTCACTGCTAGAGCACCAGGATCGTGCATCCAGCTGAAATAGGAAACCAATTGGGTAGTTAATCTGCTTGCAAATAGGTCTATTTGGAAAAGGCCCCAGAAATGATTGAGCGAGTTGAAAACAGAAGTGTTGAGCTTCCAGTCGCTGTAATCCAAGATGAATCTTGAATTCCAATCTGCGCAAAGATTGGATTTCCCGGAAAGGTATTCTGCTCTGAGAGAGATTCTGTGTTCGAGGCAGAAAAACCAAAGCTTCTTTGCTAGATTGGAGAGGTCTTCTGACTTGGTCCCTCCTAAGCGGTTTATGTACGCTACAGCAGACATGTTGTCCATTTTTAGTATAACCGACCTTCCTTGAAGAAATCGTTTGAAGCTCATTAGAGCATAAAGACCTGCAGTTAATTCTAGATAATTGATGTGGTGCAGGGACTCTTCCTGCGACCAAATTCCCCCCGTATTCAGATTCTGAAGACAAGCACCCCAGCCATGAAGGCTGGCATCTGATTCTAGAATAAAATCTGGTGCTGAACCAAAAATCGCTCTCCCTTTCCATGCATCTAGATTGTCTAACCACCAAGTTAGTTCTAAGATCGCTTCTTGGTTTAAGGAAATACGATCTCCGTACCTAAGGCCCGACCTGAGAGCCCTTGCTTTTATTCTCTGAAGGGCTCGATAATTCAGTGGCCCCGGAAAAATGGCCTGAATGGAAGAAGATAGAAGGCCTAAAAGTCTGGCTAGTTCTCTCAGGGAGAGATTTTCTTGTTTCAATACATGTCTTATCTCCTTTCTGATTTTGGCAATCTTCTTGGGAGGGAGAAGGAGAAGACATTTTGTTGTGTCTACTGTGAAACCCAGGAACTCCATCTTCTTTGAGGGAACTAGAATGGATTTTTCTCTGTTTATGATAAAACCCAGATTTTCTAAAAGGTCTATAACCGTCTTGAGATCTTTGATGATCTGAGTATAATCCTGAGAAAGAATCAGGATGTCGTCTAAGTAAATGATGAGACAAATCCCTTTTTCTCTTAGACATGAGACAACTGCTCTCAATACCTTGGTGAAACACCATGGGGCAGAGGAGAGGCCGAAAGGCAGAGCCAGACATTGAAAGAGATGGTTTTTCCAAAGGAACTGAAGAAAGGGTTGATGTTCCTTTGCCATGGAATTGTAAAGTAGGCGTCCTTCAGGTCCAATTTGACCAACCAGTCGCCTTCTAGTAAGAGGTCTCTTAGAAGATGGATGCCCTCCATCTTGAAATGCCGATAGACAAGGAATTTGTGGAGTTCCCTGAGATTTATTACCGGTCTCCAACCCTTGTCTTTCTTTTCCACAAGGAATAAGGTACTTATGAATTTCATGAATTCCATGGGAACTTCTAAAATTGCCCCCTTTTTTAGCATTGAGGAAATTTCCTCTTCTATGATTTTTTCCTGATCTAGTGTGAGGGGAATCGGTCTTGGATACGAGCTCTAGAAGGGAATCTGGATGAAATCTATTGAAAAACCAAGAACGGTGTCTAGAACCCAAGGGTCTTGTGTAATATTTCTCCAATTGTTGTAAAAGAACTTCAGTCTCCCACCCACTTTTAGATTGGAAGAAAGGGGAGGGGGAGGAGTACTCACTTTGAGGGGTAGATTCAGCAGATGCTCCTCTGGCCCGGAATCCTCTCGAGCGGAAACCTCTTCCTCTGGGTGGATAGAACTGTGGCTGGTTGGATGGTTGGTAACCTCTACCAAAATTTCCTCTGTTTCTTGGGAAGGGGCGTCGATTAAAGCGGCCGGAAGATTGCCCCCTTCTCCCGGCCCTTCCAAAAAGGTTACTGTTGTAATTGAAAACTTTTTTTCATGTTTTGGTGCGCTTTATCCAAGTCTGTGAAGGTCGATACATATTTGCCCAGACTTCTTATCAAATCTTCTCCAAAAAGTAAACCTTTTGGATTGATGCAGGTTTCTTTTTCGGCCATATCTGTTAGTTTGGGGCTGATTTTAGTAAGAACCACTCTTCTTCTTTCACAATTAAGTCCTGCATTTGTGTTTCCTAGAAGGACTAGAGCCCTTTGGCTCCAGCCGCGAATGGAGTGTGTATCAAGAGGGCAACCATTAAGGTAACTCTCCTCTGCTGCGTCAATTATTTTTGTTAGAGGACCTAGGATGTCAAGGACTTTATCCTGACAGATCTTAAGTGATCTTTCCAAGCCTTTGCGTGGGTCTCTTCCTAATTTAAAGAGGTAGGTAATCAATTCCGGGTCAAGGTTCGGAGTCTGACATACTTTACCTTCAATAGAAGGTCTGTTACACTCCACTCTCAAGAGATTGCGAGTCTCTCTCTCTAACGGATTCCTAATCCATTTGGTTATGAATTTGGATACGTGCTCGTGTGGGGTCCACTCAGAGCTCCTAGGGTGTTTAATGTTAAAGGGGGAGAACATTTCCTCTCCCAAAGGATCAAAAATATTATCTTTTGAAGATGAAGGACCATCAATTTCATTTGAGAAAGGATTCAATATCTTGATCGTCCTCATCAAGATCAAAAATATATTCGTCAGGAAATTCTGAGCCATCACAATTGTCTAGAGCACTTTGATTTATTGTGCCGCGAGGGTCACCCATCAAATTTGTGCCGCTAAGGACACCTTTCCAGTTTGTGCCGCAAGGGACACCTGAGGCAAATGAGGTGCGAGGACCTCCTGTTAAACTTGAGGTGCTGGGACCTCCCGTGCTCTCTGGGGTATAATCAATGTTTTTACTTTTTTTTATGCCTCTTACCCCTTTCTTGCGTTAGATCATTAACCTCTGCTATGTCCGGATCCGAAAGATCATCATTATCATGGATCAAGGATCTCTTAGATGACATAACTTGTGATAAGGTAGAGAACATACAAGATCTCATCTCCTTATGTATAAGTTTTTTTATGGCATCACCATTAAAATTTGATTCAATAGTGTTACTATGGAGTGAATCCGAATTTGACTCAGACATGATTCTTAAATAAATATTATAAAAGTCTGCGCTCCTTTTTTTTTATATATATATATTTTTTATAATAATGTCTTTTCTAATAAATTATAAATAATCACCCTTTTTTTTAATATATATCTTAACCAATGGACTTTCAAATAAAAAACAGTTATATTTGTCTAAATAGTAATATTGGGAGGTGGGGGTGTGGGCTAGGGAATATCCCAAACGCACTAAATGAGGCCAAAAAACGCAAGCGCACTTAACAAAGACTGTTTGGAGGCACAAGCGGAGATAAAATCCGTTGCTTGGCTTCTGACAGCTGTTTCCCTTGATGGCAGTGTAAAGAAAGTACCCTGGTAGCCAGCGCACGTAGCGCGTGTGCTGCTAAGGGTCATTTCTCAAAACCTTCTTAATCGTGCAGCTCCAGCTTCGGGAAGCGCTCATGAAGCTTCGCTCCACGGCGTCAGAGAAAGATTCAATAACGATGGGATTCTCAATAAGGCAGACGTTGAACTACATAAAATGAGTCAGTGCGTGTTTGCTTTAAACGCGTGTGAACATAAAAGGGGGAACCCGCGCGAACTCGAAAGGGCTCAAATAATTATGAAATACATTGCGAGCAAGTGAAAATAAAGCGGAAGCCAACCTCCGTAAATTGGAGGTTGGTAGCCCGAGCACAAGGAGTCTAAAGGTGAAAATAAACCTTATTCAAATCAAACAAATAATACTTACACTGTAAAAGCGATATATCTAAACTCCTAATGCTGTAGGGATAAGAGTGGGGTTACTCACAGTAAGATATTAGAAAGGCTAAAACAATTATCAATGCGCTAATAATTTTAACAAACTCTAAATTACAAGGCTTATCAGGAGGTAAAAAGAAGCTGACTTATCTTGCTTGGAGCCGCATTTAAAAGAGGCTGATTGCCTAGTGATACATGCTATTGTTGGTTCTTTTGTATTCTAAGTTGGAACTTTTGCTTTGTGACATATGCGGCTGTGCTTGGACTGCATTAAAAGTTGTATGCATAATGGTGGCCTCCGGTCTTGTAATGAAATTTGCAATTATCTACATATTTGATCAATTTCATTGCATTGAACATGTTAGGCTGCTATAAAGTTCCTGATAGAAGTTTTAGAATTGCTCTAATATCTCTTCTGGGTGTGTATGAAGTAATCCACCAGCTCCTCTTATACTTTTTTTTACTCTCCCCGCCCTTTTATCAGAGAGTTCGTGTGCAAGCACTTTGCCTACTTGCTCGCCATACTCATATTGGAGAGCTCTATTTTTATTATAGTAAGCCGCAGTTTGATTTTTTAGAGACCGTTCTAAAGTAGCACGTTTCTCAATTAGAAGTAGATATGTTTGAGAATGTATGAAGCTATGGTCTTTTGAATATTCCCTCGCCTCGTTTCGTCCGAATGTGCTATTTCTAGTTGTCTGATTTCTGCTCTGTAGTCCTCGCTTGTCTGATATTTAATTCGATTTTGTCTCCAGACATACTGTTGGGTACAGTGGTCGAAGTGGGGGAAAACAAGTAGGGGAACTGTGGGCGGAGCATCAGGAGGCGGAATAACAGAGGATTGTGTCAGGGGGCGGAGTCAGAGGTGTGGCTAAAAAGAGCAAAACATACTAGTATGTTTTGCATTTTACTGACCAGTTACAGCTTATAACGAACGTTATTTATTACAACCAATGGATAAACTATTGCAACTGATGTCGGTGCTTGCCAGGCGTAGGGTGGCGATTACTTGGATGGGACAGAGGGCCCCAGAGGTGCCCACCTGGCTTAGAGATGTGAGAGAGTGGTCCCTGGCTGAGGAAACTCATATGCAGCTCACTGGGATGAGAAACTGCAAGAGGACTTACTTGCCTGGCGAAGCATGTGTACCTCGGGACTGGAGGAGAGAGGGCGGTCTTCCCAGAGCGAATCTGATGGGGCAAGTGACAAATTGTTCTCGCCAATGGGGTCGGGGTCTGATGGAGAGGGAGGGGGGTTTCCTAGTGTTTATTTACTACAGGGAGTAGTGTGGGGCCTGGTTGCTTCCTCACAATGTTATTTATTTGCCTGCTAATCTGTTATTCCTCATGTGTCTGGGCCTATCCACGTGAAGCCTATATCCCCATGTGCCATAATGAGATGGTCGAACTGTGTAAATGTGTTGTAACGATGCCAATTGAGTTTTTTTTTGTATCTGTTACAAAAACTGAAAAAGAAAGTTTAAAAAAATAAATAAATAATGCCTGCCACTTACTTTAAATACATTCGTGGGATGCCAGCTTCGGATCCAGTGGTTGTTTCGCGCTCCACCAGCCAGCTTTGGCAATGGCGGCCGCGTGTTTATTTTTTTATAGCGCTTTCGCCTTATTTAGTTTTAAAGCTAAGGATAGTTATTTGCATAGCTGCTAGGGGTAAAATAAATGTTTTGAGGCGTTGCAGCATTGCACATCCATGCATACGAATAATGATAACGCACTTACTGTTATATATTCTTACATTGAGTAGCATTGTGGTTTATATAAATGTGACACAAAAGATACTTGTATAATACACACCTGAATTCTTACATTTCAGAGTGCTCTCAAATGCAATGGGAAAAAAGAAGCACTGTCAAATAAAATATTTGACTAGGATCAAACAGTTTGGTCAAGTAGGAAGCCAGGAAAATTCTGTGGTTTTCTGATTTCACATTGTGCCATTCATACTCTAGATGGGCATCTATTTCCCCCTCCTGTACTTATTCTGAGATCAATGTGTTTTTCTTTCATTCTTGGAACTTTAGGTTAGTGTGGTGCCAGACAAAAGCAACATCAAAGCTCAGAGCTCATTTTGGGATCAAGGGTCAAAGAGTACCTCTGGCTCGAGCTTTCAGTGGCTCGCCCATCTCTGATTACTGAAGGGTCATCAGACACTTGCACGCCTCCTTTGTAAATTAGATCTTGCCAGCACTAAAGGTGAACCAAAGTGATCCCAACAAGCCGCACCCAAATGTAAATAAGGGTACCCTTTGCCTTAACACTAATGCCATGTTTTAGCCACAGGCACAAAGGAAAAGAGTCGCCCCTGTGAGAGGGTCAAGAAGGTTTTAGGGCACCCAGGCACCAGATTGCAGGCATGTGGCATCGGTGCTTCCATCGGCAGGGGAATATCTGCCCCCTTTTGAGATGTAGACTGGGCACCCACCTGCAATGAAAGCCAGACCAGTGACTTCAAATATCATGTCTGCCTTTCACTAATGCGCTGTTCACAATGCAGGTGTGAGTTAGTGGCTGCACTACAAACACCGCAATGAATGTGTAAGGGCGCAGTGTGCCATCTGTGCCTGGTGTACCCGGTTAATGTACACCACAGCACAGAGAGGGGCAGTACATCCTATATATGGCCATGGTGCATCCGATCTGGCACATGTGTTAAATGGAGCACTAACCCTGCGTTCTCCTTTAGGAGCAGTGCACCTGAGGTGATGTGGTTTGCCACGTTTTTACCCTGTGCAAATGTGGTTTGTGGAACTTAATGGACCGCCATTTACCTAATCTTAAAAAATGAATTAGGTGCCCCTCGTCGTTTTACCACTGCAGAGCACTAGGGAAGCATTGCTTCAGGTTAATCCATCGGGTAGGCAGGTTAGCGTTAAGCCTTTTAATTTTTGTGAGGGTGTGACTGCAGCACGTGCAACTTTTGCTGTAGGGTGGAGAAATTCCTAAAGTTTTGCATGGTATAGCCAACATGATAACTCCGGTCCTCACTGTTTTGTTTATTACTATCATTAAGGCGTAAAATTGAAAACTGCCTCAAACCTTTCCCTACTGAAACAAGCAGTTGCAATGCAATAGGTCTCGCAGTTGTGAGAGTTTGAGCTATTTGCATTGTAAATCGCAATTCCTATTTATTTACTTGATGGTTTTTACACATAAATAAAAGGTCTTGTCATTTATAATGGCAATAGCTTAAACTCTCACAAATGCGAGACCTATTTCATTGGAAATGCTTGTTTTTAAAAGCGCCAATGTTTGGGCACAGTCTGTCACAAATTCCACACCTGGAGTGCTCTGCCTTTCCTTGTGGCACCATCAGTCTGATGTGACTATTAAATTGTTCACAGTGGGGGCAGGCAGGGGGGCCGTTACTAAAGGAGGTGTAAATGAATGCGGCAGCAGGGCCACCAAAGGAAGCCGTTTTCACTGCTGATTGATTACTCCCCCAGTGAAACACTTTTCCTACAGTGTTGTTGGGCAGGTTCCTGGCCCCAGATACAGAGGGGAAGGGTAGGAGGTCGTGGTGACTTCAGAGGCCTTCCTCAATCTGCATCACACAGGGCTGGACCGTCTCGCAATACTTTTTACATTCAACCCATCCCTGCCGTCTCAGGACTTATTTTTAAAATAAAGAAGTAGGGGAACAGACTGTTAAATTTAAAAAGTAGGGGCACTCCGTGCCCTTCCGATCACGCCCACTTCTACCACTGGTTGGGTAACTCCTCTTATAAAAGCTTTAAGTGAGTCCCAGACAGAAAAACAGTACACCAGTCCTGCTTTCATACCCCCCCAGTGAATAATAAAATCACAGAAAATGATGCAGAATGTATCCCTTTAGATAAAATCGAGCTGTTGATTAAATCTCTTCTTTTGCCGCTGTTTGAACGGACTAGGCTATTATACCATAAAATGGACCTCATGGAAACCTTAGTAAGAGAAAATGTGGGTATTTTGAAAATGATACAACAATCTACTACCCCCAAGGGATCAGAACTAACGTGCATACAGCAAAAAGTGTTGACTAATGGGGATAAGGGGAAAACGGCCAAACCTGTATCATCTTTCTTGAGAGCCCCCCAGCAGAAGCCTGCCGCCGATAAAAACAAGCAGACATCTGAGAAGACCATATTACGTAAGGTAGATTTAGTTAACAATTCACAGCCCACCTCTAGAGGTTTACCCAAACCTACCCGCCCAATAGATCAAAACAATCACGCTAGGAAAACTGTTCTGCCTAGAAAACAATGTGTGAATCTCCCTTCAGAGTTACTGTCTTATACTGTAATTCTAACTGGAGTGGCTCCATTGGGAGAGGGAAAGGTGGAAACACATAGAGATTTACAAAACAAAGTAAATTTCTGGTTAAATAAGAACCGACCTCTTCCACCAATGTCTAAAACAGAAATCCTTAATGTCAGGAGAGTGGACTGGGTGGGATTTAGTAAAAAAGATCTTGAAGGGGACTGTGTTGTCATAAGTTTTAGGGAGCCATGGGTAGCGGATTTTATCTGCAGACAACCAAGATTCGGAAGAGTGGGTGACGTCCAAACCATGTCCCTGCACTATTTCTACCCTAAACTTAGTTTAGTGAGAGAATATCCCCGACAAAATCATTCAAACCAAAACAATAGATTTAGAGGAAGATATCCCCCAGAAGTGGCTACTTACCCCATGTTCTTGCCCCATCTCTCGAATCGCTTTGCACCATTATGTGGGCTGGACGGAGTTGATTGACACAATAGGGGGCTAGTGGAACACGATATAAGGGGGCCCTGATTGTCCAATGGAATAACGTCCCCTCATTCCTCATGCACTCAGGTGAGGGACAGTAGCACCGAAAGCCTAAGTAACAACGTAGAAGTTCTATTGGGAGATCAGATAAGAAATGGCCCTAATGCAACAAATTCGGTAGATGAATGCATAAGTAGCTTTTTATCAAATGAGAGAAGTGGGGGAAATGCTGCTTCACTTGATGAGATACCAGTAGTTCTTGTAAATACACTTAGGATATTATCCAAGAACATTGCAGGGCTGTAGGGGAAAATGGACGTGACAGAATGGGGGGCCTTTATAGAGCAATATGATATTGTAGTATTCCAAGAAAGTTGGTCAATCAACGCAGTTTTTCGTCTTGGTTATTTGAATTTTTATAAACCAGCACATAAAGGGCCAAAGGGACGCCCGTCTGGGGGGCTTGTTATTTGGATTAGACAATCAATATGTTTTAGGACCCATGAGCTGTCTATTCCAAATGCCGATATACAGGGGCTTAAACTTAGCAGAGCAAATTTTGGGGATTTGTATTTAATTAATATATATGCAAGGGGACAACCAGGAGGTAAGAGTCACGGAATTATTGAGGACTTGGATCTCCTATTGAATAACATCGGTAGAGATAAGTGCGTAACAGTGGCAGGGGATCTAAACTGTACGTTTGAACAACTACCTACTTTGGAAGACAGTTGCTATAGCGAGGCAGACCAGCTATGGAACATTCCCAGCCTGGCTATATCACCAGTCAAAAAGGTTACTGAGGCCGTTCTGCAGTGGCTCGGTTTATGTTTGGAGTGGGACTTAAGGGCAGTTAATGGGAGGTCTATGTCTGACAAGGCGGGAAACGCCACCTTTGATAACGGCTACAGTACCAGCCGCATAGACTATTTCCTAATTAAAATGGAGTTTTGGAGCCTACTAGGGGATATGGAAATAATCGATAGACCAGAAAGTGATCACAACCCCCTATCAATAAACCTAAAAGTGGATGGCGGCTTGTGTTGTTCAGAAAAAATGCAACAAACTATATCACAGCCGAGGCAGTCCTCACCAACGACTGTCGTAGGGTACGCTGGGGTAGGGTTTTGGATGATCCTGGCACCATTGAAAGAATATCATTAGAAGTAGCAGCAGCGTCTATAAAAGTGAGGCCACTACTGGATGATGTGGGGTCATTGGAGCAAATTAGCTCAATCCATGAATCCCTCTTTGCTAAACTTAAATCTTTCTTTATTACATCAGGTAGCTCGACGAAAACTGGTAGGAAACCCCAGGGCGCCAAATGGTTTGATAAGACCTGCCGTAAGGAACATCGTTCCCTGATAGCTGTTATTAAATCCAGGGTAACATTGGACATCAAAATCGAGAGGGCCAAATATAAGAAAGTATTAAAGCAAGCAAGGACAGCATGGGACGACCAACGCTGGCTGGAACTCTATGAGGCTAGCCTGTCTACCAACCAGCTTAAATTTTGGCAGGTAGTGAAGTGGGGGGGTCTTGGGACTTGCAAACCCCAGTTAACCACGTCTCAGCCGAGGACTGGGTTGAGTATTTCTCGGCCCAGTTCTGTGGCATGGTGCCTGGGAGACCTAATGTAGGGGAAAGTAATCTGCTTCTCACTCCTGTAGCTATTTGTGAGAGCATAGTTTTTAAAGAAAACGAGACAGAGCATGCATTAAAGCAGGTCCAAACTGGCAAAGCACCTGGTATGGACTGCGTCCCCGCGGATCTCTTTAAGCATGATATGGAAAATTGGGTTCCTTATATAACTACTCTAGCTAATGCCATCGGCAGAGGCGCCAGAGTACCAGATTCCTGGAAAGGGGCTGAAATCCTCCCTGTATTTAAAAAAGGCGATAAGACCCTCGCGGGGAATTATCGCCCTATAAGCCTTATCAACGCTTTGCAGAAAGTAATTGCTAGAATGTTGCTGGGTAGAATTCAGTTTTGGATGAGTGAAGAAAATATCCTGTCCCCGCTGCAAGCTAGCTTCAGGGCCAGTATAAGCACTGTCGACCAAGTGCTCAGATTTATTATGATCTATTGGAAGACAGTGCATTTAGGCGAAGGCACTATATACGCAGCGTTCGTGGATCTTAAATCTGCGTTCGACTTGGTCCCCAGAGAGAAGATGTGGGTGGCCCTAAGGAGAATGGGAATGCCGCCTGAATTGCTTGAGCTTACCATCCGGCTACATGAATCTAACTTTGCCAGAGTTAGATGGGGCAGCCAGGGCCAGGTGACGGAGCCCTTTTCAGTGACCCGTGGAGTAAGACAAGGTTGTGTCTTGGCACCAACCTTGTTTTTACTCTTCATTAATCAAGTAGTGCAGTTTCTTTCATCTACCCCGACAGACGCGCCAGTCTTGGGTGGGACTAGGTTCCCCCTTTTAATTTTTGCTGATGACACTTTGATTTTGGCAAAAACACAGGTGGGTCTCCAGACTGCAATAAACAAGTATGTGGAGTTCTGTAATATAAATGACCTTGAAATTAACGTCTCAAACACTAAATTCATGGTCCTGACCAAGAACAAACCACTAAGGGGACATGTAACTATGAACGGTACTAATTTGGAACAAGTAAGGGTGATGACCTACCTAGGGGTGGTTTTAGACTACAGGCTGTGCTGGAAGGAGCAGATCGAGGCACTCTGTTTAAAATTTGCCCGTTTATCGGGATGCCTTGTTAAAGAACAGCGTTGCTCCCAAACTAAAAGAATTTTGCCAGCGCTAAAAATTTACAATGCAAAAATTAGCTCAGCCATCCTCTATGGCTCGGACCTATGGGGTAATGTAGATCTTGCCCCCCTAGATAAAATCCAGAATAAGTTTCTCCGAAGTTTGGTAGGTCTCCCCTTATCGACACCATCACTCCCCCTTATGTTAGACATGGGCTGCCAATCCATCAAAAACCAGGCACAATATAGGATGGTAGCCTTATGGAGACGTATCTGGTCCACTCCAGAACTCTCCATGTTTGCTAATGAGATTCTGGATGTGAGATCGATATTAGGTTCAGGGAATCTATCTTGGTTTAAAAACGTGAAGGCTACACTCTACAGAATGGGTCTTCAAATGCAGTGGTCAGATCCGGGAAATCAGGTATTCCCGTCGAAAAAAATGAATTTAAACTATTGTTTTGGGCTACTGTAAAAGGAGATCTGGTTTTGCTTTCACAGAAACCCAACCTGACTGGTATTTTTCTGCTTTATAAAGTGGTTCCTCATATTGAGACCTATTGGGACAATATTACTAAAAGTGCAGACAGGAAACTCTACAATCAATTTAGAGTTGGCACGCTGCCAATAAGGGAGTTTACCAATAAATGGCATAACCAATCGTCTTTGCACTGTCCCTGGTGTAGTGAGCAAAAGGAAACTATGGGCCACTTTCTTTTTGCCTGTCCAGCATACTGCGCACCACATCGGAAATGGCTTAAACCCATCTGCAGAAGGGTCAATACACGGGTGTGTGAAGAAGCGTTGCTAATATTAAGATCTAATACAGCAGAGTGGATGACCATAGGTATGGCGAAATACCTCAGATGGGCATGGTCCATCAGAGCTAGGTACCTATTAGGTGTTAATTGAGATTATTGAGAAAACTGCATTAGTTGGAACATACCTACAGTAGTTGCTTATTGATGGAATGAATGAATTGTGAATTGTAAACTTTTATTGACTTTTAAAAACGTCTTTTGATGCTATTTAATTGATTTTTTAAAGAGTAATGATTGATTGTATAGTACCTTTTTAAGATCTGTACTTACCATGTTGTATTTTTGTATATATTTTTATCTGTTGTCTTTTATGAAGAAAAATTCGAAATAAAGACGTTAAAAAACTAAAACTAAAAAAGGGAGGCAGAAACTTCATTATCGATTAAGAAATTGTTAATACTCTCCTTCATAAAAGATTGGTATTCTATATCCGTCAACAGGTAACGAGGAAAAGAGAATTTACGTATTTGTTTATTAGATGAGCTAAATGTGAGTGACAGTGTCAGAGGATTATGATTAGGGCTACCGGTCTTCAGTTTTTACGTATAAATACAGACAGAAATCTATATTTTCTTTGTCTGTATTTATATTTAGAAACTGCAAAATACTAGCAAATTTTGCCATGCTGCCGTCGGGTATTTTGCTACCGACAGGGCACTTGGAATGGAAGATAGGTCGCTTGTACCCGTGGCAGACTGTGCTGGATGAAGGAAGGTACTCGGCACGGAGCGAGACAGGGAGTGTTGAATGAATGATAGACAGGATGGCTTCTGCTGGCAGCATTGAGTGGGGGTGCCCTGTGTTCAGTGACTCGCAGGGCACGGTGTCTCGTGCTGGCGAGGGCTTTGGAGAGCAGGGAACCGGGTAGAAATAAAGGGACACTGACAGACGGAAGCAAAGTGTGGCTAATGGACTTGGGATGCCTGCTGTAGTAGAGGCTTACCACACTTGCGGGGAGGTAGTATGCTTCCCACACTTGTGCTCCTAGCTGCGCGCAATGGGTTTTGCACGCCGCCTCTGGTTAAGGTGGGCTCGACGCACAGGCGCGCCTAACTCTGAATGTAGAGGGCCGTTCACACCAACGCTTCTGGTGAAGTCTAGGGGTGGGTGACTACATTAGTGTTCTAAGTGCATTAAAAAGTATAGTGACTTGATCCTGAGTGCAATGGGGTCCGGAGTCTAGCTGATAAGTAACGAATATGTTGGTGTTTAGCTTACAGATAAGACACACCTGATATATGAAAAACAATGAATGGAACTGTTGACTCAGAATGTAGTCTTCCCTTGTGAAACATTAATTGGCTACAGCGATCACCTGACTGCTTGTGTAACCAGACAGAGCGCCTGCATTGTGAAACTTCATGTCACTCTGTCAATTAAAGCTTATATGGCTCCCACGCAGCCTTTCAATCAGTCATATTTATATAGCGCGCTACTCACCTGCTAGGGTCTCAAAGCGCTGGGAGGGCAGGGATCCGCTACTGCTCGAATAGCCAGGTCTTGAGTTGTATCCTAAAGGAGAGATGGTCCTGGGTCAGCCGAAGGTGGATGGGGAGGAAGTTCCATCTTTTGGCCGCCAGGTAGGAGAAGGATCTTCCTACGGCGGTGGCTCTGTGAATTCGTGGGACGGTGGCGAGGGCGAGGCTGGTCGAGCGGAGCTGGCGGGTTGGTGTGTAGAATGTGAGGCGGTTGTTGAGGTACTTGGAGCCCATGTCATGGAGAGCCTTGTGTGCGAGGGTGAAGAGTCTGAATGTGATTCTCTTGCTGATGGGGAGCCAGTGCAGGTCTCTCAGGTGGGCAGAGATGTGGTTGTGGCGGGGGATGTCCAGGATGAGTCGTGCGGAGGCGTTCTGTATGCGCTGGAGTCTTTTCTGTAGTTTGGCTGTGGTTCCCACGTAGAGGGTGTTCCCATAGTCCAGTCGGGTGGTGACGAGGGCCTGGGTGACTGTCTTCCTGGTTTCGGTGGGGATCCACCGGAAGATCTTTCGGAGAATGCGCTCGGTGTTGAAACAGGATGACGAGACGGCGTTGACTTGTTTGGTCATCGTGAGGTTGGAGTCCAGGATGAAGCCCAGGTTGCGTGCATGGTCCGTGGGCTTCGGGGCAGTGCCCAGTGCAGGGGGCCACCAGGAGTCGTCCCAAGCAGAGGGGGATGGTCCCAGGATGAGGACTTCCGTCTTGTCTGAGTTCAGTTTCAGACGGCTGAGCTTCATCCATTCCTCGATGTCTTTTATTCCATCCTGGAGGCTGGCTCTGGTGGTGGCGGGGTCGTTGGTGAGGGAGAGGATCAGCTGGGTGTCGTCAGCGTAGGAGATGATGTTTAGGTTGTGTTGGCGTGCAATGGCTCCGAGGGGGCTCATGTAGACGCTGAAGAGGGTGGGGCTGAGCGAGGATCCTTGAGGTACGCCGCAGATGACTTCGGTGGCCGCGGAACGGAACGGGGGGAGGCGGACTCTCTGGGTTCTTCCGGCGAGTAACGAGATGTTCCACTCCAGTGCCTTCCCTTGGATTCCGGTGTTGCTGAGGCGCTGTATTAGTGTGCGGTGGCATACTGTGTCAAATGCTGCTGAGAGATCCAGGAAGATGAGGGCAGCTGTTTCCCCGTTGTCAAGCAGGGATCTGATGTCGTCGGTAGCTGCGATGAGGTCGGTCTCGGTGCTGTGGTTAGCTCAGAAACCGGACTATGAGGGGTCGAGGGATCCGTTTGTCTCGAGGAAGGCGTCGATTTGTTTGTTGACGGTCTTCTCGATGGCTTTGGCAGGAAAACGGAGGAGCGAGATGGGGCGGAAGTTCTTGAGATCCGTGGGGTCCGCGGTGGGTTTCTTCAGGAGAGCGCTGAGCTCGGCATGTTTCCAGCTCTCCAGGAAGGTGGCGGTGGCGAAGGAGATGTTGATGATGTCCCGGAGCTGGGGTGCGATGATGGAGTCGACCTTGTTGAAGACGTGGTGAGGGCAGGGGTCCGTTGGGGAGCCAGAGTGGATGGTGTTCATCGTGCGGGTGGTTTCTTCGGTGCTGACCGGGGTCCAGTTGCAGAGGGTGGTGGTGGGGGGCGCTGGTTCGGCGGTTGGGTGCGTGGTCTGTGCGCCGAAGCTGTTGTTTATGTCGGCGATCTTGCGGTGGAAGAATGAGGCGAGTGAGTCACAGAGGTCTTGCGAGGGTGTGATGTCGTTTTTGCAGGCGCTGGGGTTGGAGAGCTCTTTAACGATGCTGAAGAGTTCCTTGCTGTTGTGGGTGTTGTTGTCCAGCCGTTGTTTGAATGTTGTTCTTTTGGTGGTGCGGATCAGCTGGTGGTGTGTGCGGGTGGCGTTCTTGAGGGCTGTCATGTTTTCTGTAGTCTGGTCGTGGCGCCAGGCTTTCTCGAGGGTGCGACAGTTTTTCTTGGAGGTTTTGAGGTTGTTGGTGAACCACGAGGCTTTCTTGCTGCCAGGTCTGCTGGGAGGGTTCTTCAGTGGTGCGAGGTCATCGGCGCAGTTGGTGAGCCACTGTGTGAGGTTGCGGGCTGCTTTGTTGGGGTCCGTTGTGTTGGTGGGAGGGTTCTGGCTGAGGGAGGTGGTGAGCTGGTCGGCAGTGATCTTGCTCCAGCTTCTGCGGGGAACCTGTTGTGGGTGGTGGTGGGTCGTGGTTCTCCTGAAGTTGAAGTGGACGCAGCTGTGATCAGTCCAATGTAGTCCGGTGGAGTGGCTGAAGGAGATGTGCTTGCTGGAAGAGAAGACGGGGTAAAGCGTGTAGCCGGCGTAGTGGGTGGGGGTGTTCACCAGTTGCTTGAGTCCGAGGTTGGCGAGGTTGTCCAGCAGGGCGGCGGTGTTGCTGTCATTGTTGTTCTCCAGGTGGAAGTTGAGGTCCCCATGGAGGATGTAGTCTGAGGAAGAGAGGGCGTGCGGGCTGATGAAGTCTGAGATGGCTTCGCTGAATTGTGTGCGTGGTCCCGGGGCTCTGTAGATAAGAGTGCCTCTGAGGGTGGTCTTGGGGTCGGTGTGTATCTGGAAGTGAAGGTGCTCGGTGGCGGTGAGGGTGTTGTTGGAGTTGGTTGTGTTGCGGATGGTGTTTCTGTGGACGATGGCGATGCCTCCTCCGGTTCATTTCAATTTCATCATTAGCCACATTTAGATTTTCTTAGGTGTCAGGCGCCCTGATGAGGGTTTTTGTTTTTTGCATATTTTATATAGCGCGAACTCGACCCGAAGGTATTGGTGCGCTTTAAATGAGCACCGTATTTACATTACACATTCAGGCACGGGAAGATTAAGTGATTTGCCCCAGAATCACAGGATGTGGACATGACCTTGAGGCTCGAACCCTGGTTTCCAGCACCAGCTCGGGCGTTCATGTCCTCCGGCTTCACGGCACCCATCCCTTTTCCTTTCAGACCAGGCATCTCAGGGTTGTGTTTCTTTTCTTTCGCAAACAGCACCGCAACTGTTTCTGTTTGAAAAAAAAACATATGGGCACGTAGCTCCCACCCATGTCCCGTGTAAAAGGCAGCTCTCTCAGGTTCAAAACTTTTGTTTAAGCCATCACTTTCTAAATTCACCAGCCGCCACTGATCACGCTCTACTAAATAAAACCTTTAATGGAAGCCTCATACATAGAGAGAGAGGAACATGCCCGCACTTCCATTGACTTTGTCCTCCTTCCTTCTGCGGCCTTGCATGTGTCATTGGTTCTTCCGTGACAGTGGGGGGGTATGGGCTGAGTAACACGCTTGTAGTCTCTTGCGCTTCTTCGCCTACCCCCACACACTACTAGGCCCTTTATTCTTCAGACTGTCTAGTAATTGAGGAAAGGATTGTGACCATGCTGTTCCTTACCAGGAAAGCATCTTTCCGGGTCTCAGCTAACGTGACAACCTGACGCTTTTCGGGGTTTGTGGTGTCGGTTATGCTTATATTAACCCCTTGCCTGCGGTCGGAATTCCGCTCCTGTGCTGGACATTCTGATCGCGGGCGTGGTTGTGACGGCTACCGGCCGTCATCAGCACACGAGCACTGTGTGCCATGACGGACGGGAGCCGTCACCAGCATGCAAGGGGTTAAACCAATTGTTTTATAGAACCCGATAGAGTGCTGCAACACGCGCGCCCAGAACTGAAAGTAGGGCATCCTCGTGTAATGGAGCGACGTGGCAACCCCTGCTCAAGAATTTTGCTGGGCTAAGGAAAGCTGGGAGTGTGGAGACTTCTATCTACCTTTTCTAGTGACACTAGAGTCGTTTGAATGGAGTAAGGGTGGAAGGCGCAGGAAAATGAAGTGGGAAGCTTACTTTCTACTCCAACAACCCAGTGCCCTAACCAGAGCTTTAAGTGGGCGAGCTCCTGCCAGGTGCTCAGGTGCTCAGCACTGGCAGTTTTTCAAAGCATGACCCATAACGGGTCCCTACCTACCGAGCTCTCCATTTTAACCCTCAGGGTGAAAAAAGAACTTAACTCTGCAACAGTACAATGAGCGGAAGTTACGTTATGCAAGGACACATTCAAGTTTTGAATCACAGGATGTTGAGCCGACGTTCTCAGCTCGAAAGTCGGCAGCTCTAGCCTTAGCCACAACCGTGCCTACAAGAAAGGGAGTATTTTCAATATTATATACAAGAAAAGCATAGTTGTTGCTTATTTTCTAATGTAACGTACAACCATTGGCAAAGCCAATAGTCCTGGCTTGTTGTAGGTGTAATGTCACTTGTTGTGTTATATATCTGGATGAATGGACAGAAGCAGCAAAATACCAGTAGGGCAGCAGCACACTATGCCAAGCACAGATGTTTAGCGTAAATGTTTTAAGCCACGCCCCAAATGCGTTAGTGTCCTGTTTAGTAGTTCAGTAGGCCAACGCTACGCACGTCTTATGTGATGAGAGTTACTTTCACGCATTCACTAATCTTCATCCATCAGTATATGTAGTTGTAAAAGTACAGCTACCTCCTTAAAACTACAAGTTCCAGCATGCTTGGTGCTGGCTGAAAAGCTAATACCCAGGGCCAGGACACGGCGACAGGTTTCTGATGCTTTAATTAGGACCGAGAAATTATCATTCATCCAAAATGCCTGGAAACGAAACATCCCTCTTGAAGTGAAACCCAACTACAGAACAAGCTGCATTTTATAAATTAGAAATGGAGAGAATAACGCCTCCCATCAATCTATTTACAATTATATTTTCAAGCACCTTGTACATTATCATCCCCTAAGTCTGTCAGTCAACAAACAGCAAACGAGCACTTAGATGTGTACTGACGAAGAGCCACTCCCCTGTGCTCCGGGTGTATATAATTACAGTCAATTATGAAAGGCGGTTTGATGCACACCTTAATTATACGTATTTTGTAAACACAAGGTAATATTTGCTACTATTGGTATGACCAAAACAATGTATATGTAGAGGACTGTGGCAGAGACTGATAAAGGTTGGAAAAAGGGACACTTTGCTTTACCTCTGAGAAGTTAACCTAACAATGGATCTAGCTAAGATTGTGCCTTCCCGCTTTCTGAAGTGTTGTAAGAAGCCTGCAAGCACGGACCAGGTTAGTAAAAGTTTCCTCTACCTTTCTCTTCCTTTCCACTTTAGTAGTTGGCAATATACTTTAGGTATAGTTGTACAACTGGTTAGGCTTCCATATCATTTATGTATGAATTTGTTTTCTAAAATATATATCTTGTCGTTAGTCTGTGCATGTCATGAAGTTCAGGGTGAAATGCACCTTGTACATCCCCAACATCAAATTAATGAATGTCTTGTAGCAAATGGCAAACTGAAGCCGGACTATGGCAAAAAACCACTTGCTCCATGTCGGGTGGAAAGTTGTTTGAAGTTTTTATTGAGTAAAAATGCTCTTGATATTGCATATGTATGTACGCAGCATTTTTCTAATAAGAATCTAGATGAAAAGGCAATGTATAGAGTCAAAGACAAGCATACAATCAATGAGTCATGGGAGACGGGTCAACCAGATTGTCACTGAAATGTGATATTGTGTTCTTCAAAAAGGTGCGTTTTCAACTCTTTCTTGCATTGGAGCAGCAATAAGGTGGTCCTGGTGGATACAGGGATTTTCCAGATCCTGTGCGCCTAGATGAATAAAAGCCTGCTGCCGTGTTTTTTCCCTGTTCACACTTTTTAGCATCCAGTCTGATGGTGGTCTGGCTGTGGGTGTGCTGAGAGCCACCAGAGATGGAGAACCTGTCTGCAAGATAAGAATGTGTGGCTGGTCATAATTGCTTTGTAAATAACACACATGGTTTTGAAGGTGTTGTGTGTTGTCAAGGAGAGCCAATGGAGCTCCATCAGGCTGGGGATGATCTGAAGTTATTTCTTTCGGTCCTGGATGAGAAATTCAGTGATGCCATTGTGGAGCCTGGGGATCCATGGAGCAGGGCATTACCACCATACAGATGAAAAAGTAAATGAGCTTGAACAGCAGTTCTGACATCACATTCTGGAAGAAACAGTTTATTGCCATTGTGAGCATTGAGAGTGTCCAAGGTAAATCCAAGTGATGTAGCACTCAATGAACTCAGACACAATTATCAAGGTTTATGCCATTGGGGCTCAATGTCATGTAGAGGTTGAAGATGACCAGAGACACAATGAAACTCAGACAGACTTCGCAGTTGATAGGGCTTTTTGGGGATCCGCGGATACCTATGTGAACAAACTGGTGATGATTGAAAAAGCGAGGAGGAGAATTAGTGAATGACATTTGCATTGAATCCCATATTCCCATTCAAGACTCCAGTGTGTTGATGAGTTTTGGATGATTGACTGTGTTAAATTGATATTGATATTGATATTGATATTGAGATGTATTTATAAAGCGCTCGTTCGCCCGGGGGCTTCATGGCGCTATAGACAGGGACACAACGCATCAGTCACAGGAAGCAAAAAGGTACTCATCAAAACGCTTGAGAAAAGAGCCATGTTTTGAGGGAGTGTCTGAAACTAAGGATGTTTCCGCACATTTTAAGGTGAAGAGGAAGGGAATTCCAGAAGGCAGCTGCAAGGTGGTCAAAGCAGCTGCCTCCAAGACGCTTCCTTTTATAAGTGGGGACAGTCAGAAGATATTTGTGCATGGAGCGAAGATTCCTAGGGGGGTCATATTTTTTAAACAGATCTCTGATGAATAGAGGGCCTGTTTGTTGTAAGGACTTAAATAAAATACAACCAGTCTTAAAAGCCACCCGTTGCTCAACAGGCAGCCAATGTAGTTGTTTTAGGCCCAGTCTGACAGACTGCCTCTTAGGTAGATTCAGAATGAGTCTGGCTGCCTGATTCTGAATCAACTGGAGGCGCTTTAACTCGCCGATCGGGAGCCCAAGATAGAGACTGTTGGAAAAATCCAATCTGGACAGAACCAGGGAGATAACAATCTGTGTGAGCGCCTCCAAAGAGAAGAAACGCGCAATTTTCTTAATTTTCTTCAGCTGAAATAGACTGGAGGACACCACTGCGCTGACCTGCCTTTTCAGAGACAGATCTTCGCTAAGGAAGATTCCAAGGCTCTTAACTGAAGACGATTTAGATGGGGGGGCTCCCATGCTGGACGGCCAAAAGCCAGGGTTCCAGCTGAGTACACTCTGCCCAGGCAAGACCAACTCAGTCTTGCCTGGGTTGAGCTTCAGGTGATTGCAGCTCATCCAACTCAGGATGTGAGACATGGTGTTTTGAAACACTACCACTGAGTCCTCGGTGTTTAAAGGAAAGATGAGCTGCAAATCATCTGCGTAATTGAAGATGGTAACTCTGGTATCCCTGAGGGAGTACAGCAGGGGGCGTAGGTAAAGATTAAAAAGCAAAGGTGACAGGGAGGAGCCCTGAGGGACTCCACAGGTGGTAGGGATAGTGGGGGCCGTAAAGGGGCCCAGTCTCACGGATTGGGTGCGGCCAGTAATAAATGAGCGAATCCAGCTCAGCGCAGGACCCCTAAGGCCGGCCTGTTCGACACGGTTGACCAAGATGGTATAGTCAACCGTGTCGAATGCCGCTGATAGATCTAATAATACCAGCGCCTGATGGATCCCCTTGTCTGCATTCCGCCTCAAAGTATTCTGAACTGAGACGATGACTGCTTCAGTGGAATGAAGAGGACGGAAGCCAGCCTGGTTAGGCGCAAGGAACTGTGATTCTTCCAAGAATTGGGACATGCTATCACAAACATGAGCCTCCAATATCTTGGCACAGTACGGCAGCAGGGAAATGGGCCTATAATTGAGAGGATCCGAGCTAAATACAGCTAAGAGGTCCAGTCAATTATGAGACAGGGGTCATCTTCATCTGTGGTCAGGTGGGCATCATCTATGATTTGTAAAGTAGCATTCTCTGTGTTGCATTGTAATATGTAGCCAGCTTGGTAGACATTTAGTAGATGATTAGCCCTGGAATGATCTTGGAGATGGCGGTCAACTGCTTTTTCAATCATTTTGCTGATCAACACTAAGTGATGGGCTATTAGTTAGGAAGGTCATCGGGTCTAATGTAGGTTTTTTAAGAGTGGTAGAAACCAGGCCTTGCTTGAGAGCTTTGGTAAAGTTGCCTTGAGTGGGGGAAGTGATGATGGTGAGTACAGGTGAGAGAGCTTCACCACAGAGAACTTTGATGAAGTATCAAAGTAAAACAGCATCTTAATAGGAAGTTGTTTTGAGGGAGTTGAGTAAGTCACAGAGATATGGAAAGGACACAGCTTGGAAGGATGACTATTGTGGGATTGCGTACAAGAACGGGTGGGTGAGAGGGAAAAGAAGCAATTATGGTATTGGAGATGTGCTAGTCGACCTTCTATATATTCCACTGAAGAAGAGACTGACGGCATAGCACTTGTTTGTGGAGTGCAAACTATATGAGCCGGGCACAGGCTTTATGCAATTGCTTGTGTTTCTTGAAAAGTGTTCTGTTTTTGTTGGTATTTTCATTGATGGTTATGATTAGCACATGCAAAATGAAAGACATAAACTATTTTTTATTTGATAATCCTCTGTTCTTTTGAAGATATCCTAGTTCTAATGTGCAGGGTGTTTGACATAAAGATGGCACACATCAGCAGTTCCAAAACTGTGGTCAGTTGTCCCCCAGGGGTCAGTGACACATTCCCAGGTTGTATGCAGGCAGCAGTTGTAAATGCACTGCAAAGTTTCTTGTATAACCAGCAGTTTTTGGGTGACAATAAAGTGTCTAGATAAAATTCAGTGATTGATGTACCAGCTGGAAAGAGATGGGAGTTTTGTCTAGTGGCAACTTTGACTCATCTATGCTAGTGCAGATGGTTAATATGCCTGCTACAAAGATTGTATACCATGCATTTTAAAGAACAGTATTTTATGTGCATAGCTCAGTGGGTTACTGCTTTTGAGACAGGGATTCTTTTGTTACTGTGCACTTCATAAATTATATTCGTAATCTAGCACAGTGAGCTATGAACTGCCATCAAAAAGCTGCATGCAAACTGCTTGGTACAAGTAAGTAAGGGACAGATGTATCAAGATACCCTTTTGCGATTCTCAAATAGCGATTTTTAAGGAATCGCTATTTGAGAATTGCAAAATGGTATGTATGTAAAAATTCGCTATTTTTTAGCGATTTCTTAAAATTCCTTAATTGCGATTAGCAAATTGCTAATCGCAATTAAGGAATAATTTCCCATTCATTTCTATGGGCCAGGAGGCCCATAGGAATGAATGTGAAATTATTCTCAATTTGCGATTCGCAATTTGCTAATCGCAAATTGAGAATAATTTCAAGGGTGCAAGGGTGTCTTAAGGACACCCTACTGCACCCCTGAAATTGACATGTGTGCGCATATGGCGTACATACATGACCTAAGGGCATGTATGAGCATCACATGCCACCTTTAAAAATTGCAAAAAGGGCATTTGTAAAAGAATTCACAAATTACCACCAACTACAAGTTGCTGGTAATTTGCAATTTCTTAGAGTGAAATCGCAAAATTTTCTTCTTTCTTACATACCAAATGGTAGCGCAAAATTAAGGAATCGCACATTTTGCGATTCCTTAATTTTGCGATGCGTTTTTTTTAATACATCGCATTTCCCGTTTTTTTGTCGCAAACGCTGCTATTTTGCGATTCACACTGTTTGCGACAAAAAAAACGCTTGATACATCTGCCCCCAAGTTATGTATTTTTCCCAGTCTTTGAATAATCTGATGCTGCTAAAAAAGGTTTGTTTGGGTAGTAATAAAAAAAAGTCACCACTAGCCACTGTGTTTTCTGAATCCTGATTTGGTGTGCTTAAAAATGTATACCAGTATGGATGACATGTGAATCCTACACCTTGTAGCCCCTTTTGCCTCATGTAACACTTTTTGTATAATAATTTAGACACATAAGATTCATTGTCTCTGTATGTGTGTGATGTAGAGTGCTCCAAACCCCACACTGGTTTAAGATATGTTATAAAACAAATACATTACATGTGACAGAGGGATTATGGAGAGATGAGAGGCACTGTTGGAGGGTGATTGTGAGGGAATCATTGAAGAGTTCCAACAATGATTGTCATATCCTAATGCATAGTAAGGTAATCATTTACTATGCTGCAAAAGTGAATACAATTACACTTATAATGACAAATTTGTTGTGGAATGCACCATTTTTTTCCACATTTTCTCGGGGAAGGAAGCCCCAAAGCACCTTTAGCATATGTTTTCAATATAAAATGATAACAGCTTCAGAAATTCGAGAATTTGTTTCGTGTGTACTTGTTTGTGTATTTTTCCGAATTACTGTTTTAATGTTTGAAATTTAAATTATATGATTTGCTTGGGGGTCCCTGGCATCAAGTAGTGATTCAGTGGGGGTTTCAGGAGTCAAAGGTTTGGGTTCTGATGCAGCGGGTCTAACATAAAACCTTTTCTTTCTGGGTCACTAATCCAGGAAAAAACTCTTACCATTCATTCTTCGATGGGGCCCATAACACCGCAAACACACATTCACACAATTCCTGTATCAGTGATAAGCAGACGAGCTGCAAGACATGCGGGGTACCTAATTATTCTATACATTAATCATATATATTATATACATTTTATTTAATAGTTATCAGTTCCAAAATCATCAAGATACTCCGCTATTTGGTTGATGGACCAACTAGCAGGAATCAGTTGATGGCGATTAAGTAAAGCTCAATCGCAACTTAAAACCTTTAACATTTATTTATCATGATTTTACTTTAATAATCACAAACTCGTGCCTATATTTCCAAAAGAATTTATCTTAATGTAATTTTTAAAGAAAAAAATTAAATTGCAAAATTTGTATTAATCCAATACAGTAAAGCATTATTTAAATATTTTTTTATAGAGAAAGTAAGGAAAATATAAAGTACTCATTACCGCTGGCCATAGGGCGATGATGGAAATGGTTCACCAGAACATGAACCGCAGATCACAGGATAGGTTCCCAAGCTGTCTGTCTGTCCCTCTAACCTCCTCAGACATATCCCTCCCGTGATAGAGTTCCTGTGACGTTCCCGTTCCTTATCCCCATCAGAATTTAAAGTTCAAAATTTTCAAAGTCTCTGGCAACATAGTAAAATCGTCTCAACAGACAGCATTTCGTGCTGAGCAAAGGTGTGGAAAAAGCGGCTTCTCAAATCATAAACACGGGCTCTCTTATACCCTATCACTAACTTTCTACACCCGTATTGGAAACATTTAGGGGCTACATTAATTTCTGATCGGTCCATTGGAGGGGTGGTGATGATCCCCTTAATGTCCCTCTAGTTCAAACCAGTTCGTTAAGTCCTTACTCATCCCAGGGGTTCTCATGACTTCATAAAATGTTCACATTTGTACTTGCTTAATATTTGCAACAATTCTCTGCATCTGTGTTTCATTGCATATCAGTACCCATGCTTTTTAAAATAGTCTCTTTGGCACAATTCCTGTAACAGGCCAGGCTGGCCTTGACATCTTTCACTTCGGACATAGGTCACACACTCGTGACTAATCATCCACTTTGGACATGCGTGGGGGCCATCTTTAATTTTCTGTGTGCCGTTGCACTCATTGTCAGCCATTTTCAGACAAAGCCGTTCAAGCCTCCATGGGAACTAGCATGAAAGTAAGCATAACAAAATTAGATATAGAATTCAAGCCGTTCTGTTCACCACCCACCATTCTAATAACCTGTGTTAGATGTTACCTTGCAACATTTTAAAGCGATTTTACTTACCATCGGCATTCTATGCCACAATAAAACCTACTACAAACACAGAAATACATGCAATTTACTCTTTTATTTATACTCAACCACAATCTATGTTACTTCACATCACATTTTATATATGATGTGAAGATTTTTGCAAAATAGCAGTTAGTTCCCCATGTATAGTCTCTAAGTATCAGGTGCATTTTGTTGATTAGTTTGCAATCAATCAATCAATCAATCAATCAATCAATCAATCAAGGCATTTATATAGCGCACTACTCACCCGGAGGGTCTCAAGGCGCTGGGGGGAGGGGGTCCGCTACTGCTCGAACAGCCAGGTCTTGAGCTGCTTCCTGAAGGCGAGGTGGTCTTGGGTCAGGCGGAGGTGGGTTGGAAGGGAGTTCCAAGTCTTGGCGGCCAGGTAGGAGAAGGACCTTCCTCCTGTGGTGGCTCTTCGGATGCGGGGGACGGCGGCGAGGGCGTGGCTGGTCGATCGAAGCTGGCGTTTGGGAGCGTAGAAGTTGAGGCGGCTGTTGAGGTATCCTGGGCCTTGGTTGTGAAGGGCTTTGTGTGCGTGGGTGAGGAGCCGGAAGGTGATTCTCTTGTTGACAGGTGTCCGGAGATGTGGCTGCGGCGGGGGATGTCCAGGATGAGTCGTGCTGAGGTGTTCTGGATCCGCTGGAGTCTCTTCTGGAGTTTGGCGGTGGTTCCGGCGTAGAGGGAGTTGCCGTAGTCCAGACGGCTGGTGACGAGGGCCTGGGGGACCGTCTTCCTGGTCTCGGTGGGGATCCATCGGAAGATCTTACGTAGCATGCGCAGGATGTTGAAGCACGACGAGGAGACGGCGTTGACTTGTCTGGTCATGGAGAGGGAGGAGTCCAGGATGAAGCCCAGGTTGCGTGCGTGGTCCGTTGGTTTGGGTGCGGTGCCCAGGGCGGGGGGCCACCAGGAGTCGTCCCAGGCGGAGGGCGAGGAGCCCAGGATGAGGACCTCCGTCTTGTCCGAATTCAGTTTCAGGCGGCTGGTCGTCATCCATTCGGCTACATCTCTCATCCCTTCGTGCAGGTTGGCTCTGGCGGTGGCGGGGTCGTTGGTCAGGGAGAGGATCAGCTGGGTGTCGTCGGCGTAGGAGATTATGTTGAGGTTGTGTTGGCGTACGATGGCCGCGAGGGGGCTCATGTAGACGTTGAAGAGGGTGGGGCTCAGTGAGGATCCTTGAGGGACGCCGCAGATGACTTTGGTGGCCTCTGACTTGTACGGTGGTAGTCGAGGAAGGAGGTGATCCATTCCAGTGCCTTGTCCTGGATTCCAATGTTGCCGAGGCGCTGTACTAGGGTGCGGTGGCAGACAGTGTCGAAAGCCGCGGAGAGGTCCAGGAGGATGGGGGCCGCTGTTTCTCCATTGTCCATCAGAGTTCGAAGGTCATCGGTGGCAGCGATGAGGGCGGTCTCGGTGCTGTGGTTCGCTCGGAAGCCCGACTGTGAGGGGTCGAGGGATCCATTCGTCTCGAGGAAGGCGGCCAGCTGTTTGTTGACGGTCTTCTCGATGACTTTGGCCGGGAACGGGAGGAGCGAGATGGGACGGTAGTTCTTGAGGTCGGTGGGGTCTGCTGTGGGTTTCTTGAGCAGAGCGCTGAGTTCGGCGTGCTTCCAGCTCTCAGGGAAGGTGGCGGTGTCGAAGGAGGTGTTGATGATGTCCCGCAAGTGGGGTGCGATGACAGCGTCGGCCTTGTTGAAGACGTGGTGAGGGCAGGGGTCAGTCGGAGATCCGAAATGGATGGAGTTCATTGTGCGGATGATGTCTTCGGTGCTGATCGGAGTCCAGGTGCGGAGGGTGGTGGTGGGTGGCGTTGTTGCAGTTGTGGCTTGCGTTGGTTGGTTGCTGAAGCTGTTGTGTATGTCCGTGATCTTGTTGTGGAAGTAGGACGCGAGGGAGTTGCAGAGGTCTTGCGACGGGGTAATGTCATTGTTTCCGGCGTTGGGGTTGGAGAGCTCTTTCACGATGTTGAAGAGTTCCTTGCAGTTGTGTGCGTTGTTGTCTAGTCGGTCCTTGTATGTATTTTTCTTGGTGGCGCGGATCAGTTGGTGGTGTTTCCGGGTGGCGAGCTTGAGGGTGGTCATGTTGTCCGTAGTTGGTTCCCTTCTCCAGACTTTCTCGAGGGCTCGACAGTTCTTCTTGGAGCTCTTGAGTTCGTCGGTGAACCATGGTGTTTTTCTGCTGCAGGGTCTGCTGGGTGGGGTTCTCAGAGGGGCGAGTTCGTCCGCGAAGTTGTTGATCCACTTCGTGAGGTTGTCGGCGGCCTGGCTGGGGTTCGCTGAGCTGGCGGGAGGGTGCTGGCTCAGGGAAGCGGTGAGCTGGTCGGCTGTGATCTTGTTCCAGCTTCTTCGGGCAACCTGTTGCTGGTGGTGGTGGGTCGTCGTTCTTCTGAAGGTGAAGTGGACGCAGCTGTGGTCCGTCCAGTGGAGTCCTGTTGCGTGGCTGAAGGTGACGTCTTTGCTGGATGAGAAGACGGCGTCGAGTGTGTGTCCGGCGAGGTGGGTGGGGGTGGACACCAGCTGCTTGAGTCCGAGGTTGGCGAGGTTGTCAAGCAGGGCGGTGGTGATGCGGTCGCTGTTGTTCTCCAGGTGGAAGTTGAGGTCCCCCAGGAGGATGTAGTCGGCGGAGGGAAGGGCATGCGGGCTGACGAAGTCGGCGATGTCCTCGCTGAATCGTGTGCGTGGCCCCGGGGGTCGGTAGATCAGGGTGCCTCTGAGGGTGGTCTTCGGGTTGGTGTGGATCTGGAAGTGCAGGTGTTCAGCGGTGGTTAGGGTGTCGTCGGTGTTGGTCGTGATGCGGATGGTGTCTCTGTGGATGATGGCGATGCCTCCTCCCGTCTGGTTGGCGGTGCGGTCCCTCCGGATGATCTTGTAGCCCTCTGGGATGGCGATGGCGATGTCGGGGGCTGAGGAGGCGTTCATCCAGGTCTCGGTGAGGAAGGCAACGTCAGGGGTGGTGGTGTCAATCAATCAATCAATCAGGTCATTTATAGAGCGCACTACTCACCCGTAGGGTCTCAAGGCGCTGGGTTGGGGGGGGGGTGCCGTTTACTGCTCGAACAGCCAGGTCTTGAGCTTCTTCCTGAAGGAGAGGTGGTCTTGGGTCAGGCGTAGGTCGGTTGGGAGTGAGTTCCAGGTCTTGGCGGCCAGGTAGGAGAAGGACCTTCCTCCTGTTGTCGCTCTTCGGATGCGGGGGACGGCGGTGAGGGCGTGGCTGGTTGATCTGAGGAGGCGCTTGGGAGTGTAGAAGTTGATCCGGTTGTTGAGGTAGCTCGGGCCTTGGTCGTGTAGGGCTTTGTGCGCGTGGGTGAGGAGACGGAAGGTGATTCTCTTGTTGACCGGGAGCCAATGCAGATCTCTCAGGTGTCCGGAGATGTGGCTGCGTCGGGGGATGTCGAGGATGAGTCTGGCCGAGGCGTTCTGGATCCGCTGGAGTCTTTTCTGGAGCTTGGCGGTGGTTCCGGCGTAGAGGGCGTTGCCGTAGTCCAGTCGGCTGGTGACGAGGGCCTGGGTGACCGTCTTCCTCGTCTCGGTGGGGATCCACCGGAAGATCTTACGTAGCATGCGCAGGATGTTGAAGCAGGACGAGGAGACGGCGTTTACTTGTCTGGTCATGGAGAGGGAGGAGTCCAGGATGAAGCCCAGGTTGCGTGCGTGGTCCGTCGGTTTGGGTGCGGTGCCCAGGGTGGGGGGCCACCAGGAGTCATCCCAGGCGGAGGGCGAGGAGCCCAGGATGAGGACCTCCGTCTTGTCCGAGTTCAGTTTCAGGCGGCTGGTCGTCATCCATTCGGCTACCTCTCTCATCCCTTCGTGCAGGTTGGATCTGGCGGTGGCGGGGTCGTTGGTCAGGGAGAGGATCAGCTGGGTGTCGTCGGCGTAGGAGATTATGCTGAGGTTGTGTTGGCGTGCGATGGCCGCGAGGGGGCTCATGTATACGTTGAAGAGGGTGGGGCTCAGTGAGGATCCTTGAGGGACGCCGCAGATGACTTTGGTGGCCTCTGACTTGTACGGTGGTAGGCGGACTCTCTGTGTTCTTCCGTCGAGGAAGGAGGTGATCCATTCCAGTGCCTTGTCCTGGATTCCGATGTTGCCGAGGCGCTGTACTAGGGTGCGGTGGCAGACAGTGTCGAAGGCCGCGGAGAGGTCCAGGAGGATGAGGGCCGCTGTTTCTCCGTTGTCCATCAGAGTTCGTATGTCATCGGTGGCAGCGATGATGGCGGTCTCGGTGCTGTGGTTCGCTCGGAAGCCAGACTGTGAGGGGTCGAGGGATCCATTCATCTCGAGGAAGGCGGCCAGCTGTTTGTTGACGGTCTTCTCGATGACTTTGGCCGGGAACGGGAGGAGCGAGATGGGACGGTAGTTCTTGAGGTCGGTGGGGTCTGCTGTGGGTTTCTTGAGAAGAGCGCTGAGTTCGGCGTGCTTCCAGCTCTCAGGGAAGGTGGCGGTGTCGAAGGAGGTGTTGATGATGTCCCGCAAGTGGGGTGCGATGACAGCGTCGGCCTTGTTGAAGACGTGGTGAGGGCAGGGGTCAGTCGGAGATCCGGAATGGATGGAGTTCATTGTGCGGATGGTGTCTTCGGTGCTGATCGGAGTCCAGGTGCGGAGGGTGGTGGTGGGTGGCGTTGTTGCGGTTGTGGCTGCGTTGGTTGGTTGCTGAAGCTGTTGTGTATGTCCGCGATCTTGTTGTGGAAGTAGGACGCGAGGGAGTTGCAGAGGTCTTGCGACGGGGTGATGTCATTGTTTCCGGCGTTGGGGTTGGAGAGCTCTTTCACGATGTTGAAGAGTTCCTTGCAGTTGTGTGCGTTGTTGTCCAGCCGGTCCTTGTATGTATTTTTCTTGGTGGCGCGGATCAGTTGGTGGTGTTTCCGGGTGGCGAGCTTGAGGGTGGTCATGTTGTCCGTAGTTGGTTCCCTTCTCCAGACTTTCTCGAGGGCTCGACAGTTCTTCTTGGAGCTCTTGAGTTCGTCGGTGAACCATGGTGTTTTTCTGCTGCAGGGTCTGCTGGGCGGGGTTCTCAGAGGGGCGAGTTCGTCCACGCCGTTGTTGATCCACTTCGTGAGGTTGTCGGCGGCCTGGCTGGGGTTCGCTGAGCTGGCGGGGGGGTACTGGCTCAGGGAGGCGGAGAGCTGGTCGGCTGTGATCTTGTTCCAGCTTCTTCGGGCAACCTGTTGCTGGTGGTGGTGGATCGTCGTTCTTTTGAAGCTGAAGTGGCCGCAGCTGTGGTCCGTCCAGTGGAGTCCTGTTGCGTGGCTGAAGGTGACGTCTTTGCTGGATGAGAAGACGGCGTCGAGTGTGTGTCCGGCGAGGTGGGTGGGGGTGGTCACCAGTTGCTTGAGTCCGAGGTTGGCGAGGTTGTCGAGCAGGCTGATGGTGTTGCGGTCGCTGTTGTTCTCCAGGTGGAAGTTGAGGTCCCCCAGGAGGATGTAGTCAGCGGAGGGGAGGGCATGCGGGCTGACGAAGTCGGCGATGTCCTCGCTGAATCATGTGCGTGGACCCGGGGGTCGGTAGATCAGGGTGCCTCTGAGGGTGGTCTTCGGGTTGGTGTGGATCTGGAAGTGCAGGTGTTCAGCGGTGGTTAGGGTGTCGTCGGTGTTGGTCGTGATGCGGATGGTGTCTCTGTGGATGATGGCAATGCCTCCTCCCGTCAGGTTGGCGGTGCGGTCCCTCCGGATGATCTTGTAGCCCTCCGGGATGGCGATGGCGATGTCTGGGGCTGAGGAGGCGTTCATCCAGGTCTCGGTGAGGAAGGCAACGTCAGGGGCGGTGGTGTCGAGGAGGTTCCAGAGTTCTACGGCGTGTCTGTGGACGGAGCGGGTGTTGAGCAGGATGCACTTGAGGTGGTTGCTGCTGATGTTCGGCTTGGCGAGTGCTGGTGCAGGGTGAGTCCGGATGCAGGTGAACTTGCAGGCGTGGCAGCTGAAGAGTCCGTGGGTGTGCTTCGGGGCGGCTCGATGACATCCTGGGATGCGGCCGGTGTTGGTGTTGAGTGCGATGAGATCGGCGGCATTGTAGGTTTGTCTGTCGGCTTCCGTCGAGGAGGTTCCAGAGTTCGATGGCGTGTCTGTGGACGGAGCGGGTGTTGAGCAGGATGCACTTGAGGTGGTTGCTGCTGGTGTTCGGCTTGGCGGGTGCAGGGAAGGTCCGGATGCAGGTGAACTTACAGGCGTGGCAGCTGAAGGGTCCGTGGGTGTGCTTCGGGGCGGCTCGGTGACATCCTGGGATGCGGCCGGTGTTGAGTGCGATGAGATCGGCGGCGGTGTAGGTTCGTCGGGTCGGCTTCCGTCGGTGGGGGCCAGGGGTCATGGCCCTGGGCGCGGTCCAGGCGCGGACGGGCGCAGACGGGCTTACCTTTGGCGCGCCTTTGGCGCGCAATCGGCGCGCCCGCTGCACGTCAACGCTGCGCGTTCGCACGGTCGTCATTTAAGGCGAAGTGCGCGGGTGGGCGGAGCAGCTGGGAGGCGGGAGCGGGGAGGGAACAGAAGGAAAAAAGGGGCGTGGTCGGCGGTGGTGGCGGGAAGCGGGGGGCGGCGAGGGAGGCGGGAAACAGGACGGAGGACGGCCAGAAACTAAGAAAAACAAGCACAATTACAGTCAAACGCTTAACACGGGCAAAAACTAAGAGAGATAAAAACAAGCACAATTACAGTCAAAAACGCTTAACACGGGCAAAAACTAAGAGAGATAAAAACAAGCACAATTACAGTCAAAAACGCTTAACACGGGCAAAAACTAAGAAAAATAAAAACAAGCACAAATGGATGACAAGACAGAAGAGAGCGAGCGACAGCAGGGTCAGCCGGCAGCGAGGCAGGCAGCGAGGCAGAGGGCACAGCAAAGGGGCACACGCAGCAGCTGGTGGCCGTGCGGCGCGGGGGTGTCCCACAAGTGGGTCACACTCACCTGTGTCGCACGGTCGCCTTTTAAGGCCAAGTGCGCGGGTGGGCGGAGCAGCTGGGAGGCGGGAGCGGGGAGGGAACAGAAGGAAAAAAGGGACGTGGTCGGCGGTGGTGGCGGGAAGCGGGGGGCGGCGAGGGAGGCGGGAAACAGGACGGAGGACGGCCAGAAACTAAGAAAAACAAGCACAATTACAGTCAAACGCTTAACACGGGCAAAAACTAAGAGAGATAAAAACAAGCACAATTACAGTCAAAAACGCTTAACACGGGCAAAAACTAAGAGAGATAAAAACAAGCACAATTACAGTCAAAAACGCTTAACACGGGCAAAAACTAAGAAAAATAAAAACAAGCACAAATGGATGACAAAACAGAAGAGAGCGAGCGACAGCAGGGTCAGCCGGCAGCGAGGCAGGCAGCGAGGCAGTGGGCACAGCAAAGGGGCACACGCAGCAGCTGGTGGCCGTGCGGCGCGGGGGTGTCCCACAGTTGGAGCCTTTCTGGGCAGCATCTGAGTTTACTTTCGGATAACTGCATTACAATGCTGGTGGTCAGTCAGTCAGTCAATTGGTTTTTATTTCGATTATCACATCATTAAAGACATCGTACATCAAGAAAAAAAATCTAAGAATTCATAATCTGAACCATTTGATACAATCATACAGTAAAACTTGTAGCATACTAAATCGCAAGAATAAAACACAAAAAAAAAGATAAAACAGGATAATATTGGTTTAAATAAATCCACTAATATACCACATGGGAGAGCTTCAACAATTTGACACACGGCAACACTGGCTCTGTAGTGGGAAGTGAAATTCGTGTGCATAGACAAAAAAGATAAAACAGCTATAAGCTTCATAAGTACTAAGGGGCAGATTTATGAAGGCCTTGCGCCTCCTTGCGCCGCAATTGCGTCACTAAATGTGACGCAACGGCGGCGCAAACAATGCGCCCTATTTACAACGTGACGCATCTAAGAGATGCGTCACGTTGGAAAGCCCTGCGCCATGAGGAGGCGTTCCTGCGCAGGGGGGGCGTTCCTGCGCAGGAACGCCTCCTAAAAGTGGCTGAGTGAAATCTATGAGATTTCACTCAGTCACTTTCTACGTCAATTCCTTACGCCTGCTTGAAGCAGGCGTAAGGGTGACGCAACATACATTGAATGGGAGGCTCCTGTGCATTGCAGGAGTCATGTCGCACTTGCGACATGACTCCTGCAATGCGCCGCCCGTGCGCCGAGATATGCGTCACGCATCCTCACTGTCTTGCACCATGGTGCGCCGCATCATAAATGCGGCGCACCATGGGTGGCGGAGCAGTGGCGCACTGTGGCGCATGTTAACTGGCGCATCCCTGGGGATGCGCCAGTTAACATAAATCTGCCCCTAAGGGCCTTATTTATGAAGGCCTTGCGCCGCAGGTGCGTCACTTTTAACATGGGAAAAAGTGACGCATCGGTGGCGCAAGGCTTTCATAAATAAGGCCCTAAGATTGTTAATAAAAATTGTCACAGCTATAGTGTCCTTGTCGTTTTTGCTCGAATGGCCCACATCCATCCCTGAAATTTAGCAACAGCAATCGCTATGGGCTCACATGAATCTGACTTTAAGATCCTTAGTGCCTCTGCGCCCGACCTTGTACCAAGATTTAAACAGACTGATTTAAGCCATCTGTTTCTGGGGGGCTTATAAGCGGGGCAAACAAACAGAACATGTGCTATTGTTTCCTTCTGAGATGGGCGTACAGTACATTTGTCTTCATTCAGAGGGTGCCATTTGCAAGCGAAGGATTTGATTGGGAGGGAACCCACTCTGAACTAATGGTACAGTTTCCTATAGTTAGGTACAGTGATAACATCCCAGTAACATTCATACATGTACTCATGTTTATTCTGAAAAAAATCCCTCTTCAGGGGAGGCCTCGTTAAAGATGAGAATCGCTTCATCATAGTCATGTTCCAGTTAGCTACCATGAACTCTTTTTTTAAGGGAAAAAGGTTACCCGCTGGATTCTCCCATAAGCTGCACATACCCACATCACTCAGTGTTTCTTTTATCCTTCTTAACCAGGAGATCTTACATGAGCTGTCAGCCCTCCTGGTTTCAAGAAGTGCTTGGGTGTACAGGGACAGTTCAGGGGTAACCCAAAGCCTTCTCCAGTATGCCATGGGTCTGAATTGGGCTACATCATAGATTTTGTTACATCCCAAATCGATATATAGAGGCAACAGTGGAGTTGGTTGTGAGAGACATAATAGGGCTCTCACAAATTTGTTTTGGGCTGCAATCAGGGGTGCTAGATCTTCAAAGCCCCAAAGCTCCGCCCCGTATAATACTGAGGCATTCTTTTTAGTTTTATATATCTTTATAACAGGAGCCACTGGCTTTGTATGAGAAAGCCTCTGTTCCTTCATAAGGACTACTGTCAGTTGGGCATGTTTGAGAGTCAGCATATCCGTCTGGGGTATCAATTTAGTTTCCTTCCCAAGGTGATTCCCAGATATGTAAAAACGTCGGTCTGCTCAAGTTGGGCTTTATTCATAAAAACAATCCCTTTGATGACCTTACGATTGTGGAGAACCATAAACTTGATCTTCTCCACATTTACCATAAGGTCATGACCGCGGCAGAAATCCTCAAACTTAGTGAGGCCTGTCTGCTGCCCTTTCTGGGTTTTGGATATTATCAGAGTATTGTCCGTGAACATTAGCAGGGGTATCTTTATGCCTGCTAGGGTGGGGGCATCTGTGGGGTAATTAGAGAAGTGCCATACAACCCTGTTAATAAATAGGGAAAAACAAGGTTGGTGCGAGGACACACCCCTGGCGAACCCCCTTGGAGATGGGGAACTTGTTCGTAACGTCCCCATTCATACCCCAGCAGACCTGGGCAAAATTGGAATTATGTAAAGAAATTAAATTAGCCAATATTTCAATTGGCATTCTCATATCCATGAAAGCTCTCCACATTTTAATGTGGGGCACCAGATCAAAAGCCGATTAACAATCGATAAAGGCTGCAAATAATGTACCCCCTCCCAAAATACCCACCCTCCAGTCTATAATTACAAACCTAAAAACCTGGTCCATGGTACGAGTGTGTGGCCAGAACCCTGCCTGCAATGGTGACAAAATATCTGTTTCATCCATCCATGTCTGGATTCTACATAATACCAGCCTGGCGATAATTTTTGGAATACAGTCAATAGGACTTATTGACCTGTAATTGCCAGGTTTAGATCAATCCCCCTATTTAAAGATTGGGATGATCTCTGCTACAGTCCACGTTTCCGGGATGGAAGCGCCACTGGCTATAGCGTTAGCAAGTAGCTGGATGGAAGTCACCCAATTATTCCCATCATGTATAAACAGGTCCGCTGGTATACAATATAGGCTGGGAGCCCTACCTTTCGGAATTAGTTTAAGGGCATTTTGAACCTCTTGCCTAGAAAAGTGCAGGGTGGTGGTAGGATTGGGCACATTGAATTGATCTGTGCTGTTATTACTGGCTGCAAACTGGGCATCGAAATGAGAGGTCCACATCTCGGGTGCAACATGGTTGACAGGGGCTGGGTATGAAGCGCCACTACCCCATTTGACGAGATGCCAAAAGTTGGCCATATTTTTTTCCTTCCTAGTTCTATGCAAATCTTGCCAATAGTTTTCATCCCAATCCCTTTTGGCTCGCGATAGGGCTTGCTTGTGCCCAGCCCTTGCCTTTTTAATGTTGTCCATGTTCTTTAATCTAATGGCTCTTGATAGAGTCCTATAGGCCTCTCTACATGATTTATTATATCACAAAGCAGCCTTTGGACAAAATGATTTCCTTGATTTTTTTTTAGATTTGAGAACAGCTCATTATGGACCTGCAGAATAATTAACTGTATGTCCTCCTGAATGTCACAGTTTAAAAGGGTAGATATCGAATGCTCAACCAGCACCTCCATCTGTTCTAAGTACCCTTCGTTGACAATAACCTTAGCCCATTTGACACTCCTATAGTCCTTGGTAAGCTCAACTTCTACGGTAGCCTCGCTGTGTCCTGGCAATCATAAATGCGAAGACCAGGAACCTGCAACGAGAGTACTAAGGGGTTGTGGTTACTTTCGGGCCGATCCTGTACTACCATATCCTGTAGGGAGGACCCGAATTACATATATAGAAAAATGCAATCAATACGGCGCTTCTCATCCCATTATTAAAGGTGTGAAAGCCCCACCTATCTGACTTGGACCTTCCATTCACTGCCTTTAATCCCCGTTCCAGAAATAACCCTTTCAGCTGTAATGCAGCCTCAGTCCATCTTTTAATAGGTTTGAGGTTAATGGACGGAATGTCCTATTGAGCTTCCTCCTCAATACTGAGTTTGCCGTCATCATGATCAAGGGGTTTGAAGGTACAGTTGAAGTCCCCCACGATTATCGAATTGATGCGTCCCCTGTACTGGTCTAAAAACCCATCTAAAAGAGCGACTGTGCTAGAACCTCTGCACCTGGGTCCCTCTTGCATAGACACTAATGACCAATATACCCGGAACATTTCTCATCTGGAGTCTGATGACAATAATATCTCTACAGTCAACCTGGACTTCCTCCACTGTATAGCCGGCTTGCGGTCTGAACCAAATTACGAGTCCCTCAATGGGTCTACCCCTCTGTCCCCTCAGGGCTGGTTTGTAAAAAAATTAGGAAGCCTGGGTGATACATTTGTTCAACTGCCCAGGTTTCCTGAAATGCCCAAATATCTTGAATATCGATGAATGCGGACCATTCGGATGAGGAAATTTTAGTTGAAAGACCAGCAATGTTCCAGCTAGCTAGTGATAGGTTAGGTTTTTTAGGCCCTTGTTTAGGAGTATTGGAAATAACCAGGGGGTTAGGAACAATAACATTATCCATATCCACCTGTCTAGAACCATTATTGGACATGGGGAGCCCTGCATGGAAGGGAGTGGTGAGATGGTCCTCCTTCACTATACTGCTCATGTCCACCCCACCTTGGCCAATATCCACCAAGTCGTGGGTGCCTCCCACCAGTCCTGACCCTACCTGTTTGGAGTTCCTATTTGGGGTCGGTTCCATAATGCACGGTGAATTAGGATCTGAACCATTCTTACAACTACCCATGAAATCATGTAAGCCTGAAAACGA
The DNA here is from genome assembly GCF_964261635.1 of Lissotriton helveticus. Classification (NCBI taxonomy): domain Eukaryota; kingdom Metazoa; phylum Chordata; class Amphibia; order Caudata; family Salamandridae; genus Lissotriton; species Lissotriton helveticus. Next base: position 1,890,351,252 of record NC_136063.1, on the reverse strand, counting down.
TAGGTCAGTTTCAGATCGAAGTCAATCGATATCTTCTAAAGAGGCAAAAATGTCAAAGCGATTATATATAGGGGCTGGATACTTATGTGTGCCATGAGCTTGTGGGGCTGCCCCCCGTTTGGTGCCCCTGTTAACCGTAGTTGGTTGGTAAAAAAAAACAAGGGGGAGAATGTTAATATCATACTTCTTGATTTGTCGATTTCCTGCCCGTCCAAAATGTGTTGAACCAACCATGGGGACCCAAAGCTTAGAACCACACAGTCCCCAGATAGGGACTTATGTGATTTACTGATCCACTGTATTCTTTGGACCATTTAAACAATTGTATAGGGTGTGGCGTCTGGAGGAAGGTGTAAGGACGTGTGGGCATGAGATTTGCTAGAAACACATTGTTGGAGAACCCGAGTGCGGGAGTCCCCTGCTGTCGGAGCTGATATGGGAGGTGTTCCACTATGAATGGGATGCAAGGGTTGGTTGGCCATGAATGCTGCGGTGACGGGAGATGGGTGGCAGGGTGCAATATTTGTACGTGCCCTGGAGTGTGTTCCGCTCACCAACTGAGAGGCCGACCCTTCGCCCTGCCGCACGTTGGAATTAGTCAGCAGGGTGCTGGTGATAAAGTGCTCTATTTTGGTCAACCTTCCTTCTATCAGGATGAGTTTGTCTAGGAGCAGATTTATCAGGGCTAGGAGTTTGTTTTCTATCCGTGTGAGAAGTACAGCCTCAGACGGACATAATACTGTATCAGTTATTGCAGTGGTGGTGGTTATAAAGGCATTATTAGAGGGAATATAAATCTTTGAGCTGCCTTTGCACCCATTTTCACCCACCTTACATTTAGTTGCTCTAGGAGCCTTCCTTTTTTTTTAGGGCGGTTCCCCGCTGCAGCCCTGACTCGACTTTTGACTCCTAGTGTGAACCATTGGGGTCTCGGGCTGTGGGCTATGGAACATAATTTACACCCCCCGAGACACCTATGGTCTCCACTCCCCGACTTGGGGAACAAGTCGGGTTGTGGAGAAATTAGTTGTGCCGGAGGAGTCTGACTAGTCAGTGAGGTTGGATCATTAGTGACGATGCACTCAGGGAATGACGTCGATACTATACTGGTCAGAGGTAATTAGCGCTCCAGCGACAATCTGTGTTCAGTGAGCTGGATCTCAGGAATCGGTGCTGATTCAGCCCTAGAAAGGAACACATCTAATGTCCCCATGACTCCAGAGCCCACACCCACCTTATGTTTATTCATTTTAGCCGTGACTTAAGGTCAGCAACAACAAGGGTTAGCAAATTCAATGCTTACAAGTTGGACGTTGGGAGGGTGGCCCAGCCCAGTCTCTGCCTGTCACTGACGGGCTCAGACGGGCCCGCCCTTGGTCTGAGCTTCGTCCGGGCATCGTCCCGCGCGTGTCCCGCATCGCGGGTGGAGAGGCAACGCTTTAAGCGCAGTCATGATGCCTCTCCCTCACTCGCACCGGCTGCGCTCTTGATGATGCACCCTCGGTGTTGTAGGCTTCTTCCAGGGTGATAGGACAGTTCTCAGCATAGATGCCAGCAATGGAGCGACCCGCACAGCGTCCCACCAGTGGGGCGATGGGTCCAACGAAAGAGAGCTCCCAGCGATAAGAACAACAAGGTAACTCCTGTGAGAAAGTCTCCCTCTCCGCGGGGAGAGAGGCAGCTCTTTCAGCGCGGTCACCACGCCTCCCCCTCACTCGCGGCAGCTGGGCTGTTGATGGTGCACCCTGGGTGTTGTAGGCTTCTTCCAGGGTGATAGGGCAGTTCTCAGCTTAGATGCCAGCAATGGAGCAACCCGCACAGCCACCTACCAGTGGGGCGATGGGTCCAACGAAAGAGAGCTCCCAGCGATAAGAACAACAAGGGAACTGCTGTGAGAATGTCTCCCTCGCCACGGGGGAGAGGGAGCGCTTTAAGCGCGGTCACCACACCTCCCCCTCACTCGCGGCAGCTGCACTGTTGATGGTGCACCCTGGGTGTTGTAGGCTTCTTCCAGGGTGATAGGGCAGTTCTCAGCTTAGATGCCAGCAATGGAGCGACCCGCACAGTCACCTACCAGCAGGGCGATGGGTCCAACGAAAGAGAGCTCCCAGCGATAAGAACAACAAGGTAACTGCTATGAGAAAGTCTCCCTCATCACGGGGGGTGGGGGAGAGAGGGAGCGCTTTAAGCGCGGTCACCACACCTCCCCCTCACTCGCGGCAGCTGCGCTGTTGATGGTGCACCCTGAGTGTTGTAGGCTTCTTCCAGGGTGATAGGGCAGTTCTCAGCTTAGATGCCAGCAATGGAGCGACCCGCACAGCCGCCTACCAGCGGGGTGATGGGTCCAACGAAAGAGAGCTCCCAGCGATAAGAACAACAAGGTAACTGCTGTGAGAAAGTCTCCTTCACCACGGGGGAAAGAGGGAGCTCTTTAAACACAGTCACCACACCTCCCCCTCACTTGCCGCAGCTGCGCTGTTGATGGTGCACCCTGGGTGTTGTAGGCTTCTTCCAGGGTGATAGGGCAGTTCTCAGCTTAGATGTCAGCAATGGAGCGAGCCGCACAGCCACCTACCAGCGGGGTGATGGGTCCAACGAAAGAGAGCTCCCAGCGATAAGAACAACAAGGTAACTGCTGTGAGAAAGTCTCCTTCACCACGGGGGGGGGGAGAGGGAGCGCTTTAAACACAGTCACCACACCTCCCCCTCACTTGCCGCAGCTGCGCTTTTGATGGTGCACCCTGGGTGTTGTAGGCTTCTTCCAGGGTGATAGGGCAGTTCTCAGCTTAGATGCCAGCAATGGAGCCACCTACCAGCGGGGTGATAGGTCCAACGAAAGAGAGATCCCAACTATAAGAACAACAAGGTAACTGCTGTGAGAAGGTCTCTGGCGGTCGGAAACTAAACCAGCCTGTCATTCTGGCTGGCTTCTGACGGGCTCAAGAAGCTCATAAAAGCATTTTGGTTTATTATTTGGAAGAGATATATGTTTAAATCCACCTACAGTTCACCTCTTGATCATCATTCTGGGCTAAGGCTAATTTGTAACACTTCATATCAGCTCATAAATCTTCTCTCCCAAAAGATGTCACTGTCTAATAACAGGAACATTTGTCAGCTAGAGGCATAAGAACTACTCCCTTGTGTTTTTGTTTGTCAATACAGTTACGAAATGCATTGTTAGAGCTACCTATCCTTGAATTAATATAGCCTTTATAACAAACAATTATGTGAAAGCTTTCAAACACGTTTTTCCAGACTACAAATTGTGGAATAATGTTTTTGCAATACTACTCACACGAGCAAAACAATTATTTTGAATGACACTAATTTATGCTGCAAGGGCGTCATTCTGCCTTAATGAGACACCATTCTCTGCCAAAAATGCTCATTTGTATGCATAAAAAATGGATTTGTTATCCTGCTCTTAAACGTATGCCAATGGATTTTTTTTGCATTTCAACAAGTTGATGTATTGCATCATTTCGATACATAAACAAATACCTAGTCCATTCCACTTCTTTAGTGCCTTGAATCTCAACTTTTGGTGCCATCTTTTACCCAAAACCTTTAATTAATAACAGCGTAAACTATCTCTGCTGTTTTTTTTCAGTATGTCATCTTCAACAATTACATTGATTTCTGGTGTGTTCCTATTTCTGCTGATCATTAGTTTTACATAGAATTATAGCTGAGTAACAGTGAATTACGGGGATGTTTTTCACCCAGGAGTTCCAAGTGACATCAAATAGACAACAAATCGTGAAGCCTGAGTTGTCTATGATATCACTTAGAAGCCTTAGGTGAAAAACATTCGGGTGATTAACTTTTTACCTATCTATAATGTTATGTTATGCATTGTCTCCAAAATTATCAGCCACTGCTTCTCGGGCCAGAAGCTTAATGGGAGAGCCCTACATAATGTGGCCTCTCCTCCCTGTCCCAAATATATATGTGTGTGTGTGTGTGTAGACACACTCACACACACCACACACCCCCCGTGCCTCTCCTGCACCTCCCATCCAAAAGCTGTGCTTCCTGTTTTTCAGGGCTGCTCCGAGAGGCTCTCAGAAATTCCCCAACCAGAGCTGCATGGAACTCCTTCAGGATATAGCAAAAATGGTTAACAGGTTCTGTTACCCATTGGAGCTACTTCATAGGAGTGAACTAATGGATTTAGAAACTGATCCAGTGCGGCTCTAAACAAACCCTACAAACCATCACCATATTTCCTAGGAGCTATTCACACTCTACTCGTCAGTGGGGTCCATAACACCGCGAGTCATTCACACACACAAAATCACCCTACTCCCAGATTTTTGTGAAGACTAGAGGAGAGCTGCTGGATTTTAGCACAGTGTCTTATTTCATTTACTCATTTTATATACTATATTCATCTGCAGTTTATCAATATTACCATGGGTTTATTCATAAGAAACATTTAAAACACCCCACCATTTGGTCAATGGATCAGCTAGTAAAAGTTAACTAATGGACAACAAGACCTGATTAATTCTCCATTTATTAAATTTTTATTTCAGAGGCTTACTCTTCTAGCATGACCTTATTTTATTCAGCCTTAATTAAATGATCACTAATAACCTAGAGAGAAAGAGAAGTTACATTCAAACAGTTACATTTATTAGCAGATTAGTACAGAAAAATAAGTTGAGACAATATTACCAAGTTTTCTGTAATTGAACATCAGAGTTAGGACAACAATGTTCCCAAAAACCACCTCTTTATTCTTTCTTGATGTTCACCTCCCATCAGGACTCCGCACCCATCAAAAGTTAAAGTCAAGAAAAATGTCAAAGTCCTTGCACCATAGGAAAGTTTGTCAGTCCGACAGCATGTCCTGGAGCGAAAATAAAATCAAAAGCAATAAAATCTAAACATTCTCTTTTATACCCTTTTTCCCTACCTTATCTATCTAAGATTTGAAACTTTTAGGGTCCTCGTTTACTCCTCATTGTCCATATTTCCGCCAAGTCTTCTTTATAATCAAAAAAAGAAGGTTTTGATTGTTCTTAACAATTTTTTTCACTTGCGTCCTTTAAATTGTCACTTCAGGTTTGTTTCCCATGCTCACAATGTGGACATACAAAGTGTTGGCACTCGCCTACTCTCCAGGCCACGCTGACCTTGACCCACGCTGTACAGGCAGAGGCTGCTTGCACGTCTCTCGAGCATAGTCGCGCATGCGTAGATCACCACAGTTTCGGAGTCTCTCAAACTTCCATTTTATTACAGGTCTCATGGGCCATAATGAGAACTATAAAAATAAACACAATTGAACGTTAGATTTTAAAGTATAGCCCTTCTGTTTACCTCCCCCATTCTAAGGTAACCCGGTTAGTTATTACCTAGCAGTTTTATGACAATTAGGAATGATTTTCTTACCATTCTCCATCATTTCTGTCGCAATAAGACATACAAAAAGCATATACACATAGATTTTCGTTAAATTATGACATTTGCGTACTAGATTAGTATAACAATTTCACTTAATTAGTAGATTATGATTCGCAACAGAAGCAAATTAGTATCCCACGTGTATTTGTGTGAGTGCATTCTATTCTATGTTGGTTAATTTCAAAACCACAAGATTAATACATATTACTGTTATGGGAGAGAGACTTTATGAGGGGTATACAAACATTTTTGTTTTCACCCTCGCTCCATCAAAACGAATCCAGTAATTCAGAGAGCTATGCATAACTGAAATCCTTGCATTCCCTTATCCGTAGGTTTCTGTGGGACTGCTGATTTTAATGCAGGCGTAATCCCATGGTAGTTATTATGGCAGTTTGTCTTTTATGTTTCTTCGTTCAGTGATTGCCTCAACATAGTATCAACACAGGAACAATGACAAATCACTGGGTGTAGAAAGTGGCATGGGAAACCCCCTACACAGAATTTATTCTGGGAGAGCTGGCTTAATGCGACCAGTTTACAACTAGTATGACATATGTTTATAAACCACACATCCCTATAACGAGCATTGGCATAGCCAATAGGTCTCACCTTTGGGACCTTATAAGTAGCTGCTGTGCAGCATGTTGAAAAGTTATAATAAACAAGACCGGCCACATAATCTTGTAGGCACATGTGTGCATTAACACGTGAAATGACGCAGGTACCTTTTTTTACCTTTTGTGATCCAAAAAAGAATGCAGTAGCTCTTGCATGTGCTTGGGTTACAGCTATTGGTGTTGTAAATGATAATGTCTTTTACCCATGTGCTGTAGAGGGTGTGTATGTGGTGTGTAGCGGGATTATGTGAGTTGGATTGGAATTGTTAGTTGTGGATTTGTGTATTGAAAGTATGTGGCATGGTATACAGTTGATAGTAAATATGTGTAGTGTGTAATGGAAATGTGTGGAGTTGAATTGTGTGGTATGGAACTGGGTATCGTTGTGTTAAAGAGCAATGTGATAGAGAAATAAGGGATGGAAGGGAAGAAAGGATGAAGGAATTAAGAGAAGGAAAGGAGGAAAAATAAGAGAATGTGAGAGAGGAATGGAGGGAGGGAAGTAATGACAGAGAGAGTGAGAGAGAGAGAGAAGGATAGGAGAGATAGCAAGAAGAAAAAAAAGAAAGGACTTAGTGAGAGGTGGAAGGGGAAGATATGAGTGACTGGAATAAGTGAAGTTGAAATAAGGGGTGAGGAAATAAGGTTGGTTATGAATGAAGAGAGAGATTACGTCGGGCAAGGAGGAAGAAGGAGGAAAGGATGTAATGAAGAAAGATAGAGAGGCCGAGAGGATTCTAGGCAGAAGAGACTGTGATAGTAAATAGGACAGAAGGGTTTGAGGGAAGGAGGAATCGAGGAAGGGGGAAGAGATGGTTGAAGTAATTAAGAGTGTGAAAAAGGATGGAGGGTTAGTAACGTTGGAAGGTAAGGAAAGAAGGAAGAAAAACAGTAGGGGTATTAGAGAGGCCAATAAGGAAGAGAGGAACGAGGGAATAAGGTGGATAGAGAGAAAGAAACTGTGAAATTAAATACTTGATATGCAACTGACAGTTCCTGAAAGGATTAATTTTTCAGGCTGCCCTGCATTAATGTGTTTGGTAGTATAATAAATGAAATATATTATGAAAGCAAACTAGAGGAAGTGACACTCCACAGCAGTTTTAAATATTTCCTCTAAAATTATACTATTCCTGTTATGTAGAGATTACATTGCTGAGGAAGTAAACAATACAAAACAAGGTGACAATAACATCAGTTTGGTTTTCTATTCACTCCTTTATAAATAATATAGTACTTTGTATCTCGGAAAAAAATGTCTATTCTTAGTAATAAGCCAATATAGACTCGTGTTACCGGTGAGGTGGAATGTGATAGACAAATCAAAATAAAGGCTATATAGCATTTAACTGGGATGAAAGTGCAACATTTTGACGAGAAGTTGGATTGGGAAAACGCTTCCAGTAGGATTGATGAATTCAAAACTCACAATAAGAAAATAATGGATGGCAGCTCTAATTGAACTAATTCTGCTTCTGACGTGAAGAAGTGTGCAAAAACAAAATATGCCCTCGAACAAATACGTCCATTTCTAGTTTGATCTGCTTTGTTAAAACTGTTTCCTTGTACAGTGTTTTTCTTAGCCTGGCTTCTTACGCCACTCATAATGTGCAATCGGTGCAGAAATACATCTCAGGATGATAAGAGTGAGCCGCCTGTCTGAAGGCAGATTTTGGTACACTTTTGATTATGCAACGCATATGTGAGCAACTCACATTTGAAATTCTGCCAATGGAAAGCGACCTTTTATTTTATTGCTAAAGTTTGATACATGTATTATAACATGCTGCAGTGGCGATAAATTGACACAAAATAAATAGAGGACCATGCCATCTGGTAAAAATTGAAAGAAAAGAAGTATCAAAGGATGGGAGAGCATGTTGCGCAGCAGCCAAAGTTGCTTACTTGAGAGCTGGGGATCCCGGTTCTCGGTGGCGCAACATTCTCTGATTGAGGGCAAATCGAAGGGGCAGATTTACAAGCCCCCTTGCGCCACTTGCAAGTCACTTTTCCCATGTTAAAAGTGACGCAAAAGTGGCGCATGGGGCTTGTAAATCTGCCCCTTCATTTCTTAGTGTGTTAAGTTGCGCTGTATAAATCTGGAGGATCCTGTACTATATTCCTTCTTGCTCACGTATTCCATGGAAGGAGGCTGCTATATGGGGAAGCAGGGAGAAGTCTTCATTTCTTTCTTCAGATGCTGAATGACAAAGCTGTTCTCAGAGCAAGACCCATAACTGAATAATTCTAAATAGGCTACATCCTGATTACATGCTCTCAGGTAGAATGTATGACGTTACAACGCATACATTTACATCGCGGTTCATTACATCACGGTTTTTACAACGCAAGTCGTTACAACGACTTGCGTTGGAGGGCGCAGGACTTAGGGGTAGTATAATTTACTTTTCCAACTCCAGTCTACGTACAGTATTGAAGGTGTTGGATAGTAAATTATACTATTCCTTGTCCTAGAGCGCCATCCAGGGCAAGTGGTAGAAACGGCTTGCGTTGTGAAAACCACAATGTAATGGTATCGCGATGTAATCTCCACATTGTAAACCATGCTTCCCTCTCGGGTAGTATGCTTCCCTACCCACACTGTCTGGACACCCTGAGCTGAATCAAGGTGCGAAGGAATAGATCATGACTGGGAATGAGAAGAGAAGCAACCCTGCCTGACCCCTCAAGCAAAACTGTGATTCCCTGTGTATCCGGAGCACCCCCACAGATAAGAAGCCCAGCCACAGGATGTGCAGGCATCTCTAATGATTCGGAAAACGGGATCAAGTCACAGAGAGACTGTCCCTAAAAACAATGGTACCTGGTAACATATCACCCAATATGAATCCCATTGGAAGTGGGAAATAAAACTAAAATACACGCTGAGAAAGGTCTCACCATTCCTAAATATGCGTTCTATTGTTTTTGTTTCGGAAAATGCAACAGACAGAGCAAGGGATGGGGCGAGGGGTCATATGGTTTCAGGTTAAACAGATGTATTTCACACTGAACACTACATTGTTCAAATGTAGAGAAGACGGAGTTCCGCTTGTGTCTGCAAGGCAGTAGGAAATCAGAAACAAGGTATCAGGGAAGTTCAGAAGAAGTGGCGCAGCAGAGCTGTTGACTTGAGAGCTGGGGATGCCGGTTTGATTCCAGGCAGCGATCATCCTATGATTCTGGACACAGCACTTAGGGGCATATTACCAAGCAATAGCGATAATTATCGCTAAGCTTGGTTAGCGGGTAAAATAATATCGCCGCGCTCCGACGATTTTTACCGCTGAGATACCTTGATATTATCAAGGTTTATCTCAAAAGCGGTAAAAATCGTGGGAAATGCATGAATATCGATGAGAAATCAGCGATATTCCTGCATTTTCGAGCAAATGCTCTTAGCCATGTTATCCACCTCCCATTGGATAACATGGCTAAGAACTGCTCTGGGCAGTCGTTAGCTTTTGGAGATAATCGCACTTAGCGCAATTATTTCCAAAAGTTGGTAATAGGAGTTAGCGATGTTAGCGACTGTTTCCAGTCGCTAACATCTTGGCACGCCCACTTTGCATGTCATTAGCGATATATATCGCTGACATGCAAAGTGGGCCCCCAGAAGCTCGCTATCTCCTATTAGCTCTCGCTAACTGGTGTTAGCGACAGCTAGGTAATAGGGCGATTAAATTATCGCTGCTTTAGCTGGAAAAATTCCCACTAAAGCGGCGATAAGGCTCTTGGTAATATGCCCCTTAAACTCTCCGGTTTAGAAATTGGTCTGTATCAATCTGTAAGGAACCAAAAGTGCACATTAACAAAAGCATTTGACACATAATTGAAAACAAGGAAGGGGGGCCATCACATGCTGTACAGTGTTTAACGGCAAAACAAAAGGTTCTCTGAGTGAAATCGCCAGAGACGGAATTAAGCATGCAAAGGAGGGGCATTTACAAAAATGCACCAATACCAAGCCAGCATTTCTGAATGCCACAGATGTTAACCAATGGCAATACGTGGGTTTGCCTAACTCCACAGAAGAGATATAACAGGTATATTGAAGCTCCACCTAAAAACACAGATCAATTAAAGATTTACCCACTTTGTATTGCATTCAAAATGCACTTACTCCAAAGCTTCATGTCAATAAACAAAAAACAAAGAATAATGGAATCTAATTTTGCGGCTTAAAAGAGGTGAGATTTTAAAAGTTTCCTGAAAGAAAGTAGATGTGAAGATGACTGAAAGTCATTGGTAAACTTGTTCCTTTCGCTGGTCTGGGCCACTAACAACTTTCTGTCTCCAAAAGTTTTCATCCTGGCTTTAGGGGTTTAAATTGAATAGTCATTTTGGGTGTGCAAATCTGCTTGGTTGATTGGTAAATGGTACATTTAAATTAAAGAAACCTAGGAGCTTAATTTATGTAGTATTATCAAGGTTTTGAAAATGAATAATTTCTTAATAGGCAGGCATTGTAATTGATTAAGAATAGGGGTGATGTGATGTGATATGTGTTTTCAACCCCAGATCTCTCTTTGATTTACCATCAGATTGTGCTGCATCCCAAGCTGAGGCCATTAACATCTTTTCTCACTCTAGAGGGGGCATTCAGATATAAACGAATGCCTTTTAGCTAAGCCTCGGCGGCTGCTGTTTTTCATAGGGCTATGCAACATCTCCTAAAAGACATGCCTAGGTTAACCGTTTTCAAAAGAGGCATTTTAGTATTGGAAATGTATGAAATAGAACATGATGAAACAGTAAGAGGCGTGTTCTAATTTCTGTAGGAGAGCGGGTTAAAAGTCAGAAAATAAAAATGTAGGTTTAAGGTGAAAGCAGTAGCTCCTTAAATGAAACTTGCTTCTGCTCTAGCGAAAGCTCTGGCTTCCACCACTAAAGACCAGTTACATTTGTTTTTAGGTATAGCTGAATATCACTCATGTTTTGTACCTATGCTTGCAGACTTAGCACATGCATGGCCTCATGAGCAAAAATGTTCAATTTGATTGGTGTGAGAGTTGTGAGAATGAGTTTAAGAATTTAAAATCCGACATTGCCACAGCACCTACACTTAAACCTTTTGACACCAATGATTCTGTTGTAGTAAATACTGATGACAGCTTGGTGGGTTTGGGCACTGTGCTATTAAAAAAAACGTAAGGATGTAGATGTTACAATTGCTTATGCCTCAAGCCTTTTGTGGGATGCAGAGATAAATTACTCCACCGTGTACCGTGAAGCTTTGACTATGTGGCTGGGAGCCAATCATTTCAGAAAAGTGTGGGGTGATAATTTTACTGTGAGGACAGATCATCGTCCTCTAATAGAGATGTTCTCAACAGGTGGAGGAAGTAGAGCATCTCTGACGATTGCATGATGGACTATGGGAATGTTAGAATACATTATCCAAATGGAGTATGTCCCTGGAAAATGAAATGTGCTGGCTGACTTTTTGTAGAGATTGCCTTAAAGGGTTGTGTCTGATGTAGTGTGTGAGGAAGAGGGTTGGTTGGTGGCAGTGGTGGTGTGTTCAATTAAATTGGAAAATATATTTGTGAAGGCTGGCCTAACAAAGGGAGCTCATCTTATGAGGTGGAGTGTTTCCAACAGGTTGGTCAGAATTTAGTGATTGTTAATGGAGTGTTGATGAAAGCTTATTTGTTGGTGGTACCCTCAGTACTAAGGGAAAGAATAATTGCCAGCGAGATCCACGTCCTTGAACTTCAGAAGGTATTTCAGGGTGGCGGCCGAGGCAACAGGGGAGTGGCCCAGGGCAGGGTGCCTTATATTAGATCTGGAGATGGCCTTTGATTGCCTGAAGTGGGGTTACCTATCTGCGGTACTAACGCGCTATGAGTTTGATGTAGAATTCCTTCCGACGGTTGACCTCCTCTACAAAAACCCGGTGGTCCTTGTGCGGCTGGGCCGCTACATCTCGGAGGTGGTGGGCCAGGGCACCCGGCAGGGGTGCCCCCTGTCCCCGCTACTGTTTGCGCTGGCTATCAAACACCTAGCTGCGGCCATGAGGCAGACCCTTGGTAACGGAATTCCGTTGGGCGATGCACCCCATCAAGTATCACTTTATGCAGATGACCTGTTGGTGTTTGTGAGGGACTTCGGATGCATACCGGAACAACTAGCCCAGCTGCTACGTAAGTTCGCTGATGTCTCAGGTCTCCGGGTGAATGCGGGCAAATTCTGCCTTTATGCGTTTAACGACGGGGTACCGGATCCGGGGTATTGTCTCGAGGGCACGAGAGTCCAATGGAAGGCTGACACCTTTAGGTACCTGGGGATCCAGATCTACCGTCAGCCGGCTGACCTATTTGACAGGAATCTGGGAAGGGCGGTTGCGGCGCTCAGGTCTCAGATAGGCCTTTGGTCCACGCTCCCGCTGACGACCACCGGCAGAGTGGCCCTTGCTAAAGTGGTCATGCTTCCCGGACTCCTGTACTATTTTGTTAATCTGCCTTTATTTATTCCGGCCTCTTTCTTCTCTATGCTCAATACGATCCTACGGGACTTTATCTGGGGTACATCCTGGCACAGGCTGGCGTTGGTGAAACTATTCCTGCCAACAGATAGGGGGGGCCTGGCTGCCCCCTGCTTCGAGCACTACTACCTGACCGCGCAGCTACAATGGGTCGCTCGCTGGTTGGCAGATAGGGGTAGAGACGATACAGCTGCAGACATGCCGCCATACTCTCTAGAACGTGTAACCAAGCTCTTTCACCCACTGGCAGCGCCTGCGCGTCCCACTCCGCTACTGCTGGCATTGGCATATGAGTGCTACCAAAGAGCCTTGTTTCTCACACGTAGTGTGATTCCGTATGCCATACCTTTGGAGGGCTCCCCAGGTGGTGAGGGGGTCCTCACATGCTCGATGCTAGCACAGTGGAGGGAAGCTGACGTCCAGACACTTGGCGATCTTTATAGAGATGGAGCACTCGTAGAAAATGAGACGCTGGTCACTGAGGACGGACTCCCCCCGGGGGTTCTTACTACATCGCTCCTTGGTAGCGAAGCTGATGGCCAGATGGGAGACGTAGCGACGGAGCCTGAACAGCATTTAACTATGCAGTACCTCCATGTCATGGGAAGAGGCAAACACCTGGTTCGCTGGTTTGCTGTGTCGCTACGGACACAAATGGCGACCAGTTTAGCCCCCCTCAGAGGTAAATGGGAGCGAAACCTGGTAAGGCCGCTTTCTGACAAAGAGTGGGAGAGAGTCCTTAAAAGTCTGGTACGCATTCCCAGAAACATGCGCTTTCGTCAGATATAACTTTACGTTGTTCATAGAGCCTATCTCACACCTGAGCTAATCAACAAGTATTTCCAACGCTCCGACGCGTCTTGCCACAGGTGCTGTGAGGTGGGTGTGGGACGCCTCCATTTCCTATGGAGCTGCCCTGGACTGGGCACTTACTGGAGTGCACTCAGTGAGCTGCTAAAGAAATGCACTGGTGGCACTATACCCTTTGATTGGCCCGAGTACATTTTACATCATTTCAGGAGAACTTCCAAAGATAAGGTGTCATCCCGTTTCTAGGACCTGGGGCTGGTAGTGGCAAAGCACCTCCTCACAAGGCGGTGGAAGGCGTGCGATCCGCCTGGCGTGCAGGCGTGGACGACTTCCCTTCAGGCGTGGGCCCGGCCGGAGTTGACCGCCATACGAAGAGAGGAAACACTGTAGCTCCGAAAGGAACCTATAGTGGAGCGCTGGGAGCACATGCTTAATACCTTACAGCTGCCTGATGGGGAGGGAGGTGCGAGCGGCACACAGAGGACTAGGTGGCCGCCACTGGGGGTGGAAGCATACCGCGGGCCGTTCTCCTGCCATGATAGTTTGTTATGTACAATTACTGCTCCAATGGGGCACAAAGGTTAAAAGTGCAGGCGCAGCTGTGGCTGGGGGTGCGTGCGCGCGCAGGGGTTCCGGGGGGATAGGAGGAGGGTTAGCATGTGACTGTTGTTTTGCCCCTGTTGTTACAGTTTTTTTTCTTGTTGTATTATAAATATTTCATCTGTATGTAAGTCCAAGCTGGGGGACCTAGCCAAAACCTTGCTTGAGGTACAGGGTCTAGCGCGAGGACCGTCAAGGACAATCCTGGAGTTTTTGCCTCCTCTGGCACTCCACAATCTAGCCAGCTCTGGGCGAATATCCTCTGGCTCCATGGTTGCACAACCGAGTCATCGTGACCCCAACATGTAACGTTACTATGATTGTGAATACTTAATTGACAAGCCCAGACAGCTGTGCTGATACGGTTGATGTTTCTACTGTATTGTGAAACCCTAAAATGTCAATAAACAGATTTGACCAAAAAAAAACTAAGGGAAAGAATAATTAGACTGGCACATGATGGACATATTGGAATGAGTGCTACCAAGAGATGTGTAAGGGTAGACTATTGGTGGCCTGGATTGGATCGTGATGTGGAGAGGAGCATTAGGGAGTGCATATTATGTACCTGGAGTGACAAATCTCCGAAGACTGTAAGTTACCCCCCAGTGGAATTGGACAAATCAGATGAACCTCTGAAGAAAAGGTATTGATATTCAGATCCATTACACGTGATGGGAAGTTGCCCCAAATATGCCATTATCGTAATTGACGATTTTTCTTGAGTAACAAATAATTACTGGGAAAGTTACTGTGGAAACTGTGATTGTATTTTTGAAAGAGTAATTATTGAGAGAAGGAGTACAGGAAATCATGGTCTCTGACAATAGCAGGGGCGTAACACAGGCCCCTGCAGCCCACGCAGTGCGGGGGGCCCCCCGCACTCCAGCGGGCCCCTCCGCGGCCGTGGAGCAGCTAGAAAGACCGACAGTGTAAAAGGGTGTTAATGGTTGACCAAAACCTAGGGACACACAGGCACTAAAAGGGGAGACAAAGTGCCATGAAGTTCAGAACTGGGGAGGGGAGGGGAGGCACGGTGTTGTACAGTGCTTTGCTTTCCTCTCGAGCTAGCACTCTAGATCTCGCCCTGTGTTCTAGGTTCTAGAGCCCTCCTTCGCCCTGTTGGCAGTTGGAGCTCTGGTCAGACAGGGAGCTGATCTACTAATCTCTGTGCTGCAATAAAGCTTACACAAAGCTTACCTGTGCTTGTGGTCCACGATGTTATTTACTTCATTTGGCGACTTGGACTGGAGAAGTGTCTGACCACTGTCCCCTCCTAGATGCTGCAGCCTGAATCAATTTCCAGAGAAGTAGAAGCGCATCAACTCCCTAAAGAATCCGCGTGTGATCTACAACGTGAGTACAGAGTATCGCCTCTGTCTCCTCAGTGACAGCGACTTCGTGGTGAAGATTTGTGGACTTTTGGGTCGATTTCCTACTTGTGGCACATTGCGTGATGTCATCCCAATCAACGTCTAGTTCAACGCGTTTCCTAGCAACTGACCACTGACAGCTGCGTCATCAGCCTACGTCCTCAGATATCGTAAGCAGCAGCGTCACCAGAGCCAGCCATCATTGCCCGGTGAGTCTCCTAGCAACGCTGCGTCACTGAGCGTGTCTTCCTATGCGCGCAGTCTCACGCTGTAATTGACGTGAAGCGTCTGACGTGTGACGCACACGCACGACACTGTCGGCCATCTTAACAACATTGCCGTTACCCTGGTTACACGCCGGGGAATACAGGAACTTAGCGCACACGCCCAGCGCACACGCACAAAAACAGGAGAACGTCACTTCAGTGACCGGAGTGGATGCAACGCACACAGCAGTCTAGAAGCTTATCTTTGCACAAATTCTCGTTTTGACATCGTTGAAAACGCCTGTGGTGAACTAGTAGGCATCAACAATTTACCACAATTCACTCGTGATAATAGTAAGCGTTTAACATCATAATATATTTTTACTCTGCTGTTTGGTATACTTGTTTATTATTGATCTGTTGATAACTCCCAAAGGACATGGCTCAATCGATCAATGTTGCTCTTCCTCCTCAATTTTTGTCAGAGCCAGGTAATCCCCCTATAGCTTGGGAGGATTGGATAGTCATGTTCCACAACTATATTGAAGCTCTTGATGGAGAAGACTATTCACCCAAACGGAAAAAAGCACTGTTATTGACCACGTTGGGTAAAGAGGGGCAACGCTTGTTCAGATACCTTCCTCAAGTTCTACCTGCAGGGTCACAAGCTGATTTTGACGAGTTTAAAGAGGCCGTAACAAGATTAGAAACTCGCTTTGGTAAAGAAGAGAACCTCATTTTGCAGAGATATAAGTTTTATAAGAACAAACAATTAGCTGAGGAGAGTATTGACGAGTTTGTAGCAAGACTACGCGAGCTATCGATTAAATGTAACTTTGGCCAGATGGCGGATGAATTAATAAGAGATCAATTGGTTGTTCAAGCCAACAATAGGAAAGTACAAGAACGTTTGTGGGCGGCTAAGAACCCGACATTGAAGGACGCCATAGAGCTGGCCAAAGTCGTAGAGGAGAGCGAAAAATGTATGAGGGAACTACAAAAGAGTGGCTTGGAATCAAAAGTGGCTGAAATCTCTCATTATTTATAATTCCATTAGCGAAAATAGCGATGATGAATCTGCTGCCATTGCAATCGTCAGGAAGAAGGGCTACATTCTTCAGAAAAAGAATATGCCACAGACATCTCTTAGCAAGAACAACCAAAAAACGTGTTCGAGATGTGGTAGTTTTTCTCATCCTTCAGATGGGAAATTTTGTTTTGCTAACAACAAAGAGTGCCTACGGTGTGGCAAAACAGGACATTTTGCTAAAATGTGTAGGAATAGGAATAACTCAAAAGTTACAGTTGTTGATGAATGTGATGCTCTGAGACGTGATGTTAACAAAATCTTAGTTTTAACTGACAATGTGTGCGCGTGTGATAACCAGAGGGGTAATCCTTTTAAAGATGATTTTGTTATCGATGGGAAAATGGTTACACTCATGGTCGATACTGGTTCAAAGTGGACCATAATTCCCACTTCTTTGATGGAAAATGTATGGGGAAAAAGAACCTTGAAAACGTGTGACATTTTTCCATCTGGCTACCAGGGTGAGAGAATTAGCATGCTGGGTTTCTTTGAGGCGGAAATTGTGTTCAAAGGCAGATCAGCATATGGGAAAATATACATATCAGCAGATGGGCCAGCTATTCTAGGCCGTCATCATCAATACGATCTGCACATTGTAGTTGATCCCAGGTCCAATAACCCTGTTTCAATTGTCGAGACCTCATCTGTGGAGGATATTTTGGTCAGATTTAAAAATGTGTTTAGGGATCAGCTAGGTGAGCTTATTGGATACTCTCATCGCATAATCCTCAAGGATGGCAGCTCACCTGTACAACACAAAGTAAGAAGAGTGCCCTTTGCTCTACGCAATGAAGTTAAGACTACTCTTGAGGAGATGCTCCAAGGAGGCATTATCGAACCCATTGAGGCATCTCCTTGGATTTCGCCTGTAGTGATCTCGCAGAAACCGGACAACAAGATCAGGTTCTGTGTAGATCTTCGTTCTCTTAATAAGTGTGTAGTGGCCGATGTGTTTCCTCTCCCAAACATCGGCGAATTGGTGTCAACCCTTAGAGGAGCAAGGTTCTTTAGTAAGTTGGACCTTAAACACGCCTACCACCAAATATGTCTTGATGATAACTCGAAGCACTTAACTGCTTTTATCACCAGCGAAGGCACATTCCAATTCACCAGACTACCTTTTGGATTAGTCTCAGCTGCTAGCGTATTCCAGAGGCTTGTCTCTGAAGTTTTTAAGGGTCTTGATAAAGTACTGTTTTTTCAAGACGACATCTTGATTTATGGTAGTTCACTACAAGAACACAACAAAATCTTGCACGATGTATTACTTAGGGTAGATGAGGCTGGATTGACCTTAAGAAAAGAAAAGTGTGCCTTCCTATTGAAAGAGATAGAATATTTAGGATTTTGCTTATCTGAAGAAGGCATTAAACCCAAAAAGAATTTAATTGAAGCTATTGAACTAGCACCCTCCCCAGTTGATAAAGATCAACTTCGGTCCTTTATGGGCTTGATTGAGTTCTACTCGAAATTTGTAAGGGATTTTTCTTCCAAGACGGCTTCCCTTAGATCTTTACTTAAAAAAGGTGTCAAGTTCAGTTGGACCACGGAACATGAGTCCTGTTTCCATTTGATCAAAAAGGAGCTCAAATCCGCAAATGTCCTCACCCCTTTTGACACTACTCGGTCCTCCATCTTGATGGTGGACGCCAGTGCCATTGGTCTGGGCGCAGTTCTCTTACAGAGACATGGTGGCGTTGAAAAAACAATTGCATTCGCATCTAGACCCTTGTCCTCCTCTGAGTCAAACTACTCAGTGATAGAACGTGAGGCCCTTGCCGCAGTCTGGGGTACGAGTTATTTTCGAACCTACTTGTGGGGCTACAAGTTTGTTTTACGTACCGATCACAAACCCCTTGTTAACGTTCTGGCCCCTGGTGGTGCTGGTAAGGGTTCTCCGAGGTTGGCGAGACTAGCTTCTCGTTTGCAAGACTTTCAGTGCGAGATTGAATTTATTCATGGGTGGAAAAACATCCAAGCTGATTGTCTATCTAGGCTCCCTATGCCTTCCACTGATTGTAGTTCTGAAGTCAAGTCAGATGACCTTGCAGTTGCTGTTATGGAAGATGTCTTGTCGGTAAGTGGTGGTACATTTTCCCGTGAGGAATGGTCCAAGGGCATGGAGGAGGATCTGACTTTGAAGGCCGTTATCGGCCTCTTGTCTAGTGGTGCTAGGAGGGAAAGCACTGTTAGTCCTTCTGTCAGACCCTTCTTGAAAATTTTGGACGAACTTTCTGTAGAAGGAAAAGATGTTCTAGTGCGAGGTGATCGCTTTGTTCCCCCTAGTTCGTTAAGAAAGAGAATTCTGAGCTTGGCCCACGAAGGACATTTAGGTCAAAGTCTCACACAAAGTCGGGTCAAACAGAACTTTTGGTGGCCCTCTATTGATAATGAAGCAGTAGATTGCGTGTTAAAGTGTAGTTTCTGCAAGGAGGGTGAGAAGCGGCTCAAAATTTTAGGCTCTCAGTCCACCCACAAGATTCTCTTCGAGAATACGCCCTGGCATAGTGTCTGTATAGATTTCATAGGCCCCATGAACGAGCTTCCCAATGATCACCGCTTTGCAATTGTTCTTATTGACTGTTTTTCAAAGTGGTTGTGTGTACAGTTCGTAAAGGAGATTACTACCGATGCTACCATTACGTTTTTGAAGGGCATATTTAACAATGAGGGGTACCCCTCTGTCCTCATTTCAGACAATGGTACTCAACTCACCTCCTCAAAAATGATTTCTTTTGTTAATGATTGTGGTATCAGACATCAGAAGACGAGTCTTTACAATCCACAAGGCAATGGACTTTGTGAGAGGGTGAATCGCCTCGTTAAGGGCGTGATTCAGATGTTTGTGGAGTCTGGCTGTTTCTCTGATGAGCGTGTCCAAGAACTGGTCTGGGCTTATCGCTCCACACCCCATAAGTCTGGTGAAAAGTCTCCCTTTGAGCTTATGCGTGGTCGCACACCAATGAGTAAATTGACCCCTTCTTGGCTGAATTCTCGTAGTGATGTACCCTTTACTCATGACAGTGCCTCCTTGCCCATCTCCGTGGGTGATTTGGTCAAAGTTAAGCCTGGCAGACTTACCAAGGGTCTTGGCAAATTTAGGGGTCCCTACAGAGTCAAGAAAGTTTTTCCCCACTTCATCTTATTGGCCAATGGTGAGAGTTGGAATTACCGGAGGGTAGCTCTCTACCAGAAACGTAAAGACTCTTCTTCTGATGACCTGTCTCCTGCCAAGGTGGATGGTTGTAATGGTTATTTATTGTCCTCTGGTAGTCCCTCATCTCCCATTCCCATGTCAGCTGGTCGGGGGGAGGTGGGTGGTGGTGATGCCTCCACTTCCTTGTGTACCTATCATGGGAGTTCTGTGATTGATTCCGGTTCTACTTCTCTTGCTTCTTCATCTGTACCTCGTACCCCTACTCTTTCTTCCTCTTCCCTACCTGATGTCCGTTCAAGGAGCTCTCGCTCCCGCCGCCCACCCATGTATTTAAATGACTATGTTCACTAATGTTTTTCTTCCTTGTTCCTGTGTTTTCTTTCCTTGCAAGGAAGGGAGATATGTTGTACAGTGCTTTGCTTTCCTCTCGAGCTAGCACTCTAGATCTCGCCCTGTGTTCTAGGTTCTAGAGCCCTCCTTCGCCCTGTTGGCAGTTGGAGCTCTGGTCAGACAGGGAGCTGATCTACTAATCTCTGTGCTGCAATAAAGCTTACACAAAGCTTACCTGTGCTTGTGGTCCACGATGTTATTTACTTCACACGGCATGGGGAGGAGCTGCGTGTTACAACTTGGCCATGGCACCGGAAGGGGGGAGTGGGGACATAAGGTCACGTCCTGCTGCCAGGGCGCGGAGAGTTACATTTTGTAGGGAACCAACTGGGAGGTAGAGGCTGACTGCAGAGCTCACTGGTTTGCGGGTGGCAGGAGCACTGGAATCATGGTGCTCGGCTGGCTGCACTACAGATCGGATCGCACCTTCTGCCGGGCCGCCTGTTGCAGTGGGGCTAAAATATCTATGGCGCCTGTGCCCCCTGCCAGTAAATAATTATTTTGGAGCTGGAGGGCCGGTCGAGGGAGAGTGCTGGAGCCTGTGTCTGACTGTGACGAGAGCGGGAGGTACAGTCAGAGGGAGGCTGCTTCTCATGGAAGCTGTACAGGTCTCTGCAGTAATAATGGACTCTTTTTTTTCTGTCATGTATACAGACTGAGCCTTAAAAAAATGGAGTAAAGTCGAGACAACACCCTCAGAGAAGCAAAGAGTAGGCCCACTAATGTCAGTCATGCACATTTAAGTCGTGACCAGTAACCAGTAACCAGTAAAAAAAGACCGGAGCAGGTGCCTCTGTGGAAGGAAGGTAGGCCCAAAAGAACCGGCTAGTACAGAGGGTTGCTGGGATTTTTGGAGCAGCAACCTGGACTGCGCAAGGTAAGGCTGAGTGAGAGCCGACGCGTAGCTGTTTGCCAAAAATGTTTTCATTTTTCATGACGGGTATGGCCTCTATCGAGAACACATGACTCAAAATTAATGTTTTCAGATCAAAACAAACAGTGCAGCCTAGTGCGAGAGGGGGAGAGGGATAGTGACAGAGAGGAGAGGTATAAAGAGCCAGCGCGTAAGAGAGGAGAGGGATAAAAAGAGACAGAGACGGGAGAGGGATAAAAGGATAGAGAGGAGAGGGATAGAGAGAGAGTGTGCGAGAGAGGAGAGAGGTATAATGACAGAGGGGAGGGATAGAGAGCGAGCGCATGAGAGAGAGGAGAGGGATAAAAAGAGACAGGAGAGGGATAAAAGGATAGAGAGAGCGTGCAAGGGGGGAGGGAGAAAGACAGAGAGGAGAGGGCTAGAGAGCAAGCGTGTGAGAGAGGAGAGGGCTAAAAAGAGACAGAGAGGGGAGAGGGATAAAAGGATAGACAGGAGAGGGATAGATAGAGAGCGTACGAGAAGGGGAGAGGGATAATGACAGAGGAGAGGGGTAGAGAGCGAGCGTGTGAGAGAGAGGAGATGAATTAAAAGAGACAGAGAAGGGAGAGGAATATAAAGAGACAGGAGAGGAATAAAAGGATAGAGAGGAGAGGGATAGAGAGAGAGCGTGCGAGAGGGGGAGAGGGATAAAGACAGGGAGGAGAGAACTAGAGAGTCAGCGCGTGAGAGAGGAGAGGGATAAAGAGATACAGGAGAGATAAAAGAATAGAGAGGAGAGGGATAGAGAGAGAGAGCGTGCGAGAGGGGGAGAGGGATAAAGACAGAGAGGAGAGGACTAGAGAGTCAGCGCGTGAGAGAGGAGAGGGATAAAGAGATACAGGAGAGATAAAAGAATAGAGAGGAGAGGGATAGAGAGAGAGAGCGTGCGAGAGGGGGAGAGGGATAAAGACAGAGAGGAGAGGACTAGAGAGTCAGCGCGTGAGAGAGGAGAGGGATAAAGAGATACAGGAGAGATAAAAGAATAGAGAGGAGAGGGATAGAGAGAGAGAGCGTGCGAGAGGGGAGAGGGATAAAAAGTGACACAGAGGAGAGGGTTAAAAGGATAGAGAGGAGAGGGATAAAAGGACAGAGGAGAGGGCTAGAGTGAGCGCGTGGGAGAGGAGAGGGATAAAAAGAGACAGACAGGAGAGGGATAAAAGGATAGAGAGGAGAGGGATAAAATAATAGAGCGTGCGAGAGGGGGAAACGGACAATGACAGAGGAAAGGGATAGAGAGCGAGCGTGTGAGAGAGGAGAAGGCTAAAAAGAGACAGAGAAAGGACAGGGATAAAAGGATAGAGAGGAGAGGGATAGAGAGAGAGCGTGCGAGAGGGGAATAGGGATAATGACAGAGGAGAGGGGTAGAGACCGAGCGTGTGAGAGAGAGGAGAGGAATAAAAAGAGACAGAGAGGGGAGAGGAATATAAAGAGACAGGAGAGGAATAAAAGGATAGAGAGGAGAGGGATAGAGAGAGAGCGTGCGAGAGGGGGAGAGGGATAAAGACAGAGAGGAGAGGACTAGAGAGTGAGCGCCTGAGAGAGGAGAGGGATAAAGAGATACAGGAGAGATAAAAGAATAGAGAGGAGAGGGATAGAGAGAGAGAGAGGGGGCGTGCGAGAGGGGGAGAGGGATAAAAAGAGACAGAGAGAGGAGGGTTAAAAGGATAGAGAGGAGAGGGATAAAAGGACAGAGGAGAGGGCTAGAGTGAGCGCGTGGGAGAGGAGAGGGATAAAAGGACAGAGGAGAGGACTAGATTGAGCGCGTGGGAGAGGAGAGGGATAAAAAGAGACAGAGAGGGGAGAGGGATAAAAGGATAGAGAGGAGGGAGATAGAGAGAGTGAGATTGTCGTGGTTGCACACAGAGGAAAGCTTGCATTGTGAGATAAAGTTGCCGTAGTAGTTTATTCAAAGGTTTATTCAAAAGACTGACGTGTTTTGATTGGAACGCACTTTGTGGTGTTATTTTTAATATTTACATGTGTTGATCGTCTTCATTGCTTAATTTTTCCCGCAAAAAAGTGTCACTCATAGTCGTTGAAATGTCACTCATAATGACACTGAAATTATGAAAATGTCACACATGGCAATCTGAAACCTTGGCAGCTATGAGGACGAGTAGGGTGAGTCTGCCCCCTCCCCATCTCCACTCACAGGGCTACCGGCAGCATGTGTGATGACCTCATTGTACCCCCTGTAGTTGGTAGATATGATTATTTTTTTAATGAACATGCCTATTTGTTTAACATTAACCCCCTCCCATTGCAGGCTCAGGCCTGCATTTTCAAGCATGTGCTATTGTGGAGCCTCTCCTATTAGGGTCGGATTTAAAGGTGTCTTGTTTCTTCCGCTATTCAAAAGGTCGTGCTGCTGTGGATGGGTGTTTTTGGAGGGGGCACAAGTAGGCTTGCAAATGTCACTATTTTATTACTGTCTGTCTAGGCCTTCAGAAACCGGATAATTAATACAAATTCACACTTCCCAGCGAGGAGAGATAACACTGCCAGTGGTTCTCTGTCCATTTCGACCAGAGTCAGACTGGGACAGACATTAGGCCCAGGCACAAAGAAAAGTGCCCCACTAAGTGACCAGACCCATGCTCCCAAATTGTGCCAGGTTTCACTCATACACGTCATACAAGTGTTTTGCAAGAATAGAAAATTTAATGAATTTGAGCATTGCTGTGTTTTTGTTTAAATAAAAGGCAAATCAACAGTGAAAACCGGGACAGCAGACCACAAAACAGGCCACAAACAGACAAAAAAAAACAGCATGCACACTGACCTGGCAGACCAGGCCTTCAGCACTGCCTAACTGCCCCTGTAGGCCATTCCGACCTTGGCTCAGACACATCTTTCAATTCCTGCTTGCTTCTGCAGCCCGTGACCCTCCTTCCCAGCCTGGCCAAACACACAGCTCAAGCAAAATAAATGAGAAAAGCATTCTTTGACATTAATCCATTACATTTTTGATTGTTTAATACAATCTCTAAATGTTGTCCTTTTTGGCGCAGTGGTAGATAGTAACCTCTGTATTCTACTGCTGCCATGTCCTATCTGCGACTCAAACCACTAGAATATGCACATTGCAAGTCTGATGCAGGTAATAATTGGAGCCTTGCAAGGTCTGAGACAGAGATGTGCATGGTTGAGAGAGGCGAGTGCAGAGGATATTTTTGGCTCTTTATTGCTTGATTTAGCTCACGAAAAAGTGTCACTCATAGGCGTTGAATGTCACTCATAATTACACTGAAATTATACAAATGTCACACATAAGCAATCTGAAACCTTGGCAACTATGTGTCGTGGCAGAGGAGCAGCACGTGCTGCAGGGGACCCCGTTCCTCAGACTGCACTCTCTTCTGACAGACCGGGCCTCTTGAGCCCAAGGGGGCTCTGGCCTCTTGCCCCCTATTGCACCGCTTCGGGCACTCCCCTCAATGTGCCCCCGAGTGCTGAGACCGTGGTCTACCCTGCAGGGATCTGCACAATGCTGAAGCTGGCCTTCCAGGAGTCACCGAAGGGTTTGGACGCTGCTTTCATCGGGGTACCCCTGGCCACCGGCATCTCCAACCGCCCGGGAGTAAGGTAACAACGAGCAGGGGTGTGGGGCCTAGCTTCACTTAACTCACAGTACATGTCTCAAGTATGGGATGTCATTTCACTTTATTGCATATCTAATTCTTCCACGCATGCAATTTGGCAAGCAGTGACTACGTCCCATGACAAATTCGAATTGGAAGCCAAAACTTGAAGTAAGATACTAGTGGGAAACTTTATGGGTTTCCAATTCTGAAAGCAGAAAGACAGGCAGCCAAAGGGATTTGTATGAAAGCGAACATATCCAAACCTTCTCAGATGCTGGGACTTACGTAACTTACGCTACCCTTGCCATTGTTGCAAGCGGCCTTCACCCTTAGGGTGGAGCATACTACGGTTGGGCTCAGCCAGATCGAAGTCTGGTGACGTTCTGCCCCTGGCTCGTGACTGCCACTTCCCTCCGGGCGCCCCCTGGTGTACCTACACTCCAGGAATTCCGCCTCACCTGTTTTCCTCAGGCCGGCCTGTCCCATCAGCATGTCATGACTGGCGTGCCTGCCTGCCCCTCACCGTCCTTCCGCTTAAAGCCTCAGTATTTGAAAACTTTGTAGCAGAAGGCCCGCAACCAGGAAGCGCCCCGCTGAAGGAAGATACCTCTTGGCACTGCCGGAGCTGCTTTCACGGTCGGCCGTAAACTGAGAGAAGGGAGTTTGTGGAGCTCACGGGTTGTGGCTTTCGACACCATGGTTAAGGACTGTCACTATTAATGGCAATATTGAATGATTATGCAGCGTATCACACAAACCATATCATGTTGCTTCAATATTAGGTGACATTGTTACCCATCACATCCACTTCGAAGGTTAAAGAGCCGAGTTGGTCCTGCTAGAATTCAAACAAAACATGCCTCTTAAACGTTACAACCCAGTATTTGCACGCATAACCCACCAGGGCGCAGCTTCGGGGTGGGGGTGTTACACCCCAATAAATGTATTTTATATTAAATATTTGGGTACAGGTACTTGCAGTTGGGTATGGTGAGGTGTCTGTCGAATTTCACCTGGGATTCACCTGATCTCTGTTTTGAAGTTCTTAAAAATGTTTTTACTGTACAACATATTGTGCTTTGATTATCCCTAACAATCTTCACTGGTCTCCTGTTCCACTGCCCCCAGGGGCGTTACACAGGCCCCTGCAGCCCCCGCACTCCAGGGGCCCACTCTGCGGCGCAGCCAGCAACCACTTAGCACTCCACACATCCGAACCTTCTCGGATGCTGGGAGTTACGCAAGCGCAGCCACCTCATAATAAATTAAATGGTGCACGGCCTTCACCCTCAGGGTGGCGCATACTATGGTTGGGCTGGTCATTCTCATGCGCATGCCACTTTTCACAATTTAAAGTGTGCATGAGGCTAGGCGCCTGAGAGGGACTGTGCAGCACAGGATGGACTGGTGCGGTCTTAATTTAATTATTGTCAATGCTAACCTTGCCCGGTCTTCTGCCGCCCGCTCGCGCCTGCCACTGAAGCTGCAGGCCAGGCCTCAGGTGAGACAGTCTGTCGTCTACACATTCTCAAGTTTGAAAAGTTGATTGTCTCACACAGCATTATTTTCAATCTTCGTGTCTTCAATGGAACCCATTTCCTCCACTGCCATCAGCCTGGGCTGGGCTGGGACACGTGACCGTCATAGCCCGACCATCCATGCAGTGTTTAACAAAGGAATCTTTTCTGAATTCAATTATTACTGGCAGTTTCAAAGTCAACCCTAAAGATTAACATTTTTATCTACAACATCCAACCTCATAACAAATCTCTACCTTATTATGAAGTTCGTACAGGAGCTAATGCTCCACCAATTGCTACACCGTCTTGAGGTCCCGTCCACCTTCCCTCCACTAATTCCTGGATCCACCTCTAGGCATGGCACATACAGCACACGCTTCTGTGATAACACCTTGCAATAGTTTGTTGGGACAGTTTCAAAGTTAGCCTCTCAGCCTATTTGCAGCCTCTAACATAACACAACTACAGCTAGCATTTTCATATTGAATGATTAATTACTCAATTTGATCAAAAGTTCTTTTTTTTGTATTTATTTAAAATCATTAGACATTTTGTATTAAAAGCTTACAAGTTTAATTGAATTACTTTTTTAAATTGGTTAATTATTCATTTTAAAAATTATAAAATATTTTGTGTTGAATTTAATATAACTTTTACACCAAACTATGTTTATGTATATTTAATTTTAAAGTCAAAATAATTTTATTTATTTAACATGATTTCCTATCAGGTGTTAAGTCCCTCATCCATTACTTTCCTTGGGAGTGGGTGTCAGTACCAGTAAGTGGCCATGTGTGGTGCTATATTCACTACAAAACTGGGCTGGAGTGCATTTACTATTTTTGAGTTATAGTAACTTTAGAAGTGTAGTTTGTGAATAGCAATGGGTGTGTTTGTGTTAGTAGACCCCATCCTTAGCCCATCTGTAAACCCATAAACTTCTCTCTACTGCTCCTTGAACCTATTTAGTAGTAACACTTGCTCATTTCCCAGCAGCTTTCAATAGTCCCTCTGACATTTACAGCTAAATAGTAGGTTTATGTGTGTGAAGACCTCTGATACTTTTACAGAAAGCTCGACATTGAAAAGATAGGAGGTATGGAGGGCTCTGCTTGTATGCTTGTGAATATCATTTTATAGTACATGGAAGTACTACTTAGTACTACAAAATGCAGTTTGTGAATGAACCCCTTTTTGGTCTGTTTCAAAATCTTAACCACACCCCATGCTAAATACCTACAACAGACAGTGTGTTGTTTTATGGTCACTTATACAGTTGCCAAAACGGCGCCTCCTCTGTAGCCAGTAAAGAGGTCCAACCAGCTGTGCTCAGCCTCCACTGAGGCATGGACATGGACTCTGCAATGCTCTGCTCACAGCCTCCTCTGAGGCCTGGAGTGGTCCCTGCTAGATGTGTTCACAGCCTCCTCTAAGGTATTAACAGGCCTTGCCAGCTGTACATAGTGTCCTGTGAGGGCTGAAAATGGATCCTGCCAGCTGTGTACACCGGCTGTTCAGAGGTCATAGTGGGTCCTGCCAGGTAGCTGTGCACAGCCTCGTTCGAAGCAGGTAAATTGATCCTGCTAGCTGTAGTCAGCCTCTTCTGAGACCAGTAAATTGATTCTGATGGCTGTGTGCACAGCCTCCTCTGAGTTCTTAATGGGCCCTACCAGCTGCGTATTCAGCTTACTTTAAGGCCTTTACATGAATGCTGCCAGATGTGTGCACAGCCTCCTCTAAGGGAGTAAATGGATCCTGCCAGGTGTTTAAGCAGCCTCATTTGAGGCTTGTAAATGGATTCTGCCAGATGTGTGCACAGTCTCCTCTAATACTGTAAATGGATCCTGCCAGCTGTTTATGCAGGTTGCTTTGAGGCTTGTAAGTGGATGCTGTGAAATATGTGCACAGGCGTCTTTGTTAGTTTGGGCTAATTTCCAGCATTCCCTTGGGTCTTGTGTTGTGGAGGAGCCCTAGTGTGCCTGACCCTTGACGCAAACATGGGGCCAGCAGAAGGCAAGCACCCAGGGTATGGTGGGGGAGTCTCAGCTTTGCACAGCACTCTGGTATATGTTTAGAGTGGGACGTGGCACTTGCACTCTGTGGATGACCCCTGTGTTCAGCATCTAGTTGGCCACTCTCCCAGCATGTGTCTGGCCTGTAGGACTGCCCCCTTCTGCAATTCTAGAACAGAGATTCACTCAGAGTTGCATATGTGCCCAATCATTTCTGATCTGCAGCTTGCACTTCTAGCCCATTACTGCACCTCTACCCAAAAGAGCAGTGGCATAGAGTAGAGTGGCATAGAGTTTTGGGCCATCAGAGCAGTAGTTGTAGCTCGCAGCTGCAGCATGGGTGCACCAGTTGCCTCACTTCAGTACTGCGGCCAAGTGGTCTGCCTAATAAATTAAATGATGCGCACATAATGATGACCAAGTTATAGATAGAGCTACACGACTATAGGGGCAGCAATGACATGTTATGGTACGTTATTTATGTTTATATAATGCATTCTATGGAAATATGGCCCACTGCCCAAATGCCATGTCTGTGCTTAATTAGATGTAAGCAAAATGGTCTATTTAATTAGTTGTATTGGAAGTTTGTGTGTGTTCCATGCTATTAAAAAGTGCTCTTCGGGGCCACGTTGCAGCTAGCTGTATAGTATGTCTACGCTATGTGGGGTGTATGCAAAGTCTGTCCAGAGCGTTCTGTTCGATGCTTGTGTGTGTTTTAAACTACTTACAATGCTCTTGGGAGCTGCATGCCATCCATCTATATGGTATTTCTGAGCTATGTGCTATATAAGCTCTACCCAGTGAGCGCTATTACATGTCGGCGTGTGATGCACATTATTGAAAAGTGTTGTTGGGTGCTACAAAGCACCACAACAGTCAGCTGTACGCTCTATCTGAGGTGCACAGTCAACATAACTTTGTTAACTGGTTACGGAGGCTTAGTTATTTTCTGGTTCCAGTAACCCCTGGACCCCCTCTCTGCCTATTTCTTGCATTTGAAATTTACTGCTGTAGTGTGAGAATGCATTTCATGAAAAGGAATATAAAGTAGGGTTGCCCAAAAAGAAATGCCAGCTATGTGTTTAAAGAGCTTGGAAAGACCTCGTCTTGGCAATAAATAGGGTTATAAATAAAAAAGTATGTATTCATTTGTAATGTGACTTTTCTGTCTTTGTTCCCTTTAATTATCAGTCATGGATCTCATCATTCAGGCAGCCCAAGAACACAATTAAAGTGCATTCTATTTGTATTTGCTGTTCGAAGTATACACAGATAAGTGCTGAAAATACAGCTTAAAGTGGCTGCTTATTTTGTCGGTGGTGCAAAGTGGTAGGTGGTGGGCCGGGCCACTGGGGGGGCCCCCTCATTGTGCTTTGTAGGGGGGCCCCCTCAAGTTTGTTTCCCAGCGTGTGAAGGAAGTTCTTCTATAGCAAGGCATAGAGCATGTTCAGTCGCCAGTGTATTATCCGCAAAGTACTGGTCTTGGGGAGAGGTGGAACAGGACGTTAAAGAAGGATTGACAACTGGCTTTGGCCGGAGGTGAGGATTGGAAAGTGGCAATGCAGAAGTTGTTGAGGTCTTACCGCACCACCCCTCACTCTGCAACTGGCAAATCTCGATTTATATCTTTGAGGGGTCGCAAGGCAAGGGAACTGATTTCCAAGGTGAGTTTGGAGGGTGTAGCTGGCAAAGATGGTAATTATGTGAGTGGTGATTGGATTCGAGTAGGGAAAGCCTGCATAGTCAGTAATGGACTGTCTACGTTTTTGGAGCCTCTTTAGATTAAAAAAGTAAATAAATACATGCTTTTGTTGAGTGACGGAAATGTGTGGAATAAGAAAAAAATAGTGACAGGGCTGTTTAGGAAGAAACAGAAAGACCAGAGTATACCGGATCGTGATATCAGGCCTGGTGTGAGTGGTAAAAGCTAGAATACTTGAAAATCACAATAAAATTAGAACTCTGAAAAGGATTAATGATTTTGTGATGTGATTTCTCACATTCGGTTTCAGTCTTCGGAAAATGTATTTTGTTTGCTTCATTAACTTTTTTTCTTCTGTTTTATATTCTGTGTTGCAATAGTTTTTGTTAGTTTATTGAGGGAGAAAGATGTGTTTGTATTGTTCTATTCAATATTCAATTCGGTCACTGCAGAATGTACATGGTGTTCTGGAGCATGGATGCATGGATGCACCCAAGCTTCAGAACAGAGCTAACACGGGTGGGTGGTAGGTGGTCGTTGTCTCTCTCCAACAAAGTAGAAATAAACTTACAAGAATGCTTGATATTGTTCCGGCTGTGATCTTTTCAGTTAGATCGGAATCTAATTAAATGCGCACACTGCATTCTACCTTGGAGGCTCTGGGTGAAGGCCCGTTCTTTCCATCCAGATGGAAGGCTGTATTTTCCGTACATCATTTCTGGTGCTCAATAGCTCCATTTTGAGGAGGCATGCTTTAAAAGGTTATTTTCCCTCCTGTGACGAATAGTAAGTGTGCGACCCAGTTTTGAATGAGTAGAAAAAGTTAGCAAACAGGTAGAAATTTACACTAATCTGCTATGAAAGTAGCACTCGAAAGGCCCTATAAATATGTGGAAGTGTAGGATACCACTTTGAATCGGATTTGAAAGATTGGTGAAAATAGCCTTTGATTGTGCTGCAAGGAATGACTCGAACCACCGTAATGACGCAGCCCAAATTCTTTATTCAGGAGACAAGAATGATGTGATCAATTATATTGAACAGTGCATCTAGGTCTCATAATATTACAGTGTCTGTATCTCCCATAGCCACACTACTCTTAAATTGTTTGTAGAGTACAAATTAGAAAGATTATGATACACATTTAGAATTCATAAATAACATACTGTAATAAAACATCCTTTGTTAAGAGCTATTTGTCAAAAGACGGACATCTAGGACTTAAACCTTCGGACTGGCACAATGATTTTTCATCAAGCAATTATGCACTCTAAATATTTAAAATATGAGTCCAAACACTGCGTGCCTCAAGACACTAGATGGATCTAATTTACCTAACTTAACTAACTTTCTCTGGAATCCCATACAAGCTGGGCCAAAGAGCAAAAGGTGTATGACCTTATCTAAGTCATATCTAAGCAAAAACTGCAAGAAGGAGGTAAACATCACTCCACTAGAGATAAACATCACAAGTAGTAAAATTCTACAGAAAACCTTGGAAAAAAGTAGACATTCTTTTTTAAGTCTGAGCAAGTTCAAGTAAGGATTACCAGATTTAAAGACAAAAAATATTCTCAACAACACTTGCCTTTTTGAACGTGAAGCAACAGGGATTTATGCCACCAACTATACTCTTAGGGCCCGATTACGATGCTGACAAGACCACCGTGGTCTAATCAGAACCGGTGGGTCCGAATGCCGGATTATGAAGCATGTATCCTGTACGTTGACCAACCGCTTAACGACCGGCAACATCAACAACCTATCTCCGATCGCCAAAATTAACGTTGGAGAAAATCAGCATCCATATGGCAGTACAGGGAGCTCTGACCACCGTCTAGATTAGGATGTTGGTTTCCAACTACCTGGCCGTGGCGGTCTGACCGACTGCCTCGAGCTGTTCTGAAACTTTGGATTTGGGGTGCATATTCGCCTAAATCTGCTTCTCTCCAGCAGTCTCTGCTGTGGAACCCTACCTTCAGGTCCCACTACACCTGAGCAGTTGAATCCAGGTACCTTATTATGTGGTGTGTATCCCCAATGACTGGACTGTGCACATTCTGTCATACTCCAGAAATGGGGTACATGGTGCACAAGACATATCCACACGTGTCTACAATTTACATGTTTTCTGTGATTTTGTATGCATTTGCATCAAAATATTCAGGAATATGAGCTCTGCGGTAGATGTGACTGCCACAGTAGCAATGGTTGCATTGTATTACGGCAGGAGGAAGCTTCCCAGCCTCAGTGGTCAGGAGGGACAAGCGAAGACATCAGTCTGATGGTCGGTCAGACCAGCATCGTAATCAGGCCCTAAGTTTGGCTCCCAAGCTTTCAGTGGAAATGCTGTGCTGAGTCCAAATGGTGGTATGACACCTATATCATATAAAGTTTATTACCATACTTAAATGTTTTAATTGTCTGTACTTAACACCCGTTATAAATTAAATAAGAACCACTCTATAAATGTCACTATTGGGAAAAGGACCAGATCTTGAGCCATCATAAGAAGGGATTTACCTCAAGTTCGTATTGAAATGTATCATGTCCCTGACCTACACACACCAGGAATAGAGAGACACTTGAGGGGAGAAAAAACATGAATTTGAATAAAACAAATTACACAGATGTTATTTTAAAGATATTGGCATATCCTCATACCACAAAAATATTGAATGATATCTATAGTAGGTCACAAATATCATGCCAGGGTAAGTTGATGTCAAAATTATTTTGGGGCTTAATACTGAATGTAAGAACATCATTTTCAGGTATTTAATATTGCTTCTTTAAATGCTGCTGTGTATAATAGTGTTTGTATATAGTTGTATAAAATATCGTTTTCAAATGGTTTGATAAATATTAGTTTGGAATTATATGTTATTAGTATTATAATAGTGTTTGACTTTATTGTGCATAGTTTTGTAAGGTTTAATATGAAATTATTTACTTAAATTTCATTTGAAATTGTTTATTTAGTAGCAATTTGTTGGCTTTTGAGGGGATTAGGGTGGGAAGTATTTTAAAATGTTAATTATTGTTTTTAAATGATAATTTTTGAGTAATTTATTTTGCATTTATTATTTCTTTAAATAATGAATACTATAGTGTATGTTTAACTGTTTTATTGTAAGAAAACCATTAGTATTGGAAACAGTAAATTTTTACCTTTTTTGAAGTCTAACACTTCCCCGACTGTTGCTCAGATTTGAGCGGAAGTAGTATATCTGTCCACTTCAAAGCCCAATACTTTCCCTACTTTTGCTTTGCAAAATAAAATGTCTTTTTTAAATGTAATCTAGTGTTCATATGTTTACGAAATATATTTAAGACTTTAAATATGTTTTTGTTTTTCAATTCTTGGTGATAATTGTAAATAGTAATTTTGACCATTTTCAAATCCAACACTTCCCTTGTGTTGCTTACGTTGTAGTGGAAATAGCAAATCCATCTCCTTCCAAGACCAATACTTTCCCTACTGTTACTGTGATTGAATTAGGAGTGGTAAATGTGACCCCTCCAAGATCCGCACTTTCCTTACTGTTTCTTAAATTGAAGTGGGAATTGTAAATAGAAACCCCTCCAAAGTCCAACTCTTCCCCTACTTTTGCTAACGGTGGAGCCAAAATAGTAAATCTGATCCCTCCAAAATCCAACACTACTATTACTTTTGCTTACCTGGTAGGAGGAATAGTAATTCTAACCCACTCTAAGTCGAACACTTAACCTACTTTGGATTAAATTGAAGTGAGAATAGTAAATCTGACCCTTCCACAGTCATAAACTTGCCCTACTTTTGATCATATTAGAGTAGGAATAGTAAATCCAGCCCCAATAATGTCCAACAGTTTCCATACTTTTGCTGACGTTGGAGAAGTAATAGTAAATCTAACCCCTCCAAAAGTTTAAAACTTTTCCTACTTTTGATTATATTGGAGTGTGGAGTGTCTTTTGAGAGTGCAGGTTGGGTGCTATTGCTTTTGTTGTCTTTATCATTTTTTGCCTCTTTCCCATCCTCACCCCCATCCAAGATTGCTGCACTAGAAGCCCAGCTTCCCCCTCTTCCCTGTTGCCCGGAATCTGTGCAATTCCGGGGCTTACCTGATTCTGCGTTGCCTGAGTAGCATTTACCAGCTCTCCAGCCTTTGGGCAGTCAATTAATCCTGGCTTTGCCTTCCGGGCCCATTTGTCCAGACCCTCACTCTCGCTATTTTTCTCCATGAGGTTGCTGCACTTGCTTCTGCCTAAATTTTCAGGATTTCCCGAGTCCTGATCGCAGTTTGGTGCCTCTAAATAGCTCTGCTCCAGTGGGACCGGGCAGGCGCTGTTGGGGTGCAGCCCGGCCCTCCCCCTTCTTCTCTAGAGCATTCTCTGTTCAGGTTGTGGTCTGTCCTCAGCGCACAGGCTGCTGTGAAGCAGCCTCTGTTCCATCCTTTGACTCAACCATGGAGTGACTCACCACGGGGACCACATCAGTTGTGGGGCTGCCTCCGGCAAGAGGAACTGCAATTGCCCTCCCTCGCGCTACAGAAGGAGTAACCTTCTGTTTCATCATGCGGGATGTTGCCGGGAATGACAGCAGTCAGGATGATCCAAGGCGCTGCGAAGCTTAGGGCAGGCTAGCAACAGCTCCTGCTGTCCTGCCGCTATCTTAGATTTGGAAATTCAGACAACAGATTCCACATTGAGCAGCTTCTGCAGGTCATTTGAGATGTCTGGCAGCATTTTTCCAGTCGATGCAGGGGGTCAATGGGGTGTCAGTTGGTCATCTTGCTTCCTTCCCAGCAGAACAGAGTAGGAAAACAAGAGGGGGAGAACAGGAGCTGCGGCAAGAAAATCCTCAACGAGAGACTAACCACTACCTTGTGACTGTGTGGAGATCACCTCGACAGGCACCAAAGTGCAACGAGAAAAGCAGGGGAGACATGAAGGATATTGATTTAGAGGCAACAGATTGCTTGTATTCACTGTTGAATGACACCTGCTCTGTAGATGATTCTGTGTCGCTGTCAGACACAAGTGAGAGCAAAAGCCTGCCTGACACTAACGGGATGGATTCTGCCGCAACAATGCGCATAGATAATAGGAAGGCAGGGCGCTCAGGCCAAGCCAAAAGAAAACAAGCATCTGCAATGCAATAGGTTTCGTATTTACGCGAGTTTGCGCTATTGACATTGCAAATAATGCCTTTCATTTTTGTTTTTGTTTTAAAACCTAAATAAAAGGCATTGCCATTTACAATGCCAATAGCTTAAACTTTTGCAATAAACGATGTTTTGAATACTAAAGGGTATGGCCCCGGGGCCCCTTCTACTACCAAGATCCCCCAGCATTCCAATGTGGCATTATGTGACAATATCTCTTCTGCCAAAAAAGGGTTGACCACCATGTTATAGCGGACTCAACTGCCTACCTCAGGGCCGGGTATAAAGCCAACCCTATACAGATCCGTGGGAATTATTCCTCCAAGACCTGGTAATGAATTAATTAGCTTTATAAGGTTGGTTCTATTTAAAATAACTTGGGGCAAAAAATGGAGATGAACAGAATGACTTTTCTATGCGTTAGAAGTACACACAAGTGAAACCTTACCCAAGACAAGCTACATACACATACTATTCAATCGGTCTCGTGTCAGAGTTAACACACGCAAGGAATCTATTTTATTGGGCAAACAAGAGAATGCCTTCTAGGACACACGAGTTGTTTATAACATTGCAGGTCTGGATTAAAATTAAAATTAAAAGTCAACATACAGTTGACTTAGTGGTTTGGTTAAAAGGTCAGTGCTGGGCGACCTGCATTTCCGCTCCCATTCCCTACCAAAACTTTACATATTATATTGCACATTGCGTTAAACCCCAGCTGACAGAAGCATATGGACACGTCTACGGTACTGTTAGGGCATGGCATTCAGTGCGTAAGTGACACTGAGCAAGGCCAATGACAGGTAGGCCATTGACTTAAAGGACGCGAAAGCAACTGACACTTTCTATATGAGGAAAGAATCGGGCCTTCCTCAAACTGACATTCTTTCTGACCTATCAAAAAGTCACATCAACGCTAAAGCTGCAAAACAGGCCAATGCGAGTGAGGGGGCGGGCCTGACGACAGTGAGTTGCTCCACTAAAGAGCAAAGAAAGCCCTGGAAGACCAGGCTTTGGTTGCAGGACGCCAGCTGCCTTACCTGAAGAACAGGGTGCGGTACATCTGGTGCGCTTCATAGTAGTCCCCCTTCTCCACGCTAGCACGGAGTTTGCCCTCCACGCGTTGTACGCCTCCCCGGTTCCTAGCGCTGTTCTTTGAGCCCTCCTGCTCCGCCATCATCGCGGACATTATTGGCCCGACTGTAGGCTAGCGTTGCGGGGCCGCCGTCTTGCCGGCTTCCGTAGCGTTTCCCGATTGGCTACGGTGGCTCGTGAGGATGGGGCGGGCCTGTCACTTCCGAGAGCAGAGTTCATTTTCCGTCGCGTTCGCTAGATTCGTCCAAGTAGGTTAACGTAGCGCCAATACCTGAATGGTGCCTTCTGGCCTTAAATAACGCGAATTGTTAGGCTGCCTCTTTTGAAAAGTACTTTCAGAGACCATTATGCCGTGACCTTCCTAGCAACAAAACCTCTTGGTAGGGCTGTTATGTTTTCATCATAACCATGACCAACACATTTCAACATTATTACTACACTATCCGAACGCTTCTTGGTAAGATGGTGTAATAAATTAGGTTATTGATTGAGGGGGGCTGACACCCTAATCATATAAGTTATTTCATTAGATGCCTATGGGCCTCTGTTTATTTATCTATTCTATCACAGTATGTAAATATGATCCTAACAAGTGTATCTATAAGTGGGAGGGAGGGAGGAGGCACGGACAGTGGGCGGGCGGGAGAGAGACGGCTAAAAAAACAAGGCCAAGGGAGAGAGGGAGGGCGAGGACATGGGAATGAATGGACGGGGGTGGGATGGGAGTGCGTGTAGGGATTCGGGGGCGTGTTTTTCGTGCTCTCCCCTTCCCATTGGCTGGAAGGTAACATTCCAGCCAATGGGAAGAGGAGAGGGCGGGGCTTAAAAAAAGACCCAGAAACGCCCCCGAATCGCGTTCTCACTGGGAAAGACTGATTGACAACGCTGTCTTCCAATGGCTAGCCTCCATTTATGGAGCTAGCCAATGGAAGAAGGGGCGGATTCAAGTCCCCATAATGTAAACAATAGCTTTCGCCTGGGCGTAGCCCTGCTTCGCAGAGCTACGGCCAGGTCGAAACCTAAAAAACTGATTGGGACTACTCTCAGACTAATCAACTTGTGGGGGCCGCTGGGGTCAAAGCACAAACTCTTGAGGGCAGCGCTATCTCAACACTAGATGCTATCCTACAATCTATTATGTCACACCATGAAGAAATAAGACAGGAAAGCCAACGCTCTCAGTCAGCTATTCACAAGGTGCAAGGTACTGAATTGAAAGTCACCCAAGTATGGTGAAATATCAGCAAACCCTTAACAGATTTGGGATCTAGAACTAGAACCCTGGAGGTAGATGTTGTGGGAGCCCAGGGCCAGTCTGAATCGCACGAGGACAGACTGGTTGACATCCAATGGAAACTAGAAGACCAGGAAAATCATCAACTTCGGAACATCCTGCATTTTTTAGGTATTTCTGAGAACAAGTGGTGCACAGACACATGTTTCTATATGGTCAAACTACTAAGAAGGGCATTTCCTGATTTGGAAGGAACTGGGCACAGGAGATTCAACGTGCCAATCAGGTTCCCCCTATCTTGAATTAGCGCCGGGCCTGACTTGAAGCCCAGGGCTGTCTTAGTCTATTTCGGGAACTATCTTCTCAGGCAGAATATCTTTGAGAAGTCTGGACCGGAAAGCAAGCGCAAGGTGGACAATATTGTGTTCTTTGCCCAACCTCACTTGTGCCACGTAACTGTGGAAAGGTGCTTTAGACTACGGCAGATGATTAACCTATTTCAGGCAAAGGGTGTGCAGGCCTATCTGAGGAACACAGCAAAGCTGAAAGTGATAACTGGTGACCAGGCTCATTTTTTCACATCTGAGATTAAAGCAAAGGAAGTCTTGCCGGAACTCAGGGATAGGAGATTTGGTAGCCTGAACAAAGCAAATGCCTAGCTGGCCAGGATGTGGAACTTGGATTAGATTAGTACTCAAGTGGATCTTTGAGGAAAGGGTAATTACGGGACTCATGTATGTGTGTTTTCTTTTGTCTCTTTCTCTATCTCCACTTTCTCTTTAACACAGCAAATATGATGCAACTAAGATGCAGGGTCGGGTCTAGACATAGCTAAAATTGGGGTCAATTAATGGGGTCTCACAGGTCTTGGTGAAGTGCTGTTTTATCACTCAACAGACCAGAGGTCTGGAAGCTTCCATTGGTGGGAGGGGGGATGAGGGGGAGGGGATAGAGATAAGGGGATGGTTATGGTGGAGGGACAAGGGAAGGGGGATAGTTGGGGTGGTTAAGGGAGGGTGTGATAGTAGAATAAGCTAACTGCAGAATAAGAGATGAGACATATGATTTGCCTCAAGATTCAGCTCAGATTTCACGTGTTTACGCCTAAGATTAGAGAAACTGCACATCCTACTCAATATGGTATCGCAGCTCATCCACCGCAAATTAAATAAAAAATTAAAAATGCAGAAACCTTGTGGCAATGTATGTACCTATTTATGTAGCCATGTATGAATTATAAACTAAGTCATTTATTTGCTGATGAAATTATCACTTTTGTATCTTAATCTCCTTTTTAGGTTTTGACTAGCGAGCTGCGCACTGCGCAGCTGCAGGGAAAACCTTATGAGAAGAGTAGAGTGGCTTTGGTCCCCGCCTCTGTTTCCATTGGC
This sequence comes from Lissotriton helveticus, assembly GCF_964261635.1. Classification (NCBI taxonomy): domain Eukaryota; kingdom Metazoa; phylum Chordata; class Amphibia; order Caudata; family Salamandridae; genus Lissotriton; species Lissotriton helveticus. The sequence goes on along the minus strand of NC_136063.1, from coordinate 1,890,312,500 downwards.
TAGCTCCATAAATGGAGGCTAGCCATTGGAACAGACATCTGCTTGTCATCCTGAGAGCAGATTCGGGGGCGTTCCTGCAAATTTTAGGCTTTCCACCCCTTTCGAAATCGTCATGCGGCGGTGGGCGTGTGCAATTTTTTTTTTGGGGTCTCGCCATGTTTTCTTCATTTTCACCGTGTCTTTTGCAGAGGTGGGCTGTGCACTGAGGCCGCTGCGGTGCCCACCCGGCATTTTCCATGCAGTCTTTGCTAAACTACGGCGCGGGAGCCCACCTCGCTCATTGCCATGTTCTCTTGTCATTTTACTTAAACGGGTGCTCACCCCGCTTTTATTGTCCCTTTGAACCGGGAGCCTACCCCGGATTGCCACCGACCAAGCGAGCATCCCCTCGGGCCGCCGCTCTGCCCACGGCGACCCGGAAGCAGCTAACTGGCCGGCCAATAGTAGCGCGGCCCTAAAAGAAGGAAGCGGAAGTCCCGCCCCCGCAGCCCAAGAAGAGGAGCCGGGCGCCTGGAGGCACAGGCGGGGCTCCGGTGTTGCAGAAGAGCCCCGCAGGCCCCGGCAGAAAGGACACCGCTGGAGCCTCGAGGAGCGGTAAGCTCCTGTGCCACGACCCAGCCGGTGAGTGACGGGCGGGAGGGAGCAAGGAGAGAGGCAGAGCCCACGAGGGCTCCAGGCACCATTTTTAGGAGAGGGGGCGCCGGGGCACATTGCCGGTGCCTGCCCCTCCCCTTGAGCAGGAACCACTTGAGGCTCGAGCCGCAGAAGCTCTGGGGCACCTTTTATTCTGGATTCCCCCAGAGGGGGGATCCAACCAGGCCGCAGTTGCTCCTCACGTTACGAGGAGCTACCGGGGGCATTCCTTTCTTCCGGGTCCTCCTGAGAGGGACCCCAATGATATCAGAGCACAGGGGAGGTTCGAGCGGCCCCAGCTGGCAGCGGGTCGCCCCCCCCACCCCCCCGGTTTCAAGAGCCCTGAGGGGCTCCAGGGGCATTTTGGAGAGCTCGAGTCCCCCGAGTGGGACTCCCGCGACCTGGGCATATTTGTTACGAGCCTGAGAGGCTCCAGGGCACCACACTTGTTTAGTCCAGAGCCCCTGAGAGGCCCAAGACCGCCTTGTTTGCATTTGAGCCTGAAAGGCTCAAGGGGGCATTTTTGATTGCCTGTTGTACAAGCCTGTTGGAAATAAAGTGCATTGTGACTTGCTTTCCCCCATCTCTCACAGCCTGCTCTGTGCAAAAGTATTTTACACCCTTTGACACCTGTCTCTTGCCTGTGAAGAACCCTTTCCCACCTTTGAATTAGTTTCACAGCCCAGCTATCTCACACCTACCTACTGTCTGCTGTTCCTCTGTGACACCTCGCTATTGTCTGCAGCACACCCTTTCACCAGTGTACATCATTGCAGCCCCTTTCACACTTGTTTGTTGCCTGTACAATCCCTTGTACACCTGATGTTACACAAAGAGCTTCTCCCACCCAAACCTACCCATTATCTACAAACTCCCTCTCAGACTTCTTGCTGTGTACAACCCTTTTCACACTCCTCTTTTATCTGCACAATCCCTCTCTCACTCCTACATCATCATCTCTCTCCCCAGCCTGTCACCTTTGAAGTCCTTTTTACACCTGTTGGTTACCTATGCGGTCGGTTCATCTCTAACAACAGTGTATAACTTGCACAGGGGGGCTCGCGGTGTGTGGAGGGCTCTGTGTGGGTGTGTGGAGGGCTCTGTGTGGGTGCTCTGTGTGGGTGTGTGGGGGGCTCTGTGTGGGTGTGTGGAGGGCTCTGTGTGGGTGTGTGGGGGGGCTCTTTGTGGGTGTGTGGAGGGGCTTTGTGTGGGTGTGTGGAGGGGCTCTGTGTGGGTGTGTGGAGGTCTCTGTGTGGGTGTGTGGGGGGCGGTGTGTGGGGGGGCTCTGTCTGGGTGTGTGGAGGGCTCTGTCTGGGTGTGTGGGGGGGCTCGCAGTGTGTGTGAGGGCTCTGTGTGGGTGTGTGTGGGGGGCTCTGTGTGGGTGTGTGTGTGGGGGGCTCTGTGGGTGTGTGTGTGGGGGGCCCTGTGTGTGTGGGGGGCTCTGTGTGGAGGGGCTCTCTGTGGGGGGGCTCAGTGTGGGTGTGTGGCATTTGCGAGAGATTAAGCTATTGGCATTGTAAATGACAATGCCATTTATTTATCGGTTTTCAAAAAGAAAACATAAATAAAAAAATTGTCATTTACAATGCCAATAGCTCTAACTTTTCCAAAGGCAAAACTGTTGCATTGTAAATGCTTGTTGTATCTTTCTGGTCATAAAAATAAAATAAAAAAAAATAAAAAAGGAGTATGAATTGTAAATCTGACCCCTTCATAGTCCTACAGTCTCTGTACTTTTGCTTATGTTTGAATGGAAATAGTAAATCAGACTCCTTCAAAGTCCAATACATTCCCTGCTACTGCTCTGTTAGGATTTTGAATGTTTTTTAAAATATTTTGTTATTATGTATAAAATGAAGTAATTTTCATGTTTTATATTTTAATGTTTTGGAAAATTATTTTTAATTTACGTTTAATATAAGATAATATGTATTTTGTCACATATGTGTATTTTTGCTAATTCATCATTGGTATTGATTGTGTTTTATAATTATGTACTTTAGAAAAAATTGCATTGTCAAGTGAAAACAAGTAAAGATGACACATCATACAGAGTTGCCAGAGATGATAATCCTTACTCGTACATAAGGGGAAGAACAAGTCACATACACTCATATACAGTGGAAAAACAGTATCTTTAACAACTTCCACCCCGATCTCTTGCACACTTATCACATTTCAACAGAACCATCGTCCAGTACAGGAGACATAGGGGCACATTAGGATGGCACCCTAATGGAGAATGGGACCGCCCGCCATAAGGGCGGGGGTCCCGTAGGGGGAATTAGGATGTGCCCGCCACAGTGGCAGGCACATCCTACATGTTTATCATTGTGGCGGGCGGTGCACTCAGCACCGCCCGCCACAATGATAAACATTTCAGCACGCATTTGCATGTGCAAAGTGGCAGGCACCGTGCGGTGCCTGCCGCTTTGCATATGCAAATGTGGGGGGGTACCATAGGTACCCCCCATGTGCACCCCCAACACTGGCATCACCTGGGGCACCGCGGGGGGGGCCCACAGCAATCACCGCCTGCTGCCGCCGCGGAAAGGCCCCTAAATTTAGCCATCGTACCGCCACCATATTAATCTATCACAGCTGCGGTCGCAGGGCGACCGCGGCGGTAAAGCGGCGGACGGTCTTTCCGTCCGCCGCTGTCCCCTCCGCCATCCTAATCTGGCGGGGGGAATCAGGACATGCATGTCGGGCGGATTGCCTCCGCCAGGCCGGCGGTGGCCACCGCCAGCCTGGCGGAGGCAATCCGCCCGACATCATAATGGGCCCCATAATGTGAATGTCAGAGGTGCACAATGTTTTAGACATCGTCATATGCAGACCTCCAACCCTCTGTACTTTTTTGATATAGGTGGTGAAGGGGCTCAAGTAGCAGAAAATGTGGTCACCCTATCTCGGATGATAGCAGTCATTTTTTTCATGGTATTGATAGACCATACTTTCCCTCACCTCATAATTATCGAAAGAGGGACTGGCTGTTTCCATACCCATGTCACACAAAGATGCCCTGCCAGGAGCAGATGGGATAGAAGGCAGAACATAGTGGGAAAAAGTCTATTGGCCCCTGGATCGCCCAGAAGAATTGTTTTAGGTTTGAGTGGGTGGTGATGTTGGTGATGGTCAGCACTACATTCTGGATCTCCACCCAAGTAGTCTGAATCACTGGGCATCACCACCATATGTTTAGAAACATCCCTTTCAGCATGAGTCAGTACTTCCAAACATCTTAGCCGAGTTAACAGGTGTTAGATACAAATGGGTCAGTACTTTCAAAGCATTCTCTATATAATTTACTTTTATTTTTAATTTCATTTTATAATAAGTTTTTGTAAGAATTATTTAGATTTTCGGACTCGGGCCGGGGAAACATGGCAGCAGCTAGTCGAGCCGCCGCTGCGCTCCGGACCAGGGCTCCCGTAATGTCTGTTTGCTCCCCGTCTGATGCCGCAAATTGTTGTTCACGGAACTGCTGAATTATCGACTCACCGGTTGCTGCTGGGGTGGAGGAGTCTTTTTTTCCCCTAGTCTTGAGAGGTTTGTTTTTCTTTGGAGTGCTTGTCACCCTCCTCACTCTCTGTGGCGTCTAACGCTAGCGCCTCCGTTTCTTTTTGGTTCTAGCATTTGGACGTGAGTGACACACCATCTAAAAAGATAAAAATCAATATATATTCACTTTGGCGTGTCGGCCTCATGTATTGGCTTTTTAAAAAAATGTTGAATGCCTTACCGCCTATGTGTTTTCAGACTGCAGCGAACCTCCCAGTGCTTGGGCTGTTGCGGTGGGGTAGCACTGGAGCTCTGAAGAGGACGTAGGATTCGGAGCCTCCTCCGGGGTGCTTGGGGCAGCGGCAGAACCGGTGCTTCTGGGTCCTCTGAAGATGGTCGAGTCCCAGACGAAACGGAGGTGGATTGTACGAGTACCCGACAGGGTAGGGAGGATATAGGACAAACAAGCCGACCTTAGGTGAGCGGAATTTTGCTAACGGACCCTGCGGTTCAGACTCAGCCTGCAAAGGGAAAGGTAGCAGTATTGGGTCCTGCTGTTATATAAAAGGGCAAGAAGCGTGGGACCAAAATACAAAATATTAGGAGAGAGGCTAACGGAGAGGAAGACCCCTCGTCCGAGACAAGTAGGGGCACCAGGGGTCAGAGCCAAAGTCTGAGTCTCTCCGCTGACAATAAGAAAAGCAATATCTCTACTTTTATGTGTGGTAAAGTGAAGGCTAAACAAGCAAAAGAGCGCAAGTCTGCTAAGCCTGCTTTGGGTCTCGTCACAAAAGTAACACCCTCTTTAAGATCATATTTTAAGGTCTTGCCACAAGTCTTAGACCTTGTAAAAGAGGGGGCTTCCTGTAGAACAGTCCCTGGGCGAGTCTCCATTCCTCTTGATACCATGGAAATGGTAGGGTCCTCTTCAGGGGGAAATAATTTGGACATCAGTGGTGGGGTCCCAGAGGTCTCGGAGGATACTACCAAGGAAAAATCTGATACTGTGATGTCTGTGGAAGCTGGTGAGGCTGCTTCGGGATTACATCATTTAACTGAGTCAACTGAATTAGCTGTTGTGCAGCAGAAGGTTACTGCTTTGTCGATAAGCAATTCTCAGGCTGAGGGAGGTTTGGCAGCATCCTCCCTAGAATCCATGTTCTCATCTTTGACGTTGGATATAAAAAAGGATTTGAAGTGTCTACAGGCAACCAGACAGAACTTGGAAAGCAAAATTGAAGGACTCAACGCTAGGACGGTGGACCTAGAGCATGAGTACTCACAAACTTTCTCTCTGGGGCCAAATTTACAGTGTGGGTTGTGTCCGAGGGCTTTACCGGTGGGGGCGGGTCAGTGGGGAAGGGGGCGGAGCTAGAGCAACAAAAAAAACTGTGACCATGAGGTTGATCACAGATCCCTGCAGCGGACGCCTTAGTCCACTGAGCCACCAGACCCAGCATACACACATCTGTCTCTCTCTCTCTTGTTCTTTTTCCTTCCCTCTCTCCCTCCCTCTCTCTCCCTCCCTCTCCCTCTCCCTCTCCCTCCCTCACCTTCTCCCTCCCTCTCCCTCTACTTCACTCTGTCTTCCTCCCCCTCACTCTGTTTCCCTCTCCCTCCCCCTGTTTCCCCTCTCACTCCCCCTGTTTCCCTCTCCCTCCCCCTGTTTCCCTCTCTCTCTCTTCTCCCTCACTCTGGGGTCTCCCTCTCGCTCCTTTCCTGTCCCTCTCCCTCCTCCCCTCTCCCTTCTCCCCCCTCCCCTCTCCCCTCTCCCGCCTCCCCTTTCCCGCCTCCCACTCCCTCCTTCCCTCCTTCCCTCTGTCTCCCTCTCTCTCCTTCCCTCTCCCTCCTTCCCTCTCCCTCCTTCTCTGTCTCCCTCTCCCTCCTTCCCTCTCCCTCCTTCCCTCTGTCTCCCTCTCTCTCCTTCCACTCCCTCCTTCCCTCTGTCTCCCTCTGTCTCCTTCCCTCTCTCTCCTTCCCTCTCCCTCTCCCTCCTCCCCTCTGTCTCCCTCCCCCTCCTTCCCTCTCCCTCCATCCCTCTGTCTCCCTCTCTTTACTTCCCTCTCCCTCACTCTGAGGTCTGCCTCCCTCCCTCCTTCCTCTGCCTCCCTCCCTCCTCTGCCTCCCTCCTTCCTCTGCCTCCCTCCTCTGCCTCCCTCCTCTGCCTCCCTCCCTCCCCCCTCTGCCTCCCTCCCTCCTCTGCCTCCCTCCCTCCTCTGCCTCCCTCTGTCTCCTTCCCTCTCCCTCCCTCTGCCTCCCTCCCTCTGCCTGCCTTCCTCCCTCCCCCCGCTGCCTCACTCCCTCCTCTGCCTCCCTCCCTCCTCTGCCTCCCTCCGTCTGCTTCCCTCTCCTTTCCTTTCCTCTGTCTCCCTCTCTCCGCCTCCTTCCCTCCGCCTCCTTTCCTCTCTCTCTCTCTCTCTCTCTCCTTTCCTCTGTCTCCCTCTCTCCCCTTCCCTCTCCCTCACTCCGAAGTCTGCAACACACACACACAGTTGCTGCAGGCAGAAGTGCTGGAAAGCAGGGACAGACACAACACGTGAGAAAGTCGTGCATTTATTTTAGAGGAAAAACCAAAAGTTTCATGCAGTGAACACAGAGGTGTATAAAAGTACTGAGCGCTGTGTGGTTAAGACAGATGGTGTGGGACGGTCATGCAGTTTGTGAGGTGAAGCCGGGAGGTTTGGATGACTCCTACATCATGTCAGGAAGCAGCAGAGGGTGCATGAAAGCACGGGTGCTGTGGGTGACAGTCGTGGTACTGTCAAGCGATACTTTCTCTGAGACGAAGACAGAAGAAAAGAGCAAGTCTTAGGTATTGTGATGTCTACATCGAGCTCTCAGGAGTTTTGCGAATAGAACACGTTTCCTATGACAACATAATACCTATTGCTTTTATTTTAAAGAATCAAAGTAAACCCCCTGTTCTGTGAGTGTCATGGAAGAAGCTTCAGAGGCAAACAAATGTGTACACAGAAATAGTTGAATGTGCAGTTGGACTAGGTTTGATGCCTTATTTATGAGGCTGTCATAAGGGAAGCTCCTGTACATTCATCTGCATTACAGCTTCCGGTTATTGCGCTGCTTCTGTGTGCTTCTAACGTCATGCTGCTGTCTCTTGCGAAGCATTTAGTGCAGGATCCGAATTGGTTGCATTATGGAAAGTCACTGAGCTCATTTTACCCGCTACAGACTGACCCCTTTAACTGCCGGCACACACCGCAGTCAGTACCCTGGTAGTCACCGAGGGCTCTGCTAATATCTAGGTGCCGAACAAATGTGTTTTTCAGCATGAATTCTTTCACAAATATGCAAGTTGGCATGTGCTGAAAGTGGCATGGAGGCGCATCTAGAAGGGTCCTCGCCTCCCCTTCAGGGTGTGCTGCACCAACCTTCTGCAGCCCTGCTGGGTCAGACCTCGTCTATCGCACGTGCTAAACCCCACATCGAAGGGGTGCAGTTCGTTATGTGATGAGGTGTCTTCTGGAGGCTTTATATTCGTTTTTGTGCTGCTGTGTAGGATACTTCTGTTCAGGACCACACTGATTAGATTACAATAGCACGATTATATATGTGCAGATAAACACACACACACACACACACAACCGAGCATTTCACAGGTCTTTAAAAGACCATTCGCATGCTAATGAGGCTTTGTTCACCTCTTAGCGCCCCTGGAGCCCCACTCTGACTATGACAGGAATCACCCGGTCACAACAGAGCTGCAGTCTGGGTTGCACTGCCGCAGGGGTGTTTCCAGACACTCTTAAAAAAAATGTAAAACACGGGTACGATGTCTGCAAGGTCCGCGGGCCGCCAGGGAAGGCTTGCCGGACTGCTGGCGGCCCGCGGGCCGTACTATGAGTACCCCTGCCCTAGAGGGTACAGTGGCGGGTTCTTCTCTCCATCTTGATAAGGCCGAAGCAGACATCATCAATCTTAAAAAAGAAGATCTTGTCCTCTCAGAGAGAATGGAGGTTTTGGAGAATAACGCTCGGCGTAATAATCTCTGAATTCTTAATATTCCTAAGGGGAGTGAGGGCACTGATATTAAGCAGTATGTGATCGCACTCCTAAAGGAATCTTTAGGGCTTGAGCAGGCAGTAGAAGATCTATCTTCTGATATTCAAAGAATACATAGGGACCCCTTTAGGAGGAACCCACAGAGATCTAAGCCTAGGAAGGTTCTAGTTAACTTCCACACCTATTCTCTTAAAGAATCTATTCTTAACCAAGATCTAAAACAGAAAAACTTGAGCGGTAAGGGGTTCCCTTTTCAGATAAGATCAGACCTGTCCAGGGCAACCCTAGACAGGCAATGGTAACTGGGGAGGAAGTTGGATGCCTTTAGGAAGCTAGGAGCCGTCGCACAACTTAAGTTTCCAGCTGCACTGAGAATAATGCAAAATAATAAAATGTATAATGTTAGATCTGTACAGGCAGCAGATTAACTTTTGCTGGACTTGGGAAAAGAGGAAGGCCCATCAGGATAGATTTAGGAGGTGGTCCTAGCTTTTTGCAGAATTATTTCTTCCGGTTGGCTTACTTCACCTCGGTGGGGTCCAAGGACAGGCTTGTCTTTGGGCCTAGTCTATACATACTCTATATTCAATATAGGAATGCCATTTTAAATCTTTAGAAAATCACTTAAATGATCCCCCGCGCTTATTTTTATCGGCAATACTTTTTATAGCTGGGGGTTTAAGTGTGGAAGCGATAATGGGATTCAGCAGTTCTTATTTTTGTAAGGCTCTAACAAAAGCGTTTTTTGGGTGTTTTTTTAGGGAGTAAAGTTTTGCGGGAGTCCTGTGGGGCGCTACTTTCTGGACTTGGTCAGGATAGGTAGGGTAAGGGTTTCCCACAGGGGGGGGGAGTGGGAAGGTTAGGGCACGGGGAAGGTGAGTGGGTGTTGCAAGGTAAATACTTAAAAAAAAATCCTCATTTTCCTCTCTGCAGCGTTTTCTTTTATAGAGTAACTTATGGTGTAATTATGGCGGCATTAGATAGGTCTAGGGAGCTCTTGTTGTGTAGATGGCCGCAGGGTAGGCAAGGTTTTTCAGCTATGAATAGTTTACAGATTCTCGCCTGGAATGTCAATGGTCTGCGCACCAGACCCAGAAGTGACAAGATTCTGCAATATCTCTGTGATTCTGGTGCGCAGGTCATTGTTCTCCAGGAGACGCATTTAGTAGAACCAGAGATGCTTTCACTAGTCAAGAAGAATACATGGATTGACTTCTGCATTTCTACAACTCAGATTATGAATTTCAGGGGGGTTTCAATACTTTTTAAGAGATCAAAAAGGCGCGCCTATATCTAAGTTAGTAGACCCAGGTGGCAGATGGGTCATCGCCATAGTCAATATTTCTGGTGCTCAAATCGTTATTGTCGGATACTATGGTCCAAACCACGATGACCCTGCAGTTCTTAAATCAATTTTTTCACATCTATTATTGCTTCCAGAACCTATTGTTTTGGCTGGTGACTTTAATATAGTTTTAGACCCCTATCTTGATAAATCACCAAACAGTCGGCCCTCAGTCCCTTCGAAAACCAGGGCCTTTTTACAGGATGTTATGAAACAATATGCCTACTTAGATATATGGAGACTAAGGTCAGGGCAACAGTTAGGTCTGTCATTCCGTAATTATAAATATCGGCATCGATCAAGGATTGACTTTATCCTAGTTAGTCAGACTTTGAAGAGTCTAGTAAAGAATATTTTATACCTTCCCTCTCACCTGTCAGACCATTCTGCCATATGGTTGGAATTGGATGGTATTGCCCATGCTTCCCCTAGAACTTGGTCATTTGATCATGTGCTTCTCTTGGAAGACGAGGAGATCTCTTCATTGATGAGTGAGACTGAGTGGTTCATGAAAATGAACATTGGTTCGGCCTCAATAGGCTGTGTATGGGACACCTATAAGGCCTTCTTAAGGGGTCAAATAACCAGTAGGGCTACTGTTGGAAATGGGATCCCTGGCTGGCCAGGGCTTTCGCCAAAGTCAGTCAGAGACCACCACTCCCAAGTCTGGGCAAGGGAGTTACACGCCAAGATAACCCCTACTCACCCTCTAGGTAACGTGGCGCGAGCAGCAAGGCTAAACTTGGAGGCGATGTAAGTTAAGTATTTGCGCATGCACCCCAGCAACAACATCCAGGACCCACCACAAAGGAAACTCCACACAAGCTTATATAAAAAATAGCCTTTGTATTACACCAAAACACATTAGATAAAACACACACTTTACAATGTGCCAGAGGCACGGGCAGAATTTACAAGGGATATGTACAAGACAGGGCCACCTGGACCACTGTCAGGAATCAGAAGTAACACTTGGAATGCAATGCATAACATTCATTCAGAGGTGTAAAAGGCACATGACGCATAACCAATACATTCAGAGGTGCATAGAAAGTACAATTGCGCCAAACTCACGTAAATCACCACCTGTGACTGTCCCTAGGCCAACTGGCCTCTCTGGGGCTAGGACGCCCTGTGTCCAGTGTCCAGGGTCCTAAACGGAGCAGTTGCCCACAAAGTGCTGGGCAACTGGATAGCACAATGATGGGGCCAATGTAGATGGGGGAGCCTCACAGGCTCTGGACAACTGATTGTCCCCTCTTGGAGCCTCGCTGGGCTCTCAACAACTGGGTCTCCTGAGCCCCTCGTGGGCTCTGAAACCAATAAGGAGGGGCAAGGTGGGAGCCGCCCGCTGACTGCTGGGGCCACTCTACCACCGGAAACAACTGGTGCCCCCCTTGAGCCTCGTTGGGCTCTACACAAACAGGGCGGTGGAGTCCCTCTCAGGGGGACTCGAGGAATAAATATGCCCCAGAGCCTTCCAGGCTCAAACACAAAATGCGGCCGTTTTTGGAGCCTCTCAGGCTCTTGGGAACTGCCCCGGACGTCGTGCTCCTGAGAGGGGGGGGGCGGACACCGGCAATGTGTCCCGACGTCCCCCTCTCCCCTTTGCAAGCACCCTCACTCACCAGATCTTCTGGGCGGCTTGGAGGCGGAGGCAGGGCTCTTTCCCCCGGTCCTGCTCCACGTCTCAGGGGGCGGCGGGGCTTCCTCACTCCGGGGGGAGCCTCGCTGCAGGACCGGCGGCTCCTTCTCCTCGCGCTGGAGCTCTTTAGGCAGGCCGCGCAGGGATTGGCCAGCGGACTGCTTCCTGCTGTCCCGCAGTCCCGCCCACGGGTTGCCTGGCTTCCGGCCGGGTAGCCAATTGCAGCGCGGCCCTGCGGTCAAGCCTCCAGGCTCCAGGGCGCACTGCTCCCAGGACTCGGCAGGCAACCACGGGGTAAATTAAGGTAGCACTTGAGCCGGGCAATGCCGGGTGGGCACCGGCTTGGCAGCCCAGAGCGCTCTACAGTGCAATAAGCAAAATAAAGCGCTTCCTAGCGCTAGGGGTCAAAGAGAAGCGCTTTTAGTGCTAGAAGATAAACAAAGCGCTCCCAGGCGCTAGAAGGGAATCCACAGCGCTCCTAGCGCTAGCAACAATCCCAGCGCTTCCAGGGGCTTCAGGGAGGGTCCAAAGTGCTCCCAGGCGCTGTGAGCACAGCACAGCGCTCCCAGGGGCTATAAGACAGCAACAAGCCCAGCAAAAGTTCCTCAGGGCAGGCAGGGGGCAAGGCTGGGCCCAGAGCCAGCACACTGGGTCTCCAGGCAGGGAGACACCCCAAGTGGCGGTCCTCTGGCCCAGCAGCAGCAACAGCAGCAGCCCCCCTCAGGATCCTGGAAAAGAACAACTTCAGTGGGGACACAGCCCCATTTTTATACACCATTTTCCTTTGTCTGAGGGCAGGGTGGGGGCAGAACCAGTCGCAGCTGGTTCTTGAGTACTCTGTTTACCTCAACCACCCTCTCTATTCACTGGGGAGGCTAGGGTCGTTAGACAAACCACAGGGGGGCGGAGCCAGCATTGTGTGGGGAAAACCCAGCCCATCCAGGACACAGGTACACTCCTCCCACACATCACTCATGCTAATCTCCCACTCACCACCGGGCAGACCCAAGCAAAAAGTCTAGGGGTGAACCTGCCCTAAGGGCCAAAGTCCAACACAACCCCCTTCCATCCAAAACGCAGGGTAGAACAATCACCACCGTGATGGACTTCCCTGCTTGGGGCGATAGAACACGGACGCAGGCCCGCAACTGCAGGGACACCCTCCTGTTCTACGCCACGGTGAACCCATGGGATTCCTTCTAAACACACTGTCTGGACCAACTGGGCTACCCCACTGGTACTCCCAAGCTGTCCACGGCCAGGACCAGGCCCTGGGCCACCCAGGTGCCACTGGTCCATGCCTATTCGCAGAGCGGGGGGTAGTAAACCCTGGCCCATAGGAGCCATTCTCCACTCTTCCTGTCTGCAAGACAGGACTAGACTGCCACTGGTTCTCCAGCCTAGGGCCTGCAACCTCAGGCGGACCAGGAGTCTCAGGGAAGGCTCTCCTCCCCTTACCTCTTCTCTTAGGGTTCCTCCTCCTCCGGCGAGGGGTACACCTAGATCGCCATTCCAACCCAGGGCTTATCCACTCAGGTTGCACCGGGGTCAGAGGTGGGCTCTCCCACCCTCTGCACCCCCTTCCAGAGGTCTGCCCTCTCCCACCTGGAGAAGTTCCTCTGGAAGAAGAACCGGTCAGGACACTGGTTACAGTCGTCCTACCCTTCAGGTCAGGCTGATCCTGAACCTGGCCTTCCAACCTCTGGTCTAAAACCTTCGGTGGAACCATTGCCTGGCACTCCAGGACTTCCGGGGACTCACACACAATCCCCCTGAGGCTAACAAATGACACATCTGTTGTGTGACTGTCTGTCTGGCGCAGATCTCCCGCCCTCTGTCCACCTGACAGTGCGTGACGATCCCCCAGACCAGAAGTGGCGCCACCTGGGTCCCTCCAAGAAGATCTAGCCCAACTGGCTAGTCCCTGGTCCACTGGTGCATCCACTGGGAAACTCATCCCCCAATCACTCCTCACGCTGGACTCCTGTACCCTCCCTACCGGAGCGGTACTGCCAGCCTCTAGAACCACAGGAGCTCTGGTTACAGACGCTCCAGGTCCTCTACTCACTGGGAGATCTTCCTCAAATGGACTAACAGGACAGCCTAGGTCCCCAACCTGGTGTTCCCTCAAGAAACCATCCAAGTCCTGAGGCAGGGCTTCGGGCGTCTGGGGAACCTCGGTCTCCCCCTCACTCCTGCTCCACTGAGCCAGGCAGTAAGCCCCTACACCCTCCTCGCTATCCTGGGACCTAGCTGGGCTACACTGAGCCTCTTCCACCTCGCTGGGCTTGAAGATACCTGAACCACTACTTTTGGAGTCACTCCCTAATGACTCTACAGAACCCCTGGTACCTTCCCAGCGGTCTGCTTCCTCTGCCAGTTCATATGGTTCAGACAATCCACACCCTACTAGGTGTTGGCACAATCCTGGATAAACAACACTGAGCAACTGCTCTCTGAGAAACATATCGAACAATATGTCCCAATCACATTTCGTGGGCTCCCGTACCCAATCACACAGGGCTCCACAACAGTCATCCACAAAATCTTCCCAAGACTGATGAGACGGTTTCCTAAGGTTCCTAAACCTCAACCTATTCTCCTCCTCTGGGGAAACAGGAACCATACTCGGGGAACTGGGACTTTCTACACTGAGATTTAAATAGCTGCCACCACTGGACCCAACCCTCCCTGGGGGATCCAGAAACTCAACACTGCGCGCAGGAGATAGTCTACCCTCCAGAGCTACTTTGCCTCTGGTGGAGGCCCTCTCAGCCTCCTCTATCCCTTCCTGCGCTAAGACCCTCTCAGTCTCTAGCTGTTTCTTCTTAACCTCCAGCTGTTGCTTTCTAACGCCCAGCTGTGCCATAGCCTGGGCATGCTCCAACCTGAGCTTTTCTAAAGCCAGCTGGTGCTCCCTTTCTCTCTTCCTATCTTCCAGCTCCTCTGGGGACAGGTAAAGGGATGAGGCGCTGCCTCCTACGCTGGACCCAGCAAGGGACTCCCTATCTATGGGGTCTCTACTCTCTACTGGCGTCCAGGTGCTGTCATCTTCTTCCTCCTCTTCTGAATCTTCAGGGCTCCCCACAGACCCACCACCCTCCTGGTGTGAAGCCCGGGCCCTTTCCTCACTGCGCTCAAGATCCCACTGACCCTTTTGCCATAGGATCAGGCTGATCCTAAGTTCGGACTGAGTGTCTGACTCATCCACCCCTATGTCTCTCTCTTCACAGAACCTTACCAACTCTCCCATACTGTATCTAAACAGAACACAGAAATCAAAAGCAGGCTCCATTCTGGCGGTCGTTCTAGAGAAGAGATCACACAGGGAACCTAGGGGTCTGAGCTAGCACAGGAGTACACAATTCACAAGGTATTCAGCAAGCTCTCTATCCCAGGGAACTCACACTCACTTGCCTAGTGCCACACACCATTCATCCACACACAACCCTCCCCTCGGACTGGTAAGGCAGTTTCTACCACCCCTGATTCCTCAACCTGACCACACGTGACACAGGTACCGACTCTGGGCGCAGGGTGGGGGACAAATGTACTGACACAATTACACAATGGATACCTTCAGGAGAAGAAAATATGAAACTTCAAAAAAAACAATCCCCTAAAATGTGGTCATCTAAAATGCAGAGTTTTGTGGTGTGGCCAGTTACTACTGTGGTACAAGGCAAACACAAATCCTTATCCTCACCGCTTGCCGCCAATGTTGGAAATGGGATCCCTGGCTGGCCAGGGCTTTCGCAAAAGTCAGTCAGAGACCACCACTCCCAAGTCAGGGCAAGGGAGTTACACGCCAAGATAACCCCTACTCACCCTCTAGGTAACCTGGCGCGAGCAGCAAGGCTAAACTTGGAGGCGATGTAAGTTAAGTATTTGCGCATGCACCCCAGCAACAACATCCAGGACCCACCACAAAGGAAACTCCACACAAGGTTATATAAAAAATAGCCTTTGTATTACACCAAAACACATTAGATAAAACACACACTTTACAATGTGCCAGAGGCACGGGCAGAATTTACAAGGGATATGTACAAGACAGGGCCACCTGGACCACTGTCAGGAATCAGAAGTAACACTTGGAATGTAAAATTACTTTAGCACAAAATAGCACACAACCAGTAATCACTGGTAACCAGGACCTCACTAGCACCACCTGTACTAGGGAGAAAACAACCACCTACACATCACAATACCTGCAGGGGTGTAAGAACAAAACACATGATGCAATGCATAACATTCATTCAGAGGTGTAAAAGGCACATGACGCATAACCAATACATTCAGAGGTGCATAGAAAGTACAATTGCGCCAAACTCACATACGTCACCACCTGTGACTGTCCCTAGGCCAACTGGCCTCTCTGGGGCTAGGACGCCCTGTGTCCAGTATCCAGGGTCCTAAACGGAGCAGTTGCCCACAAAGTGCTGGGCAACTGGATAGCACAATGATGGGGCCAATGTAGATGGGGGAGCCTCACAGGCTCTGGACAACTGATTGTCCCCTCTTGGAGCCTCGCTGGGCTCTCAACAACTGGGGCTCCTGAGCCCCTCGTGGGCTCTGAAACCAATAAGGAGGGGCAAGGTGGGAGTGGCCCGCTGACTGCTGGGGCCACTCTACCACCGGAAACAACTGGTGCCCCCCTTGAGCCTCGTTGGGCTCTACACAAACAGGGCGGTGGAGTCCCTCTCAGGGGGACTCGAGGAATAAATATGCCCCAGAGCCTTCCAGGCTCAAACACAAAATGCGGCCGTTTTTGGAGCCTCTCAGGCTCTTGGGAACTGCCCCGGACGTCGTGCTCCTGAGAGGGGGGGGCGGACACCGGCAATGTGTCCCGACGTCCCCCTCTCCCCTTTGCAAGCACCCTCACTCACCAGATCTTCTGGGCGGCTTGGAGGCGGAGGCAGGGCTCTTTCCCCCAGTCCTGCTCCACGTCTCAGGGGGTGGCGGGGCTTCCTCACTCCGGGGGGAGCCTCGCTGCAGGACCGGCGGCTCCTTCTCCTCGCGCCGGAGCTCTTTAGGCAGGCCGCGCAGGGATTGGCCAGCGGACTGCTTCCTGCTGTCCCGCAGTCCCGCCCACGGGTTGCCTGGCTTCCGGCCGGGTAGCCAATTGCAGCGCGGCCCTGCGGTCGAGCCTCCAGGCTCCGGGGCGCGCTGCTCCCAGGACTCGGCAGGCAACCACGGGGCAAATTAAGGTAGCACTTGAGCCGGGCAATGCCGGGTGGGCACCGGCTTGGCAGCCCAAAGCGCTCTACAGTGCAATAAGCAAAATAAAGCGCTTCCCAGCGCTAGGGGTCAAAGAGAAGCGCTTTCAGCGCTAGAAGATAAACAAAGCGCTCCCAGGTGCTAGAAGGGAATCCACAGCGCTCCTAGCGCTAGCAACAATCCCAGCGCTTCCAGGGGCTTCAGGGAGGGTCCAAAGTGCTCCCAGGCGCTGTGAGCACAGCACAGCGCTCCCAGGGGCTATAAGACAGCAACAAGCCCAGCAAAAGTTCCTCAGGGCAGGCAGGGGGCAAGGCTGGGCCCAGAGCCAGCACACTGGGTCTCCAGGCAGGGAGACACCCCAAGTGGCGGTCCTCTGGCCCAGCAGCAGCAACAGCAGCAGCCCCCCTCAGGATCCTGGAAAAGAACAACTTCAGTGGGGACACAGCCCCATTTTTATACACCATTTTCCTTTGTCTGAGGGCAGGGTGGGGGCAGAACCAGTCGCAGCTGGTTCTTGAGTACTCTGTTTACCTCAACCACCCTCTCTATTCACTGGGGAGGCTAGGGTCATTAGACACACCACAGGGGGGCGGAGCCAGCAATGTGTGGGGAAAACCCAGCCCATCCAGGACACAGGTACACTCCTCCCACACATCACTCATGCTAATCTCCCACTCACCACTGGGCAGACCCAAGCAAAAAGTCTAGGGGTGAACCTGCCCTAAGGGCCAAAGTCCAACAGCTACCTATAGGAGGAAATTATATAGAGAGGAGGTCTCCACTATTGAGGCCGAAATTGTAAAGCTGCACGCGGAAATAGATTTATATTCTGATACTTCTGTAGAAACCTTACGGGAGCTACAGAATAAGTTAACACGAGTGAAGGGGCAGCTGGATACAGTGTTTTTTTTTTTGGCAGAGTTTTATATAGCGCGAACTAGACCCGAACCGAATCAGGTATCAGAGCGCTTTACATAGCACCAGTTACGTTACATGAGGACAGACACACATTCATTTTAGGCACGGGGAGATTAAGTGATTTGCCCAGAATCACAGGAGGTTTTGGCGTCGTTACCGAGACTCGAACCCAGATCCCCAGGTCCGAGGTCGAGCGCCCTAGCCGTTAGGCCAACTCCTGTCCCTCCTCTCCCTCCTTGAACACATGTTTACTTCATAGATGGGAAGCGAGCAAGATCGCTCATTTTGAGTATGGGGAAGGGGCAGGCAGGCTTTTAGCCTGGAAAGCCAAGACCGATCAGGGAAGAAATTACATTGGATCAATCACTCAGGACAGTGTGACATTTACACTGGATGAGGATATTCGGAGTACTTTTAAATTGTTCTTCCAGGATATCTACAAGGAGGATAAATACATTGACCCGGCCAGTATTGAGGACGGGCTAAATGAGGTATCATTGCCTTCGTTGACCTCAGAACAACGTGCCTGGCTCGACCGTGTGATCTCGCAGGATGAGGTTAATGCAGTCATTATGAGTAGCAAAAAGGGGAAGGCAGCAGGACCTGATGGCCTTCCCTCTGAAATTTACAGGGTTTTGGGGAAAGAAATTGTCCCTATTTTAACTATCTTATTCAATCAGATTCTTCAGGAAGGGGTATCTCCCCCAGCCTCGTGGGATAACGCATCCATAACCCTGATTTTAAAACCTGGTAAACCTGCGTCTAATTGTGGGTCCTATAGGCCTATTTCCATCCTTATCGTGGACTATAAAATCTTTACCTCTATTATGGCCAAAAGATTGGGGCTGGTAGCAGATGACATCTTGCATCAGGACCAGAGGGGCTTTGTCAAGGGTCGACAGCTATTTGATTTGACTTATGATTTGATAGGGGCTATTGATATCGCGACTACCGAATCTCTTCCCCTGGCTGTTCTGACACTCAACGCAACTAAGGCCTTCGACAGAGTCCATTGGTCATTCCTATCGGGGGTCTTAGGTAAGTTTAATATTGGAGAAATATTTTGTCGAGCGGTGAGGTTGTTATACCAGAATCCCTCGGCTTGTCTTTTGGTGATTGGAGCTCTTTCTGACCCGTTTAACATCACAAGGGGAACACGTCAGGGCTGCCCACTCTCCCCACTCCTGTTCGATTTGTATATTGAACCCTTTGCACAACGGCTGAGGGATGACTTTAACATCAAGCCCTTTAGGTACGGGGAGTGGAGAGAGGAAGGTGGCCCTTTATGCGGATGACATCTTGATTTTTTCTTCGGAACTGCATACAGCCCTTCCCTCGGTGATCAAATTAGCCCAGGACTTTGGAGCAATCTCTGGCTATGAAATGAATGCCTCTAAAACAGAGATCATGGAACATGGGGGAGACTCTGGCAGGGGTTCAGCTCAGCTAAAAAATGAGGTATCTTGGTATTAAGATCGTCCAGGATGTCCGGAAAATAGCTGAAACTAACCTTTCGGTGGTGGCAAAGGATTGCCGGAAACTTATGAGAGGATGGTCTTCATTACCCTTGTCCATTCTGGGAAGGGTAAATCTAGTGAAAATGTAAATTTTACCCAGAATTACTTTTCTTTCCAATACTATTCCTCTCTATTTTGAACCTACCCCTCTACGTATGTTGCAGAGCGATATCAATTCATACATCTGGGCCAATCATACACCTAGGATTGCCTGGAAGAAACTTAGGTGGCGAAGAGAAAAGGGAGGTCTGGCCACTCCGGATCTTCAGATGTATGCATGGGCATTCCAACGTATCCATTCTTGCATGCTACTGAAGATGCCCACTAACACAGTGGTTGGCTGTATATTTAAGGCTATGCTTAGTGGGGCCGGGGTATCACATGAGGGTTTTTTGTTTAAATTTGGGGACCCCAAATTAAAAAAAAACAAAAAACTAAAGGTTCTACAGGGCTTAGCCAGAACATGGTTCAAGTTGCGTAGCTCTGTAATGCTAGGGTACTTTTCTAGTTTGCACCTTTGTGGGATTCACCAGGGGGTCTGGGATGGCTTAAGGATAGACTGGTTTTGCCCTTGAGGGATGCTGGGGTAGAGCTTTGAGGAGATCTGTTCGTAGAAGGAGTTCTTATTTCATGGGAATCTCCCAGGGACAGGGTTGGCTCTAGTCTCTCCAGGTTTAAATACTTACAGATGGCTAGTTGAGCTCAGTCGCTGACAACCACCCAGAGTAAATACCCAGTAGGAGGAGGTAACCATCTTGAGTATCAGCTCATTAATAAAATCCCAGCAAAAAAGGAAGTCGCTTTTTGGTACCATGCAATACTAGATGAGGTTGATGGCGAATTTCAGCTAGCCGATGAGCTTTGGGGGAGTTCCTTTTCGGATCAGGATGTTGAAAGCCTTTGGCTAAACTCCTGTAAGACATTGTGGGACATTGTCAAACCAGCATGGCTCCGAATGAATCACCTCTTCACCTTGCATAGGGCTTATTATTCACCACAGAGGCTTTCAACATTCTCAAAAGACTCCCCAGTATCATGTATGCGGTGTGGGACAAAAGCTGCTTCGGATCTACATATGTTTTTTGACTGTCCAGCTCTGTCTCTCTTTTGGGACTCCATAAGTAGATCATTGACAACATCGCTGGGCCGCCCCATTGCAATTAATCCCTCACTGGTTACATTTGGTGTAGTGGAGGGCGTCACCGGCCCAGCTAAATATCTTCTTTTCTACGGTGCACAGACATAATATCGACTCCAAAATATCGTTTGGACAGAATATCGAGTTTTAAATATCGTTTGGACAAAATATCGACAGGACAGAATATAGACAGCCAAAATATCGTTTTTAAGGTAAGTGAAGTAATATCGACTGTAAATAATATAGAAAGTGAAAATATCCAAGTATATAATCTAGATAGTAAAAAATATCGTTTTTTAAATAATATTTAATTATTTATAGCGTTTTTTATGTTATAATATGTGTGAAAAGTGTCATTTTATGTTATAATTATTTTTAATTAATGATTTTATTTTTATTATTGTGTAATTTTATTCTGTAGCGGGTTGTGGGTTTATAGGGGAATAGGGTGGGAAGTAATTTAATTATAATTAATTAAATATGTAAATTTATTAATTGGTAGTAATAATGAATTAATTGTTAATTAAATAATATTTGTTAATTATTTAAAATGTAATTGGTAATTAATTTAATTTAATTGATTAATTGCTAATTATGTAAATTAAAATAATTTATTTCCTGTAGCGGGTTGTGGGTTTATAGGGGAATAGGGTGGGAAGTAATTTAATTATAATTAATTAAATATGTAAATGTATTAATTGGTAGTAATATTTAATTAATTGGTAATTAAATATTATTTGTTAATTATTTAAAATTTAATTGATAATTATTTTAATTTAATTGATTAATTGCTAATTATGTTAAATTAAAGGGGTATTTTTAGGGTTCAGGGTCAGTTTTTGTTTTTTGGGTAAAGGGGTATTTTTAGGGTTCAGGGTCAGTTTTTAGTTTTTGGGTAAAGGGGTATTTTTAGGGTTCAGGGTCAGTAAAGGGGTATTTTTAGGGTTCAGGGTCAGTTTTTAGTTTTTGGGTAAAGGGGTATTTTTAGGGTTCAGGGTCAGTTTTTAGTTTTTGGGTAAAGGGGTATTTTTAGGGTTCAGGGTCAGTTTTTAGTTTTTGGGTAAAGGGGTATTTTTAGGGTTCAGGGTCAGTTTTGGGTTTTTGGGTAAAGGGTTTTTTGTAGGGTTCAGGGTCAGTTTTGGGTTTTTGGGGTACAGAGGTACAGTGTAAAAATAAAGCAAAATTAAATTTACATTAAATTAATTTAATGAAATTAAATTAAATTATATTAAATTATTTTTAAATAATTTAAATTAAAAAAATTATTATATACTTACCAATACTTACGTTGTAATGGTATGCGTTGTAGAGGTACGTTAATAATATTGGCTATTATTTAATTAAATTTTGTTACTATATATATATATGTTTTAAGATATATGATTAAAAAAATATTATTTTTTTACTTTCATTAATTATTTAATTATTAAAAGTTATTTTAAGTATTGTTAAGTATATTTTAGGAATTAATTATTTATATTAATGTAATTAAACATTGTTTTTTACAACTATATTTTTGTAAACGATATTTTTAACTCGATATTTTTGTACTTACCTGTTTGTAGATAGAAACTCAATATTTTGTCTCTCGATATTTTGTCAACGATATTTTTGTTGGTCGATATTCTGTCCCTCGATATTATTTCAGTGATCCCTTTTCTACACTATTCTCCTGGCCAGGAGAGAAATCTGTAAAAAATGGAAGGATTCTACACCACCTTCTTTTCTTGACTGGCAGGCGTCAGTATTGCAGGTCTCTAGATGTGATTTAATGAGATCAGGTAACCAAAATAAATGAGCCTTTTCGAATCTTCTAAAGTGGGGGCAACATTGAGATGACAGATGTTTTTTTTTTCTCGTTTTTTTTCCCTGCCCGATGATTACGCTGCCCTTCCTTTTGCTTAGGCATATCCGGACACATCATGTTCCGCCCTGACGTGGTTGGGTCGATTTATGCCCGGTAAGACGGCTCCCTACAACCTCTCCTTAAAGTCCTCTGAGGTTCTGACTACACTGATAGGCGTAGGTCAACCTTTCTATACGCCTATATATCCAGTTTACTGAGGCAGTGTGTCGATTTCTCTAGGGTATAATGGAGCGAGTTGGGTGGAGAATGAGGACAAAGAAAAAAGAATTATTTAGATTTTCACTTGCATATTAATTTTAACTTTAATTTTCTGGGGTGGGGGGCGCTAGAGGGCGCCCTGCGGAATGGCTGCCTGCTAAGACAGCTCCGCCGGTCAAGCACATGAATTGGCTACAAAATTGTGCTTGCAATGCCACTATATTCCAAATTTCGGCAGTAATCTCAGACAGAAGTATGGAAGACTAGCTGGGAGGGAGCATTATCCTGATGCGAAGCGTCTAAACTGGCAAATTTGACTCAAGACCGGTCTGCCCTGGCTCTCGCGGGTCACCGTAACATGGCGGCCGCATAGTAATGCGGTTTCAGGACTCAGCTTGTGGAAGACAGACGCTGGCTGTAACTGCTGGGAGACGTCGTTAGTACGACGAACACAAACCGGAGAACACAGACTGCACTATCGGTAACGGAGGTGCCTTTTGTGTGCGTCTGAAGGGATGACCGCCGCCACACTGAATATCGAGCTGCCGGGACATCAATAGCTACGGAGGTGCTAAGTGGTGGCGGCGGGACTCCCGTTGATGCGGGGAAAACAGTGGACATCACTCGGCTGCTAACTAATGGTATAGCAAAACGGGAGAAGCGCCTAAACACAGCTGGACATATGACCCGGGGTAGCAATGTATTCCTAGATCACTGGGGCACAAAATCGCGACCGCCAACTAATGGAGCCAAACTGGTACACGGTGCATGCCGGCAATTTCACCTAACTGGGGCATTAACGACGAGTGCGATGTGAATCTAGTGAAGATCTACAACAATGTGCGTTCATGACAGCCCATTATGGAAGGAAGACACCCGTGCTGTATGGTGCTGAACTGGGGGCACGCAAGAATCTCAAAATGGCGGCGATTGCGGAGGAGCATAGCACTTGCTGAGGGTTTGTCTTCTTTCACTGCTGGGGTATGCACTGAACCTACTCGTGTAAGACATTGTGGGACATTGTCAAACCAGCATGGCTCCGAAGGAATCACCTCTTCACCTTGCATAGAGCTTATTATTCACCACAGAGGCTTTCAAAATTCTCAAAAGACTCCCCAGTATCATGTATGCAGTGTGGGACAACAGCTGCTTCGGATCTACATATATTTTTTGACTGTCCAGCTCTGTCTCTCTTTTGGGACTCCATAAGTAGATCATTGACAACATCGCTGGGCCGCCCCATTGCAATTAATCCCTCACTGGTTACATTTGGTGTAGTGGAGGGCATCATCGGCCCTGCTAAATATCTTCTTTTCTACACTATTTTCCTAGCCAGGAGAGAAATCTGCAAAAAATGGAAGGATTCTACACCATCTTCTTTTCTTGACTGGCAGGCGTCAGTATTGCAGGTCTCTACATGTGCTTTAATGAGATCAGGTAACCAAAATAAACTAGCCTTTTGGAATCTTCTGAAGTGGGGGCAACATTGAGATGACGGATGTTTTTTATTTTCTTTTTTTTCCCTGCCCGATGATTACGCTGCCCTTCCTTTTGCTTAGGCATATCCGGACACATCAGGTTGCACCCTGATGTGGTTGGATCGATTTCTGCCCGGTAAGACGGCTCCCTACAACCTCTCCTTAAAGTCCTCTGAGGTTCTGACTACACTGATAGGCGTAGGTCAACCTTTCTACACGCCTATATATCCAGTTTACTGAGGCAGTGTGTCGATTGCTCTAGGGTATAATGGAGCGAGTTGGGTGGAGAATGAGGACAAAAAAAAAGAATTATTTAGATTTTCACTTGCATATTAATTTTAACTTTAATTTCCGGTGGGGGCGCGATAAAGGGCACACTGCGGAATGGCTGCCTGCTAAGACAGCTCCGCCGGTCAAGCACATGAATTGGCTATAAAATTGTGCTTGCAATGCCACTATATTCCAAATTTCGGCAGTAATCTCAGACCGAAGTATGGAAGACAAGCTGGGAGGGAGCAGTATCCTGAAGTGAAGCGTCTAAACTGGCAAATTTGACTCAAGACCAGTCTGCCCTGGCTCTCGCGGGTCACCGTAACATGGCGGCCGCATGGTAATGCGGTTTCAGGACTCAACTTGTGGAAGACAGACGCTGGCTGTAACTGCTGGGAGACGTCGTTAATACGACAAACACAAACCGGAAAACACAGACTGCACTATCGGTAACGGAGGTGCCTTTTGTGTGCGTCTGAAGGGATGACCGCAGCCACACTGAATATCGAGCCGCCGGGACATCAATAGCTACGGAGGCGGTAAGCGGAGGCGGGCGGGACTCCCGTTGATGCGGGGAAAACAGTGGACATCACTCGGCTGCTATCTGATGGCATAGCAAAACGGGAGAAGCGCCGAAACACAGATGGACATATGACCCGGGGTGGCAATGTATTTCTAGATCACTGGGGCACAAAATCGCGGCTGCCAACTAATGGAGACAAACTGGTACGCACTGCATGCGGGCAATTTCACCTAACTGGGGCATTAACGACGAGTGGAATGTGAATCTAGCGAAGATCTACAGCAATGTGCGTTCATGACAGCCCATTATGGAAGGAAGACACCTGTGCTGTATGGTGCTGAACTGGGGGCACGCAAGAATCTCAAAATGGCGGCGATTGCGGAGGAGCATAGCACTTGCTGAGGGTTTGTCTTCTTTCACTGCTGGGGATGCACTGAACCGCGATCTCCTGCCACTGCGAACCTGTAGCTATATGATTGGTTGTGTAAAGATAATTGCGTGCTCCAGTGCCAGATATATTGGATATCTGTAGCACATCAGAATAGCATCGCTACACAAGCGCGAGTTCACGACAAGTAATGGCAGTGAACTTCTATTGCTGAACATTGGCGTGGTACGAATTATCTTCATTTCTGTACCTGTACCTGTATAATAGCGCGGCACCGCAGTAGATCTAATTAAGACATGTGGTGTATAAGATCCTGGTGCTAGAACCTGCAGAGCTCTCTCGCCATTTCGCGAACTAGCCAAACGGCGGCGTAACTGCAGACCATTGCCACTTTGCTCCAACTGGGTCACTGAATGCGTGGAAACACTTGAAGTCAGACCACTGGACCTCCCTGCTGTTTTTGTTCAAGCCCTCTTTGAATAATAGTATCCCTGGCCTCTGCATAGGTGATTGTTGGACGCTCTGCTGCTCTACAGGACCTGTATAGCAATCTCTCAAGTGGGTGACTATTGTTTTGTTATTCACGTGCTCCATCTATTACAAGTATGGGTAAAGCGGACAAACAACAGCCCAAGCTATCCTTTGAAGCACGGAAACCTTCCAAGGGCGCGGCGTCGCAATCAGACACAGAGCAGGAATCGGAATTGACCTCCGGTGGAACGATGGAAGCTGTTCTTAAAGCTATTCCATCCAGCTTGCAAGATATAAACGGGAAGTTAGACCACCTAACCCAAAGAGTAGACTGCATGGCGGCAAGCTTGGATAAGCAGGGAGAACGTTTGGATAATGCGGAGACTCTCATTGCAGCTGTAGAAGATGAGGCGCATGCAACTATGAATAAATGTACGGGGATGGAGAAGGGGCTGGAGGTCCTCAAGAGCAAGGCGGAGGACTTAGAAGCACGCTCATGCCGTAATAATAAACGCATTGCAGGCATGCCGGAGTCTACGAATACTGCCCGTCTGGAGACCTATGTGGAAGAGATGCTTCGGTCCGTGTTTGGAGGGGACTGTTTCTCCAACGTCCTCATTGTGGAGCGTGCACATAGGTCATTGGCGCCACGTCCGCCTCCAGGGACAGCTCCGCGTCCAATAATTGCCAGATTATTAAACTGTAGGGACAGAGACACCACGCTTAGGCTGGCACGGGAAAAGCAGCAGATAACGTATGAAGGAAATAAGCTGTAATTCTATCCCGATTTTACCATCGCAGTCCAACAAGCCCGAAGAGAATTCGCTTCCACCAAAGTCAAATTGCGTGACCTCAAGGTGGATTATGCTATGCTCTATCCCGCAAGATTGAAGGTTACGTGGGAAGGGAAGTCGACGCTGTTGCAAACTCCGAAAGCTGCGCAGGAATTCATTAAGAAAATGACCTCCAAGCGGAAGGATCACCTACGAGAGGAACATGCCCAGGAATCTGACTAGGATGTCATCCCCAGACCATGACGTGACGATTGCACTGAGTACAAAATGGGACAAGACCACATTCTACAACTGGGCAACCTTCCTGTGAGGTTGATACATCCTGGTTGCGAGTTATATAACACTGCTGGTCCACGGCAACGGACATGTGAACTGAGCAGTGGACACTCATGGACCATGAAACACGGAGGTAAAGGTGTGGGGTCAGAGGTGAAGATGTTGCAATTTGGCGCGGGGACCTGGTTGGTGAACTGACCTTGTGTTTGGTTGTAGTTACTTTGCAGACAGCCCAGTGCAACGCTGACGCTCCAGGAATACCTCTTTACACCGGTTGGCATGGGGTAATGCACTTAAGATATGACCGCCTTTTTCCAAAGGTTGGGCTCAAAACAAGTTGGGTGTTTGGCAAGTTATGGAACTGTAAACTGTTGCTCCCCTAACTATGGGAAACCACGTCATGCTGTCATGTGGGGGTAAAGCATGTGAACTTTAGATGCAGCCTCAGAGCTTCATGCAATACAGCCATGTAGACCATAACATGTATTTATGAGTGATTAGCATGATGGCACAACATCTGCTTTGAGGGCATACATGGGAATGTACCGCCAGCTATATGTGTATCTGATCTGCTCTGCGGCATATATGGCAACCTCCTGAAATTAGACCTCCCTATTAAGACCAAGAGTCACCCAGGATAGCGGGAGGTACAGCCGGATCTGATGGTTGGGAGAACTCGAAAGACCCTGTTATGATGCGGCTGTTAGGAGTCATGTTGCAACTGTTACGGCGAAAGACGCTGGGGAATCAACTCAATACCACTTAGACTGTGGCACCTCCTTAGTATCTCCAGCACATTACCCTACTGATATGACTGTGATAGACACTGCTGACTGTATGCCGCCATGTTTTTTTTTTTTTTTTTGCGAGGCCTGAGGGATAACTGTCAGGCTTTTCTTTTTACTGTTTTTCTGGTATTGCAATGCAAAAATATTTTCGTCTTGACCACATCCACAACTGTGGGTGGTGTTGTGTGCCCATGGCGGACCCACCAATGGGTATTCCCGAGCTGATTTTGGTTGTGTTGTGGGTTCTTAATGGGGTTTGTCTTTGGCATGTTTGGGGTGCTGAAGTGGGAGGGGGTGGAGGGGTGAGGGTATGTTCTACAGACCAAAAGGTTTAAGATGCAACGCCGCAATCCAGGTTCACTGTGAAACAAAATGTAGGACAGATGCCACTACCTCTATACTGTATGTTAAATGGGACGCAGTATCTAGTCTTATTATTGTAATCGAATATGGTTATACAATGCTGTCATGGCTCCAGATAGACTAAGGCCTGTAGCTTTAAATCTGATCACGTGGAACGTGCGAGGTCTTAATAATCCCCAAAAAATACGGCATATCTTGAAAGGTTGCATGTAGACATCGCAATGCTCCAAGAAACTCACCTCGCCCCAAGTACTAGTTGCAAACTGGGGCATAAATGGGCAGAAGCCTGCTACAGTTCAATGTATTCATCATATTCTAGGGGGGTTACAATAATGGTTAAAAAAGGTACAACTTTTTCGGTTGAAACTTCGGTGATAGACACGCTGGGTAGATATGTCATACTTATGGGTACATTACGGGGGCAAAGATTAGTCCTTATAAACACATATGGTCCAAACACAGATGCACCCTAATTTTTCCACGAAATTTGGCAAAAACTACACGATTTGGCAGATAGCACAATCCTGTGAGGGGGGATTTTAATTTGGTTTTAAATGAACAATTAGATAGATCTGGATCCACAGTCGAACTACATAGGAACGCTATGCATAAAATGAGGGATATTATGTTAGAGCTAGCATTGTATGATATTTGGTGTGCTAAGAATCCAGCAAGTACAGAAGCGACACACACATCAGCCATACACAACAGCTGGTCCCGCATAGATTATTGGTTAGGTTCGATGTCAGCCCTGCACTGGACCACCACTATCAAACATCTTCCACGGACACTATAGGATCATAACCCCATCTTACTATCAATTGAACTTCCTAATTATATACCTCCTCCATACAGCTGGCACTTTAATGCGAAAGCCTTAAAGGACATAGTATACACCGATACGCTTACCAAGGCCATATCTGAGTTCTTCCTACTAAATGAACCAACCACGGACGACCCAGGTCTGCTTTGGGTGGCGTTTAAAGCCACAATATGTGGGGTATGTTTGAGCACCGCTACAGGCATATTAAAGGACATTCATGGACGACTGACCACGTGTGAGAATCGATTAAGATCTCTGGAGCGTGCCTATGAGCAGTCACAGAACCTGCAGATAATGGGTGATATCAGGGCTGTCATGACCGAGCATCAATCCCTTGACGAAGACGAACTCAAGTATAGATCGAGACGGGCAAAAGCTAGGACCTTTGGTGAGGGAGGTTGGCCTGGGAGTGTATTCATAAAAAATATGCGAAGGTCGCGCTTCTCAGACGGTCCTCAAGGTCAAGAGTGCCAACGGGGAGATGCACACCACTACCGAAGGTATATTACGGAAATTTGTGACCACGTATGGTGCCCTATACGAGTCACGACGTACTGCGACTCCAGAGGAGATAATGTAATATCTGGAAAATGTGACCATTGCCTGGCTTTCAGATACCCAAAGAACGTACCTCTCCCTTCCAATTACGGTGGAAGAAGTAACGGAGATTATTATATCGCTTCCTAATGGGAAGGCACCGGGACCAGAAGGGTTCACGTGTGAATTTTACAAGACATTTGTGGATTTACTAGCGCATCACTTGGTAGCTATGTATGGTGATGCCTTTGATAAAGCAATACTCCCACCCACTCTAAGAGAGGCAGTGCTAGTGGCCCTGTTAAAGCCGGTGAAAGACCCTGTATATTGCGAATCCTATAGGCCACTATCACTCATAAATGTGGACTCCAAAATATTGGCGATGTTGCTGGCGTTACGACTGCAACCCCTTATGACCGCACTGGTGTTACCGTTTCAGTCCGGATTCATACCGACCCGATCTACTGCACACAACACTAGGACACTGTTTGCATTATCCCACTATCTAGTACCCACCACAAAGGCAGCCGCAGTCATGTTGGATGCGGCCAAAGCCTTCGATTCCATAGAATGACCATACTTATTCACAGTCCTTAAAAGAATGGGATTTCCCCCGATCTACCAACAATGGTTCTAGTTGCTCTACAACAAATCTATGGCTAGAATTTGCATAAACACTTATATGTCTGACGTAGTCCCTATAGCACGAGGCACACGGCAGGGATGTCTGTTATCCCAACTATTATTTGCCCTGGCCCTGGAACCTCTAGCATGCAAAATCCAGCAGGGTCATCACTACTCTGCTTTACAATTTCTGGAACGGCCATTGCACATATCTATATACGCAGATGATATGTTACTCTATGTACGGGATCCGGAGATAAATCTAGCCCCACTCTTACGTGAATACATAAAGTTCGGGCACCACTCAGGGCTCCAAATAAACTGGGACAAGTCTCTTATCATCCCCCTTACTGATAGCACGACTCCGCATAACACGGAATTCCCACTAGAGTGGCAAACTGATCCAGTTAGGTACTTAGGTGTGTGGTTCCATAGGGATCCGGAGCTTGTTATTCGCGAGAATTATGGCAAAACTGTTAGCAATATGGAAGCAAAAATTGATCGCTGGATTCAACTGCCGCTGTCGCTAGCGGATAGACTGGCAATAATCAAAATGGTGCTACTTCCCAAGGTTCTGACCTATTCAATAACATCCCTATCACCCCTCCACCGGCGGTGTTTAAACAGCTACACTCGTTATTGATAAAGCTGGTGTGGGCGGGTAAGCACGCCAGGATTGAAATGCGGGCTCTTACACTGCTTTACTCAAAAGGAGGGTTTAAAGTTCCAGACCTCTGCCTCTACTATCTTTGTGCTCAGACTCAGTATGCTTATCATTGGTATCACTGAACTCCCTATCTCACACACACTGCAGTAGAGGAAAGCGATGCCCACCCAATCCCACTTAATGCGATAATCACTCATAAAAGACCGCCACTGCATAACAAAGACATTAACACCGTGGACACTACGAGCGCCGCTTGGGATCAACTCAACAAACTAGCGCATAAAACTCCGCTCTATGCACCCGCTCTCCCGTTGCTGCACCACCCCATTTGTCACCCAGGAAGAGGTGGGAATGGGGCTACTACACCAAGTGGGGATCGCCACGATGGGGGATCTCTATAACGAAGGAATGCCTAAACAACTGCGGGAATTTGATTATGTCAGTAATCAAACATTGCTATTCCGCTTTACCTATCACAGACTTCAGGTGGTAGTCAAACAACACTACATACCCGGCAGAACCACCACAACTGAATGCATTACAATTAGTTATCACGTCACCTAATGATAAGAAGTTAATATCACGGTTGTATACTATAGTTCAGGAAGAGATAGCAGATACCACACATAGGGCATGGGCACGATGGAATGAAGTACTGGACCATCTACTTCTGGAGAAGGAATGGCAATCAGCCTGTCCAATTACTGACATGTTGACACCTAATGGTAACCTGAGAATCTTGCATTATAAATATTTGCATCAAACTTATTATATATGACTTATGACCGGAAAAACACTGCAAACGATGTGGGTATGAGACGGCAGATTTTATACATCTAGCATGGTACTGATTACCTATAATACAATATTGGGAGAAGGTCACACAAATGCTGAGTGATATGATAGGAGTGTCTGTTGGTTGCACAATTCGTACTTGTCTCCTAGGTTTGTTGAGCAATGTCCGGGCTACTAAACGCAAGTTCTGCTTGATAGCAATACTGCTTGCCAAAAGGTGAATATTCTTATGTTGGGATAGCACAAATGTACCCACAACCAGCCAATGGATTTGTGATATGGCATACTGTCATGATACTCTTCTTACCTATGAAGAGGAGCTGCCGTCCAGATCCCGCCCTAGAGACTATTGGTCGTTCTTAGTCGACTATTTGCAAAGTAACCCGATTGTTTGAATCTATGTGATCTCCGTCTCTGTAAACATTGATATTGTGTATCTTGATATTGGGTGGTATAATGTCTGTACAATGTATGGAAATCCTCATTGTTCCTGGATGTGGGATGCGGTAACATGATGGTCTGTATGTTTGTTTCTTTAGTATGTTTTACCTTGAAACAAGCAATAAAAAGAATATAAAAAAAAACTTTAATTTCCAAGTTGAGTACAATGCCATACATAGTAAATTCAATACACTTACCTATTGTTTGATGATATTCCTAGTCCACAATATTTTTGTGTAAATATTTTGGTTCCCAAAATGTTTTCAGGATCTTTGTGCATTGCACATTTTTTTGCTGCTTATATTATGTTGTACAAATACAGCACCATATAACAGCAGCCAAGTCCTTGGCATAGTAAACCTTTAGAGTTTGTAATACAGCTCCATTCCTACCGTAATATCACAGTTTGTGGTAGAGTGTTTACTAGCAATGCATGATCTGAAGTTATGGTAGAAAGAAAGGACTTTTAGGGTGTAATCACCAGATACTTGGTCTTACCTTTCTTCAAAAATTAGACCTCTAGCTTTGCAATACTCTTCAAATATAGAAAGCTAGTGAGGAAACCCCTTCGGCATTTTTGCATTTGAGTTGGAATAACTAAATCTGCAAAACGGCTGTTTCTAAGATACATCCTATCCAACCCCACTAAGAAAATGTAATTCTCTTGGAGATTCCCCTTAGGACCCTGTCTAGCTTGTGCAAAGATATTGATATACAATGATTTGATAAATGCTTCTAAGAGGTACCTAACTTCTCACTGACTGTTCAAAGTTTGACCCTGCATATGAAATGTAAAGCACACTTGGAATAAAAAAGCCACATACATATGGGGTCGATTACGATGGCGGACGGAAGGGCGACCGCCGGCCTGGAGTAGGCGGAAAATGCCTTTTTCCTGTCCGCCTGCCGCGGTCAGTCCGTCCGCCATATTAGGATGGGAAACACTATCTAAAGTCCGTACGCGACGGAAGAGCACGCACCGCCGCGGAACTACACCCGACCCCGCGGCGGACGTAACCAATCCAGAGACACCGCCGTAGGGAATGACGTCTCCGACCATCCTCCAAATCATGATGGCGGAAAACACACATAAAATCGCTGCGGAAAAACAACCTGCCTGAACACGGCGGAGTCTCCACAGTGAAGATACAACACATTGCAGAGACACCCACCACAAGCAGATCGCCGTCATGGACCCAGCGCAACACGCATTTCCGATACTCTTCGTGCTCCACCACCAGCAAGTCATGGACCATCATCGACGACGACGCAGGTACGCCAACCCACCAATTGCTGTCGGAAGGGGAGTACCTGCCAGGGCTGTGACGTTGGAAGGGGGAGTGTCATGTTAGAGAAACTATATTGACGATCGCACCAATATATACACAATTGAAGTACACAACCAGGAATGACAACGACAAACAACAAAACATGATTTACTAGCTTTATTCAACATAATAGGTGTATAATATCAGAGTATTCAAGAGCATGGGCACTGGGTACAACAGAGTAGGTACATCACTGGCAGCACGTAAGAGGGCAGAATGCAGTATAAGAACAGCAACAGGGCATTGTGGCCAACAGAGCAGGTACATCAGAGCAGCACATGAGAGGGGCTAAGTGCATCAACAGTCCATTGCACAGAACAGGTACATCATTGGCAGCACATGAGAGGGGATAAGTGCATCAACAGTCCATAGCACAGAACAGGTACATCATTGGAAGCACATGAGAGGGGCTAAGTGCATCAACAGTCCATTGCACAGAACAGGTACATCAGAGGCAGCACGTGAGAGGGCAGAATGCAGTATCAGAACAGCAACAGGGCATTGTGGCCAACAGAGCAGGTACATCAGAGGCAGCAAATGAGAGGGGCTAAGTGCATCAACAGTCCATTGCACAGAATAGGTACATCACTGGCAGCACATGAGAGGGGGGGGATAAGTGCATCAACAGTCCATTGCACAGAACAAGTACATCAGAGGAAGCACGTGCGAGGGCAGAATGCAGTATCAGAACAGCAACAGGGCATTGTGGCCAACAGAGCAGGTACATCAGAGGCAGCAGATGAGAGGGGCTAAGTGCATCAACAGTCCATTGCACAGAACAGGTACATCATTGGCAGCACATGAGAGGGGATAAGTGCATCAACAGTACATTGCACAGAACAGGTACATCATTGGCAGTACATGAGAGGGCAGAATGCAGTATCAGAACAGCAACAGGGCATTGTGGCCAACAGAGCAGGTACATCAGAGGCAGCACATGAGAGGGGCTAAGTGCATCAACAGTCCATTGCACAGAACAGGTACATCATTGGCAGCACATGAGAGGGCAGAATGCAGTATCAGAACAGCAACAGGGCATTGTGGCCAACAGAGCAGGTACATCAGGGGCAGCAAATGAGAGGGGCTAAGTGCATCAACAGTCCATTGCACAGAACAGGTACATCACTGGCAGCACATGAGAGGGGCTAAGTGCATCAACAGTCCATTGCACAGAACAGGTACATCATTGGTAGTACATGAGAGGGCAGAATGCAGTATCAGAACAGCAACAGGGCATTGTGGCCAACAGAGCAGGTACATCAGAGGCAGCAAATGAGAGGGGCTAAGTGCATCAACAGTCCATTGCTCAGAACAGGTACATCATTGGCAGCACATGAGAGGGGATAAGTGCATCAACAGTCCATTGCACAGAACAGGTACATCATTAGCAGCACTTGAGAGGGCAGAATGCAGTATCAGAACAGCAACAGGGCATTGTGGCCAACAGAGCAGGTACATCAGAGGCAGCAAATGAGAGGGGCTAAGTGCAGCAACAGTCCATTGGACAGAACAGGTACATCACTGGCAGCACATGAGAGGGGCTAAGTGCATCAACTGTCCATTGCACAGAGCAGGTACATCATTGGCAGCACATGAGAGGGCAGAATGCAGTATCAGAACAGCAACAGTGCATTTTGGCCAACAGAGCAGGTACATCAGAGGCAGCAAATGAGAGGGGCTAAGTGCATCAACAGTCCATTGCACAGAACAGGTACATCACTGGCAGCACATGAGAGGGGCTAAGTGCATCAACAGTCCATTGCACGGAACAGTTACATCATTGGCAGCACATGAGAGGGCAGAATGCAGTATCCGAACAGCAACAGGGCATTGTGGCCAACAGAGCAGGTACATCAGAGGCAGCAAATGAGAGGGGCTACGTGCATCAACAGTCCATTGCACAGAACAGGTACATCATTGGCAGCACATGAGAGGGGATAAGTGCATCAACAGTCCATTGCACAGGACAGGTACATCACTGGCTACCCAAGTACTTGGGTCAAGCGACCCGTACCAAGGACATTAATGATGCTAGGGTGGTTACATTCGTCAATCTACACACAAAGTAAAATGACATGTGAGTGAGGGCAACTAAACCTCACACCACAGAATCTGGTGGACTGCTTGAACTACTCGCCTCGGACACACTTCCAACACCAGAAACTGGAGTGTGAGACACAGCCACCGATCTACTGACTGACACATGAGCCATAGACCCAGACACACTGCCAGCACCAGCAACAGGAGTGTGAGACACAGCCACAGATCTACTAACTGACACATGAGCCATAGACCCAGACACACTGCCAGCACCAGCAACAGGAGTGCGAGACACAGCCACAGATCTACTGACTGACACATGAGCCATAGACCCAAACACACTGCCAGCACCAGCAACAGGAGTGTGAGACACAGCCAGAGATCTACTGACTGACACATGAGCCATAGACCCAAATACACTGCCAGCACCAGAAACAGGAGTTTGACACACAGTCACAGCTGTAGTGACTGACACATGAGCCATAGACCCAGACACACCGCCAGCACCAGAAACTGGAGTGTGAGACACAGCCACAGATTTACTGACTGACACATGAGCCATAGACCCAGACACACTGCCAGGACATGTCCCTGTACAGTGACCAACAAATACCATGCCTGCATCTGACACATGAGAATGGCGGACACACACAGTGCCAGTACCTGCAATAGGGGAGGGCAAAACTGACACAGTGCTACTACATGATGCATAACAGCGAACAATAGACACAGTGCCACTATCTGACACATGAGAGTGAACTGCAGCTGACCCACTAGGACCACTGAAATGATGAGCCACAGGGCTGTATGGGCCAGGAGGCATGGTGGCTCTGGGAGCTGGGGACAGCTGTACTGGAGCGACATTGGGGTGGGCAGGTCTCACTGGTGTGTGTCTCCGTTTTTTTGTGAAATGTAGGGGCACCCCGGACATGCCTGGACTGGTAAGTGGAGTGGCATCATCAGATATCAAAGGTGGATCATGTGCTTGTGGTGGTCTGCTCTCTGGGGACGTGCTTTACCCTGCCTTTTGTTTGCTGTGGGCCTGCCTTTTGCCTTCTGCCTCATGTGTAATGGGGGATGCAACAACAGTGTACTCCTTCCTCTGCTACTGCGGGGCGTGGATGGGAGTAGAGGTATGGGGGGACTCCACCGCTGATACATGTGTTGTACGTTCCTTCAACAACATCAGCCTCAGTGCAGCCAGGGGTGATGTATGCCTGTCCTTGATGGAGCTCGTGTCTATTGGAGAATCCC
Source organism: Lissotriton helveticus (assembly GCF_964261635.1). Classification (NCBI taxonomy): domain Eukaryota; kingdom Metazoa; phylum Chordata; class Amphibia; order Caudata; family Salamandridae; genus Lissotriton; species Lissotriton helveticus. The sequence continues at coordinate 1,890,276,635 of NC_136063.1, read as the reverse complement.
TGGACCTGAGATGTTTCTTGGCCGTAGGAGGTGTCCTGTCTCTAAAATGTCCCTGATCCCTGGGCGGTGCCCTGTCCCTGGGTGCAGACTTGACCAATGTAGTGTCCCTCTCCTTTAAAGCGACCTTGCCCTTGGGAGTGTCCCTGCTCTTGGGAGGTGCCCTTCCCTTTGTAGTGTCCTTGTCCTTGGGAGTGTCCCTGTTCTTGGGAGGTGCCCTTTCCTTTGTAGTGTCCTTGTCCTTGGGAGTGTCCCTGCTCTTGGAAGGTGCCCTTTTCTTTGTAGTGTCCTTGGGAGTGTCCCTGCTCTTGGGAGGTGCCCTTCCCTTTGTAGTGTCCTTGTCCTTGGGAGTGTCCCTGCTCTTGGGAGGTGCCCTTTCCTTTGTAGTGTCTATGTCCCTGGGAGTGTCCCTGGACTTGGGAGGTGGCCTTGCCTTCGGAGTACCTTTTGTGGGGGATGCCTGTGTAGCATGTGAAGCCCTTTCCCCCAACACCCCTTGATGATCCTGTGTGTCAACTCCAGTGTAGCTCACGTCGTCTTCGGTGAAAGATTTCCCAGTCCTAGGGAATGGTGTCTGTGCCCTGCATGCCCTGCCTTGCTGCCTGTGGCTGCTTCTAGTGAAATAACCTGAATAAGAGGCCTGGTCTGAAAATTCACTCTCCCCTGAAACATCAAGTGGTGTGGATGGTGGTACAGAAGTTGCACCCTGTCTATGCGACTGTACAATGGCTGAAGACACAGTGTTTGCTAATGACTGAACTGTTCTGTGGAGACCAGCAACATCGCCATGCATCCCCTCCATGAATGCCGCCACCTGCCCCAACTTCCTATCGTGGTCTTGGAATGCATTGATCATGTTGGTCTGCCCTACACACAGCTGTCGCAGCAGATCTACTGCCTCAGCACAAAGTGCACTTTGTGTCCCTGGGGCAGGCCTGCGGTGCCTGCACCGAAGGCAACTCTGCTCCCCCTACTCGGGCGAGCACGAGCAGTACATGTTGCAGTGGGTGGCAGTGTGGGCCCTGTGTGCTGTGTCCCGACTGAAGGTGTCGATTGCCCACTCCCTGTCTGTGACAACAGTTCTGACTCACCAACACTGTTTGATGATGAGGAAGATGGTGTTTCCACTTGTGAGTCCTCTGGTACGGTTCTGTCCCCCTCTCCGTGGATGCGCTCTTCAGTGTCAGTCTGCGTGTGTGTGATTTCGGATCCTGATGCATTGCCACCACTCATCTCTGTAGTCTGTGGGTCCGTGCCCTCTGCCAAAGCTGAAAGAGAGAGAAAAGAGGTTTACCGAAGTGCCACACTCACGTATTGAATGTTACAAAATCACAACTTTCCTTACAGTCGAATCACATGTATCACCCATCCTGCACACGACCCACCCCTACCAGACCTCCTCATAGCAAAGAACCGGTGTGGGCTGTGAAACATGTACATAATACAAACAGGGCAACTGCATGCAGTCCAGCACACATGTCATGCCATGGGACCACAGACCTCAAGGGCATGTCCTGGAACCCTCTAATACGTAGCAAGTAGTATAACCACCTGGCGGACATGGAGGCTACCGCTCACTCCGCTAATGGCACCTACATGCAATTGCAGCCAAACAAACGCACCACAGATGTCACTACTGTGTATGAGCACCAATACATGCATGCACTCACAAGTCTCACACATATACAGTCTGCTTGCCGCTAGTTTGCTGTTGATCCCCTCCCAGCCGGGCGGACAGGTCAGGATGCGTCACAGCAATGATACGGTGCATCAGAGGGGTCATGGTGCGTCGGGCCAGACGGCTTGATCTTGGAATAATCCCCAGTGTCATTTCGGCTACATTCTTGCTCAGCCTGGATATGTTGTCCCAGCGCTTGTGGCAGAGTGTGTGTCATCTCTTGCACACCCCCACTGCCCGTACATCATGTGCTATTGTCCTCCACACGGCCTTGCAAAGGTGCAGCTTGACCTACCATGATGGGAGACAAGGGGAAACGTCATTGGACCGTTTGACAATCACAAACATCGCAGAAACACGTTTGTTCATGCAGCCATGCTCAGTACAACACAAGTGAAGGCCCCTTAGCACACCGGCAAGCTTGCAGAAGCCAGGAGTCAGTCACCACCTCATGCCCACCAACATGTTCCCCACTGCACTTACCACCTGTCCGGGGGCACCGTATAGCCGGTCATAGTGGCTGAGCACACCGTTCACAAGGACTTCCAGCTCCGCTGTGGTTAAGGGACGAGACCGGGTCTCTCGCACTCCCTGCATGGCAACGTTCACGAACGTGGCAGTACCGAAGCAGATGTTGGATAGCTCAGCAGCAGCAGGTCGAGGTGATGTTCGCAGGCAGCAGTTGTTGGATAGCTCAGCAGCAGCAGGTCGAGGTGATGGTCGCAGGCAGCAGTTGTTGGATAGCTCAGAAGCAGGTCGAGGTGAAGGTCCCAGGCAGCAGTGGCTGAAAGCAGTGAATGTGTGCTGCCGAAATTCACACATATAAAGGGCCCAGAGCACATATCAGTGGAACACATCTGCAGCTATTGGTTTTCCCGGGATGCCTCATTCAAAAAGAGCCAATGAGTGGCCCTGGTGTGGCGGTGCACGGCCCCGCGTTACCTATTACTATTGGCTACATGTGCACGGACCGTGACGGTCACAGATCTGCAACCGCATGTGCGCGCTTCCGCCACGGTGCATCATTTGAACAATATCAAAGCCTGGCGTCGCCATGGCGGTGCACGCATTACGCGTGGACGGTGAAGGCTAACACATACTTTTGAATTTAAAATTCAAAATGTCAGTTGATACCCCCCCTTACAGTCACATTGCAGCACCCACCACACACCGCCGGTCCGGGCCAGTCACCTACCGCCAGGTGGTGGCCGGTCACACACCGCCGGTCCAGGCCAGTCACCTACCGCCGGGTGGTGGCCGGTCACACACCGCCGGTCCAGGCCAGTCACCTGCCGCCGGGTGGTGGCCGGTCACACACCGCCGGTCCAGGCCAGTCAACTACCGCTGGGTGGTGGCCTTTCACACACCGCCGGTCCAGGCCAGTCACCTCCCGCCGGGTGGTGGCCGGTCACACACCGCCGGCCAGGACAGTCACCTACCGCCGGTCCAGGCCGGTCACACACCGCCGGTCCAGGCCAGTCACCTACTGCCGTTTGGTGGCCGGTCACCCACCGCTGGTCCATGCCGGTCACCCACCACCGGTCCAGGCCAGTCACCTACTGTCGGGTGGTGGCCGGTCACCCACCGCCGGTCCAGGCCAGTCACACACCGCCGGTCCAGGCCAGTCACCTACCGCCGGGTGGTGGCCGGTCACACACCCGGCGGGTGGTGGCTGGTCACCCCCCGCCGGTCCAGGCCAGTCACCTACCGCCGGTCCAGGCTGGTCACACACCGCCAGCACCCATTGGTGTGTGACCGGCCACCACCCGGCGGTGTGTGACCAGCCACCACCCGGTGGTAGGTAACTGGCCTGGACCGGTGGTGTGTGACCGGCCTGGACCGGCGGTGGGTGACCGGGTGCTGCAATGTGACTGTAAGGGGGGGTTTAAACAGCCATTTCGTATTGCATATTCTAAAGTATGTGTTGGCCTGCACCGCCCACGCGGAATGCGTGCACCGCCATAGCGATGCCACTGACTGTTCATACTCAAATGATGCACCGTCGCGGTAGTCCGCACATGCGTTATGAGGGGTGTGACCGTGATGGTACTTGTCCATACAGCATATGTCATGCACAATATCATGAACAACGATTATCTTCTGTGTAGGTTGGAAGGCGTCCACACATGGCACATGTACACAAACTGCATGTGTCCGCACACATGTAATGTTGACAGTTGTACATGTGTGTTAGGACATGTACAGAATGCTGCAACTATCATGGTGTCAAGTCAATGGCCCGTGGCCACGTGTGTATTTCGTATCCACTTTTTCTCATGTGTAGTCATACTATTGACCTTGCCAGTGGTTAACTATGGCTATTGATGTGCACCCAAATTGCAACACATATGCATGGCGACGTGTTGACGTCTTGGTTTTGCGTACACACGTTTAAATTCATACACATCTACACAGTACTTCAAGGATGTCTGACCACATTCAGAAGCTGTTGTGAGTGTGTGGTTTGTGTGTGGTTTGTGTGTGCAAGTAACATTGATGGGGGTATACGTGCATTCTGTGTATGCGTATGTGTGTTGCCTGTTGTGTGCCCATGCATGTCATGTGAGGATGCCCAGCATTGTAGGTGTGGTCATTGGTGCATGAAGACCAGGAGGGTGTGTACCATGTTCGTATTGTGTGTGCATGTGCATGTGTGTCTGTGGTGACGCTTGTCCACATTTGGGTCCTCAGTCATGTGTTGTTGGCACTTCTTTAGACATGTGTGCACGTTACATTGGACATGTTTGCACACATGATGTTGTGTGTGGCAGAACATTTGTTTTGTATTTATCTGTATTGCATTAAATATTGGTCACATGACACATATAAGCATTGTGGGCAACATTTCTTATTTGTATTGTGTTTGTCAACGTGTGATAGTGTGGAACAGCTAGGCGTTGTTGGTCAATTGACATCTGCTCCCATCTACTCCCACACAGGAGGGTTCCAAATGTGCATTGACCATACACTGTGCTGGAGGACATGGTTGACGAGGAGGTGATCCGCAAATTCCGGCTTGATCGACGTAGATTGCTGGAGCTTGTAGCCCAATTGTCACCTCATCTGCAGCCACGCAGAACATATCCTGGAGCTATTACACCCACAAGCAAAGGTGATGGCGGCACTTCACTTCTTTGCAACTGGCACCTTCCAGTACACAGTTGGACATGCCGGGGGGATGTCACAATCCATGTTCAGCATGGTACTGCGGGATGTTCTGAATGCCATGATGATTTACAAGGATGAGTACATCCATTTTCCACGGCCGGAAGAGTTGGCAGCAGTCAAAGAGGACTTCTATGCCCTGGCCCAGATACCACACATAGTGGGTTCCATTGATGGCACACATATCGGTCTCAATCCACCACAGGCATGTAAGCCTGTATATCGCAATCGAAAGCACTTCCATTCGATGAACGTGCAGGTGGTGTGCCTGGCTGACAACATCATCTCCCATGTGTGTGCCAGATTTCCAGGCTCCGCACATGACTCACACATCCTGCGGAGCAGCATTGTCCCCCAACTGATGACTAATCTGCGTCCAGAACGTGCATGGCTTGTAGGTGAGAATGCTGTGAGGACAGTTGTGTTGTATGTGTGGCATGGTGTACCCACCAATCCTGGTAATGATATTAGTGTCTGTCATCCCCCCACATAGGCGACTCTGCGTACCCAAACCGACCGTGGCTGCTGATTCCCATACGTAATCCTACTACACCTGGTGAAATGCATTATAATGATGCCCATGGGAGGACACGTCGAGTGGTGGAATGTACTTTTGGACTGCTGAAGTCTAGGTTTCGCTGCCTGGATATAACCGGAGGGGCCCTACCATACTCACCAGGCAAAGTATGCAGAATCATGATTGCCTGCTGCATGCTCCACAACCTGGCCTTGCGCAATAACATTGAACTGATCATGGACCCTGAAGACCAACAGGTTGCTCGGCCTCCCATCCCAGCCATGTCGACTCATGAGGATAGTGGTGAAGAAGAAGGTGTGGACCAGAGGCGTCAGCTCATTGATCGCTATTTTCCTTGAATGTGAGTAACTACCTCCTGTGCAGCCAGACAATGCGTGATGTATGTTTGCTGGTGGAGTGTGGATGTGGTGTGATGTGATGATGCCTGTTCTGGTATGTTGTGTTTGCAAATGTGTGTGGTAGATGGTGTACATGCAATGCTCCCTGATGTGTGTCCTGTGATCCACTTAATTGGTGATGAGTGTGGTTTGTGGGATGTTGCAGTACAGTGTGTTGTGATGGGTGTGAATCAATTTCCTGACCTGTGTTTGTTGTTCTCTCATTATCCCTAGGTCACTCCCACAGAGGCATGATTCTCAACAACATTGATCACTGCACCTGGTAACGTTAAATTCTAAGACAATCATGTGATTAAAACATGGAGGCCACACATCATTGATTATTTACGTGATGTTTATTAACAGGTTGAGAATTGATGTTGGTGCATATTTACAAAGAAGTGTTGGGGGGAAGTGAGAGTTGAAGGTCATGGCAGATGAAAACACCGTGGGGACACCACATTGTGTGATGTCCAGCTAGTCCAACAGACGTGTGGCAATGCTTGGCATTGTGGGACAGGATAGTTGGCAGGGTGAATGGCAGGCTCAAGCAAGGGTGAAGTCATTGGCGGCCCCTCTTAGAGCGGGTACGTGGGGCATTACCACTGCTCTCACCGGGATCCAGCCACGGACGGCCTCTCCCTCTTGGAGCCGGAGCGGACCCAGCTGTGGGGGCAGGTTGGTCAGGGGACAGCTCCCTGTCCGTGGGCTCAGGTGTGGGTGGCGGTGGTGTTGGTGACTGGTCCGGCTGGGCACTTGGGTGAGGGGGTGGTGGTGTTGCGTGAGATAGCCAGTCCCTCCACAGAGCAGTTTGCTGGCCCATGAGGTCCACAATTTGTCCTATGCGGGTATCAATGGACCGCAACAGATGACTGCTCTCTTGTGAGTCTTGGTGGGCCCGATAAGACTGTGCCTGCAACCGCTCATAGGAGGAATGGACTCTGACGATGGCTTACAGGGTTTCGGCGCCAGGATGGGGTGGGTGTCCTTCCCCACCTCGCCCGAAAACTGCACTCCTGGTTGTGAGCTGTGCCCTCACCTGTGTCCTCTCACGTCCACTCTCCCTGCTTGCCTGGGATGTTGATGGCCCATCATCGGCCGATGGGTCAGGCAGGGTGGCACAGGCAGGAGTGGTGGTGGTGGTGGTGGTGGAGGTGGTGGTGGTGGTGGCAGGTGTCGGTGTGGTGACACTGGCCGAGGTGGTGGAGGCAGTGATGTCCTGGGAGCCTGATGGCCCTGGAAGTCTGCTTGGGCCCGCATCGTCCTCTGCACCCGAGCTGACAATGGGATCGTCCCCAGAGAGTCTGTGCTGTGAGGGGCGCGACTGGTGCTGGTGGTTGCTGCTTTCGCCAGTCAAGTTGCGATCACCTGAGGGACAAGATTGTCATCATTAATGCTGTGGACATGACATGGTACCAACATTACAAATCAATAACCTCTCTCACACCCCCACCCACCACCACCCTCCCTGTGGACATGGGGCCTGTTGGGAGTTGTAGTGCTGGGCCAACACACACCCCACCCACCACCACCCTCTCTGTGGACATGGGGGCCTGTTGGGAGTTGTAGTGCTGGTCTCTCACCCCCCCAACCACCACCACCCTCCCTGTGGACATGGGGGCCTGTTGGGAGTTGTAGTGCTGGTCTCGGCAACATTTGTGTTTGGTCATGGTGTGTGCATTTGAGGCCAGGACTTCACATTTGGGTGACTTTGTGGCCCACATGCATGGATTGGAGCCTGGGAGCTGTGTGCTGTCAGTTGTGCAAGGCAGTGTGATAGTGGTGATTGGTTTGTACTTACCAGCCTCTACTCCCTCCTCGATTCCTTCCAGGCTCTCAGGGTGCAGTATGCCCAGCACCTTCTCCTCCCATTCTGTATATGGTATGGGCTCCGGGGGAGTGCCGCCGCGAGTGCGGTGTGCCCACAGGTGGTTTTTTGCCCTGATGCCTATCACCCTTGTCTTGAGGTCGCGCCACCTCCTCTGGATCACATGTTTGGTGCGTGGCACGGTCCCTGGCGCATTCACTCTGGTCACTATCCTGTCCCACATGTGGTTCTTGGTTGCCACGGTGGTCTGCTGGATTAGGGTGCCGAAGAGATGTGGTTCGACACGGATGATTTCATCCACCATGACCTTCAACTCACTCTCTGTGAACTTGGGATTTTTCTTTGGTGCCATGGTGTGTGATGTGCAAGGTGTTTGTGGGGTGTGGTGGGATGTGCAGGTGTGTGGTGTGTAGGGATGGTGTGATGGGTATTTGTGTGGTGGGTGTGTTTGTGTGCAGGTTGTATGTGTGTTGTTGTGTGTCTGCTGTTCGTCGTATTCAGCCTCTTGCTTGCAGCTATGCTGTGATGGAAAGGATTGTGGTTGTGGGAGGGATCCATTTTATACTCTGTGTGGTGGTTGTGTCCCAATGGCTGTTGCCAGTCAGGTGTTCTGTGGGTGTGTTGACTTGGATGCATTTTTCGGTGCTTGGGGTGGGGGCCTTGTGGCGTGTAGTTGCTTTGGGTGGGTGTTTCAGGTTGGTGGGTGTCCTGTTTAGTGTGTTTTGTATTTACTTCCGTCAGCCATTTTGTAATCGGTTTGACGGAAGGAATGGTGTTTGTGTGGTCCTTCCGCAGTCATGCCCGGTTTGTCGATGCATTGTTTCCGCTGCGGTCGCGGTAGGATGTGCGTTCCTTTGGCCTGGCGGCGTTATCCTAATCGCGAGGCCGGAGCCTCCGCAGGTATTGTGGCAGATGTGCCTGTTCCCGCGGTCTTGTTCGTCCACGGCGGAGGGTGTTTCTTTGGTACCGTCCGCTTGCGGCGGTCTTTGGTGTGCTCCGTCCGCCGCGGACGGTGTTTGCTGTGATCCGTTCGCCGCGGTCGGAGTTTCTTCACATTATTATCCTAATCGCACCGACGGTTTATTCGCTGAGCGGTCGGGAGTATTTTTGTCGCGCACATGGCGGACGGAACCAGTTTCCGTCCGCCATCCTAATAGGCCCCATAGTTTTTTGTCTTTTTCAAAACCATGTATTTTTGAGATTATATGATTCAAATCAAGAAACTGTTGCACAGTGCACAGCTTAGCTTCAAAACCTCCTTGAAATTTATAGATTATAAGTATTAGACTTGACAGCCATTGGTGTAGGCTGCGCCATCGCTCCTCCTGTTTGCTGACATTCGTTTTTGTTGCCTTCAGGACTCTATGCACTTTACCACTGCTAAACAGTGGTAAACAACTAGTGCTCGCTCCTTAAAAACATGGTGACACTTGCCCATGTAATTTACCTTTATTACATGTATTAAGTGCTAGCTTTTGACTGGAAACAGGTACAAATATCATGTTTGGTCTAAAAATAATTGCAATTTAAAATACTCTTTAGTGGCAAAGTCAGATTTTAATTTGCAATCATGAAACTGACACTTTTAGAAAGTTAGACATACGAGGCAACTAAATATTTCCTTGTGGGCTTGGGTATTGAAAATCAGGTAACACTGCCAACAAGGGATTTGCTCAGATATAAACACTTTGACATATGAATATATTGTTCATCACGATGCATGGGCATGCCATCAAAACATATTTGAAAGTTATGCATTCAGTTATGCATTCAGTTATGCATTCAGTTAATTAGGGAAATTAAGCTCAATACACAAGTGTATGTCTTAAGATCAAGTTTATATTAGAATTCAAACTCAAAATGTATATTAGATAGGGGTTTACAAAGTAATTTTCACATATATTGGCAATAAACACTGTAATCCCTTTTTAAGTTCATAGGCTATTCACCATTGTATGTTAAAGACCACTTTCAATTCAATAGTACACAAGTCTTTATCTCACAAAAGGACTAGACTTAACAATGATTAAAAAGAAAGATGGGTTAGGCATCGTCGTTTTGGTCTTGGTTGTCATCCATCTGTGAAACTATCTTCAGGTCTCTGTAGTTGTATGAAGATTCAAGATCCCCCTATAAACATTTAAAAAGGAGAACCATAACTAACAAAGACATTATCCATGAACATTCACCTTTAGTGAAGCGCTGGGAATCAAATTTAGAAGTTGTGTGGCTAGAGCACCACCATCTATTCATTGGTTATATAGCACTGAAGAAATTAATCTATTGAGGTTACAATAAAGTTAGTAGAGTTTGTTGTTTGTGAAAAAGAAGTTTGAAAGGAAAAGAGGTGAATTCTATAAATAACATTATAGAGACATGTTGTTTACCAGCTTGCTGATGGGTGAGCCAACTTGTGACTCCTTGTTCAAACTTGCCAATTATAGATTGATCAGGCAGAGTAAAAATCTGATAATCACCCAAATGAATGGGATTTATAGTATGAATACAATTAGGATAATGTTGATATGAAAAAAGGTGTTTAACTTGCACCCTATAAATGTTAAACATTCATCCTTCAATTTTTGAGGTTCATTCAATGATTGGCAAATTTCTAAAAATAAAGAGAGGTCGATTTAACACTACTGCACATAGACGGAGGAACATAGAATAATGTGACTATTTGTTTACTGATGGATAATCAGTCAACTATTAAAACGAGTTCCAAGGTGCAAGAAACTATAAAACACCTAGAACCTAAGGAATTGTCTTCATTTATTCTATTTTATTAAAGCTCACATAATCCCGAATTACTTAGCATAATATAAGTCAAGTACACCACACTCCGACCGATAAAGTTAGTGGTTTTATACAATAGCCTGATGCTTTTGTAGTGTGGTGTACTTGACTTAGATTATACTGAGTAATTCAATATTATGCGAGGTTTCATAAAATAGATAATGTATGTGCATCAGCTTCGTGAAGGGATAGCTGAAAGAATGAAAATTCCACAATGTTCTAAGTGGTTTTTTGAACTCATTCTGTCACCTAGGAACCCATTTAAATAGCTGACCGATCATCCATAAGTGAAGGAAGGGTCACATTATTCTATGTTCTTGTGACCATGTGTAGTAGTGTTAACACCCCAGAGGGAACTGAGACCATGGAGCTTGGCCCTTACCAGGTTGAACTCTTAAGCCCATGGGGGCCTCTAGGGAAGAGCTGTGCCTTGGACAGCAGAACTGTCCAACTCTTGAAAGCCGGAGGCAGCAAGCTGCTACCCAGGAAAAGGGAGATGTCAATGGTACCCTCAGAGTTTATTGGGAGGGGTCTTCTGTACACTGAGGCCACTAGGAGAGTGGTAATGCCTCAGAAGTCCAGGGAGTTCCTACTAACTTTAGGTCATGACATCCCCCTAGCTGGACATCTGGGACAGACCAAAACCTGGGAAAGGCTAGTTCACCACTTTTACTGGCCCCAGATGTCTCAGAAAGTAAAGGAGTTTGCCAGTTCCTGTGTCACCTGTCAAGCTAGTGGCAAAACAGGTGGACACACAAAGGCCCCCTTGATTCCACTACCAGGGGTTGTGGTTCCCTTTGAAAGGGTAAGTGTAGACATAGTGGGTTCACTTGAACCTCACACAGCATCAGACAACAAATTCATACTAGTGGTAGTGGATCATGCCACTAAGTATCCTGATACAATTTCCCTTTGGACTGCTACAGTTCCTGTAGTATCCAATGCCCTTATTGGTGTCTTCACCAGGGCAGGGTTTCCTAAGGAGGTGGTTTCACAAAGAGGGTCAAACTTCATGTCTGCTTACCTAAAACACACATGGAAAGAGTGTGGAGTGCAGTACAAGTTTACTACACCCTATCACCCACAAGCTAATGGTCTTGTTGAGAGTTTTAACAAAACATTGAAGGGCATGATTATGGGTCTCCCTGAAAAACTCAAAAGGAGACGGGATGTCCTCCTACCATGCTTGCTTTTCACTTACAGAGAAGTGCCCCTTTGAACTTCTGTTTGGCCATCCTGTCAGGGGACCACTCTTTCTTGTAAAAGAGGGTTGAAAGAAGCCTCTACAAGAACCCAAACAAGACATTGTGGACTATGTACTAGACCTAAGGTTCAGAATGGCAGAGTACATGGAAAACATTTCCAAAAGTCTTGAGACCAGCCAGGAGCTTCAGAAGCACTGGTATGACCAAAGAGCTGCACTCGTAGAATTTAATCCAGGGCAAAATGTGTGGCTTTTGGGGCCAGTGGGAGCAAGGGCTCTCTAGGAGAGATGGACTGGTCCTTACCCCATCTTAGAAAAAAAAAAGTAAGGTTGCCTACTTGGTTGAATGGGGACAAGCAGGACACCCAAAAGGGCGATCCATGTGAACTGCTTTAAGCTTTTCCACTACAGAGCTGACATCACCATGCTGATGGTGATTGATGAGGATCAGAATACAGAGAGTCAACCTCTCCCTGATCTCCTCTCATACAGTCCCAAAGATGGGTCAGTGGATGGAGTTACCTTTTCGGACACCCTCACTGCCCAACAGCAGACTGATTGCAAGCAAGTCTTGCAGCCGTATGCTAAACTCTTTTCCTTGACCCCTGGTCAGACAAACCGGTGTACCCATAATATGGACACTGGTGACAGTGTACCTGTCAAGAACAAAATCTATCAACAGTGTGATTAAGTCAAGGAAAGCACCAGAGCTGAAATCAGCAAGATGCTGGAGCTAGGGGTTATTGAACCCTCTTAGAGTCCCTGGGCCAGCCCAGTGGTTCAGGTCCCAAAACCTAATCCTCAGAGTGGAAGGAGAGACATGAGGTTCTGTGTGGACTATAGAGGACTCAACTCTGTCACCAAGACAGATGCTCACCATATCCCAAGAGCAGATGAGTTGATAGATCGATTAGATGCAGCCAAATTTCTAAGTACCTTTGACTTAACTGCAGGGTCCTGGCAGATTGGCATGGCACCATGAGCAAAAGAGAAGACAGCATTCTCCACACCTGATGGGCCTAATCAGGTCACTGTTATGCCTTTTGGTTTAAAGAATGCCCCTGCCACCTTCCAAAGGGTAGTACATGAAGTCCTTGCTGGATTGGAGTCCTTTAATGCAGCATATCTAGATGATATTGCTATCTTTAGCTCCACCTGGCAATGTCACCTGAGCCACCTGGGGAAGGTTTTAAAAGCCCTGCAAACTGCAAGCTGGAGTCTGTGAGTGAACACCCGATGTGTTCACCCACAGACTCCAAGTCTGGCAAAATCTGCGATCCTGCACAACTCTGCACCTGTTGCCCACAGCCCAAGTTCGAGTGGCCCAACACTCTTGAGCAGCCACCAACCAGAGAACCCATGTCCCCAATTGGAGAACATTAGGCCTCAGCATTCTGCACTGGGCTGCCCTTGTGCCGCTGAGGGTGTTTTGAGAGTGCATCCTCGATCTTCGGAGACCCCTGAGTCTAACACCAGAATACCAACTCCCACAGCAAAGTACTTACCTGTTTACCAATAACTCTATTTACTCCCATAGGATAACATTGACTGTTTTCTATTAAAACGTTTCTAAGTGTGTAAAAGTTGATACAACTGTGTACAAATAACCAAAACACATTTGCTTACCTTTTTACAGGAAATATCCCAGTGCAGTATCCAGGTATACTACAAAGTGTAAGAAAAGTAATCTGCAAAGTAATATACATGACCTGCTATTAAAAAGTCATTTTAAAGTATATGTACAATATTTTATAGTATTGTATTTCCAGTAATTCTACTGTAACCAAACCAAAGTATATATTCAACTGCATTTCAAACTGTATTGTTACTGCAACGTATAAATCACATACCTGTGCCAGGCTTGCTTGGTTCTAGGAAATAAATATAAATAAATAGGGGCTCTAGAGAGCCGGCGGACAAGATGGCCACACCTTAGGGAGGCTCTGTCAGCCCAGGAGTAACATTCTGCATCATCCTGTGCAAACAGGGCGCCTACTCAATTTAAAAGCACAGAAAACTGCTTGCGAACCCAGCAACCATCGGAATAGCTGCCTTGGAGCCCCTGCAGTGCTGTTGCCGACGATATCACAACATGTTGCCGAGCCTAGCCTGTGTTCGCACAGCAGGCTGCAAAATGGCAGCGCCTGGCTGAAGAGGTGAGGCCCGGAACCCCGAGCGGCCTTAATTCGCGGCCGCACGACATAGTCTGCGGACAATTGTGCTTGTTGAGTACCAGGGCCATCTGAGGTTGGTTGTGGTGGGGCCCCGGTGCGCCCCCGCTGCCTCGCTGCAACCTGTCCGGGACGTCGGCTTGAGTGAATGCTGGGAGCCTGGTGGAGGGGACTGAGGCTCTGGTGACCTGCTCCCTGTGCGAGTGGACACCTGTGGTCTAGATGCCCTGCTCCCGTGACTAACAGCGTGGACACAGATGACCCGCAGCTGATATTGATATGAGGAACTGCCTGCAGAGCAGGAGGGTCTTAATAATCTGCAGGGTGCCTGCCGCTCTACTCGTTCACGCAAACTGTTGCTCATGATCTGCGGTGCGGGCAGTGCGCAAACTCCTGAACCGTAGGGTGGCTCCAGAACCCTGCGGGGAGATTCACTTAGCTTGAGGGTCATGGTGATACTGCTGCGGGTGTAGGGGCCCTACCGCAACATCGGGACTGCGCTTGGTGGTTGGGGAGGATGCTGAAATAAGGAAACACATACTGCTGGCATGCTGGAAATTGGTTATGCTGTAGACGCACATCTGAGCCTGAAGTTGTGACTTGCAGTGAGGGCCTGAGCTCCCACATTCCTTTGACGAGTAAACCTTCCTCTGTCACTTTGGTGCCTTAACTCAGGGGTGAAGGCATACACTTCTAACGGGCCATGCAGGGACCCTGCGGACTGCACGGGGCGCCTTGTGACGCATGTGGGACATGGTGAGTGTTGCACGCCCCCAGGCTTGAGAGAAGGCTAATCCTTGCGAGTGGAGGGAAGTAGTGCGGCACCACATAGACTCTGATGATAAGAGCAGGGACGGCTCCTTTCAAATCACCTGTGACTCCTCGCTGTTTTTGATTTGCCACTGCTGGGGACTGTTTCTGTGTACTGAGTGAGATCCGGTGAGAACTACAGGGGAGAGGTGTACAATGGGTTGCACTGAGGGCAAACAGGCAAAACTGCAATTCACAACAGGGAAACAAATACCTAGTGAGGAGGCAGAATCGAAAAGAGACGACGACCAGCCTCCCCCGCTCAAACACAAGATGAGGACTTCAAAGCTATCCTCCTCACGATCCATCAAAGCTTAACCTCCATTGAATCCAAGATGGACTCCATGAACTTGTGCATGGACTTCCTCATGCAAAAGCTGGAAAAACATAATGGCCGAATCTCTGAAACTGAACAACGCATTTCCACTCTCGAAGACGCCACTGGAGCTAGCAGCGCCAAACTGCAAGGCATGGAGAAACTTCTTCAGGTAATAGCGGCAAAAAACGAGGACCTAGAGGCATGCTTGCGCAGAAACAATCTGTGTCTTGTGGGCGTCCTAGCGTCTGCAGCCACTGGCCGCATGGAGACCTATGTTGAGCGTCTGCTCCTGGACCTCTGTGGAGCTGAAGCCTTTTCCAAGGTGCTGATCGTCGAACCAGCCCACAAATCGCTTATGGTGAGACCACCGCCGCACCCTATCCTGGCAGGCATCCTAAACTACAAGGATCGGGACACTGCACTTAGACTTACGCTGGAGAAGCAAGAACTGGTCTATGAGGGAGTGAAAGTTGCACTCTAGCTGGACTTCACCATGGCAGTACAGGAGGCGCAGAAGAAATTCCTCTCAGCTAATTCCTGGCATCCCCTATGGCATGTTCTATCCAGCGAGATTGCGCATTCAGCACTGAGGGAAGACGCACAGCCTCAGCAGTCCACAGCACGAGGCGGTCGCCCACTTCCCTGGCTGATGAACCTGGCTCTGGCTGTTCCTCACCCGATCATGCGGAGCTGTAGAGCTGTTTTTGAAAAAACGAAAGACGCTGCTGAGAACTAGTAAGACTGTTCCCTTTGATATGGCAAAGAGCGAGGCATGACATGCTCTGCCCCAAGAACTCTGAAACTCTAACTGCATTGTTAAGCCCCTGTGGTGAGTGACTTAGCCCTGGAGTGTCCAGTAAGACACTGTTCTTCTGGGCTCTCTCGCAGTTGCGAGGTGCGCGGACAGCCTCTCTGGCATGTAACCCAGGAGATTATTCCCCCTGTGAATGTTCTGCATGTTAGATGTAATGTTACTAATGTTTTTTTCAATAGGCTAGTGCAGAGACTAGTAGCGTATGCCTCCCTTTATATCTTACTCTCTCCTTAAGACAGCATTTTGATGTGGGGCAATACTTCTAAAGAGTACTACATAAAATGCCTGCGCTGTTGTTTTTTGGGGTGGGTAGGGAGTACATTGCCTGTGGGCTTGGGCTGCAGGTGTGGGTGGGGGAGGGGGTTGCTTACTCAGAATGCTATACTGTTTTGTCTTTGTTGGAAATGGGATCCCCGGCTGGCCAGGGCTTTCGCCAAAGTCAGTCAGAGACCACCACACCCAAGTCAGGGCAAGGGAGTTACACGCCAAGATAACCCCTACTCACCCTCTAGGTAACGTGGCGCGAGCAGCAAGGCTAAACTTGGAGGCGATGTAGGTTAAGTATTTGCGCACGCACCCCAGCAACAACAACCAAAGGCCCACCACAAAGGAAACTCCACACAAGGTTATATAAAAATAGCCTTTGTATTACACCAAAACACATTAGATAAAACACACACTTTACAATGTGCCAGAGGCACGGGCAGAATTTACAAGGGATATGTACAAGACAGGGCCACCTGGACCACTGTCAGGAATCAGAAGTAGCACTTTCAGAAATAGCACTTAGAACATAGAATATAGCACAAAATAGCACACAACCAGTAATCACTGGTAACCAGGATCACACTAGCACCACCTGTACTAGGGAGAAAACAACCACCTATGTATTACAAAACCTGTAGGGGTGTAAGAGGAAAACACATGATGCAATGCATAACATTCATTCAGAGGTGTAAAGGCACATGACGCATAAAAACACATTCAGAGGTGCAGAAAGTACAATTGCGCCAAACTCACGTAAGTCACCACCTGTGACTGTCCCTAGGCCCTCTGGCCTTGTTGGGGCTAGGACGCCCTGTGTCCAAAGTCAGGGTCCTAAACGTAGCAGTTGCCCACAAAGTGCTGGGCAACTGGTGCAATTGAGGAGGATGTGGCCACCCACTAGAGCCTCGCAGGCTCTGGCAAATAGAATTTCCCCTAGAACCTCTCTGGGCTCAAAGAACCACCACTGTGGCACTGGTGAGCCTCTCTTAGGCTCTCTCACCAGCAAGGGGGGCTGCTGAGCCTCACAGGGCTCCAGCAACAGGAAGGTACAGCCTCGCTGGGCTGGGGGGTCCCTCGCTCTGGGGACCCAAAGCAATAATGCTGGCCAAGAGCCTCGCTGGGCTCTAACGCTACTGGTGCCCCCGGGGCACCTCGTGGCTCCACAAACGCGGAGGTGCTCTCTCTCGTTGGAGCCTCTCTGGCTCGGGTTGGAGTCCCCCTCTTGGGGACTCGGGTCGCTCACAAGTGCCCCCTGAGCCCTCAGGCTCAAAACACAAAGGCGCGAGGTCGCGCTACAGAGAGGGGGCGGGGCGGACACCGGCAATGTGTCCCGACGCTCCCCCCTCCTCTGCAGGCACCTACCGGGTTCGCGCTGGGCTCTCCAGCGGAGGCGGGTCTCTCCCGCTGGTCCCGGGGCTCTCCTCTTCACACGGGAGCCTCGGGGACCCGGCCGGCAGCTTCTCTCTCCCCGGCTCGTCGGAGGAGGCGGGACTTCCGGTCGGCCTTTCCTGGGCCGCGCTGCGATTGGCCGGGCGCTTTACTACTTCCGGGTCGCCGCGGGCAGCGCGGCGGCTCGCTTCTAGGCAGGCAGGCGGCTTCCCAGATGATCCGAGGAGTGGGCTCCCTCGTAGATCGATAACCACGGGCACAACAAAGCGGCGAGGAGCGGGGTGGCACCCGCGCCGCCAAAGCAAATATAAAGCGAGGTAGGCACTCGCTAGGCCACCACGAGCAGGGTGGGCACCTGCACAGCAATTGGCGCCCTCCCAAGCGCTAGGCAGATAATCACAGCGCTCCAAGCGCTATAATTCAAAATAAAGCGCTCTCAGCGCTGGGGTGAAGGCACAGCGCTCCCAAGCGCTACAAGCCAAATAAAGCGCTCTTAAGCGCTATGAGTAAAATAAAGCGCTCCCAGGTGCCCTCAGCCAGCAGGGCAGATTCCCAGCAGTCCTTGGGCAGGCAGGGGGGACAAGGCTGGGCCCAGAGCCAGCACACTGGGTCTCCAGGCAGGGAGACACCCAAAGTGGCGGTCCTCTGGCCCAGCAGCAGCAACAGCCCCCCTCAGGATCCTGGAAGAGAACAACTTCTGTGGGGACACAGCCCCATTTTTATACAGTGCATGCCTTTGTTCAAGGGTGTAGAGTGGGGGCGGAACCAGTCGCAGCTGGTTCTTGAGTACTCTGTTTACCTCAACCACCCTCTCTATTCACTGGCAGGGCTTGGGTCATTAGACACACCACAGGGGGGCGGAGCCAGCATTGTGTGGGGAAAACCCAGCCCATCCAGGACACAGGTACACTCCTCCCACACATCACTCATGCTAATCTCCCACTCACCACCGGGCAGACCCATCCAGACTTCCTGGAGCCTGGCATGCCAGCCAGCTCCAGCCAATCACACGCCAGCACCCTCACAGCACACGTACAGCCATGTCTAGAAATGGCGCTTCGCTACTAGACACATACATGCTGCATACACCGTTGCGCAGCATTCACTCACACGAGTTCACACATACCAGACTCAAGCCTGTACACCCCACGCATCAGGAACTACCAGGGACACATACATTCCCCATGCATTCCTATGGGCGGGCAGGCCTAGCTCAGCACATGCACTCAGAGTGCGCACGCACTTTCCACTGGGACACAGTGAAAGTGCGCAGAATCCAAAAATCACCATCTCCAGGTCACCATTTCACGCAAAAAGTCTCGGGGTGAACCTGCCCTAAGGGCCAAAGTCCAACAGTCTTGCATGGTACCACTTTAAAGTTGTACAAGATACAGTTGCATGCAATGTGCCAGCACATTTTTTTTTGTAAAAGCTGCCCTATATATGTAACTTCCACAGATACCTAAAGTTGTATGGCCAACGTACCACTGACTCATAAGCCCACCATTAATTGTTTGATGTGGAATGTGCGCAGCCTCTGAGACCCCCGCAAGAATAGATAGGTCCTACACTGTCTTGACAGGCATCATGTTCAGGTGGCAATGCTGCAAAAGACGTACATTGTTCCCGGGATCCAGCCAGTATTTGGCAGGAAATGGGCTGCGCACAGCTGCTTTTCCAACATTTCTATATATGCCAGAGGCACCACTATTTTGATTAAGAAAGGGCTGGGCCACTGCCCACTAGGCTCCTTACAAGACCCTCAGGGTAGATTCAGCATAATGTGGGGTAGGCTAGCGGAACACACGATTACCTTAGTAAGCTGTTACTCACCCAACATTGATGACGCGCACTACTTCATTCAGTTATGGGGACACTTATTGGAAATCGGCTCTACATTCACTATATGGGAGGACTTCAACCTCGCCATAGAGCCGGAGCTGGATCGGTCACATCTGCATTCAACATCCCACCAACAGGCCACCAACAGGCCACTAAACACCTCCGGCCATATTGGTTGACCATCGGCTCTTTGATGCATGGCGCTCTCTGCACCCTATGCAAAAAAGGGCACGTTATCCTCGACTTTGCACATTAGCTGGACTCGCCTCGACTACTGACCCTTTTTGGCCAGTCTAACTGCTAGATTCATGAAAGGGCCATTTTGCAAGTCTTTAATAGCGATTCATAAGGAATCGCTATTAAGGACTTGCAACACGGGATTCATGTAGGAATTGCTAAATAAATTGCGATTCCTACACATTCCTTATTTGCGATTAGCAAATTGCTAATCACAAATAAGGAATAACTCCCCATTCATTCCTATGGGCCTAAGGCCCATAGGAATGAATGGGGAGTTATTCCTTATTTGCGATTAGCAATTTGCTAATCGCAAATAAGGATGTGATTTCAAGGGTGCAGCGGTGTCCAAAGGACACCCTGTAGCACCCCTGAAATGTGAATTTACACTGATGTTGTGCACACACATGTCCAAAGGACATGTGTGTGTGTAACATGCAACTTAGAAAAATGCATTTAAATGCATTTTTCTAAGTTTTAGCTATTTACCACAAGGTTTGACTTCGTGGTAAATAGGGGTCCCAAATTGCGATTTCGCAATTTCAAAATGGTTCATGAATTGCATTTAAGGAATCTCAAATAGAGATTCCTTAAATGCAATTCCTCGCAAATGTGCGAATTCTTTATTAGCGAATTTTGCATTTAGGATGATGAATCCCAAATGCAAAAATTGCACTCGCAAAGGGCCAGATTCTCAGAATCTGGCCCTTTGCGAACGCAATTAATCTTGATGAATCTAGCTGATAATACATGGCTCAGAGAGGTAACACAAATAGTTTGTACCCTCTCGGATCTCTCCCGGTCCTTCTGAAGCTGGAACCACCAGGCCGGGAATCTACCCACTGATCCTGGAGACTCTAGCCCACAACTCTACTAGACAGCGCCTTTCAGGTGGGAATCGCAACAGGAGATAAAAGACTTCTTCCCAAGTAATATTGACAGTGTGCCTACTCTTGCGTGCATTTGGGAAAGTTTTAAGGTCACTGTTAGAGGTCTATGCATAGCGAAGAGCGGGGGTCTTGTGGTCCATTAGGGGCACGTTGCACAGGTTAGAACTACTCTGTGGATGTAGACTAGCACACCACATTTTTCATTAATACCTACTTTAATCTATTGGAATCAGTTTGTTGGTGAGAACTAGACATCAAAAGAACTGAGTCGCAAATCGCATACTCTTCTGACGCACTACTGCGAGCTTGACTTAAAGAGCTCCTAATGGAATACTCGGAGGAAGCCGAGGGGAGGCCAAATACCAATTGAAATGTCACACTGCCAGGTCCAATAGAGAGGGTGAACGCCCGGGCAGAGCCCTGGTGGAGGTCAGCAGGGTTACCAGGTTTGCCAATCAAATCCTGGAAGTCATGGATGAAGAGTCGCAGCGACACACAGATTCTGGGGAAATACTCCACACTTTCACTAACTATTACACCACGCTCTACCATACTGTTAGTCCGGCTCCTCCAGACATAGCCGCATAATTTGATGACACGGCTCTGGGCTGGTACAAAAGGGGATGATGGACGTAGCGTTTGAGCAAATCAAACACTCACCCCCAGTCAACTGATCTGGGTTTAATTCATCACCATTCTTTAGTTGGCCACCCCAGTTCAGACATGGCCATATGCAAATCAGTCTGACCCTGTGCCTCATGGGAACAGTCCAGCCCGAACTGCCAAGCCATGTCTTCCCTGGACCGGAAACAAGCATCCTGGGACCGGTTTCGGATTCATAATCCTCATCAGCCAGGCTATCTTGAATCCAGTGGCCAAGTGAGCAAGGGACTCACGTCTGAGCATACCCTGCCACACCTAGGGCGAACAAAGCGATACAAAAGGGATGACGGACGGAGCGTTTGAGCAAATCAAACACTCACCCCCAGTCAACTGATCTGGGTTTAATCCATCACCATTCTTTAGCTCACCCAGCCACCCCAGTTCAGACATTGCCATATGCAAATCAGTCTGACCCTGTGCCTCATGGGAACAGTCCAGCCCGAACTGCCAAGCCATGTCTTCCCTGGACCGGAAACAAGCATCCTGGGACGGGTTTCGGATTCATAATCCTCATCAGCCAGGCTATCTTGAATCCAGTGGCCAAGTGAGCAAGGGACTCACGTCTAAGCATACCCTGCCACACATAGGGCGAACAAAGCGATACAAAAGGGGATGATGGACGGAGCGTTTGAGCAAATCAAACACTCACCCCCAGTCAACTGATCTGGGTTTAATCCATCACCATTCTTTAGCTCACCCAGCCACCCCAGTTCAGACATGGCCATATGCAAATCAGTCTGACCTCGTGCCTCATGGGAACAGTCCAGCCCGAACTGCCAAGCCATGTCTTCCCTGGACCGGAAACAAGCATCCTGGGACCAGTTTCGGATTCATAATCCTCATCAGCCAGGCTATCTTAAATCCAGTGGCCAAGTGAGCAAGGGACTCACATCTGAGCATACTCTGCCACACTTAGGGCGAACAAAGCGATACAAAAGGGGATGATGGACGGAGCGTTTGAGCAAATCAAACACTCACCCCTAGTCAACTGATCTGGGTTTAATCCATCACCATTCTTTTGGATCAGCGATTCCCGTAGGGTGTTCTTATCAGCTGACACTGAAGGGGATGAGATTCAGGCTGCAATAATGGGGTTGGGCTCCAGCAAGGCTGAAGACCCAAGGGCCTGCCAGACAAGTTTTATAAATGCTACAGTGAGCAATTGACTCTCATCCTCAAACAGGTATTTGAAGAGGCACAAGACTTAGGGTATATCCCTCCTTCCATGTACCAAGCTCTAATTATATCCCTACCCAAACCAGGCAAGACTGCTGGTAAGTGCAAGGCCTATAGGCCTCTGTCTTTAATCAACTGTGACACCAAGATACTTGCTAAAGTTATAGCCCACCTACTGTCCTTGCTCATGGAGGGTTTGGTCTTGTCAGACCAAGCCGGCTTCGTCCGGGCAGGGCCACCTCTTACAACCTGTGCACCATTTTCACGCTCCTTCTTGACATCGACCCTGATAGTTCGGTCGCTGGGATTTTTCCAGGCGGCACAAAGGCATTTGATTCCCGGGAGTGGGATTATATGCTTGCCATCTTGTGTTGAATGGGCCTCCCTCGTCCTTTCTTAGCCTGGATTCACTTACTCTATTCTAAGCCGGGGCGGTGGTTCAGATCAACGGGCTATATTATGATCCAATCCCATTAAGCGAGGCACTCACCACGGATGCCTGCTATCCCCGTTACTTTTTGCCTCAGCCATTGAGCCTCTGGCAGCTAAAATTGGGCAACATCATAGAGAATACGCCATAATCTACCCTTCCCGTCAAATCATAATATCATTGTATGCGGACGATATCAACCTATACCTCCGGGACCCCAGTGTAAGTCTGAACCCTATCTTGAGGGAATTCATTAGATTTGGTCATCTATCTATACTAATATAATAAAGAGAGAGCCCAAACCTTTGAGGCGGGTAATCTCCGGAACCACAGCACCAATCACAACACCCAATACAGCGTTGGAAAGGGCAG
Organism: Lissotriton helveticus; assembly: GCF_964261635.1. NCBI lineage: Eukaryota > Metazoa > Chordata > Amphibia > Caudata > Salamandridae > Lissotriton > Lissotriton helveticus. Next base: position 1,890,253,672 of record NC_136063.1, on the reverse strand, counting down.
TTGCAGCAGAAGGACATAGGCTATGCAGATGCCCACCATATACATTTAAAAGGTAAAAGAACTGTGCCAGCAAAGTAGTCACTTGTGGGCGTATCTGCGTTGTGCTGTGGGCGTGTGCTGGGGGCGTGACAAACGCTGGGGGCGTGTGGTACATTCCGCCCTTCATGCCATGTCTCATATCGTGTGCTGTGGGCGTGTGCTGGGGTCGTGGGCGTGTGTGGGGCGCGGGATTACGGAAAAAAAACGAGCGTTGTGCCCAATATTTCATTGTTTTTTCTTCCCAGGTTCTGTACATTCCAGCTCCGGGTGTCCACCCTGCTCCCTTTAAATACCCCTGCACCCCATAATCATAACCCACCCTTACTCCTTAAAATACCCCAACACCCTTAAACACTAACCCATCTTAACCCTATAAATATACCGTGTACCCCAAAACCCAAACCTATCCCTAAACCCTAAAAATACCCCTGTACCCCAAAACCCAAACCTAGCCCTGAACACTATAAATACCCCTGTACCTCAAAACCCAAACCTACCCCTGAACCCTAAAAATACCCCTGTACCCCAAAACCCAAACCTACCCCTGAACCCTAAAATACCCCTGTAGCCCAAAACCTAAACCTAGCCCTAAACCCTTAAAATACCCTTGTACCCCAAAACCCAAACCTACCCCTGAACCCAAAAAATACCCCTGTACCCCAAAACCCAAACCTAGTCCTGAACCCTAAAATACCCCTGTACCCCAAAACCCAAACCTAGCCCTGAACCCTAAAAATACCCCTGTACCCCAAAACCCAAACCTAGCACTGAACGCTTAAAATAAACCTGTTCCCCAAAACCCAAACCTACCCCTGAACCCTAAAAATACCCCTATACCCCAAAACCCAAACCTAGCCCTGAACCCTAAAAATACCCCTGTACCCCAAAACCCATACCTGTCCCTAAGCCCTAAAACTACCCCTGTACCCCACAACCCAAAACTATATCTGAACCCTTAAAATACCCAAACACCCCAAAACATATACCTCAGTACCCCAAAACATATACCCCTATACCCATTCTTACCTTATCCAAACATAAAAAAAAAAAAACATGCTTTTACCATTCATGCATTTACAACGAATTTCGTTGTAAATGTATGCATGGTAAAGCATATAAAATGTAATGCCATGCGTTATAATGGCATTGCGGAGTCATGGTACTTTCGTAATGAAAGTATGGGGAGTGATGGTATGCGGAAAGAAAGTTGGGGAATAATGTGTGTTTACCCTCCCCCGGTAAGTACATTGGTGGCACGGCGGCCCACATCTCCAGCAACATACTCAAATTTTTTTACCACCGATTTGAAAAATGCACAGGTCTCTCTCATTGATGGCCAGCACCGACATACACTTTTAGACACACCTCCCGCCACAAGTTCTATAATTGCGAACTTTAGAGCTGGGGAGATACGTTTGAATCTCGGCATCAGCTCAACATCCTGTGATTCCAGGCAAATCGCTTTGTCTCCCCGTGCCTACTACAAATGAATGTGTTCTTCTGTAATGTAAATTGTGCTCATACCATGTTGTCGAGTTCGCGCTATATAATATTGCAAGGAAAAATAAAGTAGGAAAACTCGAGTTCACACACTACTGAACGCGCACTCTTAAGTGCATCAGCAGTGCACTGTAAATCGGAGCATTTCACAGGCCTGTCATAGAAATGCTATCAAAACGAAATCCTACAAAACAATATACTACTGGCCGGCAGCAATGTATACCCGGACAACGTCGGGACGGGCTGCTAGTCTGGGATAAAGTTAAATTAGAGCAAGTCTCAGATTTTCCTACTCACCCCTAATACTACTATATTTACCCCTGATCACCCTCTGAGCTGGTGCGTGAATGAAATCAAGTATCTGGAAGTCATAATCACCAGGAACCCTGAGGAGACTATTATATCAAATTATGGGGCTGTGATAGACACAATTATAACATAGACAGACCGCTGGATCACCCTTCCTCTCTCCTTGGCAGGCAGAGTGGCCCTGTTGAAGATGAACATCCTCCCCAATCTCCTCCATTTATTTCTCAACACACCCTACTACCCAGGGAGCATTTTTTTTACGAAGAAAGTATTGCCCCACATAGTCCCTGCACCAATAACACCTGGAAATGCCTGACTAAGGAAATGGGTAAGGCCCACTTGTTCCGCTGCCACACCTTCATCACCTTGTGGAGATTAGAACTCACTTTAACCAAGGCCAGCAGCAGGGCTCAGACAGGTCTAGGCAGGTCCAATTGCAGATGTTCAGCTGGGCAGTTGCAGGGAGGCCTCTGGAAGCTTGTGGTGTCCTTCTAGCTCACACAGGAGGTCAGTCAACTGACTCTTGGAGTCACTCTAGGTTGCGTGGGAGCAAAGCAAACAGGTTCAAACATCCTTCTCCAGACGGCAAAGCAGTCCTTCAAGCAGAGGGGCAGTCCTTTTGACAGCAGGCAATGCTTCTTCTGAATCTTCCACAGTTTCAAGAGTGTTGTGAGTTTAGTTTCTGAGAGCGCAACCTTTTTCTCGAGTTCCAGCGTTTAGGTGAGGGATGCCGCTTTGCCAAATCTTCCCCTTCCTTGCATTTGGCTCTCAATTGTCTAGGTTCAACAAGAGACTGACAGGCTGAGATGTGAACAGCAGTGTCAGTGTCAAGGCAGTGCAGGCAGCAACTCTCAGAAGACAGGAAGGGGGTGGAAATGCCCCAACGCTGTCCCTTTGAGACTCAGGGAGGTTGAGTGGCAACCCCCAAGGACATCCTGCTCAAGAAAGCAACACCAGCCCCACACTCAAGGGCCTTTTGTGACTATATCTGGGAGGAATAGGAAAGTAATTGACAGTCATGTCACTCGGTATATTGGCAGAAAGGGAGCATTTGGTTTAGGCTGAAAAATGCCAACTTTCTAAAAGTGACATTCACAGAATAGTAGTTTAAAATACACCGTTACCACTATAGAGGATTTTAAGTCATTTGAGTGTAAAAAGTATTTTCCCAACTGTTCCCAAACTGTAGTTAGCACATATTAAATGTAATATGGCAACCCAGTGTTAGTCTATCGGAGAGGAAGGCCTTGAAAATGTGAAAAACAAACGTTGGGAGTTTTTAACTGCCAGGACACGTAAAACTTCAACCCACATGTCCAAGTTTTAGGTCGAGGCTAGGCAATTCGCATGTGCTGTCTGCAAGACCTGATGAAAACAGTATAGCGAAAGTAAACCCACCTGCTGCTTGCAATTGGGTAATTTATGTGTCACTCTGATTTCCCTGGCTCCCTATTGATTGCTGCTCTGATTAATCATTTCCGTTTTTAATCGGAAGCAGCACTGAACAGCTACAGTTTTATTGCGCTGCAACTGTATGAATGTTATGTTAAGGGACTACTTGTGTTTATCATGGCACGTAGCATGGCACTTGGTCTCGTTATTTTTTTTCACCATGGCGCCCGCCTCATGGGACCCCATGCACATACGCACGTAGCTTCTGGTTCGAGCCATCACTTCACCTTGTTTCCTACCAGCCTCCACATCCCGTGCACTCACTCAGCACTGGCAGCTCCGCTGTTTCAGGCCAGGGGAAGAGGAGTTTGGCACAAATCTAACCCCCGGTAGGGGGCGCTTACACTACTTGGCTGACTTCCTGTTTATTGGCCAACCAGGATCAAGAGAATGCTCAGGTTTACGGATGCCGGCTTCAGGGCAATCCTGGGCACCGCCTGGAAAGTGGCATAGGGGGGATAAGCGTAGGGATAACAGGAAACATCACATTGTTAGAGATTTTCCCCATTGTGGTGGCCAGGCTAGCGAACAGACAGTTAATGCAATGGTCAGATAATCAAGCAGTGGTTCAGGCAATAAACCTGGGAACAGCGTAATGCCCTGCGGTGGTACTACTGCTGCGACAGCTGGTAGACTGTCAGCTGAGTGCGAACAGAGTGATTAGGGCCTGACACATTGCAGGCGTGGAAAACTCAATGGCTGATGCAATTTCTCGTTTTCAGTGAGACAGATTCAGGGTGTCGGCGCTAGAGGCTGAGTGGAACACAACACCTATAACCAGGCAACTATGGAGCCTAGTGGACCTGAGCTGACTATGCTGGTTGAAAACGAACTGGCACCCAAAACAGCTTAGAGATACCGTAAGTGAAGTTGGTGGTAATTTGCGATTCCTTAAAGCTATATCGCAATTTGCGATGTCTACTAGGATAGCATTTAGGGAATGGCACATTGCGATCATCTAAATGCGTTTGCAAAATAGGGAATCTCAAATTTCGCTATTTCTTATTTTGCAAGTGGGTTTTTTCTTTCTTACGTTGTACACTACGATTTTGCGATCCCAAACAGTGAAATTTGTTTGCGATCGCAATTTGACTTGATACATCTGGCCCAATGTTACTGAGAATGTGAGGTATGACAAGAAAACATGGGTTTCGAATGACCAACCAATAAGTTGCAAAATGTATGGTCATATTTTGAAATAATAAACTGCGGCTTTTATGCAACATATACTATTGTATCTGAATGATGTGAGGGGAGAAGGAGAAGGGGGAGTAAACTTGCAGGCCTAGGAGGGGTTTCGAACCTGGTTCCTCAGTCGGAAACTCTGGCAGTTAGCCAGCTGCTGTTTGTTTTTGGCTCCCGAGCCTCTTTCGTAGCTCGTCTCCTCCTCCGGCTCCGAATGAGTAAAAACCAGCCCTGCTCCCGAAATAACTTTCTTGTAGTGTGTAAGCATTTCTGTTTATTTATATAGCATCGCCAGATAATTTTGGAGAACTGGGGAACTGTGCAAACTAGAATTGGCAAGGTTGTGCGTTTTATATTGTGTTGTTCTGTTTTGATTATATGCTTTACTAAGCATTTGCTTCCCAACTAAGTGGCTTCTTCATTCCTGTCCTATTGTATCTTAACAGCAGCGCCTATATGTGCCAGCAAACAAATGAATACTGGCATTTTCTAGCTGCGTGAGTATTGAGTCCAACATAGGCTTCTGGGGTTTATAGATGTTTTTAAATAGTTGAGATGTAGACATACACCATTATTTTTGCTACTCAATGCGTTCCTGTGGACAGGTTCCAACAGTTCTGAAGAGGGTCTTTGGAATAAGGAGTTAAGGGTTATTTGCATAGGAGACTAATGCCTTCTCAAATGGACGTCTTGTTTTTTAGAGCTGCCTATTTTGTCAGAAGCATTGCTTAAGCATAGCTAAAACTTTGACTTCATGCAAATGAACAGAGTGATTCCCACAGTAATATGATGAGCATATTCCAACACATGCTATAACTTACAGCGACATGGCAGGATGGCTCAATGAGTTTAACGGTCCCCGTTGGAAGCTCTACTGAACGGAAGGCCAAGAGTTCAAACCTGCGGGAGGTCATCTGTGCATTCCATTTTTCGGAGGTCTGTAAATTCAGTAGTATTAAATATTGCGTTATATTGCCACCATTACGTTGGACAATAGTGATATTTGTTGTTTAAATGGCTTAGAAATGGTGCAAAGTTGCTACATAAAAACACCTCCTTATTATTGCACATATGATTTGAAACAAAGGAACACTGGACCTTAAGAGTGATGAACGGTAGCCAATAACATTGTCATGTTGCATTTAACAGCACCGCTGTATCCCGTTTGGCAACGTTGAATTAAATATCACAATTGATTAGGCACAAATCTGTTGACTGTTTAAAACTCTGGATGGGTTCTCTCAGATTTTCATCCTCAAAGGTTGACCAAATCAGTTATCATTGAGTTGGGTAACATTAAAGGTGTTTACTGACAGTGACGCTACCAAAGATGAAATTGCACTTCATAAATCTTGCATTTTTGCCTAAATTACATATTTATGCAGCATAGTAAGAGAGCCCGCACTCACACAAAAATGAGTAAAATTCGGAAATAATCAAAGATGTAAACTAATCAATATTTTCTGTTCAATACATCTGCTGGGTGCTATTGAGAATCTAGAAGTTGCACTGCTACAAGTTGGTATGTTGATGATCCAATAAAGCTGCTTCTAAAGCTATTCTTATGGATCATTATTACTACCACATTTTGCCGACAAGGATGGAATTTAAAGGCAGGGGACCATCCATGCAGGATTTTATTGATGTTTCACTACTCGAATACCCGCATCGGTGAGACGGTGAAATATCAGCTGTTTTAGTGCCACTGTGAGGACACAGCACTGCCACTTTGAGGTCAATGGAGAAGTAAGGAGTTCTCCATCTCAGACGGGAGGAGTAGGTGTGATGTTGCTGGGGAACTGCAGCTTTTAAGCTTTCAGCTGGCCGTGTATCATAAATGGACTTGGCTATCAAGGTCCTAGCGTGGTCAATCTGTGGTATAGAGTTGCACCGAAGGGCATGAGAGATGGGCTGTTCCGGCGCATATCAGGAATTTTTAGGGAAGTTCTTTGAAGCAGGCATCGGAGTGAGTGAGGACATGTGAATCAACCGACTGAGGGTACGCGCATGCTCGCATAATGGGGTGGAAGCACGTGGAGGCAATTGAAGGAGGGCTCATGCAGACTCACGCAATCGGAAGTGTGGGTGAACCAAGTCTCCCATCAGATCAGATGTGAGGATCCAGAGCAGCGGGAGACAGTGACGTGGCCATCCCAGTCATCTTATTGGTTGAAGTTTTTCTTGGTTTGCTGTGACGTCACTGACGCGCGTAGAAGAATGTGCATGCCAGAGTGCAGTGTGTCAAATCTCTATGATGCGCACACAGGGGCAGATTTACGAGCCCCTTATGCCCCTTTTTTTGACGCAACGGTGGCGCAAACAATGTGCCCTATTTACAACGTGACGCATCTAGGAGATGCGTCACGTTGTAAAGCCCTGCGCCATAAGGAGGCGTTACGGCGCAGGGGGGGGAGTTCTTGCGCAGGAACGCCTCCTAAAAGTGGCTGAGTGAAATCTACAAGATTTCACTCAGTCACTTTTAGGCCAATGCTGCGTCAAAACCCTGCGCCTGCTTGGAGCAGGCGTAAGGCTTGACGTAGCATTGGACAGATAGTGCAGTCCCGAGCCTTGCTGGAGCTGCGTGGCGCTTGCGACGCAACTCCAGCAATGCGCCACCTTTACGGCACGTGACGCATCTGTGCCGTTTTTGCCCCATGGTGCGCCGCATTGTAAATGCGGCGCACCATGGGTGGCGGAGCTGCGGCGCACAATAACTGGCGCATCCCTGGGGATGCGCCAGTTATTGTAAATCTGCCCCACAGTGTTCAGCGTCAGGAGCTTCTGTGATGCAACAGCAGTAATCAACGGGACGTGTGTCTGTTACATGCACTTGATATCAAGACGTCGGATTGTTGCAAGGTGCACAAATTATTGTGCAGCATCCCTGACAGATTACATAGCGGTTTAGATAGCTGTGTGTATAGTAATGTAGCTGTGTTTAAGTGTGCTGGGAGACGAGGTATAGTGATAGTCATACTGTTACTGAACGTTGAGCATTTACATTGTATTTTAATAAAAGAGAGGGAATTGAAGTTTGTAGGATATATGTGTATCTACAGTTACTTGTAAGTTGTAGTGCAGCACTACTGTAAAATATTGCAGTGGTGTTATAGTGACTGAAGAGGGTATTTGCCTGTAAAGCTGTGTGTTGTATTTTATCATCTGTCGTTCTCCTTTCTCTCTTTCTTTCTTTCTTTCTTTCTTTCTTTCTTTCTTTCTCTCTCTTTCTTTCTTTCTTTTTTTAGAATTTTGATTGGGGTTACCATGGCTACTGTCTGTGGGAATCAAGCACCAGCATTTTTTAAGGGGCAAATCAACATGTTATGAAGTGCGAACCGTGGTTATGTCATTAAAAAAATATTTAGTTACCATTAATGGTAATGACTTTGATTCACAAAGGAAAAAAACTTTACTTTGGAATTTGATGGAGACAGATGCAGTGGATGTTTTGGAACACTTATCTATTTTAGAAATCCACAGAAAATGGAGTCAGAGGATTATGATTTATTTACTGAAGCCTTAACAGGTTCAACAAGAGATTTGTAGCACAGCCAATATTGTTTTAGAGAGATTTAATTTTAATACCCGTCACTGATTGATGAGTCAGTAGATGCGTATGTTTCTAGTTTGAGAACGCTTGCTTCTGATTGTGAGTTTGGAGCTTAAGTAGATATTTACATTAGGGACCAACGAATAATAACTTGTTCTAACAAGAAGGTTCAGGAACAGTTACTGCAAGAGTGTAGAGAGGTCGATTAATCCTTTCAATACAATCAATGTGGAAATTGTGCCTGGAGGAGTGGCTGGTCAGCAGTTAAGAGGCCCGTGGGGCACAAAGAGAAACTGGTTAGATCGAGTGTGCCTAATTTTACCACTCATAGACCCAAAGTGACAGATAATAGATTTCAATACACACTCTGTGTAGCATGTGTAGTAACCTTCTTTACAACAGTTTACTTCTTGATCTTCTTTATTGAGATCAAGTGCAAAGAAGTACAGACAAAGGGTGCTGCTGTCTTGAGATGCAACTCAGATCTAAACCAGCATTCTACAACTTGTACTCAATCCATTCTAACTATGTCATACATTCTAATTTCTAGTTCTACATTCTAACATGACTAATAAGTTACCACACATCTCCCTTCTTAATAAAAAAATTAAAGAAGAAAACAAATATCTAACAAACAAACTAATACTGGAGGTATATGTTTTAATCACACACAAAATCCTGTAAAAATGTTGGTGTGACTACTTTCCTCCCACTCTTTGTATAAACCCGTTGATAATCCCTCGAGTCCTTTGTAGAACAAGTAGGTACAGATTCTTGTAGACCTGGATCTGTATTAGCTTTTGGATCCAACTCAATAATACCTGATTCCTCTGGATCATTATCCTCTAAAACAACATTTTCAAGAACAGGAACAGAATCAAGTTGAACAGAAATATAATCAGATGAAGACACGGGGCTCAACCACCAGTAATCAGCCCCATCCCCCTCCTTGAAACTTTTTTCCTGAATCAGAAAACCTAGCTAATGCAATTCTGCTCATGTGATGAATGGTACCATCATCCAGCATGACGTATTGCGCATCACTTTGGTGATTGTCCTGGGATCTGAGAAACGTGGTTAAAGTATTCCAACTATCTTTGCATTTTTTACCCTAACTAATTGACCCACCTTAACATATGTCTCCTTGGTTCCAAGTTTCTTATCATAATACAATTTGTTCTTGTCTTGTGATTTGCAAATGTTTTCTCTGATTTTCATACAATCCCAATTGTATTTTCTACTTCAGCCCATCCAAACAGGATTCATTTTACAATAAGGAAACCTGCCTCTCTTTAAACCAAAAGGACTTTTACCGCAAGTATCATGTACAGTTATTCTGTACGACCATAATATCTTATCTAATTCAGCACACCAATCTTTTCTTCCTTTGTTGGCCAACTGTAATGTTCCTTTTATTACCCTGTTGACTCTCTCAACCACAGAGTTCCCTTTAGGATGGTATAATGCATTGAACTTCTGTCTAATGCCCGTAGCTTCCATTAACCTTTTCATAGCATCTGATTTGAACTATACCCCATTGTCAGTTAAAAGAGAAGAGGGCAATCCTTCTCTAATGAAACATTCATCTAGAAATTTGATAACTATATCAGTGTTAACATTCTCCACCACCTTCAGTTCAGTCCACCTTGAAAACAGATCCACTAAGACCAATATATACTTACAAGAACCATCTTGCCATATTATGGGTCCCATTATGTCTAAAGCTAATTCATCCCACAGTAATTTAGGACATCCCAAAGAAGACATTGGAGGATTAGGTGTTTTTTTAACTTTTATCTGAACACTCTCAACTGATACACTCTCTTACAGACCTTTCAATTTCTAGGACAATTCCAGGCCACCAGTACAAAGCCTTAACGTTTTTCTTGGTCCTTGAAATTCCTGGATGACCATCATGTCCCATTGTAATTATTTTGGAACGGACACCTTTGGGTGGAACCATTTTATCACCACGGCATACAAAGGTGCAGTCTAAGCTTAGTTCATCTCTTACTGCCCAGAATGGTTTAAACTGAGAATCAGATTTGGAATGCGTGTGCCAACCGTTAGTAATTTTTTCTTTCACACCCTCAAGAACTTCATCCTTTATACATTCACTTTTCCATTCATCCTTAGATAAGCCTTGAGAGTCAGAAAACACTCCAGCAACACAACAATCATTCCAGGAGTTATGATCAACTTCTCTCATGGGCAAAGAAAGTCTGCTTAGAAAATCTGCAATGACATTCCTGACTCCAGGTACATACTCATTAGTATACACATAATCCTGCAGTCTCATGGATAATCTCGCAATCCTAGCTGATACTCTAAACAAACCTTCAGTAGTTAACAATTTGGTTAAAGGTTTATGATCAGAGCGAAGTGTGAACTGTTTGCCCCAAATGAATTTGCGAAAATGTTCCATTGCCCACACGCAAGCCAAAGTTTCTCGCTAAATGACGGAATACTTCTCTTCACATGGTGACAAGGAACGTGACACAAATGCTATGACTACCTCAACACCTTGGTGTGATATTTGTGAGAGGACTTCATCTCTAATGATCATTGGTATATTCCTTGCTTTGTGTATCCTGGGCACAGCATAATTTTTCAATCGAATATGGTGGGTAAACCCTTTTAACTTACCCATTTCTTTTGAAAAGACAGAAGAGAATTCGTCAAGAAGCCATTTTTTAGTGTCTTCACCATCACAAGAGACCAACACTTGCTCTTTGATATTAGGATCCAGAATGATATTCAGGCTTTTTTGATCTTTCCATCCTAATATGGACGGTCCTTCTTTGGGAATGTATAACTTACAAGTGGCAAGTCTCCCTTTGAATCTAAAATCTAACACTCTAAAACCTTAAATATCAATTCTTTCTCCTGTATAGCTTTGCGGAGCAATGTCAGGAGGTTCCAACCAGCTTTCAATCTGGGAAATAAATTGTTCCTCCCATACGTGTTGAGCTATAATTGTGAAAGGTGACCCTGAATCTGCAGCCAACTGAGTGAGAACTCCCCCTAAAGAAACCTGGCACATTGGATTATTGGAAGACCCATCTGAAATGTTTAAAACAACCTTCTTTTTCATAGCAGTTTGCATTTGAACACCATCTTCACTAGAAGATGATCTATAGTCTAGCTCTATTTCTTGAATACAGGATACTTTACCCTTATAATTCCTGTCCATTTTTTTCTGCATACTTTAGCAAAATGCCCTACGACGCCACTCACTAAATATTTAGTTGTTTTCACTGGACATTTAGGGTAATTAGCCGAATGTGAACGACTGCCACACCTAAAGCAAACTAAATCAGAATAATTTTTTGTCTCCACATTGTCTTTCTTAAAAGTTCCTGACTTGAAATCTCTGTTATTCTTATGGCTAACTTTGCTATCTGAGATTTCATTAACAACTTCAACTTCTTTTTTGTCATTGGCTAATCATGCTTTAGCACATCGCTCAGACAGCTCGGCTTTTTTCACCATAGCAATAATAGCTCTCAAAGAACCTTCTCCTTCCACCCACAACTTATCTTGGATTGTTTTGTTTTTTGTATACATAACAATTTGATTGCATTTAAATTCATCTTGAAGCTGTGCGAATCTACAATTGACAGCCAGTTTTCTCAAGGCAGAAACATAATCTTCAATAGTCTCATGCTTGTCTTGTTTTCGTTGAAAAAATGAATGTCTGGTGACAGCAATACACACATTGGGGGAAAAGTGGTCATCCAGATCGAGTAATGCTGCTTTGTAAACATCAATGTCTCCCCCAACTCTTTCTTGCTTCTGTATTTGATTATAGATTTGCAAACCTTCAGGACCCAAACCCAACATAAGGATTCTTTTTTTTCTTTCAGGAGAAAATGACCCATTAATATTCTCCAAATTTGCAATATAATTGAGGAAGTATTCTTTCCAGTCCAACCAAGCAACAGGTGGATCACCTGATACTGCTAAGAACTCTCTTGGAGAACTGAGGTGTATGCCATGTAATGACGTTTCACCAGAAGAAGCACTGTCACTAGTGGAAGGCATGGTTATAAAGTAACAGCCAAAGAATAATGAATAAAAAAATACAGTGAAGATATCCTGGGAAATGTCTCTGGTAACAGTAATTGATACTTGAACACACTACTTGAATCTTAGGAAAAAAATAAAGTCAATCGATTCTTGAGTAGAGTATAGTGCAGCACCCTTGTACAATTGAAAATATGGAAAGAAGACAAAAAAATGAATACCGTGTAAAGTTTGTACCAAAAGGATTCCAGTGAAAGTCTTTCCTTCTCAGCTCCGATGTGATCGCACTCGGCTGGAAAATAACAAAAAGAATGGCCGCCGTGCGTGACCTTGGATGTCCCTGAGGCTGCGCAGCTATGTGTCACACAGGGAGACCGGGAGGTTCTTGAACAATACAGCGTCTTTTAAAAGGCAAGCAGCTGATGTCGTTAGTTCGTTAAGTGGAGCGTGGGGCCAGCCTTTTTGAAAGTCAATATCACAATGCATGCAAGACGTTAAAGCAATCCGGTAAGAGGGTATAAGGTGTAAATGAAGGTGTAAACGAATACGCTCACTATTAGAGTATGCCCCTTCATCTCGATCCTTGCCCTCAGCTCCGTGGCTTCCTCATGCGGTAATTGCTTGAAGAAAATCCCAAAACTCCATATTTACATTGTAGCAAGGTAGAAATTTGGCTAAAAAAAAGTTTGTAGAAAAGGAAATCCCACGTAGGTTCATATCCCAGACGTCGCGAAAATTGTAGTAACCTTCTTTACAGCGGTTTACTTGTTAATCTTCTTTATTGAGATCAAGTGCAAAGAAGTACAGAAAAAGGGTACTGCTGCCTTGAGATGCAACTCAGATCTAAACCAGCATTCTACAACTTGTACTCAATTAATTCTAACTATGCCATGCATTCTAAATTCTAGTACTACATTCTAACATGACTAATAAGTTACCAAACAATGTCAGAGTGTAGGTAGGAGAATCTGCCATATTGGAAGATAATGTAGAAGCTGGGGTGGACGATGACCTTTTTTTTTTAAAACACAGTTCTTGGTGTGAAAGAATAAGGAGAGATTGAGGAAGAAGATAAGTGGCCAACATTGAATGTCCAAGTGGTGTGCAATTTGTTAACAAATAATGGTGTTGACCGTAAACCGTATGTACCACCATTGTGTACCATTGTTGTTGATGGGAAAAGTTTAGAAGTGATGGCAGATTCTGGTTCACCATATACTAATAATTCAGACACATTTAAAAATTGGGAAACTGAGATTTTGCAACCTAACAATGTACATGTGTATGGGTTTGGAGGTAAGGAAATTAATATGTTAGGTTATTTTATCACCGAGATTTCTTTAAAGTACAAAATCATTATTGGTAAGGTATACGTTGCTGAATATGGGTCGCATATATTGGGCTGGAGACATTAAGGGAAGTTTGAATCCAAATGCCAAGGTGCAGGTCTGTTCGGCAGAAGAGATGTTATTGGTGCAAGATAGCAAAGGAAGTGATAAAGATTTGGAATGTTCTCTGTAGTAATTTGACGTACTCAAAGTAATTAGTTGTTTGTAGTTTATTGAAACAGCTTACAGGTGCTGCGCAGCAGCTGGCTCAAACCAAACCACCAGGAGCCAACTGTCAACTTTCTTGAACAAACCTTCTAAATGGAATGCTTATGACATAGCACGACAGTGTAAGCATTCCAAGACTAGGATGGAGAATACTACATTAATCACCTCCTCCTAAAAAAAAAAAAAAAAAATAAAATAAAAAATAAATAAATAAAGACATAGCAAAAATTGAAGAAAGCAAAACAGAATACTAACGATATCTGGCAGGAACAGAATGTCTACGATAACTTCTCTGCAGACCCCCATTGGTAGGAAAAGAAAAAACATAATTGTTTACAGGACTTAAACCGTTATCAGAACTGTTGGAACTAAGCGGTGAAGTCTGACCCAAACGGTCAGTGACTTTTACAATTCTAGATAAATTCCACCAATTCTTCAAATTGACTCTTACAACATTACCACACATTTTGTCAACAGTAAATGGCGCAGTGAATTTTGAACTGCCTTTCTTCGCATGAGTAGGAATCTTGATACGTACAATGTCACCAACTTTAATATTTTGAGACAAAGATCTCTTTCTAGAATCTTAATATAGTTTTTGTTGGGATTGAGCTTGTGAAACATTAGACCTTACAATGTTGTCAAGGTTATCCACAGTATTCATCTTCATCCGTCTTGACATCCATCCAGGACATATTTTCGAGCAAGGTTTTCTTCCCCGAAGAAGTTCAAAAGGTGTACCTTTTGTGGAAGAATGGGGTGTAGTGAGATAAAACCATAGCATGGATTTTACTGCATTTTGAGCATTGTATTTTCCTGCTAAAGCCCATTGTACACAATTATTTATCACTCGGTTCATTCGCTCCACCAATCCGTTAGTTTGCGGATGATAGAGCGCACTTTTGGAATGCGTGATACCACTTTGGTGCAAGAAACATTCAAAATCCTGGCTGACAAACTGTACACCATAGTCGCTTATAATTGTAGCTGGTAAACCTTCCCGCAGAAAAATGTCTTTCAGAAAATCAATGACATTGCTGGAATTAGGTTCATTGATGAAACAAACCTCAGGCCACTTCGAATAATAGTCTATGGCCACAATAGCAAACCTGGCATTGTTAGGAGGACAATTAAAAGGCCCAAACAAATCAATCCCAATTTTCTCCCAAAGTCTACCTGGTAATGCAATAGGTTGAAGAGGAGGTGTGCGTATTTTCATACTTTTCTCAGAATTGGAGCAAATCACACACTCCCCGACAAACATATCAACATCCTTATCCATTTGTGGCCACCAAGGATGTTCACGTACTCTTTTTTTTGTAAAAGTTTTACCTAAATGGCCTTCATATGCACCACGAATTAACCTAGATCTTAATGCCTCGGAGGATTCAATCTATCACTGCGCATAAGTAAACCATCCTCGATGGAGAGTTCATCTGCAACTTTTACAAAAGTTTGCAAAGAAAAATGAGCATTCTTCTCTCTCGGCCAACCATTTCTCACACACTTAATGACTTCTCCAAGTAAAACCTCTCCGGGCAATTTAACTCTCCATTCTGCTTCACTGATAGCACACATCTCATCCAAAACCACAGCAGCCACAAAACAATTTTCCTAATCTTCATCAAGTTAATTTTCACATTTCACAGGATGTCTTGAAAAATAATCTGCCCTAATGTTCTTATTACCAGGAAGGTAACTAACCTCAAAGTCAAACTGTAGAAGTTTAGTTGACAACCGTGCAATCCTTGGTGTGTGTTCTTTCAATTTGTCACCAGAAAGAATGGATACAAGTGGGCTGTGAGCTGTGCATAATTTAAAGTGTTTTCCCCAAACATAAGGAGTAAATTTCCTTATAGCCCACCAACATGCCAGCAATTCTCTTTCAATCATTGAAAAATGTAACTCCAAAGCTCGCAACACTCCTGAGGCATACCCTCAAGTGTGCTCATTCCCATTTATGTTTTAGGTTAAAAAGGCCCATAATCCAACGCCACTGGCATTTACCGTGATGGTACACATTACATTGGCGTTAAATGGCTTGAGAATTATTAGACTGACAAGATGTTCCTTAATCCACACAAAAACATTGTTGCATTCTTTGTCCCATACAAAAGGAACACTTTTCTTGAGCATATTAAAAAGTGGTTGGACTTTTGAAGCATAATCTTGTAAAAATCGCGAATAAAACACACACCCAATGAATGATTTGAGTCCTACTTTGTCAGAGGGAGCTGGACTTTCTAGAATAGCTTTAACAAGACCTGGTCTTGGTTCAACCCCATGTTCAGAAAGAACATGACCGAGATTCTCCATCTTCTGTACCTTAAAATCACATTTCTCCTTCTTCAAAACATACCCCAGCATCACGTAAAGTCTCTAAAACACAAAAAACTATCTCATCATGTGACTCTCAAGTATCACTATGGACCAAAACGTCATCTTGAAAAACTACGATTCCTTTGATGTTTTTAAGTAAATTAGATATGATCTTTTGGTAAACCGCTGCCGCAAAGGCCAACCCGAATGGCATGCGACAGTATTGAAAAGTACCAATGGGTGAAACAAAAGCAGTCAAGTGTCTTGACGATTGATCCAGAACCACCTGGTGATAGGTTGAGGCCAAATCTAATTTACTGAACCATTTGGAACCATTGATTAATGATAACATGTCAGATATTTTTGGGAGGGGATGTGAATCAATCCAAATATTCTAATTTAGACTGTGCAAGTCTATACAGACTCGAAGTTCGCCTTTTTGTTTAGCCACAACCAAAGGACTAAGCCAAAGAGAGGATTCAATAGGTTTGATTATCCCCTTTTCAGAAAGACCCTTAAGTTCTTGTTCTAGTTGTTCTCTCACACTAAATGGGACGTTTCTGAGTTTGTGCTTAACAGGTATGGCATTTTCTTTAACTTTGATACAATGAGTAACATCTCTAATCTTTCCAAGGCTGTTGCTAAAAACTGGAGGATAACGTTCACTCAAAGCATCCACAAAATCTTCTGATGAGAATAGAAACTTGATCCTTTGTACCAGGTCTATGCACCATTTTGAAAAGTCCTTGATGGAACCATCCAAGGATATTTAATCCTTTTATGGCCACATATATTTTTCAAAAAATTTTCCTACCCCTAAATTCCAAGGTATCTTCAAAATATCCTGATAGTTCAATTGTTCTTCCCTCATACGGTACAGGAGACCTATCAGGTGGCATTAATGAACGAGAACCCCAAACTTAGTTGAACTTTTCCTGAGTTATCATAGTGATTCTCACACCAGAATCAACGAGCAAACATAATTACTTTGTTCCAACTCCTATTTCCACATAAGGGTCAACACACTTGGAAGATTTATTACTATCGACATTCATGTCACCAACCACAACTACCATGTCTCTTAAATCATCCTGAATTTGATCAAAATCATCACCTTGGATTCTGACATCGAAACATTTGCAACTGAAGATGGTAATCTGGTAATTTGTTTGGGATCTTGATGATATTCGAGTTTTCTTTTCCCA
Source organism: Lissotriton helveticus (assembly GCF_964261635.1). Taxonomy (NCBI): domain Eukaryota; kingdom Metazoa; phylum Chordata; class Amphibia; order Caudata; family Salamandridae; genus Lissotriton; species Lissotriton helveticus. Next base: position 1,890,236,531 of record NC_136063.1, on the reverse strand, counting down.
TTTTGACAGACCTTCGAAAAATGACCTAACACCACACATTCTGCAGGTGACATTACTAGCAGGACATGGATGTCCCGACCTAAAATGGGGAAAGTTACCACATTTAAAACAAATGTTCGTTTGTTTGAAAAACTTATTTTCATTACGATTAAAATTAGAATTTTTAGAAGAGTCCTTTGACCTTATAAAATTGACAGAATCCTCTTTGGTAGATGTCGATTACCCCTTTTCATCTAGTTCTTTGATAGAAAATTTTAAAAGCTCAATACTCTTTGCTATACGCATTGTCTCTTTGAGAGTTGGGTTACCTAATGAAAGTAGTTTTTGTTAAATGCTCTTGTCAGTACACTTACAAATATATTGATCCCTTATTAATTGATCTCTAAAACCTTCAAATTCACATTCAGTAATCAAAACTCGTAATACTGAAATAAAATCTTCAACTTTTTCTCCAACTCTTTGTTCCCTCTTAAAAAACTTGTGCCTCTCTACTACTAAACTGGGTTGAACGTCAAAACGTAATTCTAGTTTTTTAACAGTCTCAGCTGTACCAAGTAAACACAAACTGAGACAGGTTCTGTTATCAGTAAGAAGTTAAACATTGAGACATTTGTGCCACCGTTTGATATCGGGAAACTTTTTTTATTGCTTATTTGTGACATTTCGGACAAATGAGTGCCAACATGAAAGTGAGAGATCAATTTTGGTGGCTGTATATGGATGATGATATCATCAATTGCGTGAAAGATTGTTCCTTGTGTGTGGATTCAGATAAAGTGCTCAAGACACAGCATGCCCAGCCGGGGACTACGTGTCCCAGGATAATCTGGGGGCAGGAGGAGGCCCTCCAACCATTTGCACTAGCAGTTTGTTTGGCGCTATAAAGCGCACTGATTTTACCATCCATGGGCAAGCCCGTCCTGTGCCTGGAGGAGCCAGGGCTGGGCCACCATCCTTGGCTCTTCAGCTGGGCTCCCACTGTCACCTGGGATAAGGCTATCTTTCAATATTCAGGTACATGTTATTTTTATGTTTAGTTTTTTGCCTTTTCCCGTATCCCTTTGCAGTTGCTTGCTTGGGTGAGACGTTGTCCCCCAGCCTGCTTGCATCAAGAGGGGGGAGCTGCAAAGTGTATTTATGGCATTTGAACCTTGTCACTGGGGCTCTGATCAACTCCATTCCTACCCACACTGTTATAACGACCCCATGCTTGGATGGGACATTGTCCCCCTGCGAGTTCGAATGGTGATGAGGGTCCACTGGGAACCTTTAGTTTTGGTCACATTGTTCTTATCCGCTTGCTTTTTTGGATCTTTATCCTCTAGCTACCATTTCTGAAGAAGGGGGTCAGAATTGCACCAGAAACTGCTTGGACAGTCAACGGTACGGGACACTTATTTGGCCTCTTTTGCCCTTTACTTTTCAGCTGCCCTCTTTCTGGCAAAGGTTTGAGTTTCAGGCTGGAGGTTCTGTTTACTGTGTGTATTATTTTTACTTTTGATATTTTTCCAAGCTGGTGGTAATTTTCCCAAGTCAGCATTCAGCCTTTTACACCTGACCTATTTTACTCATGCTGCTTGGGTCCTCCTCCTCCAGAACCGGTATGGTGATTGGCCTTGTGCCATTGGACTTTGCCTCCCCTATTGGACTGTTTGAACGTTAGCAGTTTTGTAGAAATGTTACTCTTGGCTGCTTTAAGTTTAAGGGTGTAGCTTAAAAATTGAATTTTAGTCTTACCCTATTTATAGCTTGATGAATCCTTAGCATCGTAGTAGCTTAAAGATGTTCTGAACGGTTTTGGTTTCGTTCTCAACAACCAGATCGGTAACTTCCAAATCTTTACAATAACAAGCGACATTAGGGGGCTGAGTCCCCTGCCTCCGAAATTAGCTACAGATAATCCAGTGGATGTAAAAATGAGCAAGAAGCAGACAAAGCATGTGTCGGCAAGCTACGCCCTAGACAAACTTGATGTTGTTATAGAAGAAGTAGAGGGCTCTTGAAAACAAGCAAGAAGGGAAGAAGTAAGGCGAAAACCAGATGTACCCTGGGGAATATTAAGGGCCTGATTTAGAACTCGTGGGTGGTATGAATGAAGTTTTAGTCTATCAAGCTAATCTGCAGGCCACATGTAGTGAATCAGTGAGTCTACCAGCCCCAGGAAGCACTACTGAAGATCATGAAACCACCCCCAATATCATATCATTTGAGTACACAAATAGATTTGAAATTCCAAGGGAATGGCTCCTTCATTATAGTCCCTTGCCTCTGTCCTGCAAATTCTCTTTCTTCACTGCTCGCAGCCAAGCTAAGTACCTTATTTCCTTCCTCCTGCCAAATGGTGTAATTTTGAATTGATGCCATGTTGGGTGTGAGCGTCGGTGCATTGTGGTACTGTGCCATTATTCCCTGGATTGGCAGAGTGCGGTGTTGCCCTCCTACTGCTAGATGGGCTGTTGCAGCGCAATTTCTCTATGGTGCGCGACATGCAATTTTGAAAGTCCTGTCAGGATCCAGAAGTGTGCGCCTCTTGCCTGTGCTACTGCCTTGCCCTGGAAAGTGATGCCCTCACTTTAAGAGGGGTGTGAAGCTTACACTTATTTCTGAACGGCCTGTACAAAGTCTGTACAGTTCTATCTGTATTGAGGGGACATGCTCCCAGGTGGTATAGTTTGCACTTACAGTTTGTATTTTTCCAGGGATAGTAGTGTCCCCGGGGCTTGGACCCCTTAGTGAATGTGGCTCTGCCTGGTATTGGTTCACTGCCTCGCCAGCACCTAAAACCGCAGTTCACTGACACTGCTTGGAAGATTTGTCTTTGTTAGGCACTCACCAGAGCAGATCTTCCATCCTAGATCACCCAAATGGACATCATCCACAAAGGTAGCAAACTATGTGGTAAATAGAATTAGAACTCCTATGGGGAAGGAAGACTGTAGTCGCCTCAGGACAGACTGCCATTCTCACTCTCTGGACGGCAAGGGAGCTTAAACCCCACAATTATGTCCCCTTTTGAAAAAAATGCATTAAAGATCCTCAGAAGGGTATTGACAGATCCTGGTGGAAGCGAAGACGCTCTTTTCTCATCAAAGTAAATCCCAAGTTGGAGGAATTGGCAGATTTTGTAGCGGGCGGTAGTGCAAAGGGGGCATTTTGGGGAACCTTCTATTATGGAGCTTGGAAAATTTGAGAATACTTTCACGTCTTTAGACCAGGCCCAGTCTTCTATTGAATGGGTGTTCTCCTCCCAGGTTTTTTGTGGGGCCGGTCGGGTAGGGGTCGCTCAACTGACCAGTAATTCCAACATCCCAGAAGGCAAGGCTCCTAGCGCGGGCAGATTCATGTCCAAGCCTGCTATGACAATTTCTACTTGACCTGCTGCAGGAGGTCAGGAGGCGCCGATGATGCCTCAAATTCCAGTGAGTATGTCTACTACTTCCCTCTTAAAAGTGAGGGGATCGACTACAAACTTTGTCAATGTTTGAGGGACACTCACGAATGACGCTTGGTTCTTCATGACTGTATAGGGTTTCCATGTGGAGTTCGGCAGGCTCCCATCTCATGGCACGTCCCAGGCTTATTCAGTTTTCAAGGCACAAAGCAGAGTTGGGTGACACGGAGGTTGCCTCACTGCTGGAGAAAAGAGCTATTTGTCATGCCTCCACTTACCCACTGGTTTTAATCAGCAATATGTTTTTATTAGACAAAGCATTCAGAGATCAGAGTCTTGTGTTGACTCTATGCAAATTCAACGAATGGCTGGATTACTGCCATTATAAAATGGAGAGGAATCATCTGCTGTGCGATGTCATGCGTCCAGCGGATTGGATGGTCCGACTGAACTTGAAAAATGAATATCTGGCCGTTCCGATTTTTTCTTTTCTTCCCCACAGGAGGTTCCTACAGTTTGTCTGGTGTCAGTAAATATTCCACCTCATAACTCTACCTTTCGGTCTTTCCTCTGCTCCTTGGTGCTTCACAAAAGCGCTCAAGTCAGTTGAGGAGTACCTCTGCCCACAGGAAATTTGCCTTACTGTGTATCTTGATGATAAGCTCCTTTTGGCACACGATCCTCAGCAATTGGTACTACAATGGCAGCAAGCGGTCAATCATTTGGAGAGCCTAAGGTTGGTGATAAACATTGGAAAATCCCTTCTGATAGCTTCTCAGAGGGCGACCTTCTTGGTTTTCATCATGGATTCCGCCAAAGCCACCCTCAACCTTCCTCCTCAGAAGATATCCAAGATCCAGCAAGCACTCTGCAGAATTTTGGCTAGAAGAAGGTATAATTATGGTAGATCTCTCGCCTGGTAGGACTCTTGTTATCTTCGATCCAGACCATCTTTTTGAGACTGTTGTATTGTTGGGCATTGCAGAGATTGAAGGCTATGCACCTGCGGAAGTCTCACTTATTCTCAGTCAGTGGTCCTGTCCGCCAAATCATCGGAAGAAATCTGCTGGGGCCTTTTCCACATGAAGGCCTGGAATAGGATAGCAATTTTCGGTTCTGTCCAGAACTTATTATAAAATCTGACACCAGCAGGTCAGGCTGGGATGTTCAGTGTGGTGATTGTTTCACAGGAAGGTCGTGGTCGCAGCAGGAGCAGGCTTTGCACATCAACTGTTTGGAGCATCTGGCTGGATTCTTTGCGGTCTGGTGTTGGACCGCGGCCAGGATTCAGTCATGTCCTTCTCAAAATGGACAACATTTCAGCCATCAGGTACATAAATCACCTGGGTGGTACCCGTTCAAAGGTTTTCTCTAATCTGACAGTATATATTTGGCTGTTCCTCCTCGCCCACCAGATATCTGCGATGGTGAGAACCTCCCTGGTTCTCCCTGGTTGGGAGAACTAGATGGTGGACTGGCACTCTTGTCATTTTCAAGATTCCAGCCAATGGAAGCCGCATCCAGAGGTTTTTTCAATGTTCCAAGCTCAGAGAGGTCCTTTTTCAGTGGATCTTTTTGCCTCAAGGCTTGATCATCAGTTATCCCGGTTCTTCAGTTAGAGGCAGGATCCTCTAGCACTTTCCAGGGATGCATTCCTGCAGGACTGGAGGAAGCAATGAGCATACACATTTCCCCCATTTGCAATGGTCACAAGAGCTTTGGCTCAGATCAGATGGCAACACTCGGAGGTGGTCCTCATCATCTCATTTAGAAGTAGCAAGTATAGTTTCCAGATCTTCCGGAACCTTCTTGGAATTTTCCAATCCATCTCCCCCAGTTTCCATAACTTCTTTTAAGCTTGTATCGGAGTCCACATTAGATGGTGCTGGACAGGCCCCTACACCTAATGGGGTGGAGGATTACAGGATTAGATGGTCAATCCCAGGCCTTTCATCACAGGCTCAAGACTTCTTGTCCAAGGCCTGGTCTGATAGCACGGTCAAGCGATACAGGTCAGCTTGGGTGCCATGGTGTCGTTGGTTTGAGAGATGGGGTTGTGATCCAGAGGGGGCGGAGGCAGTTTAGATCCTGAATTTCTTTTACCAGCCTGGCCCGACAGGGCTTCGCATATCCCTCCATCAACACCTTCTGTTCAATAATATTGACGAGGCATGTACCTGTAGATGGTTCCCTAGTGGGGAAGCGTCCCTTTGTGTGCCTATTGCTTCGGCATATCAGGTTATCCCTTCCACCAGAGGCCCGGTAGGAGGAACTTTGGGATGTTAATAAGGTGCTCAACCTTTTCTTATCCTAGCAAACTAATGGGTTTATTTTGCGTAAAGAGATTTCTGCGAAGCTGGCAAAGCTTCTCTGTTTGATGGGTTTCTGATTTTAGAGCCCTAGATATCATGGAAAGAACGTTTTCTCCTACGGGGTCTCTTTTATGATTAGTCTGCGCACTAAATGTCACACAAGGGTTATTGAGTACCCAGAATTTCTTAAGTTGCCTAAGCCATGTGTAGTGCAGTGTTTAAAGGCCTATGAATGTATGCTTCCAGGAGAGACAGCTCCTTATTGTTCTCTAGTAACCTCACAAGGCTGTTTCTTCGCCCACTATTGTACGTTGGGTGTGTTGGGTCATGCAGGAGGCTGGCATAGACCTCAGGTTTTTTCGGGCCCATTCCACTATGGGGCAATGGCCTGCAAGGCTTTTAGTCTAGGCACATGACTAGAGGATGTTATGAATGCAGCTGATTGGTCCTCAGGTTTTATCTTTAGGAGGTTCTATTTTAAGCCCATTTTGGGTGCGGCTCATTTGGTGGTAAGTAAGTTTTAAACTAGCATAATCCAAGCCTCCAGTCCTGATATGGAATAAAAAATGTCCTAGCTAATTTAAAGGAAAGTTTCAATTCCATTAAGGTCTTGAAGGCGAGGACAATCCCACCCACAGATACCTGATCCGGGAAGCCCTCTTCATGACTAGATCTGTGTTTTTTATGCAATGTGTGTTTAACTTCTTGATATTGAAGTTTTTCTCTATGCACGGATGTTCTGATGCACACTTGATTGCTTAGTGGCTCCTTTCAAGTCAAATTCTAGTGGTAATTTCACTTCTTTAGTTCCACGGGTGGATACTGGAAAACAAGATGTGTGGGAAAAGACCAATGGTGTGACTTGCATGATTAAAGAGGATTTGCAGCACAGATACAAGGGACTATATTAAGGATCCTGGCACCTGACTGGATGGTGGGACTTGCAGGGCTATGTTGTATGTTGTATGTTGTTGTTTACCAATTTCCCTGTGGATTCTGGAAAATGTAGTTTGTGAAATACTTTTAAAAGGCTGCTGTGTAATAAAGTGGAAAAGCATAATCCTCGCCTCGGAGTCCTTAAGAGAATAGAAACTTTGAGCTACATTACTAAGACATTTTTCATTAGGGAAGACATTGTTACTGTAAGAAGATATCTAAATAAGTATAGCAGAACTGACTAAATTGGTGTGAAATTGTTGAGATCTGCTATTGCTGATGGCTTAATTCTCATTGAGCTTAGATCTGCTTTGAATAGTGGCTCCCCGTTCATTTAGAACTTCACTTACCAAATTACTAGTTCCAACAACTGCTCAGTTCCCAAATAACAGTGCCTAGAGATCTTGTTTATTGGGCGCATCAGCTATTTATTGACTGCAGCAGGTTCAACCACAGGGCACTGGGGAAAACGGTGGCTGTGATCCCTTGCTGGCCACGGTTCAACCACAGTCATCAATTACCCCTGACGAAGGGACTGTTGAATTAGTTAAACTGTTGTCTTGTATTCCATCAAAACTCACAGATTCAGATTGGGGAGAGTTCATTGATGGTCATCGTATCATCTTTTTTCAGGAAACATGGGCGACTAAACCACAGTTTAGTCCTGGTTATTTTACATTCTGTGGTAATGCTACCACTGCCATCTCTGGGTGAGCTTCGGGGCGGTCTTATAACTTGGGTAAAGTCCACGAATATTTGAAAAAATTGAAATACTTGATCCCGGTTCCAGGGACATTTTGGGTATTAACCTGACTTTGCGGAACACTGCTAGAGTGATGTACAGACATATTGTTGTGATTAATAATTATGTCTGCTCTGTTAGGGATAATGTAGAATCCCAAATATTCTACTCTCTCCAAATGGTTCTTGACTCAACTGAGCAAGAATAGCCTGTGATCAGAGGCGGGGACTGTAATGCACACTTTGAATCTTTCGAGCCGTTCTCGACCCTGCTCATAGCAGAGGACGAGGAGTGGGGAATTCCAGAGCTATTGGCTAATCCAGTGAAAAAATGGTCTGAGGTACCTAATCAGCTATTTACCTTAACCTTAGAATAAGGCTAAGAGCAAGCAATGGGTGTCCTAAATCTGACTATCTGGCTAAACCTACCTTTATTATAATTACATTTATTGATTATTATTATTATTATTATAATTACATTTATTGAGCGCGCAGCTGCCCGGAGGTTTCCCGGCGCTAAGAAAGGCAGATCCCTATGTTTTATTGATTACATATTTTTGGACCCTAGATTGTGGCCCTTAAGGGATATGAATGTTATTTTTTGCCCTGAAAGCGATCATAATACATAGGTCCTAGATATTTCTGCTGATATTTTTTTGACTCCCCAGGAATGTGAAAATGAGTCTTATTCAGCATTTTTGCCACTAGCCAACAATCATAGAAATTTAAAATGGGCTGACATTATCAACAATTTCAAGAGAATGTCTTTCCTGGCACAGTGGGTGGCATACTATACCCCCAAAGTTCTCCAGAAAATGTATCCTGAAATAGAAGATTGTTGTTTTTGTTGTAATCAACTAGGGGGATTGGCTGCATACTTTTTTCACTGGGAACATGTGTTTGAAGCCCTAAGCAGCGGAGTGCACAGATGGATCGATCGTGAGTTTCTGGGTGGCACTGTTTGGATTATCTAGCCAGGGGCAAGATCAAGCATTAGGGAAGGGGGTTCAGGTACTTATCACAGTTTGTAATCCATTGTGGGTACTGACATTTACCACGAGTAGTCCAGGGCCACCAATGCTGTTGCACTACAATTGGATAACCAAATTATTGTTTGGCTTGTTGTTGTTTGTTCTTTGGTTGCTTGATCACTGGTTTTGCAAAATCGGAAAACAAATAGAGTGCCAACATATTTGTAATGGTATAGTAAGATGTGCTGAACAAAAGAAGTTCGAGGAGGCATATGCTAAAAGTGTAGGTGCATCAAACGATTTAATGCCACTTGGCAATTTATGGAAAATAAGGATAATAACACAGGGTAAATCTGCTCTGGAAACAGATCGGAGTAACAGTAGGTATTAGAAGATACAAGTACTTTTTGTATAATTGAGAATTGAATCTTGAATAGAAAGGGTGGACTATTTAAATCAATCACTATTGCACTTTATTGAAATAAATAAGACATTGGGGTTTATGATAATAATGAAATATATGACCATAAGATGCAATAATAGAAGGAATGTATGTATTGATCAGGAAAACTATGTCTGAGATTTGTCAATATGAATGTTGAGGTGACTGCTCGTTGCTAAAGGCCGCACTGGTGCACTTTATTGAAAGCATTAAGGACTATTTCTTTATATATGTAAAATTATTATTTATTTGCTTATTACTAGTAGTATTCTGTGGATATGATAAGATTGTTATATATGTATGTATGTATAATATTTATATCTCCTATGGATCTGCTTTACGAAAATAATAATTAAAAAAAAGAAAAAGAAATATGGGCACTCAGATTAAGAGCATATTCTGGGTTCATATCCTTTTGGCAGCCTGGTATGAACCCCATCCAGAGGGTTTGATCAATACATTTTTAGCTCACGAGTGCATGCCAAAATATGAATCCTTCTTGGATAGGATTACTGTCCATATAGCTAAAACTTTGCACATTCATTTCAGAATTGGTTTCCTTAACCTAAACATACTGATTGTGAAAGAGAAGGGGAAAGAAGGTGACTCTAGTGAATGTCCTATTTGCCCAGCAGTTAGGGAAACAGAGGCTCACTTTATTTGTTTGCCCAATATACTGCTTACCCCACACCAAGTGAATTATTCAAAACTGTCTCCATTTGGGCATTGGTCATTGTGCGGAGGCGCTGATTAGTCTCAGACTTCATGCATGCAAAACAATATTTTTTTGCGCTAGTAAGATTCTCAAACTGGGCATGATATATAGGGGACAGAAGACTCAATTAGAAACTTTAATATCTGCTCAAATTACCCCAGGTGTTGGAGTTTTTATCAGTGTGATGCCCAAGTATTTGCTGCAATTGACAACTTATTGCATTGGTCCTTGTCGGTTGGTCACTCGTCACTTTTATATCGATATCTTATTTTGGTGAGTATCCTAGATACGTATATTGATGAAAATGTTATTCTATAATAAAGCACGAGCCACTTTCATATGTTTTTCATGCTTTTGTAACTATTGGTCTATTACTGTGGTATTAGAATTCTCAAATGCTCATCCTGTCTATGGAAATGGTGGTATTGTTTTCAATTAGACTATCTCCAGTGAACTTAGTACCTATTGTAAGTTGGTTGCTTTGTACATAATTATAACAGTACCATGATTTTATTGTGGTTTTATTGAGATCATGTTGTATCTGTGTTTTTAAATTTACTTTTATGATTATAGTATTGTAGCCAAAATTAAGTTAATGCTACTGCTACAAGGCACCCTGCCCTACGGGCTACCTATGACCTACCTTAGGAGTGTGGTTTATGAAATAAAAGGAAAGTTTTAAGCTTGGCAAGTGCTTTTAAATGCCAAGTTGACATGGCAGTGTAAACTGCACACACAGGCTCTGCAGTGGCAGGCCTTAGGTAGGTTTTAAAGGGCTACTTATGTAGGTGGCACAATCAGTGCTGCAGACCCACTAGTAGCATTTAATGTATAGGCCCTGGGCACATGTGGTGCACTGTACTAGGGATTTATAAGTATATTAGATATACCAATTATGAATCAGTCAATCAAATCAAGTGTAGGGAGAAATCGCATGGACCTTAGCACTGATTAGCAGTGGTAAAGTGCCCATAGTCATGAAATTAACAAAAACAAGATCAGCAAGCAGGCAAAAAGTTTGAGGGAAGACCACCCGAGGCTGGCAATTCTAACAATGTTAAAGACTTCCTCTTCATTATTAATGTTGTTATTATAGTGTTCCTTTCAAAATAACGATTATTTACCTAATCAAAAAAGTTGTGTGTCGAAGGGCTGGCTACAAACTTTACTAAAAATGTGTAGGGTATTTAGGATACAATGACTATTACAGTTCACACCACTGCAGGACAAGTGACTGCTGGGGTGGAGTCTGGTTTATAGTCTAGTGTCCCTTTTATCAGACTTGGCCTCCTCCATAGGATCAGCACAATGACTTTGAATGTCCAGCTCCAGGCACCTCCAACCCGGAATGCTATGATTGCACCGAGGATTATAGTGGCCAGGTGGGGCAAGCATTTGGGAAGGTAACAGCAGCAAAGGAGAACTGTAAAGGAAAAGGTTAGACAGACATATACCATGTGAATTGTACAGCACCACATTCTCATTAATAACCACAGATTTGGTTGAGACTCAGCATGTAATGTCTCTTAGCAAAATATAGCACCTGTCATTACCAGAGTTCTGTCATTGTTAAAAATGACCTCCACTTGGGGTCTTGGCTAGCAGCCAAGCAAGATGGCCGCAGTCTAAATGGGCTCCGAGGGTGAGATCGGCTCCCCTGTAATCCACCCAATTATCTGGAATTTAAATTATACCCAGAGGCAGAATTTGAGTAGCTGAGGAGGAGCGGAGCAGATCGATCCGTCACTGGAATCTCTCCCTGGTCGGCAACGCAAGTTACCAAAGGCGACAGATAGAGGCCTGCATGGCTGACTGGAGCCGGGGACTACATTTTGAAGCCCAGCCGACGCGACTGCAGTGCGGCCTGTTGAGAGGGTCAGAGAAGAGGTGGCACATACCTACGGTATGGACGAGGACAAGCGGAGGCGGTAGCGGCGCTGACGGTTACTTCCTGAACTGGTGCTGAAGAGCAGCGGAGACCCCCCCAGGAAGTCATGGGCTGCGGCCTTGTTAGGGCGCGGAGGCCTGTCGGGCGCTGGGAAGAAGAGCCATCACCGGGGAGACGAGTCGGCAATGCAGCGGGGGATTGAGCAGCATTATCGGCGACCGCGCTGGGGCACACGTGGTGCACCCGCAGTGGTGCCTGAGGAGAACGTGGTACTTGGCCCGGTCAGGCTGGAGGACCTACTGCTGGAGGTACCCATCTGAGGGCTGAGAGACTGTGTCTGGGAGCAGTGAGAGGCACTTAGGTGCGAGGCACTACTAGCAGCGGCAGACTTGGGGGGCCCACAAAAGCCAGTTCAAAATTACATAGACTCTGTCTGGAGGTGGAAAACTGCAGGACTGCTGTGAACTGTAGCCCTATTCGATGTAGTTGAGGCACGATTTCAGTTGAGGGCGAAAAAACTGCGGCAGAGCACTACTGAGGATAAATTGTGGTCCCCCCACAAGGCAATGCCAGTGTGACGCAGGACGCGAGGATACCCGATAACGAGGCTGCGTGTCAAGGGTGGGGCCTCCCAGTCGGTACCTGTGGATTGCCCCCTAAAAAACAGTCATACAATCCGTGCAGGAAAGCAGCAGAGGAAAGGTGTGGCTGTGGAAGAGACAATAAGTGGCAAGGGGTCCTGCGCGACCCAGCAAGGAAAGCTGAAAAAGTTTGCCTACGCTAAAGACTTTCCTCCATTACCGGACCGCAAAGGGCAAGCTGACAAAGGCACTTAAGAGGAGCGTGGCCCCAAAGTGGCGCTGGAAGATATCATGGCGGCCCTCCACAATGTACAGACCACGGTAGGCTCCATTTCAATGGATGTCACTTTCCTACGAACTGACTTTCAGAAAATGTCCGCAAGAGTCACATAGGTGGAACAGGTGACAACGTCTCTCACTAAAGACACTACGCCCCTGATCAAGAAGGTAACACAATTGGAGGCCGATAACAAGCGTATGGCGGCAAAGCTGGATGACCAGGAAGGACGCTCCCGCCTAATAATGTTCGAATTATGGGCTTCCAGAGACTGAAGGGGGCCCGCCATGGACCTCTACGCTGAAGAACTCATAAAGGCACGACTGCAGCCTAAAGGACTCTCTACCTTCTTTTCCGTGGAGCAGGTGCACTGGGTACCGGGTGGCAGACCGTAGCCTGGAGCCCCCCAAGACCGGTGCTGGCCCACATCTTCAACTTCGGGGACAGAGACGCCATTCTTCAAATGGCCCGGGTGGCCCCGCTCATCCGAGTGCAGAACTCTGTGATCTCTTTCTTCCCGGACTATACGGCGGCGGTTTGCGCATGCCGCAGGAGTTTCTTTGAGGTCAAAAAGGCATTGAGGTCCCGTGAGCTACCATATTCCATGCTCTATTGGGCAAAGCTCCGTGTGGTGGCAGACGGCAAAACTTGTTTTTTTGAAACGCCGGAGTAGGCCCACGACTGGCTTGAAGGGTGGCGACCGGCGGAGAGGTCCGGACGAGCGCAAAGGAGACAACGACATCTTGGGAGAGAGGGCGATCCTGAGGACATTGAACAAGGAGAGGAAGAGACAGAGCAACTGCATAAGGACGCCGGAGAGTGAGACCTTCTGGGGCTTCCCACCTCCATGTAAGGAGGGTACAGACTGAAGTATGTTCCGGCCCACCTCGTCATTATGACAATGATGAATATATCGACGGATAAGGACTCTGGGGCAGGGGGAAGATGCGGTCTTCCTCGGACTTCCCGCTCCGTACATGCAAGTAAAGTTTCAGGGACTGGGTTCCAAGCACTCTGCTGAGTTGGGGTGGTGGGCAGTTTTGTGTCCGCATGGCAGGGAGGCAGTGAGGGGGTAGGGGGTCCGGGACTGTTTCTAGGTTCTTGGTATAATAGTTATTTTGCCGTTAGGTACAAAGTTAGTTATGCAGTAATAGCACACACGGTGAAGCACTCAAGTTCAATTCTGGGAAAAGTCACTAATTTTAATGGACCCGTAGGGCATGGAAATGGGTGACATAGCATGGGTTGTATCAGCTGAAGGCCCCATCTCCACGGTACCAACTCTTTCCATACTTACATGGAATGTACGCGGCTTGGGAGATAAAATAAAGCGTGGCCTGGTTCTGCAATGCATCAAAAGCGGTGGTCCGGCAGTGGTACTATTGCAAGAGACACATCTAACAGGCACGTCAAGCAAAGCGATGGATAGATGTGGATACAAAATGGTGGTTCATTCAGAATTCACGTCTGGATCCAGAGGGGTGGGTATATTGGTGAAGTAGCAGTTTCCATTGAATGATGTTAAATCTGATGAGTCAGGGAGATTCACGCTATAGTTTGGAGGGGCGGCCTCTACACATAGTGTCTGTTTACAACCCCCCAGAACTGCACGCGGTGGCCCTCCCGGATCTCAGTGTGTTATTACTTGGGTTGCCGGAGGGAGAGCTACTTATTGGAGGGGACTTTAGAGCTATTTTGAATGAATCCCTGGATAGGTTTCCTCTGAGGGCGGGTACCTCTGGAGTTTCACACCTGGGGAGTTTCATGGATGCAATGGGTATTACAGGTGTGTGGAGAAGACACCACCCAACAGAAAGCCAATTTACATATAACTCAAGTGTCCATAAAAGCCTAACAAGAATAGACTATTTCCTGGGTTCGATGGGTAGCCTTAAAAATATAGATACTATAGAAATCAGGCCCCGGGGCGTCTCTGACCATTCCCCACTGCTGCTCAGATACACTTATTACCACCAGAAACAACGCCGTATCTACCCGATACATCTACCCAACATCAGAAAGGCGCTCAAAAAAATAACGAGCCACTACTTTCATGACAATGCGGGGTCCGTTGATTCTCCAACCACCCTCTGGGAGGCATTTTAAAACAGTCATCAGGGGACAGGCCATAGCTTCCATCACAGCACATAAACGGGAGGGGCAGCTAGAACTGCGGAATCTAGAGTCCCAATTACACACTGCAGAGACCCAACACACTAATGACCCAACTCCTGACACATCCCACAACTTACGCCTTAAACAGCGACAACATAGAGAACACCTAACAGAATTGACCAGACAGCAGCTGGAGGCCACACGACACAAAGTGTATGACATCGGCGATAAGGCCGGTAAGTTACTGGCGTGGCTAGATAGAATGGAGAAAAGTGATAGATGGATTGCGCAGTTTTGCACGGAGGAGGGACAGACAACAACTGACCCGCAAACAATAGTACGCACGCTGGCATGACATTTTCAGACAATCTATTTGTCGGACTCTGAGATGTCCTTAGAGGAGGCACTGACTTACGTACAAGACCTTGCCATGCCCAAACTAACCCCGGAAGAGGCACGGGAGTTGGAGGCTGATCTCATGGTAGACGAGCTGCAGGCAGCCATTGGGGCGCTGCAATCGGGCAAAGCTGTAGGACCAAATGGCATACCTGTCAAACTCTATAAGAGGACGGCAGATTTCATTACACCTCACTTGTTGAATATGTTCACTGATAGTTTGAAGGTGGGCGAACTCCCGCCAGACCAGCGCACGGCCACTATAGTGGCTATTCTGAAACCAGGGAAACCTGCGAATAAATGTACCTCATACTGGCCCATCTCCTTAATAAATGCAGAGGTTAAAATCCTTGCAAAACTGTTGGCAAATCGGCTCACACCGCACCTATCAAAGCTCATACACCCAAATCAATCGGGCTTCATGCCGGGCAGGAACACGGCTCTCAACCTGATGAGACTACATGGTGTGCATGCATGCGCGGTGTTCCTGCAGGAACCGGCAGTGGTGCTCTCGCTGGACGCACATATGGCATTTGACATGGTCAAATGGCCCTTTCTCTTCGCAGTGTTACAGCATCTGGGCTTTGGTCCAAAATTCTGTTCCTGAGTTCGACTCCTGTACACCAAGCCACTGGCCCATGTTACAGCCAATGGTCACATTTCCGATGACTTTCCCTTAGCGAGAGGCACGTGCCAGGGCTGTCCACTGTCGCTGCTACTTTTTGCTCTGGTATTAGAGCCACTGGTGGAGTGGATACGATGGGAGCCAATGATACGGGACCTTAAATGGACAGATAGCTGGGAGAATCGAGTGTCCCTATACGCCGATGATATCCTGTAATATCTGACCTTGCCAAGGCGCTCCATACTGACCCTCCTAAATGTTTGTACGGTTTACGGTACAGCGTCTGGGTACACTATAAATTGGTCTAAGTCAATGCTATATGTGCTGCACGGCCCACCGCTGCATCTTCCTGAAAGTTGCCTGCTTAAGTTTGCGGGAAGTACGTTTAAGTACTTGGGTGTCTACGTCACTGCTGACACAGGGGAATTTTTTCATAAAAATTTACAGCCACCGCTAGAACATCTCAAAAGAGACGTACGTCACTGGGGGACACTGCCACTAACCTTGTTAGGAAAGGCGGCGCTTTTCAAAATGATGGCCCTACCCCGATTCCTATATGTTTTGGAGAATACGCCATACCCAGTGCTGCCAACTTACTTTAAGGCTATCGCAGCGCAGGTCTCTAACCTTTTGTGGGGTAATAAACCAGCATGTATTGCGCAAGCCAAATTGGTGCGCGATGGTACGACGGTGGGATAGCGCTCCCCAATATACAACTTTATAATTGGGCGGCGCAACTGAAAGTGATTAATCAATGGGTTCATGTCTCACAGTCGGATCCAGCTTTTAAGACAGACAGAGCGCAACTTGGCATGAGGGATATGCTTACTCCCCTATATGACAAGAAAATGACCTTAGCACTGTTCGGTCCACTGCGTCATACACTTGAGTTGTGGCATGCGGACCTGGCCAAACTAGGGTGGCGAGGGGTACTGACACAGCTCACTCTACTGTGGGACACGAAATGGCTAGGCAGACTTAGGAATAGTAAGGGATTTGATTGATGGAATGATATTGAAATATCCACGGTGGGAGGTATGTGGCAGGGAGGAGAGATAGTCTCCTTTGAGCATCTTCAGCAACAATACATATTGGCCCCCTCAGAGTTGTTCCGGTACACACAGATAAGACATGCCCTGATGACAGCGCTGCCACCCTGCTCCGAGGTTCTGGAGGCAACCCCTATGGAGGATAGGTTGTTAACTGATTATATGCCGAAGAAGGCCACCCCACTTACGTACCGTAAATTAGTGAATAACCTGCCCGACCCGACGGGACCCCTGATAAATGGTCTCAAGACATTGGTGATATTGATGACTCAGAATGGCAGGAAGCATTGGCATCCCCAAGAGAGGTGGGTATACCCTCATGCCTCAGGCTAGTGCAGCTCCGCATCCTACACCAGTCAAACTACACTAGACACACCTTACACAAGATAGAGAGGGCAGAGCACCCCTTTTGTATGCGTGGTTGCGGAGACGAGGGAACGTTTTTTCATACCATATGGGATTGTCCTAAAATAACTGAATACTGGACACAAGTAATGAGAACTATATCCCAATCGGAGGGAGTATCGCTTACACCGGAGCCAAGATGATGTTTATTGAATATATGGGAGCCGAATGACCTCTCGCGTGATGGGCAGAGTTGGGTAATACTAGGAATTATGGTTGCCAAAAGGAACGTAGCACAAAAGTGGGGAGGGGCGGAGGTGCCATCTCTCGCAGTATGGGGAAGGGACATGGATGCGGCCATATTAGCCGAATGGGCGGTATTCAGTAGTAGGGGATGCCCTAAAAAGTGGAGTAAAATCTGGGGGGCATGGAATAAATATAGGGGTGATATCTGTGATCCACCACCGGACCGAGATGATGATGACTCAGATTCGGATGCAATATGAATACCCATGGGTAAATAGACGGGGCCGGGTTTCTAATGCTGAGAGATTGCAAAATTGTGACTTTATAATAATTGACGGTATTTATGGTGAAGGAGTGATGTGCTACACTGCTTTTTTATGTACAAGATTGTTTTCTTATTTTGTTGGAATGAAAATTAATCAAAATCTTTTACAAAAAAAAAATGACCTCCACTCACTCATACACTATATCCGGCACACCCCTCAATTATGTATCACTCTCCTTTCAATGTTAATTGGTTTGCGTAAAGGCTGTACTCAGTCCTGGGCTCAGCACACCAAACTGCACTTGTTGCTCCATAGTGTTAAATTTACTGAATGTAGCACTCAATCCTGAGCACAGCACACTTCTCTGAATCCAAAGCACAACATTGTACTCGTCAAGAATGTCACTATAGTAAACTCTATTGCCCTATATTTCAGCGAAAAGCTTTGCCTTACCGTGAATGCCCTTCTGGCTTTCCTTCCATGCAAAACTCCAAGTGAAACTCTGCAAGACTACAAGTCACCAGAATCTGTTTTTGTCACACAGAAATGACCTCACTGCAATCACTGGGACTTGGAGGCTCCTTCTATGATGGAATCTGAAGATAAGTGACCGCGTACCCCAGGGCGGGCCACTCTTATGCACTCGGCCACACCCAAGATGGCCGCCTTCCAGGGCTGCTGGGAAACGTAGGCCGATACCACTACACCCGTATATAAGGATAAAAGGAGCATCAAGTTAGCACAGTATGGCATCACAATTTATCATCATAAGCACACCACAGATGTAAACTCAGAACTCTCATGGGGACACATAATGACAGCACAGCCACCAGCGCACTGACATTGTTGCTTCGTGAACTTTTCCACAAGGTAAACCTCCACCTGAGCATGTCTTAGCGCAGGGGGGCATGACGTCACAAATTACCACACGGCTTGGCCCTGTGGCTGGGGAGGGCCCAAGACCGCGCACCTCAACAACCCTGACACCTTTAGTGCGAGCAGATCTGGACTTCAAAATGGTTTTAAATTCAGAAACCCATTAAGGTGTCAGGAGAGTTAGTACAGATAGGAGTTAAGACTTCTTGGCTAAAACAACTTCCACTAAGACATTGTACTATAATTGAATGAGCGTGAATGGTAAAGCAGGGGAATATGTTTCAAGGCAGACGTAAACCTATCAGCATCAGGAGGTGGTTAACTCAAGCTAACAGAGGCAGATTTCGATGTCCCCTTAAAAGATGGGTACTGGTGGAAATCCTACAAATATTTGCATTAAGCTCTGAAGTCTGTTGGTAATAAGAAACATCAGTTCTTGATCTGGTCTCCTATACACATTTTGCAGAAAGGTTTTCCACAAAGAAAGAGTATACAAACCATCTGAGATGCCAATTTCACACCCTTATATATATATATATCCACACATTAAAGGTGCTGGGAGAAATCCCAATACCTAGAGAGTTTGGAGAGGAAATTGTAACCGGAGTATATCCTCACCAAGAAGTAACGAAGCACAAAAAATACTCCAATTGACCACGCTGTGGTCTATGGTGCTAGTGAACTAGCTGTAGCCGAAATAGGTGGAAGACGAAATAGAAGGGAAGGGAAACCTCACTAGTGAAAGGTTATACCTAACCCAACCACGAATGTGGGGAAAAAACTATTTTTGTTTTAATTACCCTCACACACCATAGTGGTGTCAAGCTTCATCATCGGGTCACCCTGACCCCTATAAAACAGGGTGGGCTTGACCACAGTGTTGGGAGCTCTTTTGATACACAAGAGGCAAGGGGGTTTACAGATAAAATATCTCAGGCAGATCCCCGGTTTCCCTTTATTCTAGGGTTTGTCTGAGTCAATAAAAAAAAATCTAAAATTGGGTCTTGGAGTATTATGGTCCTAAGACCCTAGTGCCGACATGTTTCAGTCCGTAATGGCCATAAAGATCCTGGACTTTCTTCAGGGCAAACTTGACCCTATTTGTGAGGGAATTAAAGGATGGGAGGTCCCTATCCTATCAGTGAAGTGAGGGCAGAGGAGCTGCTCCTTGTGTTATGCAAAAAGACTGTGTGTGTCAGCTGCCAGACTCCATCGCGACAGCCGAGGACCGGAAACCGAATTAGGTCAGAATGCAAGGTGAATGCTTCAATTGAAGACCACCCACTTTGTGTATCCGGTCCTGTGTGAAAAGTTTGACCTCCCTAAATGGGATAGAGTCTGGCAGATGACACACACAGTCTTTTTACATAGTACAAGGAGCAGCTACTCTGCCCTCACTTCACTGATAGGATAGGGACCTCCCATCCTTTAATTCCGTGACTTAGGGGATCAAGTTTGCCCTGAAGAAAGTTCAGGACCTTTCTGGCAGTTACGAACTAAAACATGTCGGCACTAGGGTCTTAGGACTGTAATACTCCAACAAATACCCAATTTTAGATTTTTTTAATGACCCAGACAGACCCAAGAATAAAGGGAAACCGGGGATCTGCCTGAGGTATTTTATCTCTAAACCCCCGCGCCTCTTTTCTATCAAAAGAGCTCCCAACACTGTGGTTGAGCCCACCCTGACTTATAGGGGTCAGGGTGACCTGATGATGAAGCATGACACCACTAGGGTTTGTGAGGGTAATTAAAACAAAAATAGTTTTTTCCCCACATTCATGGTTGGGTTAGGTACAACCTTTCTCTAGAGAGTTTTCCTTCCACTTCTATTTCGTTTTTCACCTACTTCGGGTACAGCTAGTTCACTAGCACCACTGACCACAGCGTGGTCAATTGAAGTATTTTTAGTGTTTTGCTATTTTACACCCTTAACATTAAAAAAAATAGAGTGAATTACAAAACATGGCAGTCTAGTTACATTTTGTTATTGTCCCGCGCCTCTGTTCAACTAATCATCTTCTAGATGAACGAGTCACAAACATCTGGTGGATCCATGAGTGCTGAAGATTGGCAAATGAGCTAATTCTTAATTACATAGAAACACTTCTGTTTTGGAACGTTTAATACATTTATTTGCTTCCTTTAATTGCATTTTAAGACACATCATTTTATTTTCGAGTTAATACTGGTGGACTTTGAGTTGTATGTGTTATTTACTGTTTGATGTTGTATCTGAGTTTCTAACCCCTTCCACCTCCTAGAATAAGTCTTGGCAAGCAGCCCAAACTCACTACATCTGGACGGTTGAGTTTCAAAGACAATAATTTGGTTATCCAATTGGAGTGCAACAGCATTGGTGGCCCGGACTATTTATGGCAAATGTCAGTACCCACAGTTGTAATAATTTGCTGCCACATGACCTCCAATAAATGAAGGAATTCCATATAAAGTCGGAAGCCTACTCATTCTTTAATTATTTCTACAAAGTCAGATAATGGGTTTTCAAGTTGCATGGTGTAGGGGGAATGGCAGCAATCATGTGGGTCCTAGACATATAATGTCCTTTACTGCATGATTTGCCCCAATTCTGAGATCATTTCCACACGAATTTCCCTTGGATGTTAGTCTTCACCCTGCCAATACAGTAATCATGCCCTGCCGAAATACCTTGCCCTATGGAGAATCCCAAAGTTATACTAATGTATAAAATCAATGCATGTTTAATAGAGTCTCTTATACCTCCAGGTGGACAATCTGAAGTTGTATCCCTGGTGAAAATGTGCATTACAAACCTATTTTACCTATGTTCTGTTTAGGTGTACTAAATGTTTATGAATCTTGCCACAAGTTTTTCGAGTAGGCATTTAATGTCCATTGTCTTAGAATGTGTCACTGTTTTATTACTGTTTTCACCTGTATCGTGTTGTGTAACATCTTACAATTCTTTGTTTTAATAGGCAAAAATGGCACATATAATCTTTTTGCCATTTGATATAAATATTGATCGAAATTAGTAAAAAAAAATAATCATCAATTTTGTCACTATAAGAATACATTTGGGAATAAATGTCAATGTTCTAATAACTGGTAAAATAAGCCAAAATAATCATTCTTTTAAATTGTAAGCAAATAAAAGTTTGAACCAAAAATATTACACAAATATGTTATAATGTAGGTGCACAGGGAAAGAAAAGTATACTAGAATGTCAGACTCCACCTTTCAGGAAAACACGAAAACATGATTCATCTAGATCCTTTTGTTCTTACTTTCACAGGATTCCCAGGCAGAACAAAACGATGACGGAACTAATCGAGCTACCTGGTCCAATAAAACAGAGTATCTCCTCTCTATGGTTGGATATGCAGTGGGGCTTGGCAACATCTGGAGATTCCCGTACCTTACGTATAAGAATGGTGGAGGTAATTAGCTTTATTTTCATTGTATTATTAGTGCCCGCAAAGGCCCTGAACCCCAGCGGCGAGGCCCTCTATCAAAGCAGAGGGTCTGAACAACCATTATAGCTTGAGGCAGGTTGGCTGTAAGACTACTGGAACAGTTCACCCACTGAGGGTAGAGTGTTCTAAATTAAAAAGAGAGAAATAGAAAGACAAACGTTGGAATGTTGAAGTAGAAAGTTCATACCAGTCATTATAATCCCTGACCTATTTTATTGTCTTTCATCGCGCTCCCACATTCCAAAGTTCAAATATAGCCTTATAGCCCACTGTACCAGGCTATATCGGCTATTAAAGGCCCTAGCCAAAGGCGAACTCCTTTAC
The DNA here is from genome assembly GCF_964261635.1 of Lissotriton helveticus. Classification (NCBI taxonomy): domain Eukaryota; kingdom Metazoa; phylum Chordata; class Amphibia; order Caudata; family Salamandridae; genus Lissotriton; species Lissotriton helveticus. Next base: position 1,890,214,576 of record NC_136063.1, on the reverse strand, counting down.
CAAGGGAGTAGGCCTTGAATGACAGGTATAGACCAGATATAGAAGACTATAAAGCTATTACAACATTCCACTAGTGAGCAGAATGTCCTAGTTATAACAACAAAGGCATCGTAGCTCGAGGGGGTTGAAATCCCTGAAGCTCTAAAGCCTTCATTTTACTGCTGTTTCTGTGATTGTTTTAAAGCTAACAGCGTGCATAGGGCAATGACTGTTAGCTGATTAACATTCACAGCAAGAGCTGTGAAAAGGGCTGAGGTCAGCTCCTGGTTCGTCCCAGCTTGGCTTAACTTATTTTTTTCGTTCAGCTGAGTCAGGAAGACTGCTGCGCAGCATTACCCCTTCCTCCTTCAAGGTTCCAGTGGCTCTGAGCTAGGGAAGAGGGACGAGGGATGCAGAAGGCTCTTGTGTGCCTACAGCAGAGCCTCTACCTTTCGCTTTTCCCTGTGCACTCCATATATTTTGGAAAGGCAGGGTAAAAAGAAAGGCAGAGGCAGTTTATATGAACATTAAAATGTTAACAGCGTGCCCATACCTGTTCCTTTAGGCTGCTGCTGCTCTATTGTCTTCAATGGAGCTCTTAATATTCCTATGTTCTAATAATTTTGAAAATTAAAGCGGTATAATTTTAGGACATTTACTGAGTTTGGAGCAGTGGCATCTGATGATTATATGAAGTATGAGGTGTGGGGAATTTAATTTGCATTTCAACAAGTTAGTTAGTAAACAAAGCATCCTGAGATATGCAAACATATGATCAAATAGTGCATTTAAATCACAGGAGTTCTAAAAAAAATACTGATGTTACTGAATGAGCACATAAAATGAGCACCGCTTTGAGGAGCATGTGTTTGTGTGAAGGAAGGAGATGCATGGATGGGAGACATTTCTTGTGAAAATGTATTTGAATAGCACATTACGATACAGAAGTCTTACAAACATGGCTAAATGGGCAAACTGTGCTAATTTGAAATAAAACAAGATTAGTTAAAAAAAAAAGAATCATTCTGAGTGATGTTAGCCATGCTTTTACTCAAAGGTAAAATAATTGTTTATTGGTCTGTTTTTCTCTTAACCTAAAACATTTTCTAACATTCTGCATAGAGAAGACCCAAAAAAGACTCATTTTCATTTATATTTGCACATTTTAACATTGAGCTTTTTTTTTTTTACCTTGGTCCTTTTTATTTACCTTTTTTGTCATCCCCCAGAGAACTCAACCGCAAGTGAATTTTTTTTTCATTAAATGCTATCTCTTGGAAGCTACGTAACTTAAGTGCATTACAAGGTTGTGTGTGATTTCATAGGAAACATTTTTAATTGAATACCACAACTGATCTACCATTTTACCTAAACTGTTAAATCAAAATTTTCAGAATGAATGGCATTCACCATTTTATAGAAACCAATTCATAGAATATCTTTTGGATCGAATTGGCTTTTGCATTCTTACTTTTAAAGTGTAAATACAATGGTTGCACCCATCCCTGAACCTTAAGAGCCCTTTAAACCCCTACACTCTTCTTATCTCTGAACTGTAAAACACCTCACTACTTCTAAACTCTGCCAATTCCTGTACCCTAAAGCCCCCTTTTTACACCCAGTTCCCTCCACTCTCTGACCACTTAAAACCCCTTACCACAACCAAGCTCCACCAACCGCTAAACCATAAAAAAACCTTACCACCCTTAAACACCACCCATTCACCCCTAAACTCTCCCCATCCCTGAATCCTGAAAACCCCTTTCTACATCTAAACTCCACCTATATCTGAATCCTTAATTCTACTCACCACCCTAAAGTCCATCCTATCCTGAACTTTACTTTTGGTAGGTGGATTAATAGTAAGGGCTCAGTATGCATCCACCACTAGCAAAAAGGCCACCAAGGGGGCGTGGCTTGAGCGGCGATGTGAGTGGACGTGCTCTAGAGGGGCTCCCGCTGCCATCGGCCTTTATTTGCTATTGAAGCGGAGTAAGGGGGACTCTGACCTCACCCCTGAATGCCCTAGAGGTTTGGGCGCATTGTGGTCAAGCGTTCGACCGGCGGCCCGCATGAGAAGCAGCTGCGGAGCGGGACCTGGCGCAGACGGGCAGACCCTCGAGAGCGGCGCCCATCATTTTGGGAACCCGGCGGCGGCGGCCCCTGCTCCTGCCGATCGGAGGGTGAGACCTGCAGTGGAGACGGGGCGGCTGGTCCCGGGACGCCCTGCGTAGCGACCCTTGCTGACGGGTGCTGGGGATCCTTCACTGAGGCCCTGGTGGCTTGCGGGCACTGGAGAACGCGAGGACCTGCTTGCGAGGCCTGAGACGGGAGCCCGCCATTTTCAAATACCCAGAGGCCAGCGGCGGTGACCTGCCTATCCCGATCTGCCAGTGACGGGGCTCTGTGCCCTTGGGGTGTGGGCGCGTCGGGGTCCGGTGTCCCCCGCACGGAGAACAGGTAGTGCGAGACTCGACAAAGGCGGGCAGAACTTCGGGAGCAGCGTTCCGCCATCTCGGAGGCCCGGCGGCAGCGGCGCCTGCTGATGCTGTTTTGGGGGTGAGTCCAGACGAGGGGACGCGGCTGCACGCCCGGATCGCCCTACATAGCGGCCCTTGTTGACAGGTGCTTGGGAGCGCGCACCCCTCTGCGCCCTGGAGGCTCGCGGGCACCAAGGGACATTAGCGCTCGGGGACCCGCCATCTTAGCAGTGCCCGGAGACCTGAGGCGGTGACTTGGCCATCTGAGCCTGGCAGAGACTTAGGCAGCGTTTGTCCCGAGGTGGTGAAGTGGAGCAGTGACGGCCCGGTGGGGGGTCCCTGGAGGCGAGCTCAGACTGTTAGTAGGTGTAGTACAGTGCTGGGAGGGCCCGTGGTATGCTGCGCCCGCCATTTTGAGAGCTGATGAGGAGCGAGAGCGGTTGAGTGCAGCGGGGACGGCCTGCGGCAGACGGTGGATTTACAGGACGGCCTGAGGGGTGCGAGGCGCCTTGGAAGAGCGACAGGACGATCGACTGGTGCCTCTGCCTGCGGGGTCTGTGCCGATCCGTCCCTAGACAGACAGCGCTGCGTCCCAGGAGAGTGGCTGGCTGGCAGGAGTGGAGGGGTGGCGGCGGAACTGCCAATGGACTGGTGCTGACCGGGTGTGGTGATCTACAGCGACCGAGAGTGGATTCCAGGAGGTCCTGTGGAGGTGGGCATGGTCGCGACTTTGAGGTGAGCTGCACTGGTCCGGCGTGGAGGGGGGGAGGAGCCCTCCGTCGTCCACCTACAGCGGGAGGCCTGAAATCTGAACTGGGGGCCCCTCGGGCGGTCTGGGTGGGCCCGGCCTTCTGTGCCGCCTCTTGCCCTCGGACGTTCTGGACAGTGCGATAATTTCAGTGAGCCTGTTCCCCCCCTGACATTGACTGGCGTGCGGCCCTGGGGTTGAGTGGAGAGGCCTGCGGTGGTGGTGCTGTGGTGTGATTGACCCCTGCCTGCTAGAGACCCGACCCGCTCCCCGAGCAAGGGCGTGATTCCCCACCGACCTGCCCAACTGTTGGGGGCGATGACGCGCTCTAATAAAGGCACCAAGGCCGATCCGGCGGCGGCCCCCAAGGATAACACTGTGGTGGCCATGTGGGGTAAAGCGGGAGCGCATGCGGCCAGAGGGGGCCCATCCCGGGCTGACTCGGAATCCCCGCCAGTTACACAGGCCTTCATGACCACCTTTATGAATCAGCTAAAAGTGGAGATAGGGTCCTTGCGGCCTGAGGTGCATTCCTGTGTAACTGAACTCAGAAAGGAGGTGACGGAGCTTGGGGACCGAGTTGATGGACTGGAGAAAACAATGGACACGCGTACGGAGGATCAAGAACACCTGTGGCAGCGTCAGATGGCCCTTGAGGAGCAGAACATTGACCTCCAGATCAAGCAGGAGGACTTGGAGAATAGAAGTCGGCGCAAAAACCTCCGCATCCGGGGAATTCCGCTCGGGGAAGAGGGGGAGGACATCATGGACTACGTGGCGCAACTCCTTCAAGAGGTCCGGGGAGATGCGGATGCCTCACCCCCAACTCTGGACCGAGCGCATCGGATGGCGGCTCCGGTGGGGAGGCCGGGACTCCTGCCAGACATCTTGACCAGGGTGCATTTCTTCATGGAAAAAGAGGCTATATGGAAGAGTGCACGTGCTCAATCAGACCTGCTATATCAGGGCCACAAGATTAAAATCTTTCAGGACTTGGCGCCTAACACTCTGAAGAGAAGGCGAGCATTCCGACCTGTGACTGAAAAACTGCGGGGCATGAACATCGCCTACCAGTGGGGGCATCCATTTGCACTTATCTTCCAATGGGAGGGCAAACGCAGAGTCCTGAGATCCTACACCGAGGCGGCGCAACTCCTCCGCATGCCAACATCTCCCCCGACAAGCCCAACTCGGCCTCCCAGCCGAAAGAGGACGCCGGCCGGCCCGGACTGGACTACAGTACAGAGGTGCCGGCGCCACTCCCCTGCGACGGAGGCCTCGCACAGTCAGGCCAGACAAGACATTATAGCCCACATTCGGTCCCTCGAAGGAGACAGGACAGTGTCTGACGGGGCCTCTCTCACTCCTTGAAGCGTGTTCTGCGTGCCACTTTCCTCCTAGTGCGGTGGTCTCGCACCTGCCGGTGCTGAACTCTGAGTTGTGCTGTGGGGAGTCTCTTCGCTCGATGCCCTGACTCCGGTGACTGGGGTCGGGGGCAGTGGGAGCCCCATGATCAACTGTACTTTGAGACCGCCACAACCCCCTGACCTGCCCCTTAGGGAGTGACATCCTGGAGAGCATCCAAACCTGCAGGTGTATGATGCCCTGTAATGGGGTCGGAGACTTTCGGCCCTGTTGGCCGCGATTGTTCTGTCTAAATGGCCGGCCTCTCTGGCTGCAAGCTTCTTCTTTATCTCTTTCTTCTTTCCTCTATTTCCCACTGTCCTTCCTTCTGCTTCTCTTTTCTTCTAGCGGGGATCTGGGGAGGGAATGCTGGATGTTGATGGGGAGTGAGTGGGTGCGGACCCGTGCCTGTGGTGTGTGCAGTGCGAGTGGATTAGCGGTGGTGGGAGTAACAGCAACTTATGATGGCACCTAGTACAGCTGGGAGCGCGCATGGCCCCCTCAAGATTCTGTCCCTCAACGTCAAGGGCTTTAATTTGCCTAATAAGCGCAAGCAGGTGTGGCATTATCTCGTCCACCAGAATCCAGACATCATATTACTGCAGGAGACTCATCTTTTACAAGCTGACACTGCGCGGATGGCGCACCCTAAGTACCCCCTCCAGTTCTGGGAGGCTACAGCCACAAAGACAGCAGGGGTGGCGATATTGTGCAGGGCTGGCATCAGGCGGGGAGAAGACAGGCCTTTTCGGAGTGGTGATGGGCGCTTCCTCAGAGTGGATGCGGAGGTGGGGCGACGACATCTCACCCTGTGTAACACCTATACTCCCAATCAGGCGCAAGACCGCTACCTTAGAGACCTCCTGAGAGAACATGTGCCGCAGAACGTCTCCTCGCTTATTGTGGGGGGGGATCTGAACCTACTCTGGAGCCCGGAGCTAGATCGGAGCGAGGGCTCATTTAATGGAGCTGGGGCAATGTCCTCGGAACTATGCAAGCAATTTGAGGATCTTAGGCTCCTGGACTCATGGCGCTACTTCTCCCCAGACAAAAGAGAATACTCATACTATTCTCACGCTCATCGTTCCTACTCTTGCATTGACTTTCTGTTTATGTCCCACGATCTCTCCCGCGACGTCATAGGGGTAGGGATGTCTGATATCTCAATCTCCGACCATGCTCACGTTGAATTGCTCATACAGGACCCGGCAGCCTGTCCTCCCCGGGAACGGAAGTGGCATCTCCCGCTGAGTGTCCTACGGGACGCTGCGGATGTTGAGGACATCCGAGGGGCAATTATTTCCTACTTCAAACATAATGACCTGCCTGAGACGCCCTTCCCAGTGGTCTGGGATGCTTTCAAGGCAACGATACGGGGACACATTACGTCCCTTTCGATAGCGAGGGCGCGGGAGGCGCGAGCATTGGAGGACAAACTGACAGAGGATCTAAAGAGGGCAGAGGCGCAAGACCAGAGTGTCTCTACTCAGCGGTCGAGGAGGCATCTGGCCAACCTTAGGGGTCAAATCAGGATGCTTCGCGCCAATAGGGCTGAAGCTTCCCTGGTGGCCTTAAAACTAAAATATTATGAGGGAGGAGACAAGGTAGGGAGAATGTTGGCGAGGCGGTTGAGGGCTAGAGCTGCTAAGGCACATATAGCAAACGTGCAACTGCCAAACGGGACCAGGGTAGCGGCGGCAGGGGATAAGTGCCAGGCCTTCAGGGACTAATACACGGCCCTCTATACGGAGGAGAGACCACCCCCCGAGCTCGTAGAGAAGTGTTGGAGAACTACGGCGGCGCGACGCTACACCCCCATTTTGCCCGACTCCTAGAAGATGCGATCACGCAGGAGGAAACAACCTCTGCGGTACAGGAGCTCCACCTGGGGAAAGCACCCGGGCCTGATGGCCTCCACCTGTCCTTCTATCGCATATTTCGGGCGCAGTTGGGGCCTTACCTACTCCGGTTGTTTAACTCCTTCACTGATGAACAGGGGCCGTCCCTGGACATGGGATTGGCTGAAATTGCTTTGATACTGAAGCCAGGGAAAGACCCCGCTATGTGCTCGTCGTATCGCCCGATAGCCCTATTGAACACGACTAAAATTTACACTAAGATACTGGCGAAACGATTGGACCCCCACATGCCGGGCCTGATTGACCCCGACCAGGTGGGTTTTATCCGTGGAAGACAGGGGGCCGACAACGTACGAAGAGTGGCGCATCTTGTGGGAAAAGTCCACCACTGGCGGATCCCGGCCTGTCTCCTCTCCTTAGACGCCGAGAAGGCGTTCGACCAGGTGGATTGGACCTTCCTCAGGGCAGTCCTCCATAGGATAGGGCTCGGCCCAAAGATGGTCGCTAGAATTATGGCACCCTATATTGCGCCACGGGCTAGGATTAGAGTGAACGAGCAGCTCACGGAACAGTTTTCTATAGGGAGGGAAACCAGGCAGGGATGTCCGCTCTCGCCTCTATTATTTGCCTTGGCGATAGAACCGTTGGCGGACATGATTCGTCGGGTCCCTGACATTCATGGTATCCCGATAGGGGGTCTCGATAATAAAGTAGCGCTCTTTGCGGATGATCTCATCCTGATACTCACGAAGCCCCGAGAGTCCATTCCAGCGCTACACTCCACACTCTGCCTCTTCGAACGCGTCTCAGGCCTGGAAATCAATCATGACAAGTCCTGGGCGCTCAACCTCACCACCCCGAAGACAGAAATTCCCCACCTGGAACAGATAGCACCCTACCGCTGGACGAGGCAACACATCCGATACCTTGGCTTACAGTTGACTCCCTCGCTCGATGGCTGGACACACGCTAACTGGAGGGACTACCACCGAGCGGTGCTGGAGGACTTGCGGAACTGGAAGCCACTTATACCATCTTGGCTGGGTAGAATCAATGCAATAAAGATGTCCATCCTACCCAAAATTCTATACCTGTTTCAGTGCCTCCCCACTCCCATTCCGCTGCATAATATAAGAACCCTGCAGAGGGACTTAACCAACTTTATCTGGGGGGGTAAGAGGCCCCTCTTCTAACAGGCACTCCTCCTGGCACCCCGAGATCGGGGGGGATTGGTGTGCCCCAATCTGGTGGAGTACTACTGGGCTGCCCATCTTCGCTTCATAGTCGAATGGGGTACTACAGAAAGCGAGAAGGGATGGCTGCACATGGATAGAGCCGTGACTGGTCATACCATCTGGGATCTGGCATGGAACCACAGGCCGGGACGCTCTTCGAGCGCCTACATAGCGGTACCGACGAAAACGGTGTTGGAAATATGGGATCGGGTGGCAGTGCGCCGGGGCCTCACTACCTTTCCCTCACCGCACACTCCAATTGAAGGGAACCCGTGGTTCCTGCCAGCCCTTCGCACCAGAGCCTTCCGCAGATGATCCCAGGGCAATTGCAGGGTGCTTGCAGACCTCTTTGATGGGGGCACCTTTAAAACCTTTGCGCACTGTAGGGAGGACTTCCGACTGCCACCTGATGCCGAAATGCATTATATCAAACTGAGACACGGGGTAAGGGCGGATGAGACCTATCAGGCGGCTACCCGCGCCTTCACCCCGTTCGAGAAGTTAGCTCGCTACTTCACTTGCTCAAAAGGCTCGAAAATCTACCACATCCTGCAACACCCCCAGACACCGCCTTCCCATGGGTACCAGCACCGTTGGCAATCTATTTCGGGCACTGACATTACGTCTGCACAATGGCTACGGCTGTGGCGAGACATACCTAAAATCTACTGTAGCGTACCACAACAAGAAAACGCTTACAAAATGATGACCCAGTGGTACTATACGCCACAGCACCTCCACAAAATGTTCCCGGCCTCTTCTCCTGAGTGCTGGAGGTGCCGATCTGCGACTGGGGATTTCTTGCACATCTGGTGGACCCTCGCTAACTCTCTTTTGGAAGGAGATCTTGAGCCATATTAGGGGGGTTCTGGGGTTTCCTCTGCCTGATGCCACTAGCACAATTCTACTGGGGGTCAAACCAGCAGGGCTGCTGGCGCTCACCCGGAATGACTGGATGTTAGCGCTCCAAATGCTGGGGGCAGCCAGGCAGCTCATTGCCCTTTACTGGAAAAAGGCGGAAGCACCACCTGTGGCGGCATGGTTCGTGCGCCTCTGGAATGTCTTAGCAATGGAGCTCCTTACAGCTAGACTACAGGCCCGCGACACGCGCTTCAACAAGGTGTGGCAGCCCCTGGTGAAATATTTATGTAAAGTGAAACATGCACGCCACATGCCCCCTAGGTTGCGGACACTGCGTCTGGTAGAGGATGCACTGATCCCTCCATAGTGATTCCAGAGAGTGTGATGCACAACATGCCAGAGGCTGCCGATATTTACTGGGATATGGCGAGCCGGCCCTACCCCTCTAGGCCCTGACACTTCTACTTTCTTCTGTCCTTTCACTCTTCCTTTTTACTCCCTTCCTCTCTCTGTTCCACACTGCTGTATCTCCTACAGACACTGCATTACTGTTTGGACTCGTTTGGTCCTATGGTTACACCAGTTCTTGTTCCTGGGTTCTACCTGGCCCTTGGGGCTGAGCGATCATTGGCAGTGACTGCTTAGTGTGCATGCAGCGATGTATTGCGTGGCCTGCCCTTTCGGGTTGTAGGCATTCCACTGTGTTTGAAGATTGCATAAATGTGCGTCCCTGCTTTGTTTCCATGCATTTTGTTTGACGCGGTCGGCCCTAGCAGGGTTGTAGGCTTACCGCTGTGTTCATGTCACTATCAAGCTAACCCCGCTTGCGGGGATGTAATAAAAAGACTTTAATATAAAAAAAGGCCACCAACGCAATGTAAGGTCCAGTCAAGGTCTCAGTGCATTAGCCCCTGGCTCAAGCCCTGGTAGCTGGCTGCGGGCAAGCAGGCTTAACTCAGGAGACAGGTATATTGAGCATTTAAAAACACAAACACATTGAATAAGATACAACCCACAATATAAATGCCATACCAATTTATTATAATGAGAAATATTTACTTTTTAAAAGGACACACTAAAACAATTCAACATAGGGAACCTCAGATATGAGTTTTTAAAGATGAACAACTTTCTGGTGCTTGAAAACATAGCAGCAACTCAGGAAATTTGGTTGCATTTGACCGGTACAAAGTCAAAGTTTGAAACCAACCACAATGGAGCCCTGTTCGGATACACTAAGCGATAAGCCTCAAGTAAAAACTTTACCTTCAAACTTTGATACTTATCTGGAGGATTTTCTCTCAGTATTGTCGGTCCACTCCAGCAGGCCGATTTAAGTGCAATGTCGTTGGATAGTTCTCCGTAGCACCCCAATCAAATCCTGGACGTCTGGGGCTCCACAGCTTTCAGCGGGCCGAACCTGAAATCCAGGCCAGGTTGTGGTGGAAGGTAGCCAGCTTGACTTTTGATGTTGAATCGGTCATCTTATGAAGCTTTTTCTAAAAGTTACTCCAAACATCTAAAACTTCTTCCTCAAGGTCTCCTTCAAGGTCCAAAATGTCCAAACTCCAAATCCATAGGGTCTAGAAGCACTGAGATTGCCCTTGGAAGTTTGGGACTACAATTCCCACAACACACCTGACCAAATCCTAATTTTCCACCGGACACACTCCAAGCTGGCAGCTTCTGGAGGGAGATGGTGCAGGTGAGCCCTGCTAACCTGTTGCTTCCAGGGAGTTCACTTCTCAATCCTTTTTGAAGCAAGGCAAATACTCAGAGGTGTAGCTCTAAGTGTGCAGCAGGAGCAATCCTTCAGCCTGCAATCCTTCGTGGTGCAGACCAGGAATCCGGCCGTTCCCAAGTGGTGGGTTACATTATGTTGTGTTATTCAAGACGATATTTAGTGGCGGGTGTTTGTCCCATATAGTAAAATCAGGGTTGGTGGCATCACAAGAATCGCAAGAGGGTGCTGCTTCTTTCTCCTGCTTGAGTAGATGTTCTACTCGAGTGGCACCTTCCTCAACGTGAAGGGAATGCTTCTCAACCCAAGTGGTAGCGACTATCTGCGACCGCCTGCTTTGTTTGAACGGGAGGTGGTCTGGAGTAAGATTTTCCTTGCTTGTGCTCGCCAACTTAATAGTGACGAGAGTGAGGAAACCTCCGCTCTGCAGAGTTTTTGTGAATTCTACACAGAGTGCAAAAAACTCTGCAACCTTCACGAGCGAAGCCGAATTTCACACCCAGGCCTAAATGCCATGCAGCTCTTTAAATTTTTATTCGGTGATCTAGGGTGACAAGCAGGGGGACACCCCTGTCCAATGAGTTGCAGATGACAGCTTGTTTCAAAGCACTGTACTTTAAATATCAACATGGAGACTTCCTTGCTTGGAGTAAGACCTGGGAAAACCAACCTACTGGTGTAGCTCATTTCCATTATCACTTCCACTCTAATCCTTCTGCAAATTTGATTCTTCGGGCTGCCATTTCGCTGAAGGGTACAGGGAGGTGGGTTGGCCTGGCATTCCTTACTGATTGCTCTCTCTGAAGCCAGCTTGATTTACCCAGCCTCCGTCCTGGCCTGTTCCCTTCAGCTGCTGAGCTCTCCATATCAGAAAACCTCTGTCCCAGTGCAGGCCATTTATTACCTCATCAAAGCAGTTTGGCTAAGCCTGTTAATGCTGAACAATCAGGAGAGACTGCTAGAAGGCTGGATTGTGGCTCACAGAAAAGAAAGTCCTATAACCTATTTTCTGTATTATTTATGATACATTCAGCAGTGGCAAGGTGTTGGATTTATCATTCCCAATCTGTGGAGTCCTTGAATGGCACTTTGAGCTCCTTCCTAGCAATATTTATAATTAAATAATGTAATCCAATGTTAGCCTATGAAGCTAATTATCTATAATTGGGAAAACAAATGTGGCAGTGTTACTCTTGCCAGGGTATGTAAAACATCCTTTGTAATATCCCTGCTTATAGTTACTTGGCACCCCACACCTGGAGCTCCTTGGGAGACTTTAGGTGTGACTTATATGTAAACATAAGTTTTATTACCACTTCGGAAGCACCTTTAATTCCAAAGCCAAATCTGCACATAATTTACTTTTAAAGATATTCTGCAAAGCAGTGCTGCCTTTAAAAATGAAAGTAGGCAATACAGCAGTGCACCCTCCCGTACAAGAAATCTACTGGGCCTTTAAACCTCCCTGCCCTATTATATACTATATAGGTAGTTTTAATCCCCCTTGCCTTAATATATACTAGGGACTTACATGGATCTGTCATTGCCAATTGTATTTATATCTAATTGCCATATAACTTTTTAATCAGAACACTGGCCCTGGGCCTGGTTAGCAGAGTCCAGGGCACAGTCAGTTACCACAAGCATCAGTAAACAAATGGGGGTGATCAAGGCAAAAAGGGCAACTTTCCCACACCTATAAACTTTTCGCCACTAACCTCAACCCAGCACTGAACCTTAAAAGCCCTCACCAGCCCTAAATTCTGCCCATCCATGAACCCTCAAACTCCTTAACACCCCTGCACTCTACCCTTACCTGAGCCCTAAAAACTTCTTCACACCCCTGAACTCCACTCATCAGTGAACCCTAAACACGCCTTTCCACCCCTAAACTGCACCAATTTCTAATATCTAAAAAAAAATGTCCCACTGCTAAACCCTACCCATCCCTCCAGATGTGTGAAAAACCCATTTCCACATCTAAACTCCACCCAACCCGGAATCACTAAAACCCCTCTGCACACTATACTCCACCCAATCCTACCCTAAAAACTCTTCACCATCCCTAACCTCTACAAATCAGTGAACGCTAAAAACTCACATCAGCCCTAAACTCCACCCATTCATGAACCCTAAACCCCTCTTCGCCCTTACACTCCACTCATCCCAGTCCCTAAAAATACCTCACCAACCAATCATTTTTCTTCTGCAGTATGGATACGTGAATAGTGAAAACATGTATTTTACTACCCTTCCACACACCGGGAAAGAAAATGGTGAATTTTTTCAGGTGTAGCACTTCCTGAACTTTGCTTCTCTAGGGAGAACTAGACAAAGTACATGAAACACTTGAAACATGCCCATTTCTAAGTATTGCCTGCAGAGAAAATTTACGAAGATTTTATCCCAATTTTGCTCCAGGAGGCAAATTAAACAAACTATGGCAAAGCCAATTTGTGATGCACTGGCTGTCAGCACTTTGGATTTTTCAAATCTTGTTTGTCATGATTTTTATAAAACCTTTTTTGCTGGGGAACTGCCAAACCCTCATCATTAGAAAAGCATATTGACTAAAACCACATATACTTTTGGGTCTCAATAAGCATAAATTGCCATAGTAGCCCCTGGCACTGAAGGGAAGTTTCTATGTGTACAGATGTGCTTACTCTGGTCTTTTTTTGATCAGTCTGCCTCATTAGATATGATGGCCCAAGACACTCTTATAAAAGAGTCTTGTAGAAGTTGGCATTAGTTGTACTGTTCTGTTTCGAAATGTCTTAGCTGCCCAACTGCTTGAATCAGTTAATCTTACTCCTTAGCAATCTGATTTTAAGTCAGTGGTGTTCTTCAAGGTTCCTACTTCTCACACATTTTCGTAGGCACAGGAAGTAGAGGTGGGGGGTAGTGTTGCAGCATCCCTAAATTACCCACACTGGAGTTCAGAAGGTGAATGAGCAATGAATATGTAACATTTTCTGTTTGTCTTGTCACATTTGCTGACCCTTGAAATGGCAAGATATGTTTTCTGACAAATTGCTGCTTATTGGTTTAAGATGGAGATGGGTGGTTACTTTTCTTTTTATGACTGCAAATTGAGAGGATTCGGTAAACAGAACTATGTGACAATTGTGAGAAGTTGGCCTGGTATATGCTGCTCACTAATTCTAGTGATCACCTTGTACCATGCCAAGCAACCCTTATGATGATTGGTTGTAAGTCAACCTTATAGACCAGCTATCCTAGTGGTAGCATGGGCATAGCAGTCTTAGGCTAAACTCTGTAAAGGCATGTGAAGCAAGCTGTTTTACCATACACAATCCCCTTGAATACCAAATGAAAGGACACCACACAGATATATATTGAAAATATATATATATTTATTTACTACAAATATCCCCTATACTCTTTATGAGCACAGAAGCAAATGCGTTAAAACAAAACACAGTTTAAATACACAAAAGTTGCACAATATGGATGAGCCCTAGGGGCCACTTAAACCATATACTAAAATAGTGGTATAAGAACCACCAATGGGAAAGGAAAGAGGCCTAGGGCCTGGGGAATCCCTGGAGCTGTTCGGGACTAACAGTGATGAAGTCGGGAAAGGCCCACGGGACTCGGTGCAGCGCTTAAAGCGCACGCATGCACCAATGCAATGTCAATGGTGCGTAAACGTTACAAAGTTAGTGTTTAAGGAACCTTCCGATGAACCTAGAAGGAAAAAACTTTAGAGCTAGGCACTAGAGGTGTGTACCAGTGTGGGAACACCGGCGTTGCTGAGTTACCTCACCCACAGGAAGCGGGTGCACAGGTGCGAAGTTGTGTCGGGTTTCGTCACGCAGGTCGATGGTGCCTGGAGATGAAGATGCTGCAGGCGGGTCGTCGAGGAGGGTTCCGGTGGATCCAAGGGTGGATCTGAAGAGGTGAAGACCTGAAAGCAGAGGGGACAATGTTCAAAGTCACTAGCCAGTGACTTCCGTGGAACCAGGATGGAACCAGGCGATGTCGGGTGCAAACAGGTGAAAAGGTGAAGATTGTCTCTGCAGCCACGTGGACACGAAGAGGTCAAGGACGTCCAGGCGTTGGTCACGAGCTGTCCCAAGAAGTTTCTAGCTGTTGGCGGTGTCGGCTTCTTGATCGGATCAGGCCTTGAATAATGCAAGCCACGCAGAAATCGATGCAAGCTTCTCACTCGGACCAGCAAGGTTAGAGCGGGTGCTCCTTTCCAAGGGAGTGAGGGCCAGTCTGGAGCAACTAGACCAGCGGTGTTGTTCGTAGTTTTCGTCGCCAAGACGGCCGCTAGCCACGTGGCAAGTGGCCGGGATGGCGCGTCGAGTGGCAAAGTGCAAAAGGGCCCCACGCAGATCGTGGAGATGCTGGGGGGCTGATCTTCGGTGCAAATGCTGCTCGGTGGTGGGGCTTCTCAAACCCCAAAGCACAGCATAGAGGGTGCCTTGGGTGCTGCGCAGTCAGCTTCTCGGGGGTCTTTCAAGGGGTCCGGTCCCACGTCTCTCGGTGCCTCCACGGGTCTCTTCTTTTCAGGGACTGTGGATCGGGCTCTGAGATGTCTGGGAGTCTGGATCCTGTCAGGCTCTGGGCTCGGGCTCCGGCGGGAGGCGGCGGCAAAGCAGATGTCGAGTTGCTGGTTGGTGCCTGTATTCACAGGGTGGTCACTCCTTGGCCACAAGGGAGATTCTTTTCAGTCTTCTGTGCAGCAGAATGTCGAAGTCCAGATTTCTTCTTAGTTTCAAGTCGAGTTCAGGATGATCTGAAGTCTTGGGACACAGCTCCTACTCTTATTCCAAATCTAGGGGCCGGATTACCTGCTAGGTCCCTCCTCTGGGTGGGACCAGGAAGGGGGGTGGTTACACCCCCTTTCCTTTTTCCAGCTTCGCGCCAAGACTGGGGCTGGAGAGCCCCAGCACCGGTTTGAACTGGCATATGCAGAGGGACATCTTGTGTGCCCCAGGCATGTCTCATTCTATTCAGCCCTGTCCTACCCAATACACAAAATCCTGTCTGGGGTGATGCTAGCACCTCCCAAGGCAGGAAACCCTTTGTCCAAGCCTCCCTCGCTGGAAGGACTCCCAGCAGCAGGAGGTCAGACTTGTGTCTGTGGTGGCAGCATCCATTTTGCGATGCTAAGGCTCATGTTTAACTTTAACCAGGGTTCAGGTTAGGTACATGTCGTGTCCCTCTAGAAGGGTGGAAAGCTACCCCCATTGCCAGAACTGGCGAGGGGGTAGTATTCCAATTCGTATGACACCTTACTCGACATGTTTTGATAAAGCCAAACCAAAGATAGCATTTAACCGCGAGGTTCATAATGCACTTAGGAGTATATGGCATGGCAGTATCATGGAACAGCTAAAGGACGTTGTTCCGAAAGCTGCAGACAGGCTCAGCTCATGCCAGAGCACCATCTCACATATTTCCAAGCACTCTGCCTCCAGGATTGATGAGGCCTTCCATAGGAGTGGCTGATAGGAACATATGTGTCCATTTAGGTTAGATATAGACATACTATACCTAAGTAAGGGGTGATTACACCGACTTACCCCAGCTGAGTGATCAGCCAGTTGTGTCAAATATGGAGGCCAGGCCAGGGGTGGCACAATACGTGCTGCAGCCCCTGGTAGGCCTTGGAAGCACCTATGCCCTGGGTACCTGGGGTACACTGTTACAGGGGCCAATAAGGTGAACCAGTTCCAATTTCGTAATGCACCTAATGTGCATTGGCATTAATTTAGAGAGAGAACAGCAGGCTGTGGATCTTATTAGCAGGCCCACAGCCACATTAAGTCATAAACCAGTGAAGCAAAAAGCAAAAATTTGGGGTGACCAAAGGATAGCAGACCCTACTCTCCTACAACAATCTTTCTAGAATGCAGGGAGTATGACATATAAAAATAGCATGTAACAACGTTCATTATCTGTAAATGGCCTATACAAATATTTCAAAGTATACTACCCGTTAGTAAAGCACATGTTTTCTTATAATTCCGAAGTGTGCTGAAAACAGAGATTTTAATACAATAATGACACTTTACTTGCGATGTTCAATATTCAATGAAACTCCACACATTATCAATCAATGCTGCCCTATATAGTAATATAAGTAAAACTGCATACCATTTCAAAGGAAAATGTGCTGTCTGTAAATGACTTTTCACTACCACACCATGATTTAGTGATATATTTGTGATAGTGTACTGCAAAATGTTCCTCCAGCTACACCCTGCACCCATATCTCTCTCCTGCTTAACTGGTATGGGTCATTTGAAACAGTTTTTCTTTGTGTGATGCTTGGATTTTTTACAATCCCTTTGAATTTAAGGATGTGACATTGATGGCAACAGCCTCGCTATGAAAAAGGTCCAGCACCACTGCCCATTTTAATTTATATGTTCCTCCTTTTATTAAATTGATGTTTTCCACTAGTGTCAGATGGCCCAGTTATGCTGACACAAAATATTTTCTCTTTTGATGGGCAGATGCAGAATGACAGCACTGTAGGCTCACTTTATTGACGGTATGAAGAATTGCCTGAAGCTGATTACAGATAAAATGGAGATTATTAAAATTTCAGGCCAAAACAGAACCCTGGCCTACCCTCCTTTGCACGACTACCTTTGTGGTCTTTAATTTGGAAGTTTTATTTGATAGTGACCTGTCTTTGGCTCTGTGTATTAATAAATAGTTTTCTTCCGTGTTCTTTCAGCTAAATGTATTGAGCAAGATTATCCCTTGTTGTCTACCAAGTACCAGTGCTTAATCATCGAGGCAATCAGTACATTCCCTGAATATCAGTTTTGCATTGATTCTTACCCCATCCCTTGATCTCCTTTTGAGACTTCAATGAATTCTGCATTTTGCTGCCAGATTGGCGCTTGGTACCTCACTCACTGTTTCTGCCTCTGCTTGTCTGAGATATATTGGCTGCCCATATCCAAGAAGATTCTTTTTAAGGTCAAGTGCATCACCTTTAAAGCTTACCACTTTACTTATAAACTTTAGATCTGCCTCCAAGAATGCTACAGAACTGGCGGAAATTATCCTTAACAATGACATTGATATTGCATTCATCACAGAGACTTGGCTTAATGAATCATCCTACCCGATCCTCGACCTCCTAGTTCCTCCTGGGTTCTCAATCTTCCAAAAAGACAGAATTGATCAAATAGGCGGGGGCTTAGCTATTGTCCACAAGAATACCATCATGATGGTGGAATATGTCTTCTCCACTTACAACACCTTTGAATATCTCAACAAACTGCCACCTTCTCTACCACCCCCCAGGCAACACTTGCCCCTTCCTTGAACACCTATCAGACCTGGTAAAACACTGCTCACTCTCAGATGCCAACAACATAATCCTAGGCGACTTCAACCTCCACTGGAATGATGAAAAAAATACTCAAATCAAATCCTTAAAAGAACTCTTACTTGAACACAACCTTAACCAACACTGCAATGAACAAACCCACAACAGAGGCTCATATCTTGACACCATCATAGCCCAAGAGAAGGCGATAACCATCAACAACATCCTCACAGTTGATTTGTCAGACCACCGCATCATCCTGTTCACTTACACCTGGAAGAATCACACCCCGTCCATACTAAGAAAACCCTTCAGTGGTCCAGAAAACCTAAGCCAAGCTACCCTAGCTGAGCTGGAATTTTTTTTTATCTCCAGCCTTCCCCCTAGATCAGGCGACCTCTCAACGATCGAACTCACAACCCTCTTTAACTCTATATGACAGCTGTACTAGACCAAGTAGCCCCTCTGAAACAAAAAAAATTAGAGACACCCTTTAGAGATCTTGGTTCACCAAGGATCTCAACTCAGAAAGACGTCAATTTAGAGCTGCAGAAAGTTTCTAGCGAGTCAACCCTTCCTCAACTCACCTCCACGGACTCAGAGCAGAACACAGAACATACAAAAACCACATCATCAAATAAAAAGAAGCCTTTTTCCGCAGCGCCCTTGACAATGCAATAAATCGTCCAAAAAATCTTTTCAACATCATAAAAAAACAGACTTAGAAACCTCCAGCTAAAGCCCCTCAGGGCTCTAAAGAACGCTGCACCAAAGTCGCCAAATTCTTTGATGAGAAAATTATGCTAATCGAATCCTCACTTGATAGCACACACAAGCGCCTGACTCCGGAGTATGAATCCCCCTCCCTGAGACAAAGAGGGGCAACCAAACCCCAGGATCCCCCTCTACCCTGAATTGCTGGAAAGCATTCAACCCACTCTTACAAATGGACATCTCTGAACTAATTGCAAACTCAAAACCCTCCTCCAACTTTTCAGATCCCCTCCCTGCCTCCATGGCAAAAAACCTCAGTCACGCATTTCACCCGTCTGGACGATGATAATAAACAGCTCCCTAAACACGCGGGTCATGCCAGACTGCCTACAACTTGGCCAAGTCTCTCCACTACTAAAAAAAAACGGGCTTAGACACTTAGGACCATAACAACTTCAGGTCAATCTCAAACCTGCCCTTCCTGGCCAAAATCCTCAAGAAATATGTCCTGCTCTTAATCAACCAGTTTACTGACACCAATAATATATTGGACTCTCACTAATCAGGCTTTAGAAAGGGCTGTAGCACAGAGACAGTCTTACTAAATATAGCAGATGACATCCACACATGTACAGATGCCGGTTGCTGCTGCCTGCTCATCCTCTTAGACTATTGACGGCCTTCGGTACGGTGGGCCATAATCTTCTCAACACCCTAAAATAACGGATCGGAGCAGATGGCATGGTGATGAAATGGTTCACCTCTTTCTTTCACAACCATTCTCAACAATTCAAAATAAATAACGCAATCTCCGATACCTCCACTATAACCCAAGGTTTCCCTGAGGGCTCAGTCCTCTCACCTCTCTTCAATATCTACATGGAGCCCCTCACTACCATAATCAATCAAGCCAACATTACCTACCACCTATTCGCAGATGATGGAAGTCTCCTCCCCAATAGCTTACGCCGTTTCAACGATACCCTAAAACAAAATTCAAAACTGCCTACCACACAACCACCTAAAACTTCACCAAGATAAGACAGAAATCTTTCTCCTCCCTAACGATGGACACACCCAGCAGGTCCAAGAATGGATTAAGCTTATGGACTCCATAAACTTCGACGATACCCTGACCTGCTCCGCCAAGTCGCTGGGCATCTTACTGGACCCTTACCTGAACATTAGCTCACACATAAAGGCTACCGCAAGGAGTGCCCACTACAAATTAAAACTACTCAACAAAATCAAGCCCTTCTTCCTGCCTAATGATCTCAAGACCGCAATGCAAGCCCTGGTTCTAGTCACACTAGACTACGAAAATGCTACCCTCACAGGCAGAGCAAGATCATATCTCACCCCCCCTGAAAAACCTCAAATAGCTCCCCATTGAAGCTCTTTGCCAGTTCAAAACTGCTTTTCTCACCCACAAAGTCCTTCACACTGGTAGACCAGTCTAACTTGCAGCCAAGCTCACCAAGCCAGGCCAGGCAAGAAACCTGAGGAGCACCAACAACCTACTTCTCATTACCCCAAAGAGACACAAACAAAAAGCCTTGGCGTGTTCCTTTTCGGGAAATCCCCACAAAATCTGGAACTCCCCACCAGCAGATCTCAGAACTAATCCCTCCTTCGTGACCTTAAAAAAAAACTTAAGGTTCTCCTCCTTGCTCGACACCTTTAACCTTTTGACCAATACGCTGTAGTGCCTTCCCAAAGACTCTCCATTTTTTGCTCTGTCGGTCTGCTCTTTCTTATTTACCTGTGTACATGCTGTAAAGTGCTCTGATACCCTCTGGTCTTGTCAGCGCTATATAAAACTCTCTAAATAAATAAATAAATACTGCTTCTTAGCCCACAAGACACTTTTACTCATTAGGGCAAAACCAAAAGGGATGATGGACGGAGTGTTGAACATTACAAGCACTCACCCCCGTCAACTGATCTGGGTTTTATCAATCATCATTCTTTAGCTCACTCCTTCACCCCAGCTCAGACATGGCCATATGCAAATCAGTCTGACCCTGTGCCTCATGGGAACAGTCCAGCCCGAACTTTCAAGCTATGTCTTCCCTGGACCGGAAACAAGCATCCTGGGACCAGTTTCTTTCTAATCAGCCGTCATCAGCCGGGCTAGCTTGAATCCAGGGGGAGGTTGAGTGCTTGCATTGTTCAACACTCCGTCCATCATCCCCTCTGGTTTTGCTTTGTTCGCCCTAAGTTGGCAGGGCACATTTTATGTAATTGTACACTCTATAAAATATTAAAGTAAATGAAATCAAACTGAATCAGTTAGTAAACTGAAAAAGTGTTGGCTAGTGCTGCATCAAAAAATATGTGGATTTCACGTTTCTCATTCTGTTAACACTGTCGCCCATCTCATTATTCCACAAATCGACCAATGTTGTCATGAGTGCCCCGGAAATATCAAGGATGAGCCATCATCATTTCATGGGTAACCAGAATATTGTCAAGAATGTGCACAGTATATAACGTTTTGGCAATTCTTGTGCCATGGATTGGTAGAATGTTGTCAAAATTGCCAACTATATATCATACATGGGAAACTATTATGCCAATGATAGCCAGATTGCCCACAATAATAGAAATAATATGTGCATATTGGGTAACAATTATGCTAGTATTCATTTTTTATAATAAAGAAAAAATGTGCACAGATTGATTCCAGGAATGGAGAGAATATAGCAAAGAATATATTACAAAGAATACACAGAATATGCCATTGGCATGCCACTAATATTCCTGGGATAGTTAAACTGTCATCAAAAACATTCCCAGTATGTCAAAGATAGGTCATCATGAATTTCCGCAAAATGTCAAGAATGGGCCACCAATATGGTAGAGCTATCGAGATTGTCCTCAGCTGTTCTCATATTATGTAAACATGGGCCACTATTGTGCCAGTTATAGTGAAAAAGTCATCAAGATTGGCCACATTATTTTATGGATGATGATGGCCACAATGCTAGCACCACATTCATCGAAGAGCACAATATCCTCGACTTCTTCCAATCTGGCTTCAGAAAAAAACACTGTACGGAAACTGCCCTCCTCGTCGCAACAGATGACATTCGCACCCTACTGGACAGAGGAGAAATAGTAGCCCTCATCCTCCTCGACCTCTCAGCGGCATTCAACACAGTCTCTCACCGCACCCTAATACCCAGACTCCATGACTCAGGGATCCAGGACAAGGCCCTGGACTGGATCCACTCCTTCCTCCTCGGCAGAATGCAGTGGAACAGACTCCCCCTTTCCTCTCGGACCCTACACTAACCACCTGCGGAGTCCCCCCGTGGTCCTCCCTCAGCCCACCGCTCTTCAACATCTACATGGCTCTGCTCGCCCCCATCGCCAGAACCTACCGACTCAAAGTAAAGTAAAGTCCACATTTGTAAAGCGCACAATCACCCGTAAGGGTCTCTAGGCGCTGGGGGCCGTCAGGAAGATTAAGCGAGCTATTGCCCAGAGTCACATGATGCTGGGCTAACCTGCCGCCGGAGCCGGGGATCGAACCGTGGTCCCCAGATTCCAGCGTCAGTCGCCCTGGCCGCGGCGCCACACCTCTTCCTCAACATTGTGTCATACGCAGACAACACCTATCCAACGAACCCAACACAGCCAGATACAACTTTTGAGAAGGCATGGAAGCTGTCGCAAAATGGATGAAAAACAGCTGCCTACAACTAAACACCAACAAAACTGAAGTACTCATCATGGGCCCTAACCCGATGCCTGGAACGACACCTGGTGGCCCCCTGCCCTCGGAAGCGCATCCACCCGCAACCTGGGAATCATCCTGGACTCCGAGCTCAAAATGGCCCCCACGATTACCTCTGTCTCATCCTCCTGCTTCCACACCCTGCACTCCTACGCATGACCTTCAAATGGATCCTCCTCAAACACAGAAAGACCATCACACACGCCCTCGTCACCAGCAGACTTGACTATGGCAACACACTCTACGCCGAAATAAACAAAAACCTCACCTGCAAGCTACAGAACATCCAGAATGCTGCCACAAGACTGGTCCTCAACCTGCCAAGACACTGCCACATCTCACAGCACATGCGCACACTCAACAGGCTCCCAGTCGAGGCTAGAGTAACCTTCAAGATGCTCACCCACGCACGCAAGGCCCTCCATGACACCGGACCAGCATACCTGAACAGTCCACTCAAATTGCAAGCACCCCAAAGGACCCTACGATTATCCCAGCTCTCCTACACTGTGGTCCCCTGCACCAGAAAGATCAGATCGAGAGGCTGCTCCTACTCCTTCTTCGTGGTCAGAGCCTGGAATGCCCTTCCGCTCCACCTCAGACAGACAACATTGCTCCCAATTTTCGCAAAAAAACTCAAAACCTGGCTCTTCAACAGACCCCCTCCTTGATGGACTGGAGCCTGCTCCCCCCTCCCCAGCGCCTTGAGACCCTTACGGGTGAGTAGTCGTGCTTAACAAACCCCTGATTGATTGAACATCTACAGGGTATCAATTATGGGCACCATTAGGGTTTGGTGAGCCCCAGTTCCTCAAACATATTCTCAGTCCCCTGAGACCCACAATAGACATGCATGCACGCACATCAGTTAATTTATTTATTTATGGTTTTGTATAGCACCAGAATCGACTCCAAGGAGTATCTCTGCGCTATGTACACATATCTATTACATATGCGGAGACTGTGGAATTTAAAAGCACAACAAAGTGGTTTTAAGTAACTTTCCTAAATGGAGATGGTTCGAACATTTGTGTGGGGGGAGTTTGTTCCAGTATTGCGGACCAAGATATGAGCGAGGTTTTCCTCCTAATCTTGCTCTCCCGATTCGAGGGACCTTCAGCAAATGTTTGGCACTAGAGTGTAGGGAACTTGTGGGCTGATAGAAAGTGAATTTTTCTGACAAATAGCTGGGACCAACATTAGACAATGCCTTATGGATAGTGCCACAGACTTTAAATGTTATCAGTTGGCATATGGGTAACCAGTGAAGTTTTAAAAGAAGACGGCGGTAAGCTGATCTGGGAGGCATGTTCAGGACCAATTTAGCCGCCGTATTCTGAACCACCAGAAGTTTACTAATCGAGTTTTCATTGGCGGAGAGCAACAGACCGTTACAATAATCCAGGCGACTCAATATGAGTGCCTGAGTCTAAGTCCTTCGAACAGAGTCTGGGAGCAAGGGAAAGACTCGTCAAAGTAGGCCCGAAGTATGGAAACATGTGCCCACTGTCTGGCCAATATGTTCCTTAAAGGTAAGGGCACGGTCTAAACTGACTCCTAAGTTCTTAACAGAGGCTTTAGGAACGGGAGGCTTCCCAAGATTAATAGTCCACCGATTGGGTGACCTTAATATGGGAGCCTCCCCAAAAAGTAGAAGCTCAGTTTTCCCAACATTACATTGCAGGAAGTTATTCTTCATCCATTGTGAGATGGCACTCATACCCAAAGAGAAGGTCTCCTGGACAGTGGGAGTGAATTCATCGATAGTAAAGAGTAACTGCATATCGTCCGCATATGATACTAGAATAAGCCCAAATTTTCTTAGGACATTGGCCAAGGGAGGCCCATAGATATTGAATAGGACTCAAGCAAGAGCCCTGTGGAACTCCCTTGGACAGTTCCATGGGTGCCGAACGATATGGGGCTAGGTTAAATGTTTCAGATTGACCAGATAGGAAGCTTGACATCCACTGAAAGGTGGAGTCTCTTGGTCCCGTTTCCCTCAACCTTCTGAGCAATATTTGATGGGAGACCGCATCGAACGCAGCGGATAGGTCCAGTAGCACCAGAATCATTGAGTGGCCCTTGTCTAGAGTCATTCTGATGTCCTCCATGACTACTAGCAGGGCTGATTCAGTGCTATATTTGGGCCTAAAGCCTAACTGAGATGAGTTTGGACAGCCTGAAAGTTCGACCTGGTTTGAGAGATTTTTGTTGACATTTTTGTTGACATATCCCTCTATTAGTTTACTCAGAAATGGTAAGAGCGAAATGGGACGAAGATTGCTCAGATCAGTCAGAGGGGCCTTAGAGTTCTTACAAGTCGGCATTGTCAGTCCAGCTTTCCAATCCGATGGACCAAAACCTTCCTTTACTGACAAATTAAGAAGATGTTCAATCAGTCGAGATAGTTGAGGGATTAGGGTACTGGCTACTCTAGCAGTAATCAGATCACAAGGCGAGCCAAACTTCACTTGATGCATTAGGGCCTCTACGTCTGCCGTGGTTAGTGGAGGAAAATTTTCGAGGAGCGTGGAGGGGATTGACTGAAATTTCAGTGCTCATAGGCATTTGATGTGAGTTTCCTGAACAGACAATTTATTCATGAATTAATAAAAACATTTGGGAAAAATATAATGCAATATCATTGCATAGTGTTTGTGAAGGTGCTTCAACATTCTCACAGGCCTTAGGTTTTATAAATGACTTAAGAATGTTGTATAAAACCTTCGGAGC